>NC_141699.1:261658840-262286072 GCF_964263255.1 Lissotriton vulgaris | reverse complement strand
TCACATGATTCACGTGAACTCAAACAAAACCGCAGGAATGAAACCCTTGGTTTCACGAGCATTTTGGCCACTTGAATTCTCGCTCCGCTCAATGCGCTTGCGCGCATTGATAGGTCGCGAGACCTAAAAATGTGTCATTTACAATACCAATAGCTCACACTTTCCTAATGCGAGACCTATTGCATTACAAATTCTTGTTTTTCTCTCTCGGGCAACCACTACTATCAGTAGGGTCATCTGCCTTTGACGTTCGACCAAATTCCACAAAGCATCAGTGCGTGGTCACCATCTTTCGATTAATGTCTTCCTTCCATGGAACCCGGACTGATTTTGGGTTCAGTATCTACCTATTGCACTATCTTGCTCTCTTTGCAAAACCACACATCTTCATTGGGGAGGTGAGAGGGTCGCTCACATGAATCCACAAAAGCGAACATTTTATTTGGAAGTTTTCTATAGCGCTAACAAGACCCGAAGGTAGCAGAGCGCTTTACAGTAAAAGGAATGCAAAAGCGAACAAAAAGACACATAACAAATAGAGGCGATCATCGAATGACAATTAGTGAGGAGGAGAGGGTCGTACAGTAGGACTTCTTGGTAATGGGATACAGAGATAACACATAGATCTGGGATGGTTGTTGATCCTAGTTACCCAGGACCTAGGGAACGGATGAGGAATAAGGATTTGAGTTGGCTCTTGAATTCCGCATAGGATGGTATGGTTCTGATATGCAGGGGGATAGAGTTCCATATTTTGGGGGCATATCCTGTGAAGGAGCAGTCCGCAGTTTTCTTCTTTCTGGTTTTTGGTAGGATGAGCAGCAGGGAGTTAGAGCTTCTCAAGTTTCTACTTTGGCCAGCTTTTGTGAGTTTGTTAGCCAAGTATTCTGGTTTTCCGGTGTGGAGGGCCTTGTGGGTTAGGCAGGCCGTTCTGAAGGTGCTACGCATATCCACCGGGAGCCATTCAAGTTCTTTGAGTGCAGGGGAGATGTGGTCAGATTTTTTGCATCCTGTGATCATTCTTGCTGCCGCATGCAATGTTGTTTTTAATGGAGCCAGGTGTGATTTGGGGATGCCTGTTAGGATTGAGTTTCCATAGTCCAGTCTAGATAGAACTAGAGATTGCGTGGCTAGTTTAAGGTCCTTGTTGGGAATGAAAGGTTTGATTTTGTTCAAAAGTCTGAGGTTGAAGAGTGCACTTTTTGCCTAGTTCGTAATGTGGTTTGTCAAGGTTAGTTTGGGGTCTAGGGTGAAACCCAGAGATTTTACGGAGTCAGCTAGCGTGAGAGAACCTTTGAGAGCATCGATCGACTTCAGCCATTCGATGATTTGAGGGTTGTCTTCTTTGTTTGAGATGAGAATGGTTTCGGTCTTGTCGGGATAGAGTTTCAGGTGATTCTTTGTCAGCCAATCTTGAACATCATTTAAGACGGCATTTAGTCTGTGGATCTCGTTAAGTGAAGAGGTTTCCAGGTAGATCTGTGTGTCATCCGCGTAGAGGTGGAAGTGGATATTGGCATTCCTGAGTAGTTTGGCGAGAGGATCCATATAGATGTTGAAGAGCTGAGGAGAAAGTACTGATCCTTGGGGGACACCCTTGTTGACTTGCTGGGTTTCGGAGGTGAAGTTCTTCATTTTTATTATTTGCGAGCGGTTGTGTAGAAAGGAGGAAAAGCACTTGAGAACTACCTCGCCGAGGCCAGCTCTTACTTGCAGAGTCTTGATGAGGAGCTTATGGTCCACCGTGTCGAAAGCTGCGGATAAATCAAGGAGTATGAGGAGGCAGCACTTGTCAGCGTCAAGGGAACCGTGAATGTCGTCTATGATATTCAGCATCGCGGTTTCGGTGCTGCGGCCTTGCCTGAAGCCGGATTGGAGGGGGTCCAGGAGATTGATGTTATCCAGATGATGAGTCAATTGCAGGAGGACGCATCGTTCCAGTGTTTTGGCAAGTAGAGGGAGGTTAGATATCGGTCTGAAATTGTTCAAGTCAGTGGAGTCAAGACCGGGTTTTTTCAGCAAAGGGGTAACTGGTCCCATTTTTAGACAGTTGGGGACCGCTCCGCTTTGTAGGGAGCTGTTTATGATTTTGCCCCAGATAGGTGCTACGGTGAACTTCATTTTTTTGATTAGTGAGGGAGGAATGGGGTCTGAGATGTGAGCTGATGGTTTGGAGGTCGAGATCAACGAGATTATCTCTGTTTCCTGCACGTGGCGAAAGCTTAGCCAAGGGAGGGGAGAGGAGCCGGATGGTAGGGCCTGTGGAATGGCCGCGTTGTTCTTCGGGAGGTGTAAGTTGTTGATGTCTAGAGATAATTCGATTTTTAAGACTTTATAGTTGAAGAAGGTGGCGCAGTTATCGCATAGTTCTTTGGACGCCTGCAGGGGTGAGGGCAGAGGCTTGGATGTTTGATGTCTGATTATGTTGTAGAGCTCCTTAGGTCTGTTTTTGGAATTGGCTAGTGCCTCTCGGAAGAAGGTGGATTTCTTGTTTTTGATATGGTTGTTGTACTTCTTGTGTGCTGTTTTTAGTTGTAAGCGAAGGATGGCTGTTGGGTTGTTTCTCCACTTTCTTTCTTTGGCTCTCAGGGTTCTTCTTTCTGCGTTGAGGTCCGCATTGAACCAGGTTCTAGAAGGGGTGGCTCGGCTTCTTTTGAGCTTTAGAGGAGCTAGATTATCAAGAATGGAGACTAGTTCGGAGTTGTAGTGGTCGATGAGATCGTTGGTCGAGAGGTGCAGAAAGTTGTCTGGAAGAAGTGAACTTAGTTGACCTTCTAGAATGTCTTGGGGTACTTGGGAGAGGTTTCTCGACCATTTGGGGGGGTCTTGGGGAGGTTTAAGCGGGATGATGGAGGGATTGATGTGAAATAGGATCATATGATGATCTGACCACTCAACAGGTAGTATGTGGTTGACCGTGATTGAATTCTTTTGTGCGATGATGGCGTCCAGTATGGCTCCTTTGTAGTGTGTCTCCTCAGTGCAATGTTGAGTAAGGCTGCTGTCGGCGAGGAGGCTGGATAGCGATCTGATTAGAGGGTTATGGATTTCGTTCCATCGGAGATTCAGGTCACCAAGAATTAGGTTGTTGGAATCACCGAGAGCGTCTTGTGCAATCAGGTTGGATAGTTGATCTCCAAACTCATTGTTTCTGCCCGGGGGGTGCAAGAGTAGATGGCACAGTAGAGAGTCCTTGTCTTTGGTTTTGATGACAGTGGATAGACATTCGAATGAGTTGTACTCGAAGGAGGATGTTTCTGTGATGCTCCAACTGTACTTGTGGATGATAGCAACCCCACCTCCTCGTTGTTCTATCCTGTCTTTGGAGATGAGGGAGAAACCAGGTGGTACCAGCATGTCTAGGCAGGGAGGAGATGTCTTGTTTAGCCAGGTCTCAGTGAGGAACGCAACGTCAATGTCGTGTGTGAGGATAGCTTCGGCTATGTCCGTTGCATGTAGTGAGGGCGATCTGCAGTTGATTAGGAGGCAGTTGGTGATTTTCTCCTGATTGCTGGTGGTTTTGTCTTTAGCCTCTCTAGGTATAGCGGTGAGGACTGGTAATCTCTGTCCTTTGAGGGTGGGAGGATCTTTCCGATAGCTCGTGATTACTTGGATTTTAGATTTGGGTGAAACTGAGATGGGAGGGTCGTAGGTAGTGGCTAGTAAGGCTGCTTCTCTGTCTGACATAGGAGCTTCTGATCTGCGCGGTCTGGAGATCAGGTGTTTTGAGCCTGCTAGGGTGTGAGATGAGATTGTGGTCGGGGGCCTAGTGCATGGGGCTCTGGAGGATTCTGATTTTTTGGGACTGCAAACCAGGTCCTTGGGATAGGGATCGGTCGGGTGGGCATTGAGGGCTACTGAGGGCCCCTGGGTGATGTTGGCGTTGGCGAGGAGGGGGGTTCGGAGAGGGGGTTTGTGGGGATTACAGGCTATACCGAGGTCAAAGAGGATGTCTATTAAGCCTTGGGTGATAGTGTCGACCTGGTTTACAAGGGCTGTGAGCCGCTTTGTTATGGAGTCAATGGGGGGGGGGGTTGTGGGCAACTGTGGTTGGGCCGAGCGGGTTATAGTTCGAGAGAATGGGTTGGGAGATGGGGATCGGGGTAGAGGTGTAGGGAGAGGGCTAGGGGGAGGTTTAGACATGGGAGAGATAGGGAGAGGGACAGGAGGAGGATTAGACAGGGGAGTTGGGGGGAGACTTGGGAGGGAGGCTCGTTGGCTGGGGACTGCCTGTCAGCAGGGAAGTGATTGTCCTAGGAGGTGGTTGGTGGCTGTGGCTGGGGGGGGGGAAAGAGGTGGTTAGAGGGAGGGGAAGGGGGTGAGAGTTGGGATTCCGGTTGGTGGTGGATGGGTGGGCGAGGGGGATGAGATATGGTGGGGGAGGGGGAGCCTGGAGGGCTGTGTGTGGATCGAGAAGGGGCGTGTCGAGGTCTTCTCTGTCAACTGCGGGAGTGGTCGGTGAGGCTGTTGAGGCGAGGTGAGGAGGGGTACGGAGGGCTGACTTGAGAGAGGGAAATAAGGAGTCAAAAGCTTCCAGGTTATCATTATTGGCTTGTATGAGGACTGTGCCATTGGTGAAGATAGTCACGGTTGTATAGCCTCTGCCAGCTGATCTGGACGGAAGAATAGCAGTTTGCAGCTATGAGGAGTGGAGGTAGTTTTGGTGATGAACATCCGCGTTCTGATCGTGGAGACCCAATATTCGGGTCTTTCGTGTGAAATATTAGATCCATCTTCATCGGTCCTATGGAGGTCGAGTGGTAGATATCAATGATTAGGGTTTCTTTATGTTTGCGGATGAGTTTCTGCTTGAAGGTGCGTCAAAGCTTTGTAGAGAGGAGGGGGGAAGATGATGGTGAAGGAGTTCCGACTGTGAGGTTTGAGGTGGGCAAGTGGGACTGGAGGAGGAGGGGGAGGCTGGTCCCGGGCCATCGTGAGGATGGAAGAGGGAGAGGAGCCTGATTAAGTTGCGATGTGCAGCTTGGAGCTTGAGTGGCCCATGGTGGCGAACCGTGGGGTACCCGTGGAACGATGAGGGTGAGGCTCCAGGCCTAGGAGGGGGTCTTAAACCCGAGTGATTCTTCTTAGGAGTTTGCAGGTAACCAGGCTCTAATTGGCAGTTGGACCTTTGTAAACTAGCACCATGGGACTGGTGTGTGATGGAGACTCTGATCAGGAGAGGACATGCAAGCTGCCTCCCAGACAAGCACTTCAACAGCCAGATCAGTGCAGGATCTAACCTGACGCCGTTCTATGGTTGCTGTTAGTGAGCTCTATCGGCACTGATCTTTCTGATAGAGCTGTACCCAGTCTGACGTAAAGGTAGGTTTTAAGTCTCAGGTCCTCCTTGGCCGATTTGGGGACAGGTGGTTGTAAATAATGGGAGAAGGACGTTCCGTTGCTTCCCTGTTTGGCGACCCACACGAGTTTAGCAGCCAGTAACTCACAGCGAGGTCAGGCGATGTCCTCCTTGGCCGCCATTTTGAGGTCAGGCACGGGGTCGGCGGCGGTGGGGAACAAAGGGAGCCTATGAAGAGACTTCACATTGTAGTAAAAGGTAGTTAGGGCTGTAGCTTGGTGTCCCCGTAGTGGACGGTACCTTGTCGGGTGGAAGCGGCGGCTCCGGTGGAGGTTCCAGTCAGTCGGCGTCTACTTTGTCCGCCATTTTGAAAACAGGCGTGGGGTCTGAAGTGGAGGGGAGCAAGCAGCTTCGGTGAAGGGACTATTTACTTTTATTGATGGTCTGGGCTGTAACTTGGCGCCCACATAGCAGTCCGTGAACTTGCAGGGAGAAGAAAGCGGCTCCGGTGGGGGCTCCGGTCAGGCGATGTCCTTTTTGGCCGCCATTTTGGAGACAGGCGCGAGGATTAGCAGTGGCGTGAGTCACGGAGCTCCGGTAAAGGGATATATTTCTTGAGCGGTTGAGCGGGCCTGAGTTATTCGTGGTTCCTGGTGTGGGCGCTGAAGGTGGAATGCTGGATCCGGCCTGTGGTCTACAGCAAGCGGGCGAGTGTCCTGGGGTCGCAAGGAAGGCAGGGGGCGCCGATCACCAGAGAGCAAGATCAGGCAGCGGGACTCTGCTTTCCTAGGCGGGACAGGCTGCACTTATCCGTGTTATGCTTCGGTCGCGTTCCTGGTGTTGGGCAGCGCTGGGGGGGGCTCTGATTAGGTTATTTTCAATGATGCCAGGAGCTCGGTTTCAGAGCTCACTACCCCTGAGGCCATCTTGAAATTAAAAAAGGACATGCTGCAAAGCTGTAGTTACAGGTAAATAACCCTTTTGTTTTGCAACACGAATCTTTTCTGAATTCACATGCTGTGCATATAACACATTCTGGGATAACCTGCGTTTACAAGCTTGGGTTCAAGTGCTTATGTGTGGTTGTAAACAGGCATTTCAGTACCTTCTACCTTGAGGCAAGATGGCGATCTGACGTGGATCGCGGTGGTCACGCTCCAGGTTCCCTCCGTTCATGCTATGGAGCTCCCTTTTCTAACCAATACGGGTCGTAACCTGCCAACATTGAAGACCCGCTAACATGCCGAATATTTGAACCGTTTTTGAACTGCTAGCCCTAACCAGCCTACGCAAATTGTGGAACTTATCTTGCCGAATCGTTACAGCAGTGCCGGACCCACCCCCTCCATGCATCCAGCGGTTGTACTTTATATTTATATTGGCCGTGCGGTCCTAAGGCATTTTTTCCTCCTAACACGACCCCTGCAGCAGTCCCCCAGAACCCCTGTCTGTTGCGTGTGCAGGACTCACCGTACAGAAGCAAGTGCGAACTGGACCTTTGCCACAGCTCCAGTCCCAGTATCAGCTCCCGCGGGGATGGCTCCTAAGGCTGAGGTTCCACCAGCACTTTCAGCAGCCGCCCGTGCAAAGGCCGCTAGACAGACCCAGAGAGGGGCAGCCGAGCGCCGCGGCTTGGAGAAGCAGAATGCTACACAGGGAAAACCGGCGAATCCGGCGGTACCCCCGGCAGTACCTTCACCCTCACAAACATCCAGGACGGAAGGGTCTGCAATTTCAGATACAGCCGGGGCACGGAAGAAGAATGTTCGTAAGGATCCATCTGGATAGACTATCGTCGATCTGATGCGGAAGGGTTTGAATTTGCTTCCGGGTCATGAGAAGCAGCGTCACGGCTCACCCGCAGGCAGCGGTAACAGCCCCGCTCCAAGTGATATTACGGAGACTTCAATAGCGGCTGGGATTAAGATTTGTATTGAGACTGAGTCTGAGCCCACTCTCGGCAGCTCAGCAGAGCTATTGGTACCCGTGTGGACTGAGGTGAGCAACTCATTGAATAATGTGCCAGTGCTGCACACGCAGAGTAATATTGTGGCTAGCTATACTAATGGGGGGCCTGAGTCAACCGAGGTTAGCCCCTGTTCAAGGGGGGCAGATGAAAGCAACGATCTTGACAGAGACACTGGCACACTTAATGGGGCACGCAGCGATCAAGGGCAAGCGCAGTCCCAAGGAAACCCCGGCGCTAATCCTTCTTTGCAAGTCCCAGATAATGCCAACTCGAAAAGCCTAAGCGTGAGCCTGAGCCCCTCCGTTGGGAGAATTAGAGAAAAAGCCTTATCTACTGCAGCAGGGAGCACCCCATTACAAGTACTATCGGATACTCCTGGCCTCCCCATAGACTCTGGCAAGGGGGACGCCACGCTCAGGGGTTTGGGAAAAGATCCTGAGAAAGAGGCCACAGACTTTTTCTCTTTCTCTGACGAGGCTGACCTCGAGGAAGATGAATGAGGGGATACATCATATCTCACTGATGAATCTGATAGCCTGTCTGAAGAGGGTGATGCTGCAGAAGCCCTTTCCTTGACTGTCAAACCTAGACAAAAGGCAGGCAGAAAGAGGAATAGTAAGATCCACGGGGCAGGCCTGAACTGGGACCATTCGAATACTGAGCAATTAACTCCCATGGCCCTCCCTTCTTCTGGTGTCACCACTGCCTCAACCTTGGTTTCGGCTCCACCATATATTGAAGTGGTCCTACAGGCAATTGCAGCCCATCGCGAAGAGACTTCCCAAGATGGGCGAAGAGCTCAAGCAGCACTACGAAGGGTGCAAGGTGTAGTAAAGAAACTAGTAAAGACCTGTGGATCATTTGGTGACTGTTTAACAGAAGTCGAAACTAGAACTCTAACAAACAAGACTGAGGTGGTCGCTATTAGAGAACGAGTTGAGTCCAACGAAGCGCAAATTGGAGACATTCGTTGGAAGCTAGAGGAGTTCGAAAATCGCCAGAGCAGGAACAACCTGCGCATTTTGGGCATACCAGAAAAAGCCGAGGGGGATGATATTCACTCCTTTGTTATAAACTTGCTACGCGAATCCCTCCCAGAGTTGTCGAAATGGAACTGGGATGCCGGGCACCCCGTATGCCACCACACGGAGGACCCCCGCGAAACCTGGTGCTTACCCCAGGGCTATCCTAGTTTATTTTGGGAACTTCTTGCTCAGACAGGCGGTCTCTGAGAAAGCTAGGCCAGAGGCCAAACGTACCCTAAAAGACATCTCCTACTTTACGAGACCCGACTTCTGCCACACCACTGTTGAAAGGAGGTGGAGGCTGCGCCAGCTCATTAAACCTTTTCAAGATAAAAAGGCGACGGTTTACCTCAATAACCCTGCACGCCTAAAGGTCATTTATGGGGGGCAGACTAAGTTCTTTGTCTCTGAAATTAAGGCCCAAGAATATTTGGATAGCCTAAAATAGCCAAATCGTTGAAACTACTCTATGTAAGCTTAAATAAGGCAGGAGGAATTTGAATGGCTGGCCCAGGTACCTAGCGCAGTGTTTGAAGGAATGCTCCTAAGCACTGTGTACTGATAAGCTTTAGGGCACGGATAAGTCACAATGCTAATTTGTTTTCATGTTATTTCTTTTGTAAATAATGTACTATTTATGGCACCCTACCCTGAGGTTGGTCAGGAATTGATCTCAAGCAGCCTGAAGGATAGCACTGGTGGACTGTTTTCCTCACTCTTTTTTTCTTTTTATTAAAGTGTTCTTTAAAGTTTTTTGTGGCTCAACAAACGTTAAGCAACAAAGAAAACAAAACTTATGTAGCTGGTCCGTTTTTTTAACCGTGCTCTGTATATATATATTTTTTTTACTTCTTTTGGTAATAAGTGTTTTCTTTTTTTTTTAGCATGTCGGGGGGGACCTGGCTGCTGTGATCACACACATTACTCTTAGGACTCTGATGGAGTCTGTCTGCCTCATTTTGGGAGCGAGGAGGGTGAGTGAGGGGGGAGGGGGAGAAGACGGGGAGGGGGGAAGCTGGGTGGGAGAGGGGGGAAAATACAAAAAAAGAAAATAATTCCACTGCAAAGAAAACTACACTCCATCTACAAGATCATTTTTCGTAAAGGAGACACAAATTCAGTGACAGGAAATAAAGGAACAAAGTACAGCATTCAATGGGGAGGATAACCGTTTGGAGTTGGAACGTTGCTGGGCTCTTAGATAGGGACAAACGGGGTCGGCTTGCGGAAGTAGTTAAGCGGCACTCGCCAGACATTATATGTCTACAAGAAACTCACCTGATTGGAGCAATAATATTACAAATCCGGGGGTATGATATCCTAGTAACCACAACACATACGGCTAACACACGGGGTGTTGCCATCCTAGGCAAAAGATATTTAGGCAAACCAGTGCGGCAGGCCCAGGACCAACATGGTAGATGGGCAATCGTATGTTCGGTGTATGGCTCCAACCTAGACGACCCATCTGTATTTGAGACATTAGAAATTGATCTAGCAGGATGGCCCAGTCCACTAATCCTTACAGGGGATTTTAATATCTCACTCGGTTCAGACCTCAATAATATAACCAGCCCAAACTATTCTGGCCGTAAACCTAGGGTATTTAAAGCCGGTAGCTCACTTATAGCTAGCCATAATCTTGTAGATATTTGGTCTATAAAGTGCCCTAAGGACCCAGGATACACATTTTTTTCTCACCCTCACAATAAGTATACCAGGATTGATTATATCTTTACCACCAGAAATATCTCAAATAAAGCCGCCATCACAAAGTACCCGAAGTTGATATCAGATCACAATATTTTAGCTCTGATAGTGAATATATCTGCCACAACTCGGAAGACTCGCAACTGGACATTCGATCGGAAGCTGCTGGCCAATAATGATTTTATCACTTACATCAGGAGTTGGACTCAAGTGTATTTTGATATAAATCGTTATAGTGCCACCAGAAATACAGTCTGGGACAGCTATAAGGCTGCTCTTAGGGGTGAAACCCTCAGTTATGTAGCTAGACTTCAGAAGCAACAGGCCTCTGAGCACTCTAGGAAAATGTCAGAACTAGCTGACCTGGAAACGGCACATATAAGAAAACAAGTTACTTACCTGTAACTTTAGTTCTCCAGTATTGGAATCTTTCATAGATTCACATGCCTGAATCATTCCCAGTCGTCGAGACGGGAGTCTCCGGTATATAAAAAAGCAGTGATTAGTAGTATAGCAAACTGAAAAGAGGCCTAGGTCCATTTCCCTTTTGCAACCCATAGCCTTTGTTATGTAAAAAAGGCCCAAATTTTACCCTGAACCAATCAGAGCTCCTCACCCTCTAGAACACTCCTGAGAGAACCTTTTGCCCCTCAGATTTTTCGCGCACTTGTGCAAATAACACACTTCCTGTGTTAAATCCGAGGTGAGCCTCTCAGGGGAGGAGGGTGGGTGCATGTGAATCTATGAAAGATTTCAATACTGGAGAACTAAAGTTACAGGTAAGTAACTGGTTTTCTTATTCCAGTATTGGAACTTTCATGGATTCACATGCCTGAATCAGAATAGCGAGCAGTAAAAAAACAAAGCACATTTTCCCGATACATTACACAACTATGCAATACCATTAGAAATGAAGCATAATCTTATATACATATATCCACACTTATATAAAATGTGACTTTGTAAACAAGAGAAATTATGGATGGAGGGATGCAAGAAAGGCTCACCGTTACTGGTTGATATTCCGCAGTACCGCCACTCCCACCGCCGCATCAGATTCTGCGACTGCCTCCAAGCAGTAGTGCCTGGTGAAGGTGTGCGTAGATGCCCAGGTTGCTGCTCTGCAGATATCCTGGATTGCCACTCCTCCAAACAATGCAGTGGATGTGACCACCGCCCTCGTGGAATGGGCACGGACTCGTGCATTCAAAGGCTTTCCAGCAGCTTGATGACAGTAGACAATTGCACTGGAAATACATCTGGCAATTCCCCTCTTCGACAGTGGGAACCCTTTCCTGGGTGCGCTGAAGGAGACGAATAACTGAGATGTCTTGCAAAATGCCTTGGTTTCTTTCAAGTAAAATTTCATACATCTCTGAACGTCCAGCGAGTGCAATACTCTTTCTGCTGCTGTTGATGGATGAGGAAAGAAACGTTTCAACACCAATGGTTCGTTCAAATGAAAATCAGTTGGCACCTTCGGAATGAACTTCGGGTTTGTCCTGAGAATCATTCCATCCTCCTGGAACTGCTCCTGAATCGTGAGCGCTTGTAGTTCACCTTCTCTTCTTGCTGAAGTCAACGCAATGAGAAGAGCCACTTTCCAGGACAAGAACTTCAGGTCTGCCCTGTGTATAGGTTCAAATGGTGGCTTCATCAATTGAGAGAGTACAATATTCAGATTCCATAATGGTGGTGGAGGCTTTACTGGTGGAAAGACTCTGAATATCCCTTTCATAAATTGTTTGATAATCCTTGAGGACCATAAAGATGGGCCTGACGATGACCTCCTGTAGCGGGATAACTCAGCCAAATGCACCTTGATGGAGGCGTGTGCTAATCCTGACTTGGCTAACAGCAGAATGTAAGGTATAATTTGATGAGGTGCAGCAGTAAGAGGGTGAACATCAGGTCTCTTACAGCACAGACAAAACCTCTTCCATTTCATCCTGTAGGTTTTGTTGGTACTCTCCGCTCTGCCTTGGACAGGATCTCCCTACATTTGGGTGAGATGTTCAGATGGCTAAACTCAGTGTTCAGGAGAAAGGATGCTAATCCCAAGGATTTCGGGTCCGGATGGAGCACCTGCCCCTTGGACATTGTCAGAAGCGATGGAATTAGGCGCAACCGAATTGGACGGTCCTCCGACAGCAGCAGTAGTTCCGTGAACCAGTGTTGTCGGGCCACCACGGGGCTACTAGGATCAGCCTGCACGGCTCTTTCTTGATCTTCCCCAGTACGCGGGGGAGAAGAGGAATTGGAGGAAAACCGTAGGCAAAGATGCCGGACCATGCCATGGAAAACGCATTACCCCAAGATCCCTTCTGGGGAAGCCAGCTGGCAAAGTATTGGCATTTTTTGTTTTCCCTTCTAGCGAAGAGGTCCACTATCGGTGTTCCCCATCTTCGAAAGACGCTGTCCTGGGTCCCCTGGTCTAGCTCCCATTCGTGGCAGGAGGATTTTAGCCTGCTGAGAGTATCCGCCTTGACGTTCTGATCCCCCGGGACTTGTTCTGCTACCAATGATATTCCTTGCTGCAGAGCCCATTCCCATATCTCCTGCGCTTCTTGAGACAGGGAGAGAGATCTTGTCCCCCCTTGCTTGTTCACATAATGCATCGCCGTGGTGTTGTCTGTTCTTACCAACACCGGCGAACCTTTTATCTTTGGCAGAAAAGCAAGTAATGCCAAGCGGATCGCTCTGAGCTCCAGCAGATTTATATGTAATTGCTGCTCCTGTGCTTTCCAACGACCGCTGACCTGAAGGTCCTGAAGGAAAGCTCCCCATCCTTCTAACGACGCTTCCGTCGTTACTACTAGCGGAGCCGCTCTTGCCAAAAACGTCAGTCCTTGAGACACATTTGCTCTTTGTGTCCACCACCTTGCTGCCTGTAGCATCACTGGTGTCACCCTTATTGTATTGAAGGATCCCTCTGCCTGACGCCATTGGAGATCGATCTGTTCCTGCCATGGTCTCATCCTTAGCCTGCAGCAAGGCACCAGTGGAATACAAGAGGACATTGTGCCCAGCAAGGATTTGTACCGGCGGACTGAAAGAGACTTTCTTTTTACCAAGTATTGGAAGAGGGACACAATCCTCATTTGTCTTTCCTCGGAGGGAAATGCTTTATTGCATTCCTTGTCCAATATTGCCCCCAAAAATGTGATCACTTTTGTTGGGTGGAGGTTTGACTTTCCCTCGTGAAGACTCAATCCTAGATCGGCGAATAGGCCTATGCAGGCCTGCGTCGACGCTCTGGCCTGCACCTTTGATGGTGCTTTGACTAACCAGTCGTCGAGGTAAGGAAATATTTGATGTTTTTGCTTCCTCAACACAGCCGCCACTGGAGCCAGACATTTCGTGAACACTCTTGGCGCTGACTTTAAGCCGAATGGCAGTACCCTGAATTGGTAATGTCTTCCGGCTACCCAGAACCGAAGGTACTGTCTGTGTGCAGGATGTATCGGCACGTGGAAATACGCGCCATGTAGGTCCAATGTGGTCATATGATCCCCTGGGTTTAATAACGGAAGGATGTCCTGCAGAGATACCATCCTGAAAGATTGTTTCTTGAGATAGGTGTTTAAGGATCTGAGATCCAGAATGGGGTGCCACTCGAGCTTGTTTTTCTTGATAAGAAAAAAACGAGAGTAAAACCCCTTGTTTTCCTGGGATTTCGGTACCGGTTCTATTGCTCCCTTTCGGAGCATTGTCCGAATCTCCTGCCGGAGTTGATGCAGATGGTTGGCTTTCTGGTGCATCGGTGGTGTACAAGGGGGCGCTTGAAGAAATTCTAGGGTGTGACCGAATTGAACTATTTTGAGGACCCATTGGTCCGTTGTTATTTTCTGCCAATTGTGAAAATAGTGGGCAATCTTTCCACCCAGGGGAGCATCTGACAGAGCAGGAAGATGGAGTTTGTCATTGTCGACGGGTGTTGTCCTTTCCTCGGCCACCCCGTCCTCTTGGAGTTGATTTTGTATATCATCCTGATTGACGCTGGTTGTATTGCTGACGGTAAGGCTGCGAAGAGGACTGATAGGAAGAAGAATATCTCCCCTGTTGGTATCCTCCTCTATACGAGGACTGTCCTCTACCCCTGGAGCCACGAAAAGGGGTTTTCCTGTATTGCAACGTTCCCAGAGCCTTTGCCGTATCAGTATCCTTCTTGATACTCTCTAGAGTATCATCAATATGTTTTCCAAATAATTCTTCTCCATTGAACAGGAGGTCTAAAATCTTGTTTTGCACCTCCGGCCTAAAAGCTGTTGCTCGCAGCCATCCTCGTCTGCGCAGGACCGCTGCTCCTCCCAATGATCTAAATGCCGTGGTAGCTATATCCATAGCGCAGTCTATGACTTCCGCCGAAGTCCTCTCTCCTTCCATGAGAATTTTCTTTGCCTCCTGCTTCTCTGGGTCTGGCACCAGGTTAACGTATGGGGACAGGTCACACCACATCTGCCTGTCATACCTTCCCAAGATAGCGAGGGCATTAGCAGCTCTCACAAGCAGAGCCGACATTAATGAAAAACGTTTTCCCGCGTTATCCAACCTTCTGCCCTGTGAGAGACTGCCTACCCGATCCCCACATCTACGGTATCCAGACTCCTCTCATCTGTCTTCGCAGGGATGCGAACGGGAACACAACCCGGAAGTCCCACCTTCGAGCACGGGAAGCAGTTACCCACGACCAATTAGAAAGGAGTGGAAACGACCGTTACAGGGAGGAAGTCGGTGGAACGAGTGCAGCGTGGACGGAAGACGCGGGACCCGGTTTCAAGCAGGAAGATGCGGGACCCGGTTTCAAGCAGGAAGACGCGGGATCCGGTTTCAAGCAGGAAGACGCGGGATCCGGTTTCAAGCAGGAAGACGCGGGATCCGGTTTCAAGCAGGAAGACGCGGGATCCGGTTTCAAGCAGGAAGACGCGGGACCCGGTTTCAAGCAGGAAGACGCGGGACCCGGTTTCAAGCAGGTCTGCAGGAAGAAGATGCGGGACCCGACCAAGAGAAGACCTGGACATCAGGAAATATCGAGGACGAAGACGAAACGTGGTCCGAAGATTGGTGGTGTCAGGAGGTGGCTGGAGAGCGGCCGTGACTCAGGAGAGTTACGGCGGAGCCAGGTTAGTGATTGGGAACTGGGAATAGACGGGAGAGGGTGGAAAAGAGTGGGTGGGGGTAGCGTCCAACAAAGGGACTATACGTATCTCTGAATCCTTTGTGACTGAAAACGCCGCCTTAGTTAAACCACTTTGTCCGTACAAACGAACGTGCTCAAGCACCCTTTCTTTTTCCAGTCGTGCACTAGATGAACCTATGAACAAGCAATACGTATAAAGTTTCGGTTACTCTTGAAAAGCCTGATCTTTCCTCTTTTCACCTTTACTTTGGTTGTGGGACTGTTCTCAAAACACTTCACCAAACCTAGTGCACCGAGGTGTAATAACGGTATGACATTTAGAAACAGTAATATATTATTCTGACGGCTCCTTCCATTTCTTTGTTCTTCTATGAGCCTCCGGGGAGAACACCACAGTCAAGGACAAACCGAAGACCGGACTTCATCCTCTTCAGACTCAGATGAAGCTGTAAAACAACCAATACCAATAACCCAACAACCTACCACTTCTATACCTTTTGTTAATAAACCTTCCTTTAAACCTATACTTCAGCCTCCTCGCCTGTTTATCAAGCCTGCCCTCCCACAAGTGGTGTTAGAAGTGGGATCCAAAGGCAAAACGGAGGCCGCCTTAGCTAAAATGGCTGAAAACCAAGAACATTTGGGGAAAGTAATGGAACGATTTCTAACGGTCGTAGAGGAAGATCGAGGAAAGCTACAAAAAGTACTCGCCGACCAAGAACAAACACAAGGAGCCGTTGTGGACAAGTTGACCACCGCCCTTAGTCAACAAAGAGGTCCTACAACCCTACCCTCAGTAGTGCTACAGCGGTATGTAGCAGGAGAAGACCCGGATTTCTTCTTTAGTAACTTTGAACGCATGGCAAGTGCAGCCTCGTGGCTCACAGATAAATGGGGACAATATTTGGGACCCCTGTTATCAGGAGACTTGCAGGCCGCATATCAAGCTGCCACAATCCAGGGAACGGTTCCCTACACAGATATAAAAAAATGTATCCTGGAAAGACTGGGAATTGATGACGAAACATATCGAATTAAGCTACGACAAATGAAGGAGGGTCCACAAGAGACTCCTCGTGCACTCTATTTTAGGGTGAAGGACATGGCAGACCGTTGGCTGAAGCCAGCCACTACAGTCAAGGACGGAATTATGGCAAAGATATATCTAGAACAATACTTAACCTCCTTACATCCTCCCATCCAACGTTGGGTTCGGCAACAGGCAAACCTCACCCTAGAAACTGCAGTAGAGATAGCCAGTGCATAAAGTAGGGCTCAGGACTTTCAGAAAGGTAAAGAGGATGTAGGAAAAACTGTGGGACACTCACTTCATAGACCGGCCAGACCCCTTCCACCCAAGAAACCTGAACCCCTTGCTCTTGTTCCTGGTACTCCTAACCTGCCAGTGCCCAGTATCCCTCTCAACAGACCCCCTCTGACTGGACCACAATGTTTCCAATGTGGAGGAATGGGTCATATAGTCCGGTTTTGCCCACAACGAGAAGAACCCATGGAAATCGGGTTAGCTCGCAACTATTATTGTTCTCCTCCCAACAAGAAACGACCTCCCTATAAATGCACAGTCTCAGTAAACGGACAACCACTTACAGCCTTAGCTGATACAGGCTGCTTACATATTGTAGTCTGACCACTAGACTTGGGTGACCGAATAGGACCCATTGACGGCATGGTAGCCATCAAGTGTGTACATGGAGACACCAAACCATACCCGACTGCCAAGGTCCTTATCCAGCATCCTCAAGATCAGGGCACATCTTTGACTGTAGGTTTAATACCACAACTTCCAGAACAAGCTATCCTTGGCAACGATTACGATAAGCTACCCCAGTTATTACAGGAAACAGGATCAGAAGAAATGAGTGAATGGTTAGCTACAGCCCCTTTTTCCAAAGATGCTGAAAAAGAATGGCCACCTTCTAAACCACGGAAGAGTCGAAATCAGAGAAGGGCTGAAAAGGGAAGGAAACCTCTGGTAATGCCAGCCATTCCCGTGGAAAATCCCTGGGAAACAGATCGCAATTTTCATGCTGCTCAGCGAGAGGACCCTGTACTGCAAGAGGCATGGAAGAATGCCCTCGACGAAGAAAATCCAGCACATGTAGGTCCCTATTTTTTTATTAAGAATGGATTGTTATATCGGAAGGGTCATGAACAAAAATCTCAGTTGTTAGTACCAGAACCCTTCCGAGAAAAAGTGTTGTACTTAGCCCATAGTCACCTTTTGGGAGGTCATTTTGGGGCAGATAAAACAGAGAAAACCATTGTGGAAAACTTCTACTGGCCAGGAATTTATCAGCAAGTAAAAAAGTACTGTAGAGAATGTCCCATTTGTCAGCGACATAGTCGATATCATCCTCCTCGAGCGCCATTACTACCGCTGCCCATTATCAATGATCCATTTAGTCGGGTGGGCATGGATATAATTGGTCCTCTATTACCTTCTCGAAGTGGTTATAGATATGTACTAGTGATGGTTGACTATGCCACTAGATTCCCTGAGGCTATACCTCTCTGTCGTCCTGACACTACTAATGTAGCTAAAGCCATGATTGGAGTTTTTTCCCGGGTAGGGTTTCCCAAAGAAATTCTAACAGATCAGGGAACTCCTTTTGTTTCCAAATTGATGAAAGACGTATGCAAACAGTAAGAGATACACCAAATCCGAACATCTGCCTATCATCCACAGACAGGTGGTTTGGTAGAAAGATATAATGCTACTATTAAAACGACTCTGAAGAAGCTGCTAGACCTAGAAAGCAGAAAATGGGAAGACATTCTTCCTTTGGCTCTTTTTGCCATCAGATGTAAAGAACAAAAAAGTACTGGGTACTCTCCCTTTGAGTTACTCTATGGTCATAAGCCCGCACCTTCTTGGATATGGCCCGGGAACAGTGGGAGACCGAACACGACAATACCAAACCCTTACCCGAATATGTAGCGAATCTAAAAACACATTTGGGTCAAATGCGAGAAATAGTCCGAAACAATCTAGAAGAGGCACAGAACGCACAAAAGATACAATATGACAAAGGGGCAAAATTGAGAACTTTCCAGGTGGGGGACCTTGTATTGCTTATGATGTCATCATCAGATCAGAAATTACTAGGACAATGGCAGGGTCCCTATACAGTATTACAACAGGTTACCCCAGTAACATATCGTATAGAGGTAGACAGCAACAAAAAAATCTCTCAGATATATCATGTGAACTTGCTTAAGAAATAGGAAGGTCCAGCACCAGTGGCAGTTCATACCGTTGAAGTTCAAAAACCCCTTTTTCAACAGTGCATCGATCCAGAATTACCTGGAACTCTAACGGATGAGTTGATGGAGGCATTACAACCTCATGAATCTGTCTTCTCCAATACACCAGGCGTGACCAATCTAATTGAACATGCCATAAGAACACCACCCGGTAAGAGAGTTAGATTGAGACCCTACCGTATACCTGAAGCAAGGAGACAGACAATAAGAGGAGGTACAAAAGATGTTGCAAATGGGAATAATAGAACCATCTAAAAGTGAATGGAATTCTTCCATTGTACTTGTGCCGAAACCGGATGGCTCCATTAGATTTTGCATTGACTTTAGAGAAGTGAATAAAATCTCAGAATTTGATACTTACCCACTTCCTCGAGTGGATGAAATGGTAGAAAGCATAGGAAGAGCCAAATACATCAGCACTTTGGATCTGTGCAAAGGATATTGGCAGATACCATTAAAAAAAGAAGATAGGGAAAAAAGAGCCTTTTCCACACCCAATGGGTTGTACCAATTTAGGATGTTACCTTTTGGTTTACATGGGGCTTCTGCCACATTTCAGCGAGCCATGAATACGATTCTGAGACCATATGATGGTTTTGCTGGAGCCTATATTGACGATATCATCATATACAGCGATACGTGGGAACAGCATTTAGAACATCTTGCTACAATTGTGCGAACCCTAGGCTCACAAGGTTTGAAGATTAACCCGGCCAAAAGTCATTTGGCAGCCCAAACTGTTAAGTATCTGGGTTATCTGTTGGGAGAAGGCGTCATAAGACCGCAACCGTCAAAATTGTCGGCCATTTCCCACATTCCTTTCCCCAAGACAAAAAAAGATTTACGAGCATTCCTGGGTTTACTGGGTTGTTATAGAAGATTCATTCCCCAATTTTCACAGATGGCGTCTTCACTGACTGATCTGCTACAAAAGCAGTGTAATGCCGAACAGATTCTGCAATGCCCACCTAGGCCTGTTCAACAGTCCTTTGAAGCTCTAAAACGATCTTTAACATCAGAAACTGTTCTGATTAGTCCTGACTATTCTCGTCCATTTATATTACAAACGGACGCTTCTGATCAGGGATTAGGCGCCGTGCTATCGCAAGAGACACCACAAGGAGAGAAACCAATTCTATATATTAGCCGTAAGCTTTTTCCTCGAGAAAAGAATTATGCGACAATCGAAAAGGAAGCCCTTGCCATCAAATGGGCAATCGAGACGTTACAGTACTATTTAGAAGGGAGAGAGTTCACTCTGTTTACAGATCACGCACCCTTAGAATGGTTAGCTCGAAACAAGGGTCATAACGAGAGAGTGCTGAGGTGGTTTCTATCTTTACAACCGTATAGATTCCAGACCAGACATAGGAAAGGGCAAGAACAAGGAAACGCTGACTATTTATCAAGATATCCACAAGAAACGCAGCCCCCTAGAAGAAAGACAGCAAGGGAAAGGGGATGTGAGAGACTGCCTACCCGATCCCCACAACTACGGTATCCAGACTCCTCATCTGTCTTCGCAGGGATGCGAACGGGAACACAACCCGGAAGTCCCACCTTCGAGCACCAGAAGCAGTTACCCAGGACCAATAAGAAAGGAGTGGAACGATCGTTACAGGGAGGAAGTCGGTGGAACGAGTGCAGCGTGGACGGAAGACGCGGGACCCGGTTTCAAGCAGGAAGACGCGGGACCCGGTTTCAAGCAGGAAGACGCGGGACCCGGTTTCAAGCAGGAAGACGCGGGACCCGGTTACAAGCAGGAAGACGTGGAACCCGGTCTGCAGGAAGAAGACGTGGGACCCGACCAAGAGAAGACCTGGACATCAGGAAATATCGAGGACGAAGACGAAACGTGGTCCGAAGATTGGTGGTGTCCGGAGGTGGCTGGAGAGCGGCCGTGACTCAGGAGAGTTACGGCGGAGCCAGGTTAGTGATTGGGAACTGGGAACAGACTGGAGAGGGTGGAAAAGAGTGGGTGGGGGTAGCGTCCAACAAAGGGACTATACGTATCTCTGAATCCTTTGTGACTGAAAACGCCGCCTTAGTTAAACCACTTTGTCCGTACAAACGAACGTGCTCAAGCACCCTTTCTTTTTCCAGTCGTGCACTAGATGAACCTATGAACAAGCAATACGTATAAAGTTTCGGTTACTCTTGAAAAGCCTGATCTTTCCTCTTTTCACCTTTACTTTGGTTGTGGGACTGTTCTCAAAACACTTCAACAAACCTAGTGCACCGAGGTGTAATAACGGTATGACATTTTGAAACAGTAATATATTATTCTGACGGCTCCTTCCATTTCTTTGTTCTTCTATGAGCCTCCGGGGAGAACACCACAGTCAAGGACAAACCGAAGACCGGACTTCTTCATCCTCTTCAGACTCAGATGAAGCTGTAAAACAACCAATACCAATAACCCAACAACCTACCACTTCTATACCTTTTGTTAATAAACCTTCCTTTAAACCTATACTTCAGCTCCTCGCCTGTTTATCAAGCCTGCCCTCCCACATACCCTCTTTGTCTGGAGGTGCTGCAATCTGAGCAGAAGGGTTCCTGGATTTCTGTTGTGCCGCCTGAGTGATAACAGAATCCGGTTTGGGATGACCCAAAAGGCAAGATGGAGCATCAGCTGGTGCCTTATGCTTCTTCTCCAGTCTGGCCAGAACCGGTGTTACAGTTGCTGGCGTCTCCATGACCTTTAATCCTTCCTTCCAAATATGAGACACTATAGGCAGGGATCGTACGGATTTCCGATTTGAGTCCTTGAAGTCATATAGAAAACATTCTGTTTTCTCTTCTGTCATGGTCAGTGCAAATCTCTTAGTGGCTCTTTCCATCAAATTATGAAATCCACCAATGTCCTCCGGTGGGGAATCTACTGGTCTCTGCGGAGGAGTTGAAGGTGATGGGGCGATATAGTCATGCCATTCTGCATTTGTGTCCGCAATCTTACCATCCTCATGATCCTCATCTGAGGTATCGTGGTGTGTCGTCGGCGGTGGTGGGGACCTAGCAGTAGGTTCCGGTACAATCTCTCTCCTACGAATCGGCGTCCCTGGAACCGATCGTGGAAATGGAATAGCCTCTAGGGCCTGTTGAGCGACTGGAGTTGCTGGGTATCTCTTCCTATAATCCTCCAACATTCCCTGGATATCCCTCAACAAAGAGGATGGCACACTTGTCATCTCCTCCAGTTGCTGTTGGCGATATCGGTGCTGTTCCTGGGGTTGTTCTGGATAACCCCCATATTCCTCCTCAGAATCGTCTTCTTGGTACTTGACCTGTAATTGCGAAGGGCTACTGACAATTCCATACTCCTCATCCTCTTCGGAATCTTCCTCCTCCAGCAGGTGGGATGGCAGCAATGGGGAGACCTTGCTTGGAGATGTAACCTCCGGTGTTATAGGTTTTTTCCAAGGCACCAACCTTTTTTCTGGTGTTTTTTCCCTCGTCGACAAGCCAGTCGACGAGATTCCCATCGCCGTCGACCAAGTCATCGTCGTCGACGTTGTAGTTATCGTCGACGCTGTCCTCGTCGACGTTGTCGTCCTTGTCGACACTGCCGTAGTCGACACAGTCCTAGTCGACGCTGCCGTCGTCGGTGCCACGGTGAAACCGTCGACGATATCGCCGTCGACGGTGAAATCGTCGACGCCGTTTTCTCACCAGCCTTAACATTATCCTTTTTCGTCGACGACTGAGGTGTTTTTGTCGTCGTCAATGGTCCCTTCTTTGTCGACGGTCCCGTCGACGGAGCTGAAACAGCCCCCTTCTCCTCAGAAGGCGTAGAAGAAGACAGTTTGATGGTAATCTTGATCTTCTGAGGTGACTGCGGCGGATCTGAGGTGGATTTTGCTCCGTTCACCTCACCAGCAGAACCCTTCTTCCCCTTAGATGAGACTGAAGGGGATTTTGAGGTACTGCGCCCTGAAGACCCTGGAGTGGTCTTTTTTGGGGCCTTCTCAGGTCTTTCCCCTGAGGAATGTGTCTGAGGAGATCTACTTCTCTTCTTAGATCTCTTAGACGCCACAGATTCCTCCTCACTCTCACTTGAGAGGATTTCCTTCCTGGCTTTGACCTTCTGAAGCCAGATCAGTAGCCTTCCCTCACGATCTCTCAAGGTCTTATTCGAAAAGGTACGACATACCTTACAATCTGCTGCCTTATGATCTGGATAAAGACAGCAGATGCAGTCCCTGTGAGGGTCATCTGTGTAAAGCCTCTTCTTGGAGCAGGTGGAACAAGCTCTAAATAATCCTTTTTTCTCCTGATCAGACATGGTTGATGTAAAAAACCTCAAATCTAAGTCAAAATACTGTAGTAGTAAAGAGTTTGAGCAGAGCTCAAAGGAGACTCCCTAGCACAACGTGCGGTAGAAAAATCTGAGGGGCAGAAGGTTCTCTCAGGAGTGTTCTAGAGGGTGAGGAGCTCTGATTGGTTCAGGGAAAAGTTTGGGCCTTTTTTACATAAAGGCTATGGGTTGCAAAAGGGAAATGGGCCTAGGCCTCTTTTCAGTTTGCTATACTACTAAGCACTGCTTTTTTATATACCTGAGACTCTCGTCTCGACGACGGGGAATGATTCAGGCATGTGAATCTATGAAAGTTCCAATACTGGAGTAACAGCAATTGCTGAGAACAGGACATTAGATGGGTCTTTTATACTTCGTCAGATTTTAGTATCTAAAACTGAGCTTAATAAAGTATTAACGTAAAAATCGGCAGAATCCTATAGATCCCAGCGTAAAAGTCTCTACGAGAATGACGAAAAAGTAGGGAAACAATTAGCCCTGCGAACCAGACAGCAGGCCTCCCTGAATGCAATCTCCTCAATAAAAGAGAACAACGTAGAATATACTAAAACAGAAGACATACTCAAAGTGTTCCAGGGGTATTATCAGAAGCTTTATCATGAGGACCGGGATCATAATAGTGAAGAAACTAAATCTTTTCTTAGTAGTTTCCTATCCTGCCCAGACAATAGTCTTGACAGCCTTACTAAGATTGATCTAGAGAGCGAAATTACCATTTCAGAGCTTGAACTCGCTTTGTCGGAACTGGCATCCGGGAAAGCGGCCGGCCCCGATAAAATCCCGCTGGAACTGTATAAAATCCTAGGTAATAGAATACTCCCATTATTATTAGATCTCTTCCTGGGGATACAATGAAGTACGCCCGAGTCCTGGAAAGCTGCCAGTATTATTAATTTTGCTAAAAAAGGCAAGCCTGCTGACTCCACTGCTTCATACCGACCAATTTCTTTAATCAACTCCGATTCTAAACTCTATTCAAAGATTTTGGCCAACCGAATGAAGAGAATCATTGCAAAACTGGTCAGTCCATGGCAACATGGCTTTATCCCCGAAAAGGGCACCACCGACCATACCCGCAGAGCAATTACAATATTTGACATTATGTCGGTGACAGGGGGCCAAGCTTCAATGATCCTTCACGATGCCGAGAAGGCATTCGATCAGGTGTCCTGGGAGTATTTGTGGGCCATCCTAGAACACTACAACTTTGGGTCTTTATTTATAAGAGCAATAAAAGCAATGTATTCTAATCCTACAGCAAAATTACATATAATGGGGCAGGAATCAGGCGTGATAAACATTTCAAGAGTAACGAGGCAGGGGTGCCCATGCTCCCCAATTCTCCTTGCTCTGTATATTAATCTCCTGATTCTGAAAATTCTTGCTAACCCTAGAATTCATCCGGTAGTGACAGGCACCTTTGAAACCAAAATCCTAGCCTATGCGGATGACGTCGCTATTTTAACACCCGACCCTGAGACAGCCCTAGCCGAGATAGAGGAAACCGCACTTTTATTTGGGTCTTATTCAGGCTATTCCCTAAACAAGGGCAAGACAGTAATTTTATGCACGCAAAATATGCTTTGCTCTGACTCTAGGCGGGCTAATAAGGCTACGTATTTAGGAGTGTATATTACTACCGAAACTCAAGACATCATCAAATGTAACTATGAACCCCTTATCGACACGATAAGACATGACCTAGCTAGAGTAAATAGTCTCCATCTCAGGTAGGGGGAATTATATTAAAATGACCATCTTTCCTAAAATTGTATATTTATTCCATGCCATTCCTATATTAGTAGACGACAAATTTATTACAATTCTTAATTCCCAGATTTCCAAATTCATCTGGCAATACAGCAAGATCAGAAGATCATTAAAATACTTGTCCTTGCCTTACAATCGTGGCGGTCTGGCTATCCCTCCATTACTCCTGTACTATTGGGCTGCCTATATGCAGCAATTTGCTCCTATGGTCAGTCCAATGCAGGAGGAAGTAGTGGCTGGCATTCCTTCAATATATCAGCTTGCCCTTGGTCCTAAAGCCAGAGGGCTGCTACTGAGACACTATGACCCTGGCTATTATAAAAAAGTCAAATTCAAGATTGTTACAGGGGCTTGGAGAGCCTTGTCTAAAATAGTAAAATATATGCAAATTCCTAAATATATCAGATATACCCCACTTCGGCAATCGTCTCTTTTTCCGCAAAACATAAATGATGGGACTTTTGCTAATTGGGAGAGGTATGGAATCACCTCTCTTTTTCATCTTCTAGGTCTTTGAGAAAAAGTTCAATTTTAGTCTCCTCCAGACTCAATTTCACATACCTAGCAGCGACTATTTGAAATTTTTGCAAGTTAGGTCAAGCATTAATCACTTGCTTCCCATTATAAATTGGAATAGAATATCCCTTATTGAAGATATCACGAAATCCTCCTCCACAATAGGTACATTATATAACACTCTTCTCGCCAACTCACCAGATGACACGGAACGTACAGAAGCAACCTGGGCCTGCAAATTCGACAATCCAGATGTGGATTTAGATAAGGTGTTGACAATGGCCTGCCAACTCTTACTTTCTACCAACTTAAGAGCTCAACTATATAAAACAGTTTATAATCTCTACTATAACCCCGCTAAATTGCACTCATGGGGGAAAACTGATAACGACTGCTGTCCTAGGTGTAAAAGTGGACCCGCGACTCTTGTGCATATGTTCTATGAACGTGACACCTTGGGGCTTTTTAAGAAAATGATTTGGGAGTTCTGGAAGGAGGTGTTTGGACGGGATTTGCCGGAATCTCCCACAATTGTTATGCTGGGATATGATTGCACTCTAAGAATACACCACAATGAGGAATCAATGCTATTTATTGGTACTGCGGTATACCGCATCATTTTGGCCGCTCGCTGGAAAGAGGAAGATCCTCCGAGCTTCCAAATGTGGCTTGCCCGGTTTCTGGCAGTTTATAATTATGAATCAGCGATTTATGCTACCAGGGGGTTAAAGTCTAGGATGCGGGGGGAAAAGGTTTGGTCTCCCATTACAGCCTGGTCCGCTTTATCCTCCTCTAATTGATATGTAAGCCTCCCCAATGTTTTCTAAGAACCGTGAGCCTTGAAAATTTGGTAGCTTTGCTTTAAGATTGTCTTATTTAGTGCTAACATTAGCTATCAGTATTTTTTCACTTCTTGTATGTAATTTATTAATATTTGTTCTGGTTGGTTTTTTTCCCTCTCTCCTTGGAAAAGTATACAATTTGCTTTTCTTGTATGTCTAAAGTATATGGATAAACTGTAATGGAATTGTTTTCATAAAAAAAATAAAAAAAAATAAAGTACCTTCTACCTTACCTAAGCCTCTTCATAGTGTGGATATCCACATAGTACCATTTGTTAAAGAATGGGCCAATGAGAATGAGGTAGCCTTGCAAATGTTGGTTATGAATGTGTTTGTCAAGTAGGCTGGCGTGGCTTTTTTCCTTGGTAGAATTTGCACAAAGTAGGGGGTCTAAACTGGGGGCTGCCATCTGCTGCTAGCAGCAGAGGCTGGGGGATCGCATTACAAAGGCAGCAGGCCATTGAAGCTTTCCTCTCGAGCGCTGTGCCAATCCTGGGGGAGGAGGTGCGACACCTCTGCCCAGGATGTGCTTTGTTTTTGGTCCCAGAGAGCGCGGCTCTCGACCCAGGGGTCCAGAAAACATGTATGGTGGTGGCAGGCTGCCTAAAGTCAGTCTGCGACCACACCTCGGTTGTTGGGTTTTCAGTGGGCACTGCTGAGGTGCCCTCTGAGTACATGTTTGAATAAATATTAAACTGTCATCAGTGTGGGTTTATTAAGAGGAGTTGTTTGGTACCCAACCCCCCTGGGTTCAGTGAAGCCATCAAGAGATGCGGGGTTGCTTTTCACCAAGGCTAACTAGTCTTGAGAATTCGAGTTGTC
This sequence comes from Lissotriton vulgaris, assembly GCF_964263255.1. Classification (NCBI taxonomy): domain Eukaryota; kingdom Metazoa; phylum Chordata; class Amphibia; order Caudata; family Salamandridae; genus Lissotriton; species Lissotriton vulgaris. The sequence goes on along the minus strand of NC_141699.1, from coordinate 262,259,376 downwards.
GAGTTTCCAGCCCATGTACCCTCCACGGCTTCCCTGGCACTTACAATATTTAAGAACAGACTTAAATATTGCAGGGGCATAACTGCTCATGCAGATATGCTCACCCGGAGATATACTGCTCCCTGCCTTAGGGCTTGTAAGCCCTGCAAGAAGGGCCTTAGGGGGTGGCATAATAGAAGGCGGTTCCAGCAGAGTGAGGGGTAGATCCTCCACTATTGCACGGAGAAGACGCGGCACTAGTTCTTTCAGTGTCGACACTTGCTGAAATACGGGGACACGAACCACTGACCCCAACGGGGTTGACCTTCTAGAGTGACAGGTACCACATTTAGGGTGCTGTATGTGGTCTTTTCACTTATACTACAATTGACCACCACTGATAGTGTAGATTAAATTGCTACTGGTCCGGAAGAATTGCCGTCTACTAGACAGTCTGGCAAGAAACATGTTGACCCTAGAGCACGGTACCCTGTAACATTTGTACAGGGGTGCGCCACCCTTAGTTTTAATCAGGAGTGGGTCCATTCACATTAAAATAGCTCTGACTGTACCCCAACCTCCTGTTCCAACCTCACTTTCCTAAACATCTACACTCACTAGGCCCCACACACACACTGCACCTTATGGCAAGAAATGAAAGATCTCGGCCAAAGAGCCCCTTCATGGGTGCCTGTTTGGTATTGCAGCGCAGACCCGACGAGGAGCAGACCCAATGATGAAGCATGACACTTAGCGGGCTGGGTGTGTGAGGGTCCTAATTCCAACAAGAGAAATTCCCCCTCCTCTATCTAGATACCAAGTGAGTTGTTGCTCTTATGCAACCTGTTTTATTCAGTCAGGAACTCCATACTCTTTTGTATTGAACACATAATAGAAGGCTTAGAAACCCCACGTAAGGGACCCAGTGGCTCCTAGCTGCCACTCGTTCTGTAACACCCCTAAAGCTAGTATTTAGGTGGCACCCCCAGATCCTGAAGTCATATTTCTAACAACCTAACAAGATCGGAAACCAAAGAGCCACAAAAGCAAGAAATAACCACTAACTGACTCAGCGCCAGACCTGATGGCCTGTCTGATGCCTTTCACTCTTGCTACAAAAGTCGACTCATTCTGCAAGCACCAGCAATCTCCAAAACCCGAGAGACCTGCCTGCATTCAATAAAGATCAAGAACTCCTTTGTCCAGAATAACAAAGAACTCAGCCTTGAGGAATGACCATTTGATCCACCTCTGCACCCGCCGCCTGAATCCAAGTGGCACACTGGTACTGCGAAGGTTCCCCATCGATTGTAAGCCTTCCTGACGCAAAAGAAAACCCCTGCACTTAAAGCCCCAGGGCCTTCAAGAGTTTGACCAACGGTGTCCCTACGTCCCCTAGCATCAGAACTTACATGGGCAGCTGTGAGTTTTCTTCGCCCAACCTCCTTACCAGAGCCTGCCGCCTTTTTCCAAAACCGATCTCCCCTATTGATTTGCATTGGGCGCACAATGCTGTGTTGGCACTCTGCACCTGGCCACCGAGGGTGTACATTAGGTGCTTTCTTGTGGCCCCCACTGTGCTTACCTTAACCCCTGGAGATTGACCATTGGTACCACTGTTATCTACCTGTAAACAGTGCTTCTTTGATCACCCCCAGTCTCCATTGGTTAACATTGGACACGCAACTCTGAAATGGACTTCTGCACCCAGCTGCCCCTGGTGGTGCAGTTTTTGAGCCAACTTGACCCTTGCCTGGTGTTGACCTGAACCCCCAAAGACTGGATTTGTAAGTCGTGTACTTACTTAAAATACTACATTCTTGTTTTCCTTCCATAGGTTAACACTGCTGAACTGAATTTTTTGCTAAAATTCTTTTAATTGAAAAACGTACTCCCCTTTTAAACAACATCTTGGTCTTAAAATAAATCTAGAAAGAAGCTTATTTTTGTAGAATTGGTGTGGATCTCCTTGTTGAGTAGCGTGTCATTTATTAATCATTGTGTGTCTTACACTGCTCTGTTAGGCCTAAGGATGCTCGGCCACACTGCCACAAATAGGTTTACATTGAGCCCTGTACACTTCTGGGGGAATCTCTGGATTCTTTACACGATATAATCAATTATTGGTACATCACAAAGAGCCAGCCTCCTACATTCTAATACTTCCAACACTGATTAGCTTGCTCTGTAGCTATTATACTTTCAAACTTATGAGGTTGCTGCACTCACAGTAAATAGGTTTGCTATGCTGTTATTTTCCAATTCTTCAGTGGTGAATCTGTGCAACTTCCAATGCTCACTTTGCTTCATCACCTATCCTTCCTTTTTTGCTTGGTGAAATAAAATATATATTACCGAAACGAGAGCTGGTAACATACATTGAGTAACAGCAGCTCGGCCAAAGAAGTGCGAGGGTCTGAAGAACATGGGAGTAAAGCAAGACAGTCCCAAGAACAAACTTCTCTATGTGAAAGAATAGATATATATTTGTTAAGACAGTCAAAGCTTGCAGACTCTTCTGACACAGATTACAATCTGCATCAAGCAGTCTTTCAGGTCACGACGTTCTGAACAAAGCCGATGTAGAAAAAACTGTTCTAAATTGAGACCTCATTGATAAGCATACTCTGCACTTACGGAAGAAATTGCAATAGTCCATCAAAATAACACTGCATGCCTAGACGAGGGAGGTTTCAATAATTTTGCCGGGAACAGAACTTACACATTTTTTTATGTATAGTTTTCTTTAGCAGTAGAGATAATAGCAAAGTTATCTTGAGAGAAGTTCCACTGTTCGTTCATAAACTTGCTTTTTAGAAACCACGCTCACCGATTGACAATGGTAGGCAGGAGATTATAATTAAGCCCCGCCCCAAACAGATATCTGGAACCTGAGGCACTTCAGGAGAAGCAGAAGTTCTGAGAACTGAAATCTTCATGGTCAAAATACAGGAATCTGAATAACTATATAACAGAAGGGTCAGCTGAAGAAGAATGGAGAACACATCTAATACTCCAACAAGCCGTTTCAATCCTGGTTGCCAGTAAAGGTATTTTCAAACAATTTGGGAAAAAGGAACCCCAGGGCAACAGTATGTAGGGGCAAACCTTTTTGTACGCTTCATTAGCTGATGCAGATCAACGTTTTGGATAATTTTTATACTTGTGCTTAGATAAGCTAATTGTACCCCTTTACAATTAAATTTAAATTAGGATCCAACATTTGTTTTTTAGGGGACACTCAGCAAAAAAAACTTGCCACGCTATCTCAGTAGAAATCAATAACCAGTGTCATGGTGCTAACTGCAGGGAACAGGAGAGAGTACAACACCAGCCAGTACAGTCAACAGGTGATAAATCACAACTTACATGAAAGCATGGTTTATGGATGATGACTGTCACATTCCTTTACTATGCTCCCTCTATGGGGAGGGGATCCTGTACCATCTGAATATCTTTCTGATGCGATTGTGAGGCAGGCAAGTATGCTTGGCTCAATTTTCACATTCTCCGACATTCTTTGCTCAGTTTCTTGGCAACTTACGTGGCGAACCATTTCTGTGTACAACTGCCAAAAGGCTACATCGATTTGAAAGCTTTCCACCACTGCTGGAAGGATTCACTTAATTGTCTAGTTTCTTGCATGAACAGCTACAAATATTCCTCATCTTCTTTGCTGACTGGCTTCCTTCCTTCCTTTTTAGGTCTCGGCCTGCGAAGGCTGCGCTTGCGCAGTCTCGCCGGCGAGATCTTATGTTTCTCAGTGTGGGGCTTGAACCTGCCCCTCTTCTCCATTGGCTGGCTTCCTAAACGGAGGCCAGCCATTGGAGGAGAGGGGCGTCTGTCCATTTAAGCCCCGTCTTTTTGGGATTCGGGGGGGGGTGTTTTTTTAGTTTCTTTCTCTCCTCTTCCCATTGGCTGGAATTTTACATTCCAGCCAATGGGAAGAGGAGAGAAAGAAAAAACATGCCCCCCAGTCCGAAAATGACGGGGTGTTTCCTAGGCATTTCTTCTGGACCTCGGAGAGACATGGTGGTGTGCATGGCGTGGTCCGCTTTCCAGCCGGAGCTCGCTTGTTTGTTCGTGGCCTGCAAGTGGCTGGTTCTACTGGTATGGAATAAACAAAGTGTGCGTTGCTTGCGTGTTTGAGGTGTATTCAGCCGAGTGTAGAAGGTAGATTATTCTGAACTGTACGCTGTGGATTCATTGGCTGGGGTTCTAATGACCCGCTTGGGCACGTCCGCTCGGACAATGATGTGAGAGGATGCTGCCAGACACATCAACATGCACGAGGCCCATGACGTCACCGTCGAAAGGCGACGGGTTCGATCCGGGCTAAGGTTCACGTACAGAAGAGATAAAGCCGGGCTATGATTACTTTTTTCACCGCTTAGCACAGCTTTTACCCATGCCTTAGAGCCCCGGAAGTTAATAACATCCAGCACCGCCCGCCGCCCAGCACCTCATCTCTCGGCCAGAAACGCCATTAGCGGACAAATGTTTGCAGGGTAAAAACAAAAAGCATTCATTAAAAAAAAAAAAGAAAAATGCAGCATCGCCGGCTGTGCATTGCAGCTCGGTCGGATACTGCTCCAGTGACCAAACGAGACTGAAAAAAAGCAAAGCAAAAAGCTGCGGATAAAATATTTCTCTCTGGTGAACACATTTGGCGAGGCCGGCTGCGCTGTTTTGTTTCAGCGCCGCGGCGGAGCTTCGGGGGGCTGGGCCCGCTCCGCCAGCCTCCGCCTCGCCGGGTACCGTGGGATCCGGGCCCTCCGCTGCACAGCAGCGCCCGGCCATCCAAGGCATGAATAAAGCATCTCGGAAGCCACGCCGCGGCCTCGCCGTAAAACTGACAGCCCGAAATATTGGCAGAAAGAGCTGGCAACTGTTGTTTTTAAATGTTTAATGAGCAATATGCTACTTATTGCTGCAGTAACGCACGGTTAGCCTAACCTTTTCTCTTGCTTGCCCAAGTCTTATTGCTTGAGCAATGCGAGTACTGGGGTAGGGGGGAGGCTAGATACTTAATTAGAAGAGTTCTCATGAATAATGGTGAACTTGTTTGTGCAATAACTATTGGTGGTGGTTCGCGGGCAGTGAGCAGTACGTGTTCTAGGATTTCCTGCGGTATGGCGAATTGTGCTGATCAGACACGTCTCGCGGTCTGGTTTCTATAGCAATTTGGTGGCCTCGCGAGAAGACTGTAGAAAGTGTGCAACACTGTGAAAGTTCAGGGACTTTGTGAGCATTCTGGGCTTTAATAAAAATGAAATATGAGACTTTGACTATTCCCTTGGATATGGGCAGTGTTCTACTTTAGGGGCAGCATGCGGAGAGTGGGGTGGCATGGGAAATATTGAACTTTACGAGAAGTTGGTAGCTTTATTTATATGCTGTAGTTACTCATATTGCACAAACCCAGGGCTTTAAGTGGGATGACAAAAATGGAGGGGTCTCTCAAGGGAGTGTGGCCGATGTAATTAGTGCGGGGCTTAAAACACGTAAACTAAAAATCTGTGCTTAGCATAGTGTGCCACCCGACTGGTAATTTGCTGCTTCTGTTATTGGATCCGAATAATGTAATAAAACACCTAACATTATACGTACAACAAGCCAAGGCTATTGGCTTTGCCAATGGTTGTTAGTTGCATTAGAAAAATTAGTAACAACTATGGCTTAGTTGCATAGAATATTGAAAATGCTTCAGTTCTGAAATGAGGAGACTGTGAAAGAACTACAACGAGTGTCTGTTTCCTGCTTGTGATTGTTTTTTCTTGCCTCTGTTCCCTGATTGTGCTCGCTTTTCTTACCTCTGTTCCCTGGTTGTGATCGCTTTTCTTGCCTCTGTTCCCTGGTTGTGCTAGTTTTTCTTGCCTCCGTTTCCTGGATGTGATTGTTTTTTCTTGCCTCTGTTCCCTGGTTGTGATCGTTTTTGTGTGTGTGGCTCTGTGTGTGTGTGTGTGTGTGTGTGTGTGTGCAGTGTTCTACTTTAGGGGCAGCATGCGGAGAGTGGGGTGGCATGGGAAATATTGAACTTTACGAGAAGTTGATAGCTTTATTTATATGCTTATATGCTCTGTCTGTGTGTGCCTGGCTCGGTCTGCGAGTGCCTGGCTCGGTCTGCGAGTGCCTGGCTCGGTCTGCGAGTGCCTGGCTCGGTCTGCGAGTGCCTGGCTCGGTCTGCGAGTGCCTGGCTCGGTCTGCGAGTGCCTGGCTCGGTCTGCGAGTGCCTGGCTCGGTCTGCGAGTGCCTGGCTCGGTCTGCGAGTGCCTGGCTCAGTCTGCGAGTGCCTGGCTCAGTCTGCGAGTGCCTGGCTCAGTCTGCGAGTGCCTGGCTCGGTCTGCGAGTGCCTGGCTCGGTCTGCGAGTGCCTGGCTCGGTCTGCGAGTGCCTGGCTCGGTCTGCGAGTGCCTGGCTCGGTCTGCGAGTGCCTGGCTCGGTCTGCGAGTGCCTGGCTCGGTCTGCGCGTGCGTGGCTGTCTGCGCGTGCGTGGCTGTCTGCACGTGCGTGGCTCTGTCTGCACGTGCGTGGCTCTGTCTGCGCGTGCGTGGCTCTGTCTGCGCGTGCGTGGCTCTGTCTGCGCGTGCGTGGCTCTGTCTGCGCGTGCGTGGCTCTGTCTGCGCGTGCGTGGCTCTGTCTGCGCGTGCGTGGCTCTGTCTGCGCGTGCGTGGCTCTGTCTGCGCGTGCGTGGCTCTGTCTGCGTGCGTGGCTCTGTCTGCGTGCGTGGCTCTGTCTGCGTGCGTGGCTCTGTCTGCGTGCGTGGCTCTGTCTGCGTGCGTGGCTCTGTCTGCGTGCGTGGCTCTGTCTGCGTGCGTGGCTCTGTCTGCGTGCGTGGCTCTGTCTGCGTGCGTGGCTCTGTCTGCGTGCGTGGCTCTGTCTGCGTGCGTGGCTCTGTCTGCGTGCGTGGCTCTGTCTGCGTGCGTGGCTCTGTCTGCGTGCGTGGCTCTGTCTGCGTGCGTGGCTCTGTCTGCGTGCGTGGCTCTGTCTGCGTGCATGGCTCTGTCTGCGTGCATGGCTCTGTCTGCGTGCGTGGCTCTGTCTGTGTGCGTGGCTCTGTCTGCGTGCGTGGCTCTGTCTGCGTGCGTGGCTCTGTCTGCGTGCGTGGCTCTGTCTGTGTGTGTATGGCTCTGTCTGTGTGTGTGTGGCTCTGTCTCTGTGTGTGTGTGGCTCTGTGTGTGTGTGTGTGGCTCTGTCTGTGTGGCTCTGTCTGTGTGGCTCTGTCTGTGTGGCTCTGTCTGTGTGTGTGTGTGGCTCTGTCTGTGTGTGTGGCTCTGTCTGTGTGTGTGGCTCTGTCTGTGTGTGTGGCTCTGTCTGTGTGTGTGGCTCTGTCTGTGTGTGTGGCTCTGTCTGTGTGTATGTGGCTGTGTGTGTGGGTGCAAATGCAATAGGTCTCGCATTTGCGAGAGATTAAGCTATTGGCATTGTAAATGACAATGCCATTTATTTATATGTTTTAAAAACAAAAATAATGTCATGAGCAATGCCAATAGCTCTAACTTTAACAAAGACGAGACCATTGCATTGCAAATGCTTGTTGGTTAGGAAGTTCATCTCACTGAATAACTTCTATCTGCCAAATCTCTTACATCCCTATGAACAGGGATCACTCTCATGCAACTCTCATGTCCCAAGGACTAGGAGCCTTCTCAATGCATCATTTCCTGCTGCTGCTTAAATGTAATAAATATCCCCTGATTCTGTAACTCTTAGTTGATCATTAATTATTTTCTGGCACAGCATACAATCAAACCTACATAGAAATATGCCCAAGGTCAAAACTGTTCCATTATTTCAAATATGTTTTTGGTTTGAATGTCTTCTTCCCTCTAGAAAAATGGGCCCCAAAAACAAAAATCCCCATGGGGTGCAAAAAGAAGCAAGTTAGTGACAAGGAGAGAGACTGCTCTATGCTTCAAAGTACAAGGCATTGAGGACAGACTGTAAAACGTTTGGGGGAGACAGCTGGAGGACAATTCAAAATCTAATAGCGTCCTGGAAAAGAGACTTTTGGACAGTTCATTATAAACAATTGTTGAGGGCAAGTATGGATTTTAATTTTTATAATTTTCTTTTTGAAATTGTTGACACAATTTTCATTGAAAACATCAACAAATCTAGGGGGGAGGGGACTTACCAGAGTGATTTTGTTATTAAGAATGAACCTGCTACCTCTGAAGATTGTAACAGGTGCCTGGGAGGGTATCCCCAAAAACGAAAGGCACTGTGATTTATGTAACGGCGGCATACAAGATATTAACCATGTTCTGTTTGTGTGCCCAGCACTCCTGTTAATATGTCGTAAATACTTAAGGCATGGTTTTTTACAGTATAACATCTCTACAGCAGAGCAGGCTCGCAACTTTCTTTTGCTCCCCCAATCTGAATTGATCTGTTTAGAAAAATTTCGTTTTTTTAAAGAATTTTTGAATGTTTATTGAAAATTAGTGGGCGAGGGTGACCTGTAGGTTTTTTTCGTACTATGCGATGTGATTCCATGCATTAGTACTTTTATATGCACTTTAAGTATTTTAATCAGTTATTAAATATGATAATCTATATACTATTTTTATACTGAACTAGCATTCCTGTAAAATAGTCAACTTATCATGCGTATCTACTTGAATTATAGCCTCTAGATAGTCATTTATGAGAAATGTTCTAGAATAGAGTATTCAATGCACTGGCACTTTATGTAAAGCATTAGCACTTTAATATGCCCTTTATAAAAATAATAAATTTTTTTTTTTTGCTGCTATTACTGTTCCATGTTCATCTCCGTGAAAAAGTTTTTAATTATTTGTGTAAATTGGTATGTGTATATTGGATGATATTTGTACCTTTTTTATCTTGTGCCACTTAACCGTAGATTATTTTAAAATTCCAGGGTGATAGCCAAAAGTTTTATCCATTTAAGATCGATAGTTATTGGCCGCAAGTGTACTTTATTAGAATATTTTTGCCCCTTGCAGTGAAGAACTTAATGGAAGAAATTAAATGATGTTTTATTTGTATTTTATGTGGAATTCCTCGGAATTCCAAATCATAATGAAATAATTGAATTGAATAGGGGGGAGGGGACTTACCTGGTGCATACACCTCATCATCACCCTGCTTCTCTCGGATGGAACGGTCCCGCTGCTCAAGCCATCTTGGATCCAGCAGTCCAATACGCATGTGCTCCTGCATTTTACTGGCTGGAATCTTCTCGCCGGTTATGGGCGAGACAAGGTACTCATCTGTGCCTGGTGCTGCTGGTTGAGGTTTTGAGGCTGAAACAAAGGTACATATTAACGTTAGACATGCTAGTAACAAGGGTGAGGGGATGATGCATTATGACAAGAAGCTGTTAACGGCTAAAGCCTCGTGTGTGAAAGGAGTTGATACTTTTGAGACAAGTATGTGCAAAAACTTAGCTCCCAGGAGAGATGCGCTTCAGATACAGAGTGATGAAAGACTTACAACCGGACCTAAATGAGCAAAGCAAAATGCAAAAATGAAGGAACTATTTTTTCTTAAAGATATGGGCATGGTTACATAAGGTAGTCTGATAACAGCATTAACCAGGAAGGAAGTGATTTTACAGGGTAAGATCAAGAAGACCGGGATGGTGCACTGTTACCTTTTAACCCCAGACAGAATCCAGGGCATTGGAAGAGATAGAAAAAATAAGAAGGGATGATGCAAAGGCTCAAAGACAAAAGGCAGCAAACATACCTTTGGGATCATAGTCCTTCCTTATTATAACCTGGTCTGGAGTAGGTGGGAGAGGTGGCGGCATGGGAGATTCAGAAGGTAGTGGAGCTTTCTGGCCATCCTCCTCATCATCGGATCCCTTAAACAGGACAAAAGAAACATTAGTAGAGCATGTTTTGCCACTAGACCTGGGAACTGAAGCACTAAGCAGAGACTGAACTCATTACAAGCGAGAAGTGGTCCATGCAAAAAAAATAAGCATAGTGATTCGCTGGTTCTCTAGAGAGCTGTTCATTCCCCACATGCTTTCAGTTTGTGGTGTTTCAATATCATAATATATCTGAAAATGTAAATGTGTTGACAATCACTAATGATACATAAAATATAGAAAACAAATAAAATCATTCATGGTTAAATGACAGACAATCATTGGCAAAGCCAATAGGTATTGTCTAAAGAAGTTACTGGCTTTGCCAATGTATTTTTTTGCCATATTGTACACCAGGGTCTCTGCTGTTCAGCATGGCTAATATTTAGTGCCATAGAGAAGAGTGATGTGAAGTCTTAGAGTGGAATGGTGAAGAGTAGAGTGTCAGAGTGAAGAAGCATTGAGAATAGTGTATTGGAGTGGAATAGGGTGGAGAAGCATTGAGGAAAGTGTATTGGAGTGGCATAGAGTGGAAAAGCATTGAGGACTGTGAATTGGAATGGCAGAGTGGAGAAGCATTAAGAATAGCGTTATGATATGTTATGTTATTTATTGATTTATATAGCGCTCGGCTACTCAGAAAGAGTGTCCCGGCGCTTTATTGGAGAAAGGAAAAACTGCGACATAATAACATAACACCAGATAAAAGAAAAAAAAACGGAGTGCCAGACAAAAACTCACAATAAACAGACTACTGAGTGAACAGCCAAGTTTTAAGGCCTTTTCTAAAGGCCAGCAGGCTAGTGGCTCCCCGCAAAGCAAGCGGCAAAGAGTTCCACAGCTGTGGTGCCAGCAATCCAAAAGAGCGGCCTCCGAGGCGCGCTTTCTTTACACGTGGAACAACTGCCAAGTACAGGGATTCCGACCTCAGAGACCTGGTCGGTTGATAAAAGACCAGTCTCTTTTGGAGGTACTTAGCTCCCCCCTTGTGAAGAGCTTTATAGGCCAGAGTGAGAGCCTTAAAGGCGATCCTCTTGCGGATGGGAAGCCAGTGCAAAGTTTTCAACAGGCCCGAGGCACTGGAACGCCTATTCAGACCATAAATTGCCCTTGCAGCGGCATTCTGCGCCACTTGAAGCCGCTGCAGCAAGTACTCTGGGAGGCCCAGGTAAAGAATGTTGGAATAATCCAACCTAAACCCAATCAGAGCCTGGACTGTCAATCTCCTGTGTTCCTCGGAAAGCAGGGGCAGAAACCTCTGCAGCATCCTAAGGATGCCGAAGCAAGTGCCCGACACCCCCAAGATCTGGGATTTCAAGGTTAGCCTATTATCCATCTTAACCCCCAGATTCTTGGCAACCTGAGAGGAACAAGACGGAGGGAACATATTCATTGGCCACCAGGCCTGCCAGTCTGGCTCTGTGTCACACCCAAAGAAAAGTACCTCGGACTTATCGGAATTGCACTTGAGGCTGTTCAGATGGAACCAGTGAAAAACAGCCCCAAGGCAATCCCGAATACTCTCCCCATCAAAGTCACCTCCTCTCTTACAAGAGAAGAGGAGCTGGGTGTCATCCGCGTAGGATACGATCTGGGCGCCCAACGACTCCACCAGCGCCGCCAATGGGGTCATAATGATATTAAAGAGGGTCGGGCTCAAAATAGAGCCCTGTGGGACCCCGACTCCCAGAGGCGGCATCACGGCGGAATCCGGCGGAGCCCAGATCGTTTGCCGGCGGCCGGCTAGAAAGGAAGAAAACCAATCGAACACCGTCCCCCGTAGGCCTATCTCAGAGAGTCTGGCGAGAAGACCATCATGGGGAACGGTGTCGAACGCCGCCGACAAATCTAACATCACCAGCATGACTTTGCCCCCCGAGTCCAGAACCCCTTTAATGGTTTCTGAGACCTCGAGGAGCGCAGTTTCTGTGCTAAGATGGGGACGAAAGCCCGATTGGGTGGCATGCAGGATCTCGTTAGTTTCAAGAAAATTGGACAACACACCTTGCACGTGTTTTTCCAAAATCTTCGTGAGAGCCGGCAACAGAGAAATGGGCCTATAATTAACTGGGGCCTTCGGATCTAGGCCAGGCTTTTTGAGCAAGGGAATCACCATCGCCTGTTTCCAAGCTTGTGGGACCACTCCATGCTTCAGCGAAAGATTTAACAGCGGGTTGGCCAGTGGGTTAATCACCTCCGCCACTTTCGCTAGAAATTTAGCCGGGCACGGGTCAAGGGGTGAGCCTGATTTTAAATTGCCCATTAGAGCTAAGGAGTCAGTAGCAGAGATCGGTGGAAACACACTCAGCGTCACACCTGGCCTGGCCAGTGGCGATGCGGTGATGTCAGGTTCAATCTGGACCGTAGACACTGGTGTCAGGAATGCCTCCTGAATGCGTTGAATCTTGCTCGTAAAGAAATCAGCAAGGTCCGTAGCCCAGGTGCCTGATGGCTTCTCGTCCGAGGTATTAGACCATGGAGAAGTGAATTCTCTCACAATGGAGAAAATCTCCTTGCAGGAGTTCGAAGCAGCTTCTATTCTCCTGGCTAAATATGCTTTTTTTTCCAGGCGAATGTCCCGGTGATAAGCCTTAACCACCGTTTTGTAGGTCTGCTTGGCACCAGTATCATATTGTGCCCGCCAGGCTCTTTCGGCTACCTTGCACTGCTGCCGCGTAGCCGACAGTGCAGCGGTGAACCAAGGCGCAGAGACCCGTTTCGGTGTCGGGCGAGATGTCAATTCCGGGGCAAGATCATTTAGCCTGTCAAAAAGCCAGTCCTGCAGGGTCTGCAGATCCCTGTCCAAATCGCCGGAGAGGGGGCAAGGATGGACCACTGCTGCCTGAGCCAGCATCTCTGGGGTTACTCGGTGATATGCCCTATGGACACGACCCTGTTGAGGTGCCAAGATAGGCAATGGTTTGACTATGCCCTTGATCACAAATTTGGCAAGAAAGTGATCTGACCATAAGACGGGAGTAATCTCTATGTCCTCAAGAGGGGAGGACGAGAATATCTGGTCAAGAGTGTGCCCCTTCTCGTGCGTAGGCTCCTGTACATAAGGGATCAGCCCAAGCGGGGTCAGCGCCTCAGAAAGTTTAATGGCAGCAGGGTCGGACGGATCATCCATCCGGAAGTTGAAGTCCCCTGCCACGATACAATGTTCCGCTTTCAGGGCCAGCCCCACCAGCACCGAATCCAGATCTTCAAAGAAAGTGCCGGGTGCACCAGGTGGCCTATACACGAGCAGTCCCTTGAAGGATTGATGCGGCGATAGAGTAATAGAAAAGGCTAGGGTCTCCGAGCCTCGGATGTCCATTACTGGTAGGATCGCACACGGGGTGCCTTTCCTGACCAGCAGTGCCACTCCGCCGCCCCTTCCCTTGGCTCTATCCTTCCTGAAGATGTTATAATCAGGCGGGATTGCCATGGCGACATCAGGGTTAGAGGAATCACCCCACCACGTCTCCGTGAGCATGAGACATAGTGGCTTCTCTATATCTAGTAGCTCAAAGATGTCTTGCGCATGTTTACATGCTGACCTGGTTTTTAATAGCATGCAACCAAAGCCCGCGCTAAGGGTGTTATTGATCGGCCGTGGAAAGAGCAAGCGGGTCGGGCGCCAGCCACAGCCCGGGCAGCAGGATTTCCCAAGATGACGTCCGGGAAAGACAGTGCGACAGCCTGAGCCCTGGGGGTTGAAAGAGCGAAGTTCAAGAGGGGAGTAATGCAGGACAGGGGTCCCGGGGGGACACATCCCTGGTGGTAGAGACCCACCCGCCGCGCCGTCCGCCTCCGGGACGCTGACGGGCGCAGACGGGCAGGACTCTGGCTTGACTCCGGCGAGAGTCCGGCGCTACCGCTGCGCGTCACCGCTGCGCGCAGGAGGCGAGCATTAAATAGGGCTCACCTGTGTTCCAAGTGAGCGCTAGAGCGCTCAAACAGGTGGCACACTCGCAACACAACACCCCCAAGATGGCGCCCAGCGCCAAACACGAAGGCAGAAGGAAAAGTGTGACAGATCCGCGAAAAGCGCGGTGGGTGGCCCAATTTAAGGTGCAAGTGAGAGGGCAGACAAAGATTGCTTTTAAAAACAGGGGAAATGCAAATTAGATGAACACAAATACAAAAGCGATATTTTAAAATGACAGCAGCGCTGAGGATTACAAATCAGCAGTATAGCGCGTGTGCGTGCTACTACCTTCTCCAAGCGTATTGGAGTGACTTAGAGTAGAGAAGCATATAGTGTATAGAGTGGCGTGGAGTGGATTGGCATAGAGTGGAGTGGAGTGGCGCGGAGTGGCATAGAGTGGCGCGGAGTGGCATAGAGTGGAGTGGATTGGCATAGAGTGGAGTGGATTGGCATAGAGTGGAGTGGATTGGCATAGAGTGGAGTGGCATAGAGTGGAGTGGCATAGAGTGGAGTGGCACAGAGTGGAGTGGCACAGAGTGGAGTGGCACAGAGTGGAGTGGCACAGAGTGGAGCGGACTGGTGTAGAATGTATTGGTGTAGAATGTTGCAGAGTGTAGTGCCATAGAAATCAGAAGGGTACAATGTAGACTCGTAGAATACAGTGTTGAAGATTTGAGTGTTGCACAGTAGAGTGCAGTGGTGTAGAGTGCAATGGTGTGGAGTAGTACAGTGCCCAGTAGAGAGGTAGTGGTGCAGAGTGGTGAAAAGTAGAATACAGTGCTGTAGAGTTCTGTGGCATAGAGTGCTGTTGCACAGAGTGGAATGCTGCAGAGTGGAGTGATGAAGAGGGCATTGGTATAGAATGCAGTAGTGCAGAGTCGAGTGGCATAGACTGCATTGTTGCAGAGTAGAGTGTCAGAGTTCAGGGGTGTAGAGTGACGTAGAGAGTAATGGCATGAAGTACAGTGGTGCAGAGTAGAGTGCAGAGGCATACAGTTGGGTAGAGTAGAGTGGACTTTTGTAAAGTATTTTGGTGTAGAATGTTGCAGACTAATGTGGCGTAGAGTGTAGTAGCATAGAATTCAGCATCTTATAATCCAGCAATGGTAGAATACAGTGATCCAGAGTATAGTGGTCCAGAGTATAGTGGTCCAGAGTATAGTGGTCCAGAGTATAGTGGTCCAGAGTATAGTGGTCCAGAGTATAGTGGTCCAGAGTATAGTGGTCCAGAGTATAGTGGTCCAGAGTATAGTGGTCCAGAGTATAGTGGTCCAGAGTACAGTGATGCAGAGTGCAGTGGGCTAGAGCGGAGTGATGCAGAGTGGAGTGATGCAGAGTGGAGTGATGCAGAGAGGAGTGATGCAGAGAGGAGTGATGCAGAGAGGAGTGATGCAGAGAGGAGTGATGCAGAGTGGAGTGATGCAGAGTGGAGTGATGCAGAGTGGAGTGATGCAGAGTGGAGTGATGCAGAGTGGAGTGATGCAGAGTGGAGTGATGCAGAGTGGAGTGATGCAGAGTGGAGTGATGCAGAGTGGAGTGATGCAGAGTGGAGTGATGCAGAGTGGAGTGATGCAGAGTGGAGTGATGCAGAGTGGAGTGATGCAGAGTGGAGTGACGCAGAGTGGAGTGACAAGAGTGGAGTGACAAGAGTGGAGTGACAAGAGTGGAGTGACAAGAGTGGAGTGACAAGAGTGGAGTGACAAGAGTGGAGTGACAAGAGTGGAGTGACAAGAGTGGAGTGACAAGAGTGGAGTGATACAGAGTGCATTGGCATACAATGCAATAGTGCAGAGGGCTGTGGCAGTGAAGGCAGTGGTGCAGTGGAGTGTGTCAAGAGTGCAGTGATGCAGAGTAGTATAGACAGTCATGGTGCAGAAAGCGATGGCACAGAGTGGTATTGAGTAGATTGTTTTAGAGTAGGGTGAAGTGGGGCAGGGTGGAGTGCAGTGGTATAGAGTAAAGTAGAGTAAAGCCCACCCTGAAACACCGTTTGTGGACATCTACTTCTCACTGATTAATGGCGCCACGAGCACCGATTTCCTCCTTTACACTCTACGTAGAGCACAGTGGAGGAAGGCGTTCCTATCCACTCTCGCTATCCCCACCACTAGAAAATCCGCTCATGGGCTAACACTTTCCATTACACCTTCCCAACTTTTCCCTGGCAGAGCCACTATCACCATCTGCAACATCAGGATCATCCTATTCCAAGCCACAGATAGGAACCTTGACCTACTAGACAACCTGTTCCCCACCTTCATAGAACATATCTCCAACCGGCGGACCTCCACTCCTAACATCTCAGACTACACAACACCCTCAACTACCAATCGCCAATCTAACTTGCCTAACCTATCACAACATCTGAACGACTCACACCGCTCCCCTCCCCCCAGTGCGGTAGTTAGTCACCCACCCGATGCGACTTCTCCACACGCCTCATCCACCGGCGAAGATCACTCTCCTTCATACATCATCCATACCCCCACCCTCCCTACCCCCCACTTCACACCGCCTATGAGTCTCGCAGAACCCACCACCGCCCTGAACCTATCTCCCCCGCCCCGCGGCAGGACCATCTCCCACCCTATCCCCCCCCCACTCTCACTCCCCACTACCCCACTCTCCCAACTAGACCCACAGAACACATCACCTCCCTTACCTCAACCCCTCCTCCTCTCTCCCCCCCATTCTCAGTCCCCACTATCCTACTGGCACCCCCCCCATCTCCAGCCTCCACTCATCCCTCAACTCACCTGCGCTGCCTCCCCCATCATCCTCATCCATGCTACCACCCTCCCCCTACATCATCCACACCCCTTACCCACAAATTCTCTCACCCATCGAATGCCACCCCACTTGCTATTACCGCAGAGCCCTGCAATGATGCTAGCACATCCCTCCCCCCAGCTCCAGTTCCCACTCCAGTTCTCTACTCAACCATTCGCCCACGGCTCCCATCCCCAACCCAACTCTGGACATGATTATATCCACCCTCCTACAAGTCAAAGAAGATATCCACATTATCAAAGAACTTCTTTTCACACACCCCAGACACCCCCTACCCACCACCGCTTCGCACAACAAGTCCCCTACCCCCCACACAGACCCTGTCACCCAATACTCCCAGCGTTGGCCCTCTATCCCCGCCCGCAATCACACTTGCCGTCCCCGTCGCGCCCTCAACCCCCTTTCTGACAGCGACTTACTCACCCTCCTCCGCTCATATGGCCCAGGCCCCTTAAACCACACAACCGCCACACACCTCCCCATACCCATGATTCTCACAAATCCCCTTAGGCCCCCCACACTAAACAACAGACGTTCCGTCCCCAATAATCTCAGAAAAGTCCCCCTCTCTCTAGAACACTCGACCACCCTACTTACCCCCAGACTCAAATGCATCCTACTCAACTGCAGATCGGCCCGTGACACTCCTCCGACATCGCGGATCTCATCATATCAATGGGTCTTGACCTAGCCATTCTGACTGAAACTTGGCTAACTGAAGCCTCCACACCTATAATGGACATATTAGTCCCCCCCAACTATCACATCATTAGACTCAACAGGACCGGCAAGACGGGCGGGGGTATTGCATGCATCTTTAGGAGCAACCTCGCTGTTACTAAAGTCACCTCCCCCTCCCTCACCTCCTGTGAACTCATCTGCCTCGATATCACCAGCGAGGGCAAACCTGCATGCTCTTTACAGGTCATCTACCACCCACCCGGGGACAACCTCACCTTCACCCAACAACTCATTGACACGATATCATCCAACGCCGGTCGGCAGATCACTCAAATCTACCTGGGTGACTTCAACCTCCACTGGAACGACCAGAAAGACGCAGTGGTGTATAGTCTCAAAACTCTCCTTAATGCGCTTCACCTCACCCAAATCTGCAATAACCCGACTCACGACAAAGGCTCTATCCTTGACCTTATCATCGCCAAAGAGGCTATCCAACTGGGGGCAATCCAACCCTGTGACTGGTCAGACCCCCACATTATCACATTCTTCATCAACGAAAAAGTTAAACTTAACCCGGCTCAACCCACCAAAACCAAGATCTGGAAAAGGGACATGAAGAATCTTAACCTCAACTCCTTGCCTTCCCACACCTGCAGTCTCCTCCTTCCCCCTTCGGGCGCTTCGGATGTTCAATCTCTGACAGACCTCTACCTCGACTCTATGACCTCAATAATCAACGAAGCCGCTCCCCTGCAACTGAAGAGAGTCTCCACCAAGATCTCGAACCCATGGTATGATGGTATTCTCAATGAGGACAGGCGTGCTATGCGAATGGCAGAGCGCACCTGGAGATCTGACCCCTCAGCCCTGCACCTTAAAACGCTTAAGAATAAGAGAAATGGCTACTTTAGGAAAATCAAGCGTTCGAAATCTGACTTCTTTAGCCACCAGCTGGACCAAGCTAAAAACCGACCAAGAAAACTGTTCGAACTAGTCAAAACTCAATCCAAGATGCAACCTTCACAATCAAACAGCACAACAAGTGATACACCACACTGTGAAGACTTCTCTGCTTTCTTTAAGCTAAAAACCGACAATATAAGAAGTGATCTCCTCAATGATGTAAGCCGATACTCCAGCCCCTTTAACATGACCAGCACTCGACCTAAAAACAACGCGTCATGGACGGCCTTCGACACCTACTCTGAAGAAACAATTCACAAACTGCTTTGCATCTTGAAGCCCTCTAATCACCTCATAGACCCCCTACCTGCTAATGCTGTAAAAGACGTCACCCCCTGCTCCTCCCACTCTGGACTAAAATCATCAACAGTTCCATTCAACAAGGTCTCATCCCAGACTCCCTCAAGGTAGTGCAAGTCACTCCTATACTCAAGAAACCTACAGCTGACCCGGCCGATCTAAACAATTACCGCCCTATCACCAATATCCCCACCTTGGCCAAACTGCTGGAAAAATGCGTACAACTCCAACTGACAAACCACATTGATCAGTTTGACCTCCTCAACCCTCATCAATCAGGCTTCCGAGCAAAACACAGTACGGAAACGGCTATGACGCACATAATCGATGATGCCCTCCAAATCCTTGATCGCAACGATTCCTGCCTCCTCATCCTCCTTGATCTCTCCTCAGCATTTGACACTGTCAAACATGAGAATCTACTGGAGTTGTTAAACACCAGAATGGGTTTATCCGGGACTGTCCTCAAATGGTTCACTTCCTTCCTACATAACCGGTCTCAGAAGTTCAAGACCAACAACGTGTTGTCCTCATCTGTGCCTGTAACCTTAGGCGTCCCACAAGGATCCTCCCTATCCCCCACATTGTTCAACCTCGTCATGGAACCACTCACCACCTTGCTTCAAGCATCGAATGTACACTTCCATATGTACGCCGATGACACTCAACTTTACCTCAAGCTACAATCCCCAGAAGGCAACTTCTGAACTCCACACTAAGAAACACCCAATCATGGTTGGCCGACAATCACCTCAAACTAAATGCTCTAAAAATTGAGTTCCTTCTGATCTCACCTCCTGCGAAAATCGCCACCACCCAAACCTGGCTCAATCACCTAACTGCACTCAATGTCCAACCCACCATCGTGGACTCCGCGAGATCCTTAGGCATCACACTTGACGCCAATCTCAACATGCAGCAGCACATTAGCAAAGCAACTAAAGGAGCTAATTTCCAAATCAACACCTTGAGGAAACTTAAACCCTTCCTCCCAGCTAAGGACTTCCAAACTGCTGTACAAGCCCTAGTCATCCCTCGCATAGACTACGGAATTGTGGCTCTCAGCGGACTTCCCCTATCAACAACCGCACCCCCAAGAGCCTCCTTGAACGCTGCAGCGAGACTTATCACTGGCTCAAGAAAGCATTCGCATATATCCCCTGACTTTAAATCCCTGAACTGGCTACCTTTTGAAGCCAGAATGCAGCTGAAAATTGCCTGTATTACACACCTGGCCGTTCACCACAAGTTACCCAACTACCTCACTCAAAAGCTGACTATATCAGGAGGCTCGAGATCCAATAGAAGCACAAAAAATCTCCTCCTGAAACCTCGAAGATTCCGGAAGGAAAAAACATACAAACGCTCCTTCTCAGGAATGGCACCCAGGATCTGGAATGCACTCCCCCCTGAAACCAGGCTTATCTCCTCCACTGCATTTTTTAAGAAAGAGGTAAAAGCCATCCTTATGGCTAAGTTCACCTGAACTCTAATGTTGCTGGATCAAAGACATTGCACGCCTTTTGTACTATTGGTTACCTGATTGTTTTATTGGTATTATATTTTCTACATGATTGCTATCCTATTTTGGTACTCACTTACTACCGACTATTATATTGCGTCCAATAGTTTGTGTAATCACCCTCTTGTTGCCCCCACCCTTTGTTTCTGTAAAGAGCTCTGATATCTGCAATGATCTTGTTCGCGCTATATAAAACTTTGAATGAATAAATAAAGTGGTGTAGAGTGGTGTACAGTGGATTGGCATACAGAACAGGGGTACAGAGTAGAGTGCACTGCATAGAATGCAGTGGCATTGACAATAGTCTTTTTCCATGGATGGAATTGTGCAGAGGGGAGAGGCCTAGACAAAGTGATGTATAGTGCAGGGGCCATGGTCTCTTATGACGACGATACTCAGTTGTTGGTGGCTCTCTCGAGAGATCCGGAGCAGGACGCCAGGAAATTTCAGGGCGACCTCTCGGCGGTCGCCGAGTGGGTGACCACCAACTGTCTCCAATTGAATTCCAACAAGACAGAAGTGTTGTTGGCGGGGGGGGGGGGGGGCGGGGGGGGGGGCGGGGGGGGACCATGATTGTTGGAGTGAGCTTTGGTGGCCCAAGAGTTTAGGTACGGCTCCCATCCCTAAGCCTGTAGTGAAGAACCTGGGGGTCTGGGTGGACACCACGCTCAATTTTCAGATTCAGACAAAAAAGGTGGCGGGCACATGCTTTGGTTTGTTGCGTGGGCTCAAACCTATCCTGGCCTTCTTCGATGTTACGACTAGGCAGATCATTATTCAAGCCTTGATTTTGTCTAGGCTCGATTATGCTTGCTCGTTGTATCTGGGAGCGAATAAATCTGAAATACAGAGGCTACAGAGAGTCCAGAACGCGGCCACAAGATCTTTTAGGCCTGCGTAGAACCTGCGCAGTGACCAGTGCCATTTGTCGCCTCCACTGGCTTCCTGTGGCCAGGCCAATTGAGTTTAAAGCACTGTGTAAAGCCTATTAAAGTCTGAAACTGGCATCCCCACAAATCCGGACTGATCTTTTTCTTTGTATTCCCACACGATCATTTCGATCCATGGGACAATGTCTGGTAGGGACCCCCGGGTGAGAAGAGCTCGCACCGGGCGGCGCTCTTTTCGTAATAGAGCGGCCATCCTGTGGCACTTTTTGCCGGCCCACATTCGAGGGCTTCCCAATTACATTTCACTTTAGGAAAGCCATTAAACATTTCTGTTTCCTCTCTTGTAGGCCTCCTGTGCTTCGGTGCGTGTTATTTTCTTGTTGCTTAGTGCCAGGACGCCTCTTATCTGGGGCAGCTGTTTGCGCTCTATAAAATTTTGCAACATAAAATAACAGGGGCAAAGAGAGGGGTGGTGTAGAGTGCAGAGGGGTGGTGTCGAGCTCAGAGGGGTGTCAAGTGGAGTGGTGTTGAGTGAAGGATGCATGGTATGATAGCACACTACCAATATAGTGAACACATTTTCACCTGAAATGACCATTACGTTTGCAAATACAGATTTACTGATCAATCTATACAGCACACAAATGATAATGTGTGGAAATTGCAAGTATTGATTTTTTTTAAATCAAATTAAAGTACTTGTTTCCAATCAACAAAAAAATTGCTTCATTTGTGCTTTCCTAATTCCGACAAATTCTGAAAGACTTGCACAGTTCATTTAAAAGTTGTTGTGTGCTAGAAAAAAAACCTTTTCTACCTTGAGGATCCATCAAGTTTGTCACATAAATCCCCTCACTTTGAAGTTGGAGAAAGAAAAGTGAACACCAAGCTCCACTGGAAAACAGAGCCGGACATTTGACCTCATTCTTTAAATGCACAACAAATGTAACAAGATAATAACAAGATTTACAGGCCTGTTTACAGAAAGGAGAGGTATTGTGAATAGATTTTGTCCTTGGGAGGGACAAATTAACGCTGAACAGCTTAAAACAAATAAAGCTTTCTGAACGTCCACAAGATGCCTTTAACAAACCAGACGGCTGCGCTGTCTGGTAGGCTTCCACCTACAAATCAATTCAATAAGGTAGGTTTTATGAGTCATGAAAAAGAATCAAGATCGCAAGGTCTTAAATTTTAGGTACAGAAAAAGAGTTGAACTCCTCAATATGCAGGATGAAGGAAAGGACAGAAGATGGATACAGTTAGAATGTCACAAAACAGTTTTGTAACAATTCCTGTGCCACTTCAAGTTGTAGTCAAGACATGCACTACCTTTACCCAGTTTGCGATATACAACATAGAACTGGGACCATTTGGTTTTCTCAAAAAGAAAAATACACACTTTATAAGCAGACCTCAAAAGAATTCAGTCTGAATACGGCTGGAGATGCAGGACAACATGCGGTATGGGAATATCAAAAGCTGATAAGTCACGAGTACTTAAAAAACCCTGGAGCCAGCAAAGTTTAGGAACTCCAAGCAGAAGGGGTTACCAATGCAACAGTTGCATTGCAGGAGGAAGTGATGGTGGTTCGCGGAGGAATGGATTTAAGAGCATGCATGTGCAGAATGGCAAAGGGCAGTAAGACACGCTTCAAGACTGTCAAGTCTAAGTGACATTGGATGTGAGCAGTGAGACTATTAAAATTCGTTATACACAGTTTAGTTCATGGTAGGGGGGTAGATCTATGTGACACATTCGAGTTGGCTCTAAAAGTTTAAGTAAGAGAATGCATTACCCAGTTGATTCTGCAGGTTTAAGCCTTAAGTTTTCGATTAACATGGGTAGACTAAACTCTTGATGGATAAGTTACTTACCTGTAATCCTAGATCTCTTCCAGTCATAAGCAATCAAAGTCATAAGCACTCATCAAAGTCATAAGCACTGAATATTCCCGCCCATATGCAGGACCCCGGAAACAATATAAAAATATATATGTAAAAACACATATCTCGCTCCCCATATATGTACATACATATATTATTTTTCTCACAGCAATGCAGCTCCAAAACTGAGGCTAAAACAATGTAAACACATGTACATGTACTGCAATTAGTAAGGAAACAAAAAACACATTAGATCAAATTTCCCTTGAACTTTGTGTTTTAATGAGTAAAACCACTCATAAATCCTAAAAATTGCTTATAAATAGACATTGTTAGCCCTCAGGCTGCATTGTAAAACAATAGCATAGAAAATGAAACCATTTTCAACAAAAACTGGCACCGTGCCTTTAAGGCAGCCCTGACCCCAGGCTTCCCATCATGCCTCAGGGGTGACAGTTAGGTCAGTTGTTCTTTGCATAACCCTGAAGACAGGGCTCAACCATAAGATTGCAATAGTACCGAATCTCATTTACCTGGGGAGGCGGGTGGGTTGCTTATGACTTTGATGAGGATACCCCTGGAAGAGAACTAGGATTACAGGTAAGTAACTTATCCTTCTCTTCCAAGGGATCCTCATCAATAGTCAGAAGCACTGAATAGAATAGCAAGCCCATCAACCCCCTGCAGGTAAATGATAAGTACATGACCCAACCATATCATAACAGCCAAAAACTCAGCTGCTAAACAGATTCCTCAGGGAGGCCTGGCCTACCTGGGTATCTGCTCTTGTGTCTGAATCTAGACAGTAATGTCTGGTAAATGTATGGACAGACCTCCAGGTCGCCGCTTTACGAATCTCAGACATGGGCACATTTTGTAGGTAAGCTGCCGTGGCAGCTCTACCTCTAGTGGAATGCGCTCTAGGGGTAAACCCCAGAGGCTTTTGCGCCAATTGGTAAGCAAGTTTGATACACGAGACAATCCATCTGGAAATGGAACGTTTCGATGCTGCATGACCAGTTCTGATCGATCCATAGTTAATAAATAACTGATCAGAATGTCGAATCGATTTGGACCTGCCCAAATAGAACTTTAAAACCCTTTTCAGGTCCAAAGATTGTAAAGCCCTCTCAGCTGGAGTAGAGGGATTGGGAAAAAAAGTGGGCAGAGAAATCGACTGATTGACATGAAAATCTGACACCGCTTTTGGCAGGAGAGAAGGGTGCGTTCTCAGCACTACTCTATTCAAATGAAACATTGTATATGGTTCCTTGGTACAGGGGGCCTGAATCTCGCTCACCCTGCGGGCTGACGTAATCTCTACCAAAAAAGCCGCTTTCCAGGAAATATGCTGTAAAGTAGCTTTATGAATGGGCTCAAAAGGAGGGCCCATCAACTTTGATAGTACTAGGTTCAGCTCCCAGGGAGAAGGTGGACGTACAGGAGGGTACACCTTTTTCAGACCCTGCAGAAAATCTTTTACTGCTGGCAACTGGAAAAAAGAGGTTTGTGAAGGTGATCGCCTATAAGCAGTTATAGCGGCCAAATGCACCTTAATGAAGTTAAACTTCAACCCTGCTTTAACCAGGTACAACAAGGATGGAAGAACTGCTTCTTCCTGACTCTTCACCGGATTGTGACCATTCTGCATGCACCACATATAGAACCTCTTCCACTTGCATGCATAAGACTGTCTTGTGGAAGGACGTCGTGCTTCTCTCAGAATGGACATGCAGTCTTGTGGCAGTCCTAGATGGCCGTACTGAATGACCTCAGGAGCCATGCTGCCAAGTTCAGTGATGGAAGGTTGGGATGGTGAATCCACAGTTCATCTTCGATAACAGGTCCGGCCTGCATGGAAGCCTCTTGTGAGGAGACACTGATAGGTGAAGTAAGTCCGTGTACCACCATTGCCTCGGCCAGTCGGGGGCAATCAGGATCATTGTTGTGCAAGGATCAGCGGAAGGGGTGGAAAGGCGTACACAAATTCCCCTGACCAGTCAATCAAAAGAGTATTCCCTCTCGTTCCTGGTCGGTAGAACCTTGAGGCGAAGTTTGGGCATTTGCTGTTTACGTCGTCCGCAAAGAGATCTATTGAAGGACGACCCCAAGACTGGAAAACGTCTTCTAGCACTTCGTCGTTGAGAACCCAGTCCTCTCTGTCCTCGAAGAGCCGACTTAGTGCGTCCGCCCTCACGTTTTGCTCTCCAGGGAGATGGACTGCTTGAACAGACAACTTTGTCTGCCAGAAGCCAATGCCAGATGCGCTGAGCTTCCAGTGATAGAGTCCTTGAACGTGTTCCTCCCTGCTTGTTCAAATAGTACATCGTGGTGGTGTTGTCCGTTTGTACTAGAATCTTTTCCTCCTGATGCGAGGGAAGGAACGCTTTGAGAGCCAGGTGGACTGCTCTCAATTCCAGCAAGTTGGTGTGGTATGTGCTCTCTTTGGACGACTACAGACCCTGCACTTGGAGAAGTCCCATGTGTGCCCCCCCAGCCTTGTAAAGACGCGTCTGTGATGATCGTTTGTGCAGGAGGAGGTTGATGGAAAAGAACTCCCACCTGCATGTTCTGTTTCTTTGTCCACCACGGGATGGAAGCTCGAGCTACCTCTGAAAGTGATCTGATCGTCCCAGCGATCTGATTGCTGGTCCCATTTGTCCTCCAGATCCTGCTGAAGAGGACGCATCCGAAGTCTGGCGTTCGGTACTAAGAAGATGCATGACGCCATCGACCCTACGAGGGAGGCTATCTTTCGCACTTTCTGAGTCCTGTTGCGAAGAACTTGCTGGCACTTGAGTGTTATCGAAAACTGTCTCTCCTCCGAAGGAAACACTTTTCCGACCTCGGAGTCTAGCAGAGCTCCTAGGAAGTGAATCTTCTGAGTGGGTTGGGAGACAGACTTGCTGCAGTTGATATACAGTCCTAGACGTTGACAGAGTTCTATGCATGTCTGGAATGGATTCCTTACGTTGTCTAGAGAAGGACCTTTCAACAGCCAATCGTCTAAGTATGGGTATACGAAGACCCCCCTGCGTCGTAGAGCTGCCGCCACCACTGCGACACACTTCGTGAACATCCTGGTGGCCGACTTCAACCCAAACGGAAGGACTTTGAACTAGTAGTGAGAGGTCCCCACCCGGAACCGAAGGAATCTCCTGTGATCTGGCTGTATCGGGACATGAAAGTACGCATCTTGAAGGTCCATCGAACACATCCATTCCCCCTTCCCGAGATGTGGGTATATTTGGTGAAGCGCCAACATGCGAAACTTTTCTTTTCTGACATGTAGATTGAGTGTTCTCAAGTCCAGAATGGGCCTGTATTCCGCCTTTTGGCCCTTTTTTCTGACCAGAAAATACCTTGAATATACTCCTTTCCCCCTTTGCGCCACCGGCACCCTCTCGAAGGCTGATTTTTTGAGGAGTGTCGCTACTTCTTTCTTTAACATTTGTAGCTGGTGGCTTGACGTTGACATCGGAGGAACGGATGGAGGTAGGCGATGGAAACGAAGACAGTACTCATTCTGCAGCGTAGACAACACCCATTGGTCTTTTGTAATGGCCTGCCACTCTGTCCTGTGATGCGCAATGCTTCCCCCCACTGGAGTGGACAACGGCGCTGGGGGAAGTGAAGACTCATTGCTTCTGCTGAGGCTTATTGAAGCTGTTGCCTTGGCGCCGATTTCCGTTTCCTTTGGAATTGCGCTTCCCTTTATATTGGAGTCTTTTGTTGGCCCTGCTGGTTCTGACCCTTCTGCCAGTGAGGGGTTTGAACCCTCTGCTTCGAAGAGCCCTTGTTGTCCGAACGGAATTTCTTCCAGAATTCCTTTTTTCTTTTCAAGCCCCACGGCTTAAAGGGTGTCTAACTCCGTCTTTATCCGTTGCATCTCCTCATCAGCGCTCGCCCCAAAGAGAGATGTGCCTGAAAAAGGAAGATTTAGTATTCTGGCCTGAGCCTCGGGTTTCAATGCTGTAAGGCGCAACCACGAGAATCTCCTTGCTGTGATTACATGCGCATAACCATGCGCAGCCAGCGTTGCTCCATCTGCCGCCGCCCCTATAATCTGATTGGAGACTTGACTGCCCTCCATCAGAATCTCCTCGGAGTCCTTTCTGTCTTCCTGAGGAAGTTTTGCAGAAAACCTCTGAAGCGAGTCCCACAGAGATCTATCTTATCTGCTCAGCAGAGCTTCCGCATTGGAGACCTTGAGGAAAGAAGCCGAGGTGTTACATACTCTTCTCCCCCATGAGTCTTGTAGCTTGCTGTCCTTATCTGGCGGTACCGTGGAAGAGGAGGCCACCGCATTGGATTTTTTAGCCGCCGCAATGATTACCGAATCTGGCGGTGGATCGGACTTGAGGAACAGAGGATCCTCTTCAGGAGGACGATACTTTTTGAGAATCCTTGCTGGGACTGACTTCACCGTAGCCGGAGTCAGGAAAACTTCATTCACCGGGACCAACGGTAATAAAGGTTTGGGAGCCGTTCTGTGCTGCAGGGTTTCAAAGATGACCTTCGTCTTGATCTGCGGGGGTGTCATAGGCACTCCTAGCTTCAGGGCTCCCCTGCCCAAGAGGTCTTGGAACGAGAAAATATCTTCTGTTGGAGATATTCTCGAGTGTGGACTGTTTGTTAGGGTTGGAGAGTAATTCCTGTGTGATCGGGTCCTCGATTAACTCGAAGAGCTATAAGTCCGCCTGGACCTAGATCTTCTCCTACTTGAGCGCATTTTAGAATGAGATCGCTCCCTGTGACTAGATCTCCTTCTACTTGAATGTCCTCTAGAACGAGACCGCTCTTTGCGGCGGGAGGTGTGATCTCGATACGCCCTCAACCAATCCGCCGTCTCCTTGTCCTTGGCCCAGTGGTGAAGAGGTCTATACCACCTTGGGGAAAGACGAACAGGAGGAGATTTTTGGGCGCGATCCCGTACTGGAGAACGTGAACGTTGAGGATGCTGATCCGTTTGATCCTGCTGCGACCTTGCAGGGGACTTTGACCTGTCCCTATCCGAATAGCTGTTTTCCCCATCCGAGGATCTGCCACTTCGGGATGCCGAGGAGGATGAGGACAGGCTCACTACAGACCGTCTAGAGGACCTAGACCGACCTTTCTCTTCTGAAACCCTTGTTCTCTTAGCGGGAGGATCCTGTAATGGTGATTTCTCCACCTCTGCAGCTGATGCTGATCCTGGGGAACACAGCTGAGACCTTAGGACTCGAGTCTGGCCCAAAGGTTCACTCTCCATCTCATGTACCACCTGCCTCACAGGTGACCTCTCCTGTGATCTTGAAGGAGATATATTCATTGGCTGCGAGACGCTCCGCTCTCTGGATCTCCGTTGAACCGTCGACGGTGGCTGTTTCGACGCCGAGCACAGAGCAGATAGACGCTCCCTCGACCTCGAGTGTCGATGACTGTCCTTCGACCTAGAGCGTCTCGCCGTTGAAGGATGCCTGCTCGACGACGACGGAGGCTGCTTCAACGCCGACCGCCGATGATCTGGCTGCGACGGAGGTTGTCTCGATGTCGAATGCGAAGGAGGCTGCCTCGACGTTGAACGCCATTGACAGGGCGTCAACGTGGGCTGCTTCGACGTCGATCGTCGATGTGTCGGCAGAGGCTCCCTCAACACAGAACGACCACGACTAGTCGTCGACGGAGGATGTCTCGACGCCGAACGCCGGTGGCCAGGCGTCGACGGAGAATGCCTCAACGTCACAGCATGACGATGCTGCTTCGACGTCGGTTGGCTCGCCGTCGAGCTCTTCTGCTGCGACGGTGACCTACCCCTCGACGCTGTCTGTAGCGGAGGTACCTTGGATGTTGACGCTGAAGACGCCTTCTTCGTCGCCGTCGACTGCTTCCTCGACGCCGAACCAGACGCCGAAGGTGAACAAGTCGGGGCTTTTTTCGACGTCGACTGCATCCTCTGACTTTTCTGCTTCTTGGGAGATCTTCCTCTCTCAGAAAGTCCATAAACTCGAATTCTCTCTCGGTCTTTGAGAGTTCTGGATGTTAAAACCTGGCAGTGTTCACAGGTTTTCGAAGAATGAGAGTCTGGTAAGCACAGGATACACACTGAATGAGTGTCAGTCTTGGCCATCTTCCTTCCACATGAAGGGCATTTGTCAAAGAGGGTTGGCATTTTGGCAGGAAAAACACCTTTTTTAAGCCTAAAAGAGGTAGTACTAGCACCCTAGGTCTAAAAGACGTTGAGTGAAATCAAAAATTGTAGATTAACAAGAATCTTTTTTGACAGAAAGTCAAAAAGAAAGGGAGCTGTTTCACCAGGGTCCTGACTGAAGGAGCCAGAAAGAACAACTGCCCTAACTGTCACCCCAGAGGCATGATGGGAAGCCTGGGGTCAGGGCTGCCTGAAAGGCACGGTGCCAGTTTGTTGAAAATGGTTTCATTTTCTATGTTATTGTTTTACAATGCAGCCTGAGGGCTAACAAGGTCTATTTATAAGCAATTTTCAGGATTTATGAGTGGTTTTACTCATTAAAACACAAAGTTCAAGGGAAATTTGATCTAATGTGTTTTTTGTTTCCTTACTAATTGCAGTACATGTACATGTGTTTACATTGTTTTAGCCTCAGTTTTGGAGCTGCATTGCTGTGAGAAAAATAATATATGTATGTACATATATGGGGAGCGAGATATGTGTGTTTTTACATATATATTTTTATATTGTTTCCGGGGTCCCCCACATGGGCGGGAATATTCAGTGCTTATGACTATTGATGAGGATCCCCTGGAAGAGAACTACCTTTTCCTATCTACTTTCAGCATGAGTCTTTGAAAGAGGATAGTAAACTCTGTGGCATCTAGATAGAGCAGTTCCAAACTAAGCAACACCCATAGATTGCTATGCTAGTGAGAGATGCCACCACCATCTCTGTGGTCTTAGTATAGTTTTTCTTAGAAAGAGGATGGAAGTGGGCTGTGCATGTGGCTTTTTATGTTGGTTAGAACAGTGGGAGGAGCTTAGTATAGTTGTGACAAACTCTCCGCTTTGGGGTACTATGTGTAGACAGATAGCAGTGCAGGCTCTGGGCAGAAGGTGTGTAGTCTTAGCATAGCTTATCACAGCTACACTGAGGGCGTGGTTTTTTACTGTAATAAGAGTCTGCATGAGGTACAGCTACACACCGATCAGAGTTAATACTGTTTAAGGTATCCCTATGTGAGCTTGTGCCATGTACACTATCCATTTTTAGTATGGCCTAACCGACAGATAAGAATACCATCCTCCACCATAAAAGCTACCATCCGAGAAGTCTTAAGGCTAATTTGCCCTATGGGCAAATGTTACGCATCCGAAGAAATTGTTCGGAGCTTGACGATTATGACCAACATGCACAAACATTTTGTAACGAAATGATTCATAGAGGCTACCCAAGGAAGCTCCTTAGGAATTCATACAAGAGGGCACGCTGTACTCCACGTGAAACCCTACTACAAACCAATGTGAAAAAGGAACTGGACAGGCTAGTATGCGTGACCACCTTTGGGCCGGACACTCACAAATTGAGGCAGGCAGTCCTCAAAAATTGGCATCTGTTGGAGGACTTAGAATGCCCCTTTCAACGCCCCAACTTTGCATACAGAAGGAACCGCAGTTTGGGCCAACATATTGTGCGAGCAGATCTCCCAAAGTCCCCACCCAAACATGATCTCCGAGCTTTGTGGGACATGAAACCGGTAGAGGGACACCACAGGTGTGGGAATTGTGTCTCGTGCAGTACCACCATTGAGGGTAGTGAGTTCGAACATCAAGGAACTAAATGGAAACATTCGGGGTTTTCAAATTGTAAAACGAAAAATGTTATTTATGCTTTGATCTGCCCCTGCCCCAGGCTATATATAGGGAAGACTAATCAGCAGGTGAATCTCCGAATAGGACAGCATAGATCAAGGATCAAAAAGAGAATATTAACAGCCCCGGTGGTAGAGCATTTCATTGAAATGTCCCATAATGAAAATGATTTCAAGTGGACTGTTCTACACACCATGAACTACGTACAGCGCCCTGCGGACATTGACAAAATGTTACTTGAGAAAGAAGCGTATCTTATTTTGAAATTTAATTGCACGCTGACTGGCCTCAACACCATGTCTGAACTGTCGAGAATCTGAGACCTGGTGCCATACTGCCGCCTTGTCACTATTGCACTCCTCCCCTTAATGACTAATGAGGGATTCCGGTATTACATAGTGTTTAATTGATTACAAGCCAGATTGACCTTCATTCTTCGCCACAGAACCGACCTGGATTGGTTTAAGTACACAATAATGGGTTTTGTACTCCAAATCCCAGAATACACTTCGGTTCAAGCAGCGCCCTCCCGTTCTCTAAAACAGTGTCCCTTTAAGTAGATGGAAATGGCCGCCGCCTTTTCCTGCTTACAGCAAGCGAGAGAGAAGCACCGCGTCTAAGCCGCTAAAGAAAAAGGTTTCCAAGGTAAGCGTAATAAACAGCCAGGCCGATCTGCTTGGAGATCTTCATTTAGTGTGCCTCCCGTAAACTAACCACTCGTGCGTCTTTTCAGAATACGACGGTTCGCGTCTGTGAAGCGCCGATTGGAATCGAACCCCTGCGATTCCAGACAGCCCCGGCCGGGGCCGTAGAGTGGGGGCGAGGTGTGCTGCCAAGATCAAATCGAAAGGTACATTTAATTTCGGCTAAGCAGAGCGTCACAACGCTAAGTCGAGTATTTGGCAATACATCAAAAAGCCCATATTTATTCAGTCCTTTGCTCTTACAGGCACAGGGTAGAAGTTCCTGCCGCTTCCCAGTAAAAGAGCTTGAAAGGTATGACTACTCAATAGAATATCGTGCTTTTTAAGGAAAATAAACTATCATGTAATTTCGAATGTATCCCTCTCATGACAAATGGGTACAATTTTCCCGCACAGGTTTCCAAGAAAAGATAATCCTCCGCCCCTCAGCCCCCATTTTTGGCCATAAAACCGATCTACATAAGGTATGAATCTGCCAATATCATTCCTGTGTTGCAAAGTTAATGTGGGATGTTATTCCATACACTGGAGACCGCATACTAAATGAAGACAACACCTCTGTTCTAGGTTGGTGTTGTCATTGAAGTCATTCTGGTTGTGTCCTGAATAGAGGATTCGGTCCGTTGATAGAAACCCACACAGGCCAACCTATTACCAACATTCAGGTACTTTTAATTCTATTCAAACGGTTCTTCTTTCCTTGAAGAGGCCATTTGGTTGTATTAAAACAGTTTTTTTACATTCCAACAGAACATTACCAAGAGCCCTGATGATAGTTTGGAAACTCCATGCCCAAACTTGAAACGCGTCGGCAACCCAGCAAGAGCTAATTATATACATTGACTGTGTACTAAAACATATTGCCTTACGCCTGTGTGCTCTTGTATTGGATTGGCTCTTTTTTCGTATTTCTGATTTGTCTGTATAAATTGTCTTATCGTTATGCTTATGATTTAGCACTGGATTATTTGTGGGATGTTACACTTGAAATCGTTTTTCACATAGTTTGTCAATATCATTGTGTTTATGTAGGTTAATGTTTATTGTCAATAATTGTGTATGTTGTATTATCTATCTGTCATAGAAAAGTGTTTTTTGAAACATTCATTCAAAGAAAAAGGTATAAATAAACATACCGGACCTGATTTAACTTTTTCGTTCATTGGGTCCCTAACATTGAAGTAATTGAGGGAGGGGGCACATTCTGTTGTTTCGCATCATATAGGGTCCAGTCCCCCCTCGGCCCCGCCAAGGACCTATCTCCTTTCTTTGTGTGATGTACACTGACAGGCCATTGAGGACAATAAAGAAACCAAAAGGAAAGGTCTTCTAGTGGTAATGCGGACTGCCAGTGTCAGATAACATGCATGAATGGGGATATGGAAAAAGGCGACCTGTATATCTATATAACATAATCAATCTCCTTTATGAATTGGTTTAACTTCTGTCACTATCTTGAACTTTTCAAACCTATGGACAGGTTAACCCTACAAACATTTAGGATGCCTACAGACAAATCCAAGAAGATCCAGGCTTCCCGGTTACTTAGGTACTAGCTACATGGTAAAAGATCTTCATGGTAATGGATATCTGTGAAATCAAACTGGACTAGCAATGAATCGAAATGGTTAGCGATTAGGACCGGAGAGTTATAAGAGCTCAGATCAGTATATGCTGTATATTTTGCAGTTGATCATGCTGCAAGGGTGAGAGAAAGTCACAAAACTCTTCTTTTGCCAGGACATTGGTTTTGTTACTTACTAATCCCATAAACCTGAAAAATCTTAGCACTGAATAAAAAGAACCCGTAGCAGGAGCATAGAGAGTGAACCACACATTCTGGCTGTTGCAAATCCCATCTTACGGAGACCATTTCCCTGCTTTATCTTGTCTCTAGATAAGCGCACTCAAAATAAAAGATGAGAATTGAACCTTGAAAGCTTTCAATCAAGCAAGAGAATGCGACATGCAGCCCATTGCTCTGGCAGCCATGTATTGCCTATTGATGCTTTGAGGTCATGGATAAGCCATCTCCCGACAGGAAGATAAACCCCTTTCCCACAAGAAAAAAATCTGTGCATAAATAGGGACTGCAACCATCTCACGACCCCACCAAACTTGGTTACAGTCGTGAGATGAGACTAATCAGTTAAGTTGCCAGAAACAGTTAGAGCAAGACAAAAGATAAGTCATTTCTCCCTGAAGTTTCCATCAGTGTCTCAGAGATGTAACATTATCAACATATGCCGTAGTGTGCCACTTTGAGTGGCCTACTTTGTTAGTTGCCAGCACAATGTTTGATTTTTCAAGTCGGATGCTTTTGGAGCCACTGGCAGAGGCTCACTTTGACCTACCTCATCCATATCTTGCACTTGTGTATCCTGGTCAAGCTGAGATGTTGACTCTGTGGCTGTGGTTGTTGCAGCTGCTGCTTTCTCCTCCTTTGGTTCGTCTTCATCATCTGACTCCACCTCCATTTCCACATCCTCGCTTTCTCCAAACTTCTCGTAGCGCTCCTGGATTAGAATGCGAGCCCCCAGCTCTTCTGGGGTAGTTGGAGGAGGGAAGTTTCCTGCAAAGAAGCGGGCACACTTGTAGATAGTTATACATTTTATTAAGGAGGAAAGCATATAAAAATAAATGTTCACACTGGGGCAGTATTTAGATTTTACAGACTTAAGACAGAGTAACAATGTTACCAATGGTTATACTATGAAACGATCTACTATAGTCCACATGCATAATGGAAAATGTCATGACAATAAGCATTTTGCGTTATGCCTTCCATAGGTCTCCTAAAAGTGCTGAGGCATGGAAAAGAGGAAGTATGAGAGAGGAAATGAGAGGGCATGTTAAAGGGAATAAGGGAGTAGCCTTGTTCCTAGAATGTCTACCCCACATCACTAGTATTCCACTGGCATAAGTAATAGTGCGATATATGCACAGCTGGCATAAGGTGTCTACTTGGCATGGGGGAATTGGAGTGGTAGGTGAGCAGGAAAAGAAATTGGGCTGGAAATGCCTAGGAGGCAAAGGAAGAAGGGAGGAAGTAGAATTCGGGGCTATGAGTAGAATTAGGATTGGAGGAATAGAAGTATTTTTTATAAAATGTGCATGATTCTAGGGCAGAGAAAGCCATCTCCTTCTACCTCAATGTCTACAGTGACATCTCATGCAGCTATTCTCCAACACAAGTTGCTGACTAACAGATGAAAACGAATCTGTTACTGGGTTGTAACATCCTTTGTGAATGACACAAAAGATCCCAACAATAACATTTAAGTTAATTTCTGTTTCCCTGTGATGTATGAACAGGTCTTGAAATGTGAAACTAAAAAGGACATTCAATGCAGTGACCTACTTTTAGAGGTTAGTACCATTAGTACAGGAATATACTGTCAACATGTAAGGAATCCATAGTGAAGCAAGCACTTAGGAATGAAGGGTCAATGATTTTGAGGACAAATTGCTCAATCACAAGATTAGTTCAAGTCAGCATCAAGAAAATGTAACAAAAGGACTGCTGGAGAAACATTTTAAGAGTGCACGCTAGGTCAACCAAGAAGGAATGGTTAGTGAGAAGGCAACACATTTTGATACAGTCTTTGAAGAAGATAATAACTAGAAAAAAATCCATAATGTGCATGAGTTATCTTTTTACACTGAAGTCTTAGATTTAGGTTCTGTTTAGATAAGGTTCTTTTAGGGTCGGAATGTAACTTTTTGGAAGAATGATGCACTATAGGTGGACAAATTTTAAGTAATTCAAGCATGGCCTGGTTAATAAAGGAGGACAAAATTTGAACTGAAATTGTTATTTTGTGGATTATCTTAAGGACTGGAGGAAGCGAAGAAAAGTCAAGAGGGAACCTTTCCAACTACGGGTATGTGGAGGTACAGAATTTGCACTATTAACACTACCCCCAAATGTCGATGTGAGGGTTTTTCCCTGTGTAAAGCTTAAAAATGGTTAAGAAATTCCTGGTGAATCTCCAATTGTTAGTGGGAAGTTTGAAACCTTCCACTGACTGAAGTCTTGAATACTATAGTCTTCTAGACATTCCAGCAGAGATCGCATCATGAGCAAGCACACAGAACAGAAGAAACACAGGAATATCTGCCTCAGCAAGCCCTAAAAAGGTCAGGCATCACAGCAGACAGAGTTATCAGCGGAACAGTATCACTTTGGCCAGTGACACTTGCATTTTGTTTTGACGATGTAGTCAAAGTATTAACAGGTCGGGTACTGTTCTGTAATCAGTCGGACACGTAACAAGTTTTATATTAATAAAACGCTAAAACGGGTACATCCTTTAAATATAAAAATAATATAAACTTAATTTCGTAACAACTAAATAATGTTCACGTATTGGTTCCTTTACAATTCCGGCCTTGTGTACCCATTGACATCATTTTTTCCGGAAATAGATGCCTTTTGACCGTTACTTGAACGCTCAAATAGCTTGCGCGGTAAACATTGGTTTGCTCCGCTTGTATCCCGAAACTAAGTTGCCTGTATGCCGCCCCTGGTTTGCTACACATTAACAAAAAATACGGTGAGTGTGGGCCGATTTAGGGAGAATGTTGTATATAACAAAGTTGCGGCTAGTATATCTCTAAACGCAATATCTTACTATGCCGCACTTTTTACCTATTTTTCAGTGGGAGCATCGAACCCGAGCCCCTTGCTTTGAGATATCTTATCAGAGGTATCCTGCCGGACATTGCCTAGGGGCCACGAAGACGGACAAAGATGACACTTCCTCGCTGCTCCTGGATCGTGCCCACCGAGTCTTTGGGGCAGGGACCAAACCGGGCCTCTTACCTGATATCGTCACCAGGCTGCACTACTTTACGGACAAGGAGGCCATACTGAAGGCGGCAAGGGATAAGCCGGACCTGCGCTACGGAGGGCACAAGATCCAGATCTTCCAAGACCTGGCCCCCAACACGCTCCACAGGAGGAAAGTCTTCCGTCCGGTCACTGAGAGACTGCGGGCCCTCAACATTTCCTACCAGTGGGGTCATCCCTTCGCCCTCATCTTTCGGTGGGACGATAAACGCAGGGCAATCCGGTCCTACCGCGAAGCGGCCCACCTGCTTGGCATGTCAGAGTCCCCAGACCACAGCCCCTCCCGCCCTTGCCGCCAGGAGAGGGCCCCTCCCCGTCCGGACTGGTCCACGGTGCACCGACATCGCCGAACCCCCCCAGTGGATAGTTGCTCTACCTCTCAAGCCAAACAGGACATTATAGCGCACATTCGCTCCCTTGAGGGCGACCGCGAAGAACAGTCCTCCCAACCCCTGGCCTCTGCGACTGAAGGAGAAGACCAGCCCCTGACTCCAGATGCCCGCTGACTGATGATGGCATGGCCGACACTCCTCTAGGACGGACGCATGCTCCGGAGGTTGGGACTGCCCCGCGGCTGTCCGGGGTTGACCAGTCGCTAACAGTAGACTTGCCCTGCCGCCGGCACTGATGGAGTCTACAATCGTTATCCACGGGGTGCCTTCGCCCCCCCCTGGTGGACCGGGGGGTGCAAACTGTGACACTCTTCTTCCTCGCTGCCCGAACCCACCCTACCGAGCCTTACTGTCCATTTGCACCACTGACCTTGACGCATCTACCTTTTGAGGGTTTTGGTACTGGCTGCCCCCGAACTTGCTCGAGACAGCGGGGCAGACGGGCAGCGGGACGATTAGAATTCTTATCTTCAGATACCCGCCCCTCCACTTTGTCCCATAGGAAGTGACATTCCTGTGTTCATCCGAACCCTTGGGAAGAGGATGCCCGGTACCTGGGACAATGTAATGTGGCCCTGTTGGCCTGTTGTGGTTACACTCTCTCTACATACTCTCCATTCCCCTACCTTTCCTGTCTCTCCTACTATTTGCCTGCGCTATCCTCTCTCCTGGCAACTTTTCTATCCCTGTAGTGTGGTGGCGTGGTGGACACCGCAGGCGCTGGCGCAATGGGGGTGGAGGGAGGAGGGCGCTGCCCTGTCTGCGGGGGAAGGTGTGCGATGGGTGTTAGAGCGACCTTGACCCCCTTAGTGCGATGACGGCGACTATTCCCACTCCCCTAAAGATCCTGTCGCTCAATGTCAAAGGTCTTAATTCCCCCAATAAGCGGAATCAGGTATGGCGCTATCTTCTACACCACTTCCCCGACATCATCCTCCTCCAGAAGACTCACCTTATGCGGGGGGACACCAGGCGCATGGCGCACCCTAGATACCCCACACCATCTGGGCTTCAGCTGACACTAAAACGGCGGGGGTGGCTATCCTATGTAGGGCTGGCTTTAGACGGGGACCCACTAAACCCTACACGAGTGCGGACGGGCGTTTCCTCCGGGCCACGGTGCAGCTGGGGAGCACACAGTTCACCCTGGGTTGTGTATATGCACCCAACCAGTCGCAGGATAAATACCTCCAAACGCTTCTGCAAGACCAGTTTAGACCCGGCGACCCCCACACGATACTAGGTGGGGACTTCAATCTCGTGTGGGATCCGGAGCTGGACCGCGCAGGGACTTCGTTTACTGGCGCGGGCGCAATGTCCTCTGCCCTTAGGGCGCAGATCACGGACCTGGGCTTCGTGGATGTGTGGCGCTACCACAACCCGGGAACTCGGGATTATTCTTTTTACTCGCACTCTCACAGGACGTACTCACGTATTGACTATCTTTTCACTTCCCTTGAGCTGACGCGAGATTCACTGAAGGCCACCATCTCAGATATCTCGTTGTCGGATCATGCACATGTGGAACTTCTGATACAAGATCCGCTGGCTCGCGCTCCCCGGGAACGGAGATGGACCCTCCCCCCGACCATCCTTCGGGACCCGGAGGATGTCGCCAGCATCCGGGAAGCCATAGACTCGTACTTCGCCATTAAGGACGATTCGGACACGCCCTTCCCGACAGTCTGGGATGCCTTTAAGGCCACCATTAGAGGCCACATCACCTCCCTGGCGGTAGCACGACGGGAGGCGTTTAAACTGGAACGCGACTTAGCAAGCGAGATCAAGCAGGCGGAGACCCAGGACAGAGACTGTCCCTCACAGGCGTCTAGGAGAACCCTCGCCAACCTTAGGGGGCAACTACGAACGCTGCGCACCAAAAAGGCGGAGCGCTCCCTGCTGGCACTTAAACAACGATATTACGAAGGTGGGGACAAAGTAGGACGTCTTCTAGCTGGTAGACTGCGGGCACGAACGGCTAGAGCTCATATAGCCAATATAAGACGGCAGGACGGCACCTGTGCCACCACTGAAAGAGCCAAGCAGGAGGCCTTTGTTGCTTACTATTCCTCCCTATATGCAGAGGAAGCAACAACGGTGGAAGCGCGAGCGGCCGTCCTTGCTGACTATGAAGGGACCCCGTTGCCGCCGGCCTGCGCGGCTGAACTGGAAAACCCCATACAGGAGGAGGAGATTTCTGCGGCTATCAAAGACCTCCCCACCGGGAAAACACCGGAACCTGATGGCTTGCCGCTGACCTTTTACCGCGTGTTCCTGACCCAGCTTCGCCCGTACTTGTTGCGGTTATACCGCTCCTTCTCCGACACCTCTGGCCCGTCCCCTGATATGGGTCTGGCGGAAATCGCCTTGATTCCTAAGTCAGGGAAAGACACCAACCTATGCGCTTCCTACCGCCCTATCGCCCTCCTGAATACCGATCTAAAGGTATATACCAAAATACTGACCAAACGACTAGACCCGTATATGCCGGGATTGATAAACCCGGACCAGGTGAGGTTCATCCGGGATCGTCAGGGGGCTGACAACGTGCGCAGGCTGGCACATCTAGTAGGGAAGGCGCGACACTGGGACATCCCGGCTTGTCTTCTCTCGCTCGACGCGGAGAAGGCCTTTGATAGAGTTGACTGGGCCTTTTTGAGGGAGGTTCTCCAGAAAGTTGGTATTGGTCCCAAAATGATCGCTAGGATCATGGCCCCTTATCTTGGGCCACAGGCCAGAATCAGGGTCAATGGCCAGTTGACACCGCCGCTCTCGATCCACAGAGGCACGAGGCAGGGGTGCCCGCTCTCGCCACTCTTGTTCGCTCTCGCGGTGGAGCCGCTGGCGGCGCTGATACGGCGTGCTCCTAACATCCACGGAATACCCCACGGGGGACGTGACAACAAGGTGGCGCTGTTTGCGGACGACCTGATCCTTACCCTTACCCGCTCTCGCGACTCCCTCCCAGCGGTCCACGAGGTGCTTTGCCTGTACGAGAGGGTGTCCGGCCTTAAAATAAATCACACCAAATCCTGGGCGCTCAACCTCACCATTCCTGAGGAAGAGGCCCAGTTCCTGGAAGGGGCGGTGCCTTATCAATGGGCGGAGAGCCACATCAAGTAATTGGGCCTTGATTAGACACCCCACTTGGACTCTTGGTCCTCGGTGAACTGGACAAAATGCCGCAAAGAAGTCCTGGCAGATCTACGGAAGTGGAAACCCTTGATGGTCTCGTGGCTGGGGCGCCTTCACGCGGTCAAAATGTCGATTCTCCCCAGAATTCTTTATGTCTTTCAGTGTCTGCCCACCCCGATCCCTCTCCACTGCATTAGGGGCCTCCAGCGCGATCTCACGTCGTTCATCTGGGGTGGAAAACGCCCCCGATTCTCCCAGAAGGTCCTTATGGAACCGAGAGACAGAGGCGGCCTCGCCTGTCCGAATTTACTACATTACTACTGGGCAGGGCACCTCCGGTTCGTGGTGGAATGGGGTGCACGTGAAAGCGACAAGCACTGGTTCCACATGGACCGGGCGGTCACAGGGCGCACTATCTGGGATCTGCCTTGGCTGCCGCGAGTGGCGCACTCCAGGAGTGCGTACATGGCGGTCCCGACGAAAACGGTCCTGGATATCTGGGACAGGATAGCGGTGTCCAAAGGCCTCACCACGTTCCCGTCCCCGCAAACCCCAATCGCTGGTAGCCCGCACTTCACCCGCCGCCCGGACTCGAGCATTCGAGAGCTGGACGCACGGAGACTGCAGGGTCATAGGAGACCTCTTCACTGGAGGCTTGCCCAAATCGTGGAAGGACTGCAAGGAGGAATTCGGACTACCCTCGACTGCTGGCCTGCAATACACCCAGCTGCACCATTGGACTATGGGTGATGACATGTACCGGGCAGCCACCAGGGCCTACACACCCTTTGAGAAACTAGCACGTTCCCTAGGGGGGCTGAAGAGGCTTATTTCTCAGATATATAGCATACTGCAGCACCCTACCTCGACACCTGCACACCCCCATCAGAGGCAATGGCAGTAGGTGTCGACATAGAGCCCTCCCAATGGAACAGGCTGTGGAACGATACCCCCAAAATCTACCGCAGCATCCCCCAAAGGGAAAACGCCTACAAGTTGCTCACCCAGTGGTATTATACCCCGCTGAGACTAAGCAGAATTTTCCCTAACACCTCGCCGCTGTGCTGGAGGTGTGGATCTGCGACTGGTGACTTTGTGCATATCTGGTGGACGTGTCCCACTCTAGCTGTCTTCTGGAAGGAGGTACTAAGTCATATCAAAAGTGTGCTGGGCTTTCCCCTGCCCGAGGAGGTCTGCACGCTATTGCTAGGCTTCCGACCCCCCGCGCTTAGGGCCCTCACGTGCAGCGACTGGATCCTCACGCTTCAAATGCTAGGCGCAACTCATCGCATTGTATTGGAAGCGGGCCGAAGCACCGCCGATAGCTTCTTGGTTTGTGCGCCTCTGGCAGGTCCTGGCTATGGAAATGCTTACGGCGCGGCTACAAGCGAGGGACGCGCGTTTCAAAGCAGTGTGGGAACCCCTTGTGTGCCACCTATGCTCAGTCAGTTACGCGTGCCACATGCTTCCTAGACTCCGTGCTCTCCACCTCTTTGAAGACGCCCTTATCCCAGCAGACCCCGACAGACTTTGCCCTGGATTGCCGCTCCCCCTGCAGGCGCTATTGCAACCGTACATGTCCTCTCGCACTCTGCCCCCTGACCGGATTGATGATGCTGCCGCACTTTCTCCCTGCCTCCCCTTTCCTTTCTGCCTTCCTATCCTCTGATTCTTTCTCCTTTCCTACTTGCCATCCTGGCTTTCGCCTCACTATGGGGCAGTTGAGCCCCTGTTGGGCCTTAAATTTCTGTGACACTACAGCTAGCTGTTCCATGTGCGCCTCCCTCGTGTAGCAACATAGCACCCGCGTGAAGCCAACCTTCGCGACCTTCATCCTTGAGCCACGCGGCCGGCCCCATTAGAGGGGTTGTAGGCAAGGTGCTGTGTTACCGCTTCTCTCCCACCCCAGTTGGTATATACCTACGAGTTTTTCCATGCGCGGCCGGCCTCACCATGAGGTTGTAGGCTTATCACTGTGTTCACAATAAAAACAGATTTGAACAGAGGTATCCTGCCATCAAATTTAAAATCTAAGGTAAATTCAGGACATCCTATGACTAAACACCTTGTTTTTGGAGGTTTTGCAAATCTCATGATTATCAAAAACGTATCGGACTTTGGTTTTTAAATACTCGTTTTGCTTTTCCTTACCAGCTTATCACTTACCTATTTCGGCAACTAGGAGGCTATGCACATTGCATTGTATTTCAGGTAATTGTTTGCGAATAACGAACTCTCAATTGTCGTACCTCATCTTGATTATTTATAGTGACTGCAA
The DNA here is from genome assembly GCF_964263255.1 of Lissotriton vulgaris. Taxonomy (NCBI): domain Eukaryota; kingdom Metazoa; phylum Chordata; class Amphibia; order Caudata; family Salamandridae; genus Lissotriton; species Lissotriton vulgaris. Next base: position 262,217,419 of record NC_141699.1, on the reverse strand, counting down.
TTATTTTACTTGCAGCTTACAGACTGTAACGTGTGCGTTATTATCAGCGTCATTGCCTTTTGATATCGAAATGTTTTGTATATTATCCTAAAGGTAATTATGCGAATCTTTTTTATTCTTTGACCTTTCTATGTAAATTCTAGATAGGTCCATTTAGTTTATTTACTGCGCATCCCCTTTTTAAATTGCAGATGTCTTTTTTAGATAGGTCTCTCTAGGAGATTACTAGATTTAATTTAAAATCAAGCTTACTTAATTTCTGACCTGCTTGTACACATTGGTCTCTATAAGGAATGTATTATGGAATAGGCGCTTAGCAGCATTACATAAAATATAGCGGTATAAAATAAACCGAATATATCACCAGCTTAATGCCATAGATAGACCTGTTACATTGCTATCCCTATGCCATAACACAATAATATACAGCATATAGGGTAGAAATAACAGGAATATGAATTATACAATACTGAGGCCAATCTGGTTCACCTTCATTTAAATATATATTTTTTGCAGAAAATTCATTCCTTTAAGTGAATACTCCGAGCTGACTACATAGGAGTTCCTGATCAAAATATTCTATATGGATTTTATCGAAATCAAGACACTCTCCTAATTTCTTAAAAATTGTAAGTTCTACATTTACTAAATTCGTTTTGCATGTATCATAGAGTATAACCATAACTCTCGCTATATATTAATAAGACAATACTTTCTTTGAAATAAGCTTATTAACATTTAAAGTAATAGAGTGCCGCCTAGCTTTTATTGTTTAGTTAAAGTTGGCCACTATCCTTTTCTCCTTTCACCTTCGCCTTCCCATATCCAACGGTCCCATATTTATGAACTTTTTATGGGTTAACGAGCAATGATCTAAAATGAATTCGAATGTTCGCTGACTATGAAAATTTGTCTATGTGTTGTAGGCCTGTTCGAGACACAGAAAAGTTTATATAATATTATTTTTTAAATATTATTTTGTTTTTATGTGTTGTAGACTGTTTAGAACGCTGTTAATTTGATAAAAATAGCATATATTTTATATCATTATTTCTTATAGGCATTACGTGGCTACTCCAGAAGAAGGCGCTGGTCGCCGAAACGCGCGTCGAGAATTTATCCATGCCACTTTTTAAATTCTATGTCAGGACCGGAGGCTTCAGATTATGCTATATCTTCCTTCGCTTTATTAACATAAAGAAACCACAGCAGCTTAGGAAAAGATATAATAAGAACAAAAAATGCTTTAAACATAAAGCATTAACGTAATGTTCAACAAAAAATCAACAACAACTCCCAAGAGTCTCTTTGTTATAATCATAGTCCACAGTCCTTTGTCACTGTTCATCATCCCTATATAACCGGACTTCCCATCATCTTCCTCCTCTTTCTTCGCTGCTCCCGCAGCCAGATAAGTGCTTTTCTATTTGTCTTCTTTTATTGTGATTGATTGTCTTGCGGTCTTTGGGGACTCCTTGCATGGTTTATTTCCTTTCAGAGTCCCCTAGTTGCGGGAACGTTCTGCCGTTCCTACGCGACTTTTTTCCCACTTGTGTGCGGTGTGTACATAGACCGCAAGGGGGCGGCCTGTCGCCTCGCCGACCCTCCGGCGCGCCTCCGCGGTACGAGGAGCCGCGCCGTGGGGTCTGCTTGCGCAGGGGCCGACCCTCGCGTACCCCTCTGACACCTGGTGATCCGGGTCTGTACTTTCACAAACTTGACGCCCTTTGGGGTCTGTATGGCGGTTGTGACCGCGTGAATCGCCTTCGGGCGAGATCTGTGCACCTCTTTATTCGTGTGTGGCCTAGCGCGCTTGAGGGGTACGTAGACCCGGTCCCGGCGAGGAGGGTCTGCGCGCTTGGGGGTTGGTGCAGCCCACCTGCCACGTCAGCTGGCCCAAAACGTGATCGCAGCCGCTGGGCCTGCCCACATTCGAGAACTTTCTCGGTTGCCGCCCTCTTGGGTGCCCCGCATTTGCCCTTGGTTCCGAGATGGAAGGGGAGTATGAGGAGGAGGCCTGCCCCTATCTGCAGGATGATGAGTTTTATCAGGCGGTGGACAACTCCATCTATCGTTGTGTGACGGAGGTGGTAGGGCCCATGGAGGACCGCCTTTCGGCCCGCATCGTGGAGGAGTGTGCCAAGCTGGCAGCGGCGCAGGTGCCGCCGTCCCCCGTGCTCCCGGGGACGTCCGGCGAGTTGCCGCCCGCTCCGAAGAGGCCCCGGGGTGAGGGGCCCTCATCGGAGGCCCATGGCGTGGATAAGGGCGCCTTCGAGCGTCTTCGTGACGCCTTCCTGGCCAAGGCGACGGCGGTGCCTCCGACACCCTTGGTGGACCCTGGCACTTCGGGCGGCCTGTCGACGGCGCCCGCCTCCCCGATCTACGACTCTCCGGACACGGATGACGACGGGGAGTCGACCCGTTCTTGGCTCCCGGCGCCTTCGGGAAAGGAGATGCCCCGAGATGAGTCGGGCATGCTGGACCCGGACGAGATCGTCCACCCCCGTTCCGCGGCCTGGGCCCCGGGGGAGACGGTGGCGAAGTTTGTCGCGGGCCGGCTGCGCAAGCCCCTGGAGAAGGAGGCGAGGGGTTGCCTGCGCGGGGAATGCCCTCGGCCTACTTTGGAGGGGAAGGTGGCCATGACACCAGAATTGGACCCCAAGATGGCCACCTTCCTGGCGAAATTCATGAAGGACCCCAGGAAGGGGATCGATCGGTCCTGGCGGGCCTGCCAGGACAAGCTGTTGGACGCAGTCGGGCCCGCCACGAAGATCCTCGACATGGCGGAGGAGGCTCGAGCGAATGGCACCGCCATTTCACCGGAGGTGCTCTCCAACTGGGCCCAGAGGGTGATCGTCTTCTTGGGCAACGCCAACTGTGCCCTGTCCACGGAGCGGCGGCGGTCGCTCCTTATTAAGCTGGACCCGAAGCTGGGGGGACCTGGCCTCGTCGGAGGCAGGTGCCGTGGCCCAGGGTGGCCTCTTCGGTGAACCTTTCATCCGCGAGCTTGGGAAGTTCGTGAACACGTTCACGTCGCTGGACAAGGCACAGTCCAGCATCAAGAGGGTGTTCCACCAGCGTTTTTCTGGAGGGGCCGGTCGCGGCAGGGGCCGCGCGATCGGCCGTGGTCAGCAGACCAACAACCGTGGACAAGGCTCCGGAAGAGGTCAGTACCAGACCTCGGCCAACTACACCAATTTCTACCCCACAAGGGGACAACGCTATGGTGGAAGAGGATTCCAAAAGAAGTCCGGACAAGGAAATGCCCCCGGTAAGTGTACTTTGCTTGGATCAAGTTCCGATTGGGGGGCGGCTGGCAAGCTTTTACGGGGAGTGGGAGTTGCTCACTGCCGATGCTTGGGTTTTGCAAACTGTGAGAGGTTTCCATATAGAGTTTCACGACCAGCCAACTCAGGTGAGGCCCCCGCGCCCAATGGTTTTCTCAGATTCCGACGCGCGATTGATAGACGGGGAGGTCTCGGACTTGCTGCGCAAGGGAGCCATCCGCCTATCAACGCGCCACCCGCATGGGTTCCTCAGCAACGTCTTCTTAGTAGACAAGACGGATGGGGGCAAGAGGCCTGTGATCAACCTCAAGGAATTCAATGGGTGGTTGGTCTACCGTCACTTCAAGATGGAGGGGATCCACCTCCTTCGGGACGTGCTCCTCCCTCGGGATTGGATGGTGCGACTGGATCTCAAAGATGCCTACTTGGTCGTTCCCATCCACCCCCCTCATCGTCGTTTCCTACAATTCCTGTGGGACGGCCAGGTGTTCGAATTCACCGCCCTGCCGTTCGGCCTTTCTTCGGCCCCGTGGTGCTTCACAAAGGTCCTTCACACGGTAGTGGAGTTTCTCAGAAGCCAAGGGGTCCGTATGATAGTATACTTAGACGACATCCTCCTCGTGGGGCAGTGCCCGGAGGTGCTGGCAGGACAGCTGCGTCAAGCGGTCGACCTGCTTCAGAGACTGGGGTTCGTCGTCAACGGCTCCAAGTCAGTCTTGGTTCCCACTCAGCAGATCAGTTTTTTAGGCTTCGTGGTGGACTCGGTGCAGGCGGTTTTGAGCCTGCCGAGCCGGAAGGTCGCAAAGATACGACACCTGCTTCGGCAGACGATCGCGAGGGATCGTACGTCACTGCGCCATGTCGCCAAGGTGGTGGGTCTTCTGTCGTCCTCCATCCAGGCGATTTTCCCAGGCCCACTGCACTACAGGGCTCTTCAGCGCCTGAAAGCGCAGCATTTGCGCCGTGGGATGTGTTACGATCAGTGGGTTCCCCTCACGGACGAAGTGAAGGAGGAGATGTCATGGTGGCTGTCTCACATGGAGGCATGGAATGGGCGAGCGATCTTCGGGTCGGCCCCGGACTTAATAATAGAGTCCGACGCCAGCAGGTCGGGCTGGGGCGCCCGGTGCGGGGATTTTTCCACCGGCGGCGCCTGGTCGTCAGAAGAACAACAATTGCATATCAATTGTTTGGAGCTCCTTGCGGGCTCCTTCGCGGTTCGCTGCTGGAACAAAGATTCGGTCAAGGCTTGTGTCCTGCTACGGATGAACAATGTCTCGGCGGTCCGATATGTGAACCACCTGGGAGGTCCTCGGTCCCGCGCATTGGCGGATTTAGCGAAGGACTTCTGGGATTATTGCCGGTCTCGTCACATTGCGGTGACGGCGGAGTATCTACCAGGCCAGTCCAATCAGGTGGCGGATTGGCACTCTCGACATCTCAGGGATGCCAGCCAGTGGAAACTGGATCCGGGGGTCTTCCGGTGGCTACACTCCCTTTGGGGCCCCTTCTCGGTGGACCTATTCGCGTCCCGTCTCGACCACCAGCTGCCGCGGTTTTACAGCTGGAGGCCGGACCCTCTGGCGGAGGCCACGGACGCGTTCTTGCAGGATTGGAGTCGGGAAAAGCCGTTTGCGTTTCCCCCGTTCTCCATGATCATGCGAACGGCGGCTCAAATACGCCGCCAGGGTGCGGACCTGGTGTTGGTTACACCGCTGTGGAGGTCTCAAGTTTGGTTTCCGGTTCTTCTGGAACTTTCCTGGGATTTTCCAATCCTACTCCCCCTGTTTCCTCTGCTCCTGACGAGCCCGGATCGGGAACCTCACCCTCTCGTCATGCAGAACACTCTCCGCCTCGTGGCGTGGAGGCTCTCAGGAGACGCTGGACGCTCCCGGGCCTTTCGGGGTCAGCTGAGCACTTGCTCTCCAAGGCATGGGCCGATAGTACGACGAAGCGTTACAGATCCGCTTGGCTTAAGTGGATGCGTTGGTGTTTACGAAGGGATTTGGATCCCATGGTCGCCGGCCTTGTTCCCGTGCTGAATTTCCTGGCTCATTTGGCCGACAAGGGCTTGGCGTATAGAACGATCAATGCTATCCGGTCGGCGATTTCTGCGGGCCATGATAACATCGATGGCCACCCGGTAGGGGAACACCCTTTTGTGTGCCGGCTTCTGCGTGCGGTTCGCCTCGCACTGCCGCCTGAGCCCAGGTACTCCGTCCTTTGGGACGTCAATTTGGTTCTGAACCTGTTCCTGTCGTGGCCAGCGAATTCTTATCTGTCTCTGAAGGAGCTTTCGGCGAAATTAGCCATGTTGTTATGTCTGGTCTCTTGTAGGCGCGTCTCGGACGTGCGCGCGCTGGATGTTTCTGCACGCATTTTTTCCCCGGAGGGGGTTACTTTTACGGTGGGTCGACGCACTAAGACGTCGTCGCATTCCATCTCTTATCCAGCCTTTACTGACACTCCTAAGTTGTGTGTTGTGCAATGCCTCAAAGCATATGAAGACCTGACATTGGATCTTCGCCCTCCGGTCGAGCGTCAGTTGTTGATTGCCCTGCGGAAGCCACACAAAGCTGTCTCCTCCCCCACTATCGCTAGGTGGGTGCGTTGGGTCATGCAAGAAGCGGGCATCAATACTTCTCTCTTTGGAGCACACTCCGCCAGGGGGGCCATGGCCTCTAAGGCATTCTCGGTGGGTGCTCGTCTGGAGGACCTTATGCGAGCGGCGGACTGGTCCTCGGATTCCACCTTCAAGAGGTTTTATTTTAAGCCGGTGGTGGATTTAGCTCAGTTGGTGGTAAGTAAGCTTTAAACTAGCATAATCTGAAGCCTCCGGTCCTGACATAGAATCGAAATTTGCCTAGCTTACGTAACGGTAAGTTTCAATTCTATTAAGGACACGGAGGCGAGGATTATCCCACCCGGACTACGGTGGTGTCTCTTCCCACCCGTATGGCAGTAAGTAAAGCGTTTTCCTTTACGTTGTCTGTACTGTGTCGTTCACTGAATGCTCCTCGCCTTGTTGTGACCTTTTCCTGGGCCACCTCGCTGATGCTGTTCCTTTTTTGGCAGGCAACGACGGTGCTAAACAGGACCAATGAGGCTTAGCGTGATCTGCGCGAAGAAAGAGGAGGAAGATGATGGGAAGTCCGGTTATATAGGGATGATGAACAGTGACAAAGGACTGTGGACTATGATTATAACAAAGAGACTCTTGGGAGTTGTTGTTGATTTTTTGTTGAACATTACGTTAATGCTTTATGTTTAAAGCATTTTTTGTTCTTATTATATCTTTTCCTAAGCTGCTGTGGTTTCTTTATGTTAATAAAGCGAAGGAAGATATAGCATAATCCTCGCCTCCGTGTCATTAATAGAATTGAAACTTACCGTTACGTAAGCTAGGCAAATTTCGATTGTGTTTGTTTTTTGTATATTGCATTTTACAGTGTTGATTTAAATGTACTTCTCTACTTGATTATAATAGAATTTTTTCCCCATTGTTTTAATGTATAAATACATTTCTTGTCTTGAAATTTTTGGGGTATTATAAATTCCTTTTCTTTTTCTGTGTCTCTTCCTTCACAATTGTTAAGAATTTATATCCTAGGTTGTTATATTTCATATGTCAAAGTATTAACACTCATGAAGATTTCTGATATATACTGAGCCTTGTTTAGTAAATTGAGAGAGAGATAAACAATATTGCACAGGTTGAGAAGCCTGGCTATTGGAACATAAACTACCAGCAAATGGTTAATATTTTTATAAAGATGAAGTAGTTGGGAGAAAAGCTCAGAATGACTGCTTGCAAAGACACCAACAGATACGTTCTTGAGTAACCATGGACTCGTCATCAGACCAAATAGAAGAATCCTCATGAAGCAATATGGCTAATCTGTAACGATAACACTAAGTATTGGCTGCAGATTTTCACTTATTAGGGTGCAAAATCATACACCTTGAAGGGAAATATAGTACTTTCTATGTTAGGATGTGATATTTTGATCTCAGCAGTGCAACACAAATTGTAAATGTTATTCCTGTTAAACAGCTCCATGTGTCAGACGAGAAAGTTACCTTGAACAAATTCTGCAGAAGCATGGATCCTATTGAACCAAGAAGAACAAACCTGTTAAGATCAGAGCAAGTTGCTATGTCTTGAGAGGACTGGTTTGAAAGCTTGGCTCCAAATTAAACAGTCAACCAAAAAAGACAGGCACTAGGAGCAGGTTAGAGGTCCAGAACCCATGCTCCTGTTAGGCAATGTACAAATACAAATGGAGGGTAACTGTTCCTATTGAAAAAGATATACCAAATAAGGTGTAGGTGGGCAATCTAACAGTTGCGGAGGAGTCTTCCTTATGGGAAGATTGAGCCCTCACACACCCAAATGGGTGTCATTCTTGGGTTACACAGTTGGAGATCATCTAAACATAGTTTCCATGTATGCGGACAATACGCTGATATATTTATGAGCTGACCCTGCCATTCTACCAGGGATTATGTCGGTCTTAAGACGCCTTTGGCCGCATCTCCGAACTGAGAATCAACTGTGGGAATTCTTGTTTATTTCCATTGCTACAGACACCTGATCCCCTCATCAGCCCACTGGGGATGGCCCGTTGCTGTGCGAGTATGATACCTTCAAATATTTAGAAGTGCAATGATATCATTCTGAACAAGACTTAGTGGAAGGAAAGCTTGGGAGAGCCTTGTCCTCGACCAGACAATCACTACCCTTCTGGACACAGTTACCTCTATCGCCCCTGGGAAAAGTGTCTATTGCTAAAATGTTGGTCCTTCCGCAATGCCTGTATTTCTTTGCAGCATTCCCGGTGATATTCAAGAGCCCTTTCTTTGTGGACCATCGGCGATTGATGGTCACATTGATATGGGCGGATAAAAAGCATAGGGTGAAACTAGAGATGTTATATGCTACAATGGAGGGTTGGGTGCTCCCAATTATGAGCTTTATTATGCCACGGACCATCTCCAGTGGCCACTTCGCTGGCTGTTGGAGGAGGTTAACCCGAAGAGGCATATGGTGGGCTCTGCCTTTGGGGATTTTTCACCAACTGCTATTACTAACATGTTGGTGAAGGTGGTGTCGAGAAAGTACATATTTCAGGGTAAGTGTAATATACCTTATGCACCTGGTTGCCCCCTCTGGGCACTCCCACAGTGCAAAAATTTTACTGGGATATACCCGGTGGAATCCTGGATGACAGCAGGGTATGAGACGTGGGGTAATAGAATAGTGTATGGGAGAATTAATACTTTTGAGGAGTTGATGGTGGGGGGTGGACTTGACCTGGAGCAGTTTCTTTTGTTTGCCACGCTGCAGGGAGTGGCGAAGAAACTGTGGAGGTTGGATGGGAACTCTGTACAAGAGGCTGGCCCTTTGGAACTGGAGTGAACATTGACGGGTTCCGGATGGGCTATTGCACATATATACACAAGGCGAAACAGAAGGAGGGCACAACAAGGGATTCCGGACACTTAAGAGAAATGGACTAGGGAATTACAGGACTCCACATGGCGAAGATATTTAGGCTTAGTAAGAACGACCACATGAAATGCATGATTTAAAATTACGCAATTCAATTAGATTCATCACACCTTCCTTTCTCCAGACAGAACAGTATTCTTTTTTTCCGGGTACAGGGACGATGTTTCCTAGATGGCAACAGGTTAATGCTGACTTCCTCCACGTGGTCTGGGGATGTCCACAGAGCGCGGTCTTATGGTGGGCATTAATCTTGTGTGTCAGAGGTCCCTACTTCTATTTTGCCATAGGATTCTGCCTTTTACACTTGGGATGGCGACAAAACACACTAAACAGAGGCTTCCAGATGTTAGCAATGGTACTAGTGTAACAACCTTTTGCAGATGGCCTGGAGGATTCCACTCGCCTCTACAGTGGGGGGGAAGGAGGGGGGGGGGGGGTAGCAGAGATATGATTCGATGAGCGTATGCAGAGCTCTCGGTTTGAATGGATACCAGAGCTCGGGATGCGAGGTATAATCTTATGGAACAATGAAATGAGAATTTAACCAAATTAAATATGATCCTTGATCCTATTGACCACACCAATATACTTCAAACTTGAGGCTGTTTGATCAATCCATTGAGGGAGTACTGCCGATTACTATGGTGCTATGAGACATCCAGCCTGACTTCATTTAGTAATTGAGAGGAGGGGCCGGGTACAGGGGAATGAGAAGGTTTAATTTTTTTTATTTGGTATGTGTTTCTCCTTTATGGTGACAGTTGGCTCATGATGGCATGGCCTTAGGACTCTTGAGGTTTAATCGTTCACAGGTACAAGTTTTGCTGCACAGGCTGACTGAACCAGATTAACCCACACCAAGGCACTGTAACACCTTTGGAGTGGACAATGTAGACTACAATTGAACTGTACCACAAATTTCAATAAAGATATTTAAAAGAAAAAAGTGGTTGTCATGCTTCATCATAAGGCTTAGCCCCTCGTGGGGCATGCTCTGCAATGCCCCACAGGCCCAGCAAGTGGACTCTTTGGCGGAGATTATCTCTTTAAGCCGCATGAGTGAGTGAGGATCTTTGAACGTAGGGTAGTGTAGCAGGGTGAAACATTTGTGCAATAAAACGGCATAAAGGAGTATCAGCAAATTTCTTAATGTATAATCCCCTTGGTAGGGTTAAAAACAAATGCGAAAAATGTCACTGGAGTATAATGAGCAGAGTCAATTCCGATGTGAGATTTTTTTTAAAGATAGATACGTTTCACTCGTGTGTGGTCCAGGAGGGAGGGATCCGTGGCGTTTCTTCAAGGACTAAATAAAATTAATAAGTAATCCCTAACCTACACCTGGGCGGATAGAGTATATTTGTTAAAAAAGGAAGAACCTGAAAAATCTCAAAGGATATTAAAGGCAAACTGTACCTGCATTTGAAGTCCATGAATGAGACAATGTTATCTAACCCTGTGGGTGTTTTGTTCCTTGCACACACAAAATAAAAACTTTCTGATGCACCTGCAGCTTCTGGAAAACTTTTTAAGGACTATCACTTAATTAAGGTGAAGTTTTACAGTAATCTTAGTGAAAAATAGTGGATTTGTGTGTAGTGTTACCTCGTTTCTAAAGACCTTCATGGAAGGTTCTTTATACATTTTAATACAATAACTGAGAAGTCCTGGGGACCATCTCCAAACTCCATTAGGAGCCAACACAAAAAGCAGAAAGATGATGGTCCATGAGGAAATATTGTGTCTATAGACCAAAACAAGCCTCTTAAAACAGTCACCACGGAACAGAGAAATATATACAACTAACAAGTAGTTACTGAATCAAAACTGGAACTAGCAAAATGATGCCCACTACAAAAGCCCATGGCCTGCCCAAAACAAAGTGTTGTGCAATCAGAATATGCACACAAGAAAAAGCCCGTCCTCCTGTCTGGATCAGACTAGAAAAGTAGATATCAAATGATGCTTTTGGTTGTTTATTCAAAAGAACTGGATCTATCCAACAACAACTCCTTTCAACAACTGTTCAACTGAGTAGCTATTATACTAGCTATATATTACACCTACTTTACTTTCTGTTCATCACAGCACTTTAAACAAGCATTGGAAATGCAATAGGTCTCGCCCCATTAGAGTTAGTGCTTTTAGAATTGTTAATGGGTTTTTTTGGTAAATGTTTAGCATTTTTGTTTCCTGTAGCCAATGCTAAAGAATTACAAATAAAAAAAGCCATAAACATTTCTAAAAGCTCTAACTGAAATGGTCTGAGACCTATTGCACTGTGTGAGGGTGAGGTGTTGAGGGTGAGTGAGGGTGAGCGTGAGGTGTTGAGGGTGAGGTGTTGAGGGTGAGGTGTTGAGGGTGAGGTGTTGAGGGTGAGGTGTTGAGGGTGAGGTGTTGAGGGTGAGGTGTTGAGGGTGAGGTGTTGAGGGTGAGGTGTTGAGGGTGAGGTGTTGAGGGTGAGGTGTTGAGGGTGAGGTGTTGAGGGTGAGGTGTTGAGGGTGAGGTGTTGAGGGTGAGGTGTTGAGGGTGAGGTGTTGAGGGTGAGGTGTTGAGGGTGAGGTGTTGAGGGTGAGGTGTTGGGTGAGGGTGAGGTGTTGAGGGTGAGGTGTTGAGGGTGAGGTGTTGAGGGTGAGGTGTTGAGGGTGAGGTGTTGAGGGTGAGGTGTTGAGGGTGAGGTGTTGGGTGAGGGTGAGAGAGAGTGAGGGTGAGGGTGAGAGAGAGTGAGGGTGAGGGTGAGTGAGGGTGAGGGTGAGGGTGAGGGTGAGGGTGAGTGAGGGTGAGGGTGAGTGAGGGTGAGGGTGAGTGAGGGTGAGGGTGAGTGAGGGTGAGGGTGAGTGAGGGTGAGGGTGAGTGAGGGTGAGGGTGAGTGAGGGTGAGGGTGAGTGAGGGTGAGGGTGAGTGAGGGTGAGGGTGAGGCGTTGAGGGTGAGGCGTTGAGGGTGAGGCGTTGAGGGTGAGGTGTTGAGGGTGAGGTGTTGAGGGTGAGGTGTTGAGGGTGAGGTGTTGAGGGTGAGGTGTTGAGGGTGAGGTGTTGAGGGTGAGGTGTTGAGGGTGAGGTGTTGAGGGTGAGGTGTTGAGGGTGAGGTGTTGAGGGTGAGGTGTTGAGGGTGAGGTGTTGAGGGTGAGGTGTTGAGGGTGAGTGAGGGTGAGGGCGAGTGAGGTGTTGAGGGTGAGTGAGGGTGAGGGTGAGTTAGGGTGAGGTGTTGAGGGTGAGTGCACTCAATATGTGTATTTACCAATGTAACTGAAGAAAAAGAGTGATTGACAGCTGCAGAGTCATCCTGTATGTTGGATTCCATTGTTTATGGAGGTGGTGAAGTAAGTTCTTCAATAGGTAATGCGCCCATGGTAACAGAAACACCTTAGATACCATGTGTCACTGTACATTAACGCAAGACCTGACTGGAGCCAAGTTACAATAAAAAAAGAATGAAGTGATGACTGCAATACTTGCTTTGGGAGAAACACCTTTCCTAGGTCCGTCCTGAAAAGATTCCCAATAAACTCCAAAGTCTGTGGTGGAATCTAGAGTGGCATATTTTGATTAATTATTAGGCAACTCTCTTCTTTGCCATTTGAGTCAAATACCTGATGGAATATGGATTAGTCAGTCGTTCAGGTATGGGAAGATATGCAATCCCCCCTGATGAAGGAATCCTACAATTGGAGTCACTGTTTTTGTAAATACTCTCATAGTAGTCTTTAATTTGAACGACAGTTCACTGCATTTAAAGTGCTGATTACGAAATTGGGTCTATCAGGGAGGAGCAAGATGGCGGATTGACGCTGTCTCTGTGAGCCTGTACCACGATGTGGCTGCCGAGAAGTTTGTGACTCCTGCGTTTCTCACTAGCTATGGGAGAGGAACGCTAGCGGACTGGTGAGGAAAGAAATGCAACGATAAATCGGGAAGCTGAATATCTGAGTGTAGTGAGAAAGGGGAGAGTGCTGCCGCTCTGGAACTTACCTGCGAGCCCGGAACTCATTCCACGAAACTCCACTCACCTGACGGCGGCCCCACCAACAGTCCACAGTGCTGGATGCAGACGCTAGTAAGGGCCGGATTTAGGTGCACACCTCGCTTGCTGCTCACCTACGTGGCGGCGCGTCTAGCAACCCAGCATGTCTCCAACTGCTTTAATTCAGGATTAGCCTTGCGGGCACGGCTGTCAATTCTGCTGTCTGAAATAGCCCCGCAAAAGAATCCAACTAGAGGGACTCGTGCCACAAATCGATTGCCGGTGAGTGCGGAGACGCCGGGGGCATGAGGGCATCAGGGAAGGCTGATGCAGCTGGAGCAGAGAACGCGAAACAGGCTGTTGGTCTAGGGAAGCCGGTGCTGCGTTATCTGCATTCGAGGAAGACAGCTGAGCTGCTAGAGGCTGATACCAACGCAGATTCCACAACAACCAATAAATTAGTCAAAATAATTACTAACTTAATCTGTTTAGAGCAAGTAAATAATGATAATGCGTCTGAGGGTTTTAATCAAGAAGCAGTATGTCAAAACGCTGCTGGGGGCTCAGAGCAGATAATGTCTGCTGTGATTGAAGCTGAATTAGGGGGGGGGTGAAACCCTGGATAGTGTGGGCACATTTGGAGCTCTAAGGGGAACCAAGAACAACAATATAGATCAGCCTCATGCGAAAGGCAAACTAGTAACTAGAATCAAACCTGTGTGGGGGCGGAGCGGGTTAAATTAAACAAAGAAGACGGACGGAGGAGAGGGGAGGGGGGATGAGAAATGCGAACGAGACGGAGGGAAGAGAGGGGAGGGGGGAGGAGAAATGCGACACGGCAGGAAGGGGAGGGGGCGGAGCGGGTTAAATTAAACAGAAGACGGACGGAGGAGAGGGGAGGGGGGATGAGAAATGCGACACGGAGGGAAGGGGAGGGGGCGGAGCGGGTAAAACAAGACGGACGTGCACGCGCTTTTAAGCTCAATGCGCATGCGCATTGAGCTTAAAAGTCACGGGCACTGCAAGGAATCGCCACGATTCCTTGCAGTGGATAAAGAGTGGATAAGTCCCAATACTCTCGCTTGCTCGATGCGCATGCGCATCGACAGGCGAGACCTAAAAATCCTCACTACTCGTGATACAATACCTCTTCTCTGTCGTCAAGACCTTATGCTGGCTTTCTATCATCCTAGCTTCTGGAGTGGTGTAGAGCTGCCCTACTTCTCCTCATTTGTTTGACCTTATTGTTTTTATATGAGGTAAGAAGATAATTTGCAGACAAAATGAATTTGTGGTCATAGGTGGTGTCTGGGGTCTGTAATGTTGGCTGAGCTGTAGGATATGTTTTGGGTGGCAGACCATAAGCACCTGGTCAGGTGGCACAGTGACAGTAATTTAGTAAAGCAGAACAAATGCAGGACCATGAAGGGTCTTGTAAACAAAGCGCAGAGTGTAGAAATCAAAAACCTGGTGGGCTCTCTGCTCCCCTCATTCTAAAGTACATTATTGACCCATATAGCTATAAATGTCTACATTATATGTGGTTTTCTCACCTTGTTCATTAGGTTGATAATCCACAGTCTCTACTACAACAAAGTCATGCCAATCAATCTGTGCATAGGAAACTCGTTCCTTCTCTTTCTCCTCCTCTTCTTTTTTCCGTTCTCTCTCCTGAAACTTGGCCCACTCGACCCTATAACGTACCTAAGATAAAATGATAGACATGATTAAGTGGGCATCACAAGTGATCTCTCTTAAGAGAGACCCAAGGAGATAGAAAGAAGTTATGCAGGGAATGTTCATTGCCTCTCCCAAAACACAACAGATACTGCACGCAAAGCCAGCCAACCATCTGATAAAGTGAGTGACGGGAGAGACAAAGCCAACAGATGCAACAAACATGCAAGCTTCAAATTTGAAGCACACTGCCAATGTCACCAACACCATTGCAATCCACATCTCTAAATTTCTGAAGTGATGCGATAGTCATACCTTGTTGTGGAACTGAGCACTAATTTAACTGTTCAAGTACAGAATGCGTGACGGGGGAGGGGCAGTAAGCAAATTATTCACCAGAGAGTGTCTTAGACATGTTTAAAAAAAAAAAAAAATAGATAGGGCCTGTTTGTTTAGGCAAAGGTCCGCCTGTCCACCCATGAAATCCAAATATATACATATAAATACAAATATATATTTATTTCAATTAAATCAGCACTCCCCAGAGGCACCAGGAATTGTTTTTGGTAGGAGTGCCCCATATTTACAGAGGAGACACATCAGGAGATGCTGGACAGATCAGCAGCCAACCTCAAATGAATACAATTAGGTAACAATTTGTTTATGTGTTTATTAGACACAAAACTAACAAACTGAGGTATCAGTTTCAAATATTGGCATATAATTATGTTCTAGACAGTGTTCTTTGTTTTAAATTATTTAAGTAGTTCCCTGCAATCGTTTGTGTTTTTATTACTATGACGTGGGGAAATAGACCTAACCCCATGGAGCTATGACTGCACTCCTACACCATCTAGTCTTTTTTGCACAACAGACAATATAGCGGGATATTAGGCTCCTGTGTCCTCAATAGGTAAAAGTGTCAGACTTCACACTTGCGCTGAGGGCATTGTTTCTTTTTGTCTTGGTCTGCACCAGGCATACCTGATTAAAGATGGACAGTGTGCCAATGTGTAATTTAGGCTCAGGGATGGTTTTCTTTAAAGAGTAGAGTTGGGGAGCGACAGCCATCCCTTACATTGTTCACAACCTCAACCCCAACCCTTGGACCCCAAACAGTCCAGCCCAAATCCCGGAAATCAGAGTCTGAATAACGCACCCATCCCAATGGCAGGTGGGAAGAAATTTAGATTCTTTGGGCATAGTTTAGACATGCGGGCCAGCAGGAAGGGAGCAAACCCCCACATCTGTCTCATCCAGGTAGCAGAAAGAATATCTTGTGCCAAGTGTAAGAACCCCATGCCAAGATGCAACACCTTAAACGGTATATCACAATATTCTTTTAGAATTGTCCTAAGCGATGTGTTTATGTGCTCTGATAAGTTATACCTTGTGCTGGTAGCCACTTTGTAGTGCAATTGATGGTACGAGCGAAGTTCCTGGGTGGCCATGCTCTCATAGCGACAGTGGAGGTCAGGAATCACCCATCAGTTACTAAGTTAAAAGATTACTTCTGTGGTCGTTTTGGACTCTAAAAAGAGTTTGTATGATGGAAGCCCACTTTAGAGAGGTGAGTTTTCAGTTTGTTCTTGAACACAACCAGATAGTTAAGGCACCGGTGTTCTGGGAACACTGCAATCCAGAGTCAAGTGCTCAGTACCAATATGAATCTCAATCCCCATTTCTTGCGCTTGTGTCCGTCAAGTACAATCATGTTTAACTTAATATATCTCCCATCACTGTTGTGTCTGCAGGGTGGGAAAGGGGCCTGTAAATAATTGGTGCCATGAACCTCCCAAGATTTGGAGATGGCACTGCGCAGTCTGAATTTTATTAACTGAGCTTTTGGCAGCCAATAAAGATTTTTGATTTGCAGGTGAAATATGATCCAATAGATTTCTTCAGCTTGAAACAGAATCTTGTTGCTGGATTTGGTAGACCCTGAAACTTTGAGATCTTTTTCTTGTGAGCACCGATATAGGCAACCTTGCCACAGTCTATTCTTAATAAGGCCAATGCCTTGATCAGTTCAATATGAGATGGTAACTGTAGCACTGGGTGGATTTATCTCAGAACAAGAAGTAAAAGTTGATGTTAAAGTACCATAGAGATTTGGTGGTCAACATAAATCTTTATATGAAACCATACCCCTAGGTTCTGTTATGCCTAAACCTAGGTTGCCAGTCCATTCAACTACGGGTGAAGCAGACTAAAATCTGCATGCTCTCCCACTCAGAATTGTGGTATTCAAGCTGTTCAGAAAAAGATAGTGCTTCTTCATCCAGCGATAAACTTGTTTTAGGGATGAGGCGTCACTGGAAGCGGAGTTAAGCATCGTCGGTGTACATTTGGAACTTAAGTTGGACTTGTGGGCTCCACAAAATATTTAACAGTAGGAAAGGCTACGTCCCGCTGGGCCCCTGCATACCATTCTTCTCACTGAGGACTATGCGGATCCCACTAAAATGTGATGGTTTGATCAAAAATACTGTAGCCAATTGAGAGTGACACCATGATCCTGGCCCAATGTTTTATACCCATAAAGTTACCAAATATTGTCAATCACCAGATGTACCGCCGTAGTCATAATCAGCATAAGAAAATAACACAAAGAAACAGATATAGAAGAGAAGCAGAATGGTAATAGACAACAGTAACACACAAAAAAAATACAGAAAGCATAACTATGTACCTGATCTAAAACATCTTTTGGGCTCTCTGCTTCCTTTTTCAATTTAACCAATAAACCTTTCGGGGGGATCAGAATCTGTAAAAGGAAAAAAGGGATAAATGACCTAGACAACTCAGTTGCTTTGATCCAAGGGGACTACCCCCAGTGCATCACTGATGCTAAATAAGACCTTTTCCTTCACTCCTGCAAGCCCATGGTCATACAAGTATCAAGAAAGTACTGTTGTCAAGTCAAGATCTCGAGCATCCTCCATACCAGGTTTCCTGCACTGGCTACAGAACAAACTGGTTATTAATACAAACAAAAACCTGCTTCAGTCTTCTGACGGACCACATGGAGGCATTTCTGCGATAGCATCTCAATCATCTCATATCACACTCGACTTAATGCAGTCATGAGAACAGAAGAAGTATACCATAAGGATAGAACAAGTAGAAGCATGTCAACAGAATAAAGCAGTACTACGCCAGATGTTTCTACACAGTACGCGCAGCTGTGAAAACGGGATAGGAAAGAAATGCTTGTATAGTCTTGGTCAAATTTCAACTTGACTAGATTTTAACAGCACATCAACAGGAGGGTCATTTGTTTTCTCTTATAACTAAATTTTGACTCCAATAACGAGCTGAAGGAACGATAAATTAATACAATGGTAAAATTGTAATTAAAAAGAAAGTGTGTAAATTATTTTCTCCCACCCCAGTCACTGAAAAGGAGTATGTGGAGTTAGAACAAAGAAAACAGTGTGGTAGGTTAAAGGGTCGTAGCTCGAAACAAACACTACCCAATAAGAAATTAAGGCATGTGAAGATGGATCAAAGAGAATCGCTGCAATGGCTTCTGCATACAAGCAGTAAGTCCAAAGGCTGGGGTGGAATGGCTGTGGACGAAGGCCCTAACTCTTTGGGCTAAGATAATGGATCCGAGAAACATACAATGTAATTGATGAAGCCTCTATCTAAGGAAGATCTCTCTGTATATATTATACCAAGGTAAGGTATAGGGTGCACAAAGTACAGTGGATCCCTAGAGGTATAGCAGAGGCTAAGGTAGATGATACCTTACTCTCTTTTGTGGTAGTGGGGTTGAGCAGTCAGGCTTATCAGGAGGGTAGTGTTAGGCATTTAACTCAAGCAAGAAATGATATCACTCACTCAAGGACTGAATCCAGACCAATTGTTTGTATAAAAAGTTGTTATTTTGTGGTTATATTTCTAGAACTAAGATTTACTTAGTATCAGGTAAGATAAACTCTTCATACAATGTTACTTTGAGCAATACAGTGAATAATGGATTTGTAGGAACATTCAGATTACTTTATCAACTAAGAAAACGATTTCTAAACTATTCAAAAATGCTTGTTATTACTTTTGGATTACTCACCTAGTGTGGTATGAAACACACATAACAGTTTAAACACAGGACATTTGCATGCAGGTTAAACCTTGTGAAGGCATTAGGTTACTTTTTGTACAGTACAAGACAGTTAAACACTTAAAAGATTTCAGAGAAAATCTCAGTCCTATGGAGAAAACAAAGTGTTAAGTTTGCAGGCGAGTAAAACTGTTTTAGGATTGTAGATTTAGGGGCTAGAACCAAGGTTTCCCAAGGTGCATGTTGGCCCTCAACGGGCACCACCAACAGCACTAGGGTGCAGAGCAGCTGGGTGCAGAGTGCAGGATGTCAATTTCTCGCTCCTAAAAAGTGGGTAAGGACCGGAGGGAGCCAGTTGCTGATCGCAGCAAAGGGAATGGAGTAGCTAACAAAAGGCGGCAGGACTTTGAAGCTGCCTCTTTAAGGACCCTGCCCATCATGGGGGTGAGGCATAACAGCTCTGCCCAGGATGTGCCTTGTTTCCGGACCCAGAGAGCCGAGGTCTCTCTATCCAGGACTCCTGAAACCTGTCTGGTGGTGGCAGATGGCTGGGAGTCAATCAAGAAACACACCAGAGTCTGTCGTTTTTTCAGGGGGCATCTTTAAGATGCCATCTGTGTGCAGATTTAATTAAATCCAACATTGGCACCAGTGTATGTTTAATTTGCTGTGAAGATTGATACCAAACCTCTCAGACTTCAGTAAAACCATCATGGAGCTGTGGATTTAGTGTTGACAAACTCCCAGCCCTTGTGCTCAAAATGGCTCCACTCAACTTCCACTGTTTGTGAATGGCACTGACACTGTAGGGGCATATTACTCATGCAGCTATGCCCTCACCTGGGGTATGGTGCACCCTGCCTTTAGGGCTGTAAGGACTGCTTGACGGGTGACTTACTCATGTCACAGGCAGTGTTGGTGGGCATGGCACACTGGGTTGTGTGCCATGTCGACTCTTCATTTCACTTTGTTCTGCCCGAAAACTCCCGGTCGGCAATGCCAGGGTGGGGGTGTTAAGGCGAGGGTCTCTGAGGGCTGCAGCATGTATTATGCTACCCTCAGAGGCCTTCTCTGGTCACAGGCACTTAGTACCAGTGGTACCTTTTACTAGGGACTTACAGGTGGCCCAGAGTGTGTCAATTGTGGGTAACAAAAGTACAGTTTTGGGAAAGAACACAGGTGCTACGGTCTGGTTAGCAGGATTCCAGCACACACACAGTCAAGTTGGCATCGGGTATTTGGCAACAAGTTAGGAGGTAACCATGCAAAAAGGGACACTTTCCTACAGCTACGAAATCCCAAATACAAGTGGAAAGTATTTTGGTGGAATTGTTCGCTCTGATCTGCACTGTCACAGGAGAATGGAGGAAATGCATAAAATAGCCCATGTTGTTTATCTTTAGAGAACAGCAGATAAAACTCTGAGAACTCAATATTAGGCCCCTAATTGGTTTCTTATTCAAATGGGTTTTCATTTTTGTTCACTACTACATCAGAGTGCTTTTGAAACATGATTCAACATGATTTAGCAGAAGTGGAATCGGTTCCTCCTATCTAGGTCCCCAGTACCAGATCTCTTTCAATAAAACTGTACAATTGTTCCCCCAACTGGATCTTTAGCACCCCCCTGTAAGTCCCTAGTAAATAGTATCTCAGGCAGGGAGACTAAAGAGGGTCCCTAAGTGCACCAGCATATATTGTGCCTTTCCAAGGGACCCCTCACCATACTCTTGCAAACTACCACTGCAGGCTGCCGGACATGCTGCAGAGAAAAGTCAGGATACGACATGGCACATGTGTGCCATGCCTTCAAACACTGCATTTAATTTATAAGTTACCCCTACTCTAGGTCTTACAGCCCTGAAGGGAAGTGTGCATTATATTACAAGTGAGGACATATCTGCATGAGTAGATATGCCCCTGTGATGTCTGTGAGAAAGTGCCTCTGACGACATTGTTAGCCCCCACTTGTTGCCAGGATATTGATGTGGTTTCAACTGTAGTGTGAAGGGTCCCTGCCAATCAGGTCCCCTGTGCCAGTGCTTCTTTCCTAAAAACTATTCGACAGTTGGCCCTTC
Organism: Lissotriton vulgaris; assembly: GCF_964263255.1. Lineage (NCBI taxonomy): Eukaryota > Metazoa > Chordata > Amphibia > Caudata > Salamandridae > Lissotriton > Lissotriton vulgaris. The sequence continues at coordinate 262,196,838 of NC_141699.1, read as the reverse complement.
AGGCCCCCTATAAGTCCCTAGTAAATGGTATCTGGGTACCAAGGGCATTGGGACTGAAGAGGGTTCCCTAGAGACCCCTCACCTAGGCTATGCCGACTGCCACTGCAGCATGCATGCCTGGTGCAGACAAAATGACAAAGTCTGCATGGCACACTGTGTGCCTTGCCAACTAACACTGCTTAAGATATATACAAGTCACCCCTGTAGCAGGCCTTACCAGCCCTAAGGTAGGGTACACTATAGCACAGGCATGGGCATATCTGCAGGAGCAGATATGCCTTAACAATATTAGGGTCTTATTCCTTAATATTGCAAGTGCCAGGGCAGCCATAGAGAGTACATGGGCTGGAAACTCAACAACTCCAGTGCCACATCACCATGATGGCTACACTGAACACAGCATTGTTTGGTATCAAACTATTCCTCTCAATAAACCCACACTGATGCCAGTGTGGGATTAATTTATTGTAACATGTACCCGGAGGGCACCTCAGCTGTGCCACCCTGGAAAACCTACCAACTCTGGTGTGGTCACAGACTGGCTGTAGGCAGCCTGCTACCAGCAGACATGTTTCTGGACCCCTGGGTCCAAAGCCTTTGCGGTCTGGGACCACAAACCATGCACATCCTGGGCAGAGATGTCACACATCCTCCCCCAGGATGGGTACAGTGCTTAAAAGGGAAGCTTCAAAGGCCTGCCGCATTTGTAATACAATCGCCAGCCTCTGCTGTTAGCAGCAGATAGCAGCCCACGATTTACATCCCACTCGGTGAGGGGGGGGTGAGGGTGGGAGGGGAGAGTGGGAGAAACCAGTGGGAAAACTTGGGAGAATAGGTGGTGTGCCTTACTCTGCCAACTCCATCCCTAAGGTGGGAGAGCTGAGGTTAAGCACATCTTTCAGATGGGGAGACTCCTCCAAACAGGGCTAGGTCTATGACCCCTCTCACAGGAGGATGGTTTAATAGAGGGTGTAACCACCCCAGATAAGGTGCCCATCGGCCCTACCTGCTACCCCCTAAAACACCCCTAAAATGTGTATTTCGATGGCTCTCCCAAACCTGGAACCAAGTTACCTGCCGACCTAAGAAAGACTAGGAAGGGACCATGCAGCGAAGCCTGAAGACTACTACTGACTTGACTCCAAAACTACCGGCTTGTCTCCAGCTTCAAATACTCTGCGAAGAAGGAGACGCCTGTCTGGCAGGCACGACTTCCAGAACCCAAGGAAGACTGCATGCCCTTCAACAAAGACCAGAGACTTTCGAGGACAGAGTCTGTCCGCAAGAAACCTACACAAAGGACTCTGGTGCCCTCCAAATCTGCAAGTTTTGCCCACTCTGCACCAGACGCCTCCAGACCTTTTCCAGGTGAACCACCAACACAGAACAGGTTCCACATCTATCCTGATCTTTAGTTCATCATTGGCTGACCCCTCCTGGTCTCCACGGTGGCACCTGCAGTCTGAACCTGAAGACCGGAACTGTAAGTAACCTGTATAACCACATTATTGTTTTCCTCCATAGGATAACAATGCACTCTTTTGAAAGTCTTAAGAATTTTTCCTGCAAAACGTACTTAACTTATTGCGAAGATTTTCCAAAGCTTATTTTCATAAAATTGCTGTGGATCTCCTTTTTGAGTTGTGTGTCCCTTATTGGTCAATGTTGTGCAATAAATGTCTTACACTCATGTGCTAGGCCTAAGGCTGCCCACACAACCACCAATAGAGCACTTTGGGTTTACAGTGAGCCCTGTCCACTTTTGGAAATATCTGAACTCTGTGCACTAAATAACCACGCAGTGGTATACCATATACAGAACCAGCGTCCTACAATTTCCATGTCAATTCTTGGACATTGCCAGTTAATAGGGAAACCATTATGAGAATATGTACTGGGCACTGGTAATTATGAGTTTCTCCAGATACATGATGGCTTCACTGAAACTAAAGAGGATTGGTATCAAACAGCTCGTATTAATAAGCCCACACCGATTCCAGAGATGGATTTATTGATACATGCACTCACTCAGAGGGCAGCTTATGGGTGCCCCCTGAAAAACTACCAATCTCTAGTGCACTGCTTGACTGGTGTAGACCAGCCTGCCACCACAGATCGGTTTCTGATCACCTGCACTTGAGGGCCCGCACTCTAATGGGCAGAGACAATACCTGCTCAGGCCAACGGTATGGTCATCTTCTCCAAGTGGAGAGACGTCGCTGCACTAGTCAGTGGGCTAAAACTGTTAAAACGTTTGCAGCGATTTATTCCATTTATTAGGAGTGAACTACAGGGATTCACATACCTTCAAAAATTCATATCTATGGTTTCCCTCAATAGATTTTTGTCACTTTGATGTCTAATTTAATAGGACAAAACACTATTTTCGTAAATTGGTGCCAGATTATTATTGTGCTGTGTTTTATTCATTGACTGTTTTTATACTTCCAAATGCGTTACACGTGTTGCTTTGATTAAGCCAGACTGCTCTGTGACACAGCTAGCCAGGACCGAGGTATGGGTTTGATTAGGAAAACCTAACTGGACCTGATAAAGACTGACATGATTATCTCCCAACCACAGAATAATCTACTCCCCTTGTGTGACAGATTGCTTCATTCACAGGTTGGTTTCAAATTCATGTGTTCCACACTAATCCTCACATTCAGGAATGCAAATTATTGGTTTTGGATATGGACTGTGAACTCAGCACTCAAATTGACCGACTGCAGATCTTCAGTGTTACACTTTAGGTCTTCCATGATTCTTTTCCAAACAATAAGTAGGACATTGAATGAGCTTGAGTCCATTTTCCAGTTGTTGTTACTCATGGAAATGGTCATACACCATAGGCCACATAGAGGTTAACTTAACAGGGGGATGTTGGGAATCCCATTAATGTTTCATTGAGTTGGAGAAAAGTATGCCTGAAACTCAAAGTAGCTATCGTACAGTGTGTGCTGAAGCAACATCACCAAACACAACTTTCAAGATGGAATAGAAGCAGTCGCATGGTGGATGAAGAACAGTCGCCTACAACTCAACATGAACAAAACTGAGGTGCTCATCATGGACCCACACCCGATGCCTGGAACAACACCTGGTGGACCCAGCCATCGGGACCCCCCCTCCAGACTACGCACGCAACCTCAGAATCATCCCTGACTCCAAACGCCAGATCAATTCAGTCACCTCTTCCTGCTACCACACCCTCTGCCTACTCAGAAAGACCTTCGATAAGATTCCCCCCCGAACACAGGAAAACTGTCAGTCACATCCTCATCAGCAGCAGGCTGGATTACAGCAATACACTCTACGCCGGGATCAACAAGAACCTCGCCTGCAAACTCCAGAACGCTGCCGTCAGACTAGTCCTCAACCTACAACGCCACTGCCACATCAGCCTACACCTACATACACTACACTGGCTCCCAGCTGAGAAGAGAATCACCTTCAAGCTTCTCACCCATGCTCACAGGCCCCTCACTACACCGGACCCGCCTACATGAACCACTGCCTCACGTTCCACACACCTCAACGATCCCTCTACTCGGCCCAGCTATCCCTTGCAACAGTACCTCGCATCAAGAATATCAGAGGAGGAGGACCCTCCTTCGCTCCTTCTCCCTCCTCACTGCCAATGCATGAAACGCCCTCCCTCTCCACCTCAGACAGACGCTGTCACCCCCAAAGTTCTTGAGGGACCTCAAGACCTGGCTCTTCGACGGAGCTCCGTGAAAGATGTGCACGCCCTTCCCCCCTCAGCACCTTGAGACCCTTTCGGGCAAGTTGTTGCGCTTCATAAACCCTTAATTGATTGATTAATTGGAACTGTACCAAGAAGGTAAAATAGTCTCTTGGTGTTAATTCTTTGAAAAAAACAAAACACTAAATAAAAACTAGCCTCAATCTGTCTTGATGAGGGATAGGTGTATACAGCAATTTGTTATCCAGTGCAGATAATATAACTTGAATATCTTGTGGTTGCCGACAAAATATCAATAGGATGGAGTAGTAACAATCCCTTTACAGTGACTATGAACTATGAGATAAACAAAAAAATCTGGCTGTTTAAGGACAAAGCCTGAATGTATCACTACTGGATGAAAAGGAGGATCCACCGGATTTTTGTGACTCGGCAAGAATAACCTTAAGTAAATGGAGACAAGAAAGTCAGATGACTAATGATTATGAATGCAATATTAGTGTGCAACAAGAGGCACATTTCGTTGAATGATCTGCGCAGTTAAAAAACTGACGAAGAACCCAGGCCAAAGATTTCAAATCTTGTGTGCATCCAAAAAGAGAGAAGTAAGTTTAATACACCGTAGGAAGCTGGCTCTTTAGAGGATATATCAAATGAGATATTGTGTAAAGAGTCCAGGGGTTACCTTATGATTGGACAAGGGGCCTTGCTAAGGTAGGGGTTAATGTGGTCGAGCTGCATTAGGCTGATCACAGTGGAGTGAAAGACATATGAAAATACACACACTGGTCTATAAATGAGACACACAACTCAAGGAGGAGATCCTAGCCAATGTATAAAAATAGCAAGTCTCTTTAATATGTTTAGGGATCAGAAGCAAATCGTTCAGCCAAGTACATTTTTAAATACGCATTCTATTCAGTTCAAAGTGTTGACACTTCGCGCAATTTTTAGAAGCTGCAATGTTAGCCTATGGATGAAAAGTCAATGCAGCATTCTAGTACAGTACAGCGACTTACGGGACCAATCTCAAGCAGTGTTGGGTGCCCAATGTTACTCTAGGGGGATCAGTCTACACGTAAAGGGTCTGCAGGCTCGGAATGGGAGGCAAGTCGTGCTGAATCAACCGGGAGGGGAGGGACTAAGGCTTCACGATGATCAGGGACATCGGAACACCTTTTGTCCTCTTCTCCACGACCCAGGGGGACTTCTTGCAGAGGCTGCAGGTGATGTCAGAAAGTTCACTGTGGGAGAAATCACTGTGTATTTGGCCTATGGAGAGATGAGGGAATACAATGACACCACTAGCCCACTTCAACTCTGGTTTGGAGCGATTGGTGTCTTCAGACCTCCGGTTTCTGCGGTCACGAAGTCCTCACAGGAGTCTTTGGTTGCCTGCAGGGAAGCAAGTATGCTACTTCTCGGGGAGGTCTTGGTTCCTGGGTGAAGTGCTAGCAGGTCTCCTGGGCAGCAACTGGGTGGCAAGGCGACTTGATGCAATTGTCAGAGTAAGCAGGCAGGCAGGTAAGGTTGGCGACAGGTCAGCTGCTGGGTCTTCAGTTCTTGCAGGATGCAACTCTTCACATCCTTCTTAATCTTTTAGGTTGGCAGGATCTGATTTCCTGGTGCCATAGACTCCCCGAAACACAGAATTTAGGGGCGCTAGGGGACTGTTGGTTAGTAGACAATGGGTTATTTACCCCTTGGGTCACTATGCCCCCTATATGACCATTTGCTGTGGGAAGTGGGCATAACCCAGTCCAAGGGTTCCCAAGTGTGCTAATACAAAGATAGCCACTTCTGAAAAGTCGTACCAACATCAGGTTAGGCCACCTTAGGGGTGGTACTAGCCTGGGAGTGGGCAACGCCAACCTAACTAGCTAATTCCCCACCTGTCCTGGTTCCAAAAGGCTCTGGACAAAGGGTGCCAGTCTCCTCTCCTGTGAGGAATGCCAGATTCGCATTTCAAAGGCGGAAGCTTCTTTAAAGCTCACCGCCCAAGGAGTAGGTCAATCTGATCAGTAGGTCAATCTGAGGAAGGGGGTGTGAACACCCTCTTCCCATTTAGGCGTTATTACCTCTTGAGAGCAAAGGCCTTCACCCTGGGATGTCAGAAATCTGTTTAAGGTGTCTGGCTTGTAGGCACCAGTCAGCCAATACACCAGAGGCTACTAGGTTTTCAGGGGGCACCTCTAAGGTGCCCTCTGGGTGCATGTATTAATAAATTAAACATTGAAATCAGTGTGGGTTTATTAATACGAGATGTTTGATACCAAACATCCATTTCTTCAGTTAAGCCATTATGTAGCTGTGGAACTTGCTTTCACCACTGTTCAACGCACATCTAAAATGGCTTCCCTGTTCACTTGCACAGGCAGTAAGGGAACTGACCAGTACAGGGGCATAACTGCTCATGCAGGTATGCTCTCACATGTAGTATTACACACAGAGGTGTGTGTCATTTTGTGTTTTCACTTCTGTCTGCAACAAAACATGCAGCCTGCAGCGGCAGTCTTGTTTGTGTTTGACGAGGGGTCCCTTAGGGTGGCACAGTTCATGCTGCAGCCCTTGGGGGACCCTCTTTAGTACCCGGGTACCATTTTCTAGGGACTTACAGAGGGTGCTAAAGGTATTTCCAGTTGGGGAAACAATTGTACAGTGTTGGGCAAGAGATCTAACACGGAGAACCTGGTTAGCAGGAACCCGGTGCACTTTGTCAAAATTACATCATTTACCAGGCAAAAAGTGGGGGTTGACCAGGTCAACAAGCATTGCTAAAGCAATGGCTATAGCGAGACCTAAAAAGGGGCACTTTCCTTCAAACACACATGTAATATTAGTGTGAAAAAAAGGGCCTCCCTGTTCTAATGAGTTACAAAACTGATAGAGGACATGTATAAGTGATATATAGAACAGACAGGGGTTCATTTCCCATATATGCTTGTCTGGTCCCTACAACTGGATGACTTCAGTGTATTGAAAGGAAGAAACAAATGCTCTAGCAATCAAAAGTGTGCCCTCTGTCTTAAGAATACTAACTATGTAGGAGCCAGGGTAGAGAATTATATTTGATCAGCATTCATTACTGAATTAAATTACCCTCCTGGGAACTTTTGTTGTTTTCAGATCTACTCCCAGTTTCCTAAAACTATACAAGAGCAACAGGCTGCTTAAGCAACATACGTAGAAATCTATTTTTAGGGTAGAGTCTGCGAAAACATGCATCTCGCTTGCGAGACACTATTGTTTACAATAAGAGATTGGGGTCCTCTCATTGCTTACCATCTGTGGGCTTCTGCGTCCCTCTTCTTTGAGGCATCTCCAATTGGCTTGTCCAGCCGAAAAAAAACAATCAAAGGAGGGAGAGGGGTGAGGCAGAAACATATGAAGAGTTCACTCAGCTTCCACAGATGCAACGTATCTAAATCAAAGGGGAGTGAACTAGGTGATTTTCTGGTATCAAGGTAGAACAGTTGTCGACCCGAACGCCTCAACCAATAGTTACCACTGGTGGTGTAAGTGATCACCACTATGGTGTTGAATCTGGCTGAATTTTCATTGGGTTTAATATCTAGGTGCTCACTTCCCTGGGTGAGTACTGCCTCCTACCGATTGAAAGTTTCAGTGGGATCCTGTGCAGTGATTTTTAAAATAAACTCCTACATCTAAAAATGTATGTTTAATATAGGTGAAGTATATAAGGGGTAAGATTAAAAGGTGAGGTGGTGATGTTGTTCAGAAGTGTAATTTACCCTAAGCATCACACAAATACAGTCAAAATGTTTCGGCCTCTGCTGCCCACAAGGGTCCAGGCCTTCATCAGAACTGACTTCCAAGATCTACTGATCCCTTATTAACACTAGGTCAACCCATACGTTTTTACTTGCAGGTCGTCATTCCAATAACGTTTTGGAAGCTGTACTGGCTTCCACTGAGCTTATAATTCATTAGGGAACAAAAAGGTTCATGATTCAAGACCAGCAGGTATGTCATATTACATTTTTGCTTATTTGGACACATTTAGCAAATGCAATGTACACTGAATACCTTCTAGCGTCAGACTGCATTGTATTGAGTACTCGAATGTAACAATATATTTTAGGATCATACGGTATTTTGCACGGTACTTGCAAATGTATGGAATTACCGTATTACCGTATCATTTTCTTCAATCCGCCTCATAGGTTACAGGTGAGGCGAGGGCATTGTGACAATCTAGTAGAAGATTAACAAAATAACAGGCACCACAATCTGGACAATTTATACTAATATAATAAAGAGAGCCCAAACCTTTGAGGCGGGTAATCTCAGGAACCACAGCACCAATCACAACACCCAATACAGCGTTGGAAAGGGCAGTTGCAGCAGAAGGACATAGGCTATGTAGGCGCCCACCATATACATTTAAAAAGTAAAAGAACCTTGCCAGCAAAGAAGTCCCTTGTGGGCGTGTCTGCGTTGTGCTGTGGGCGTGTGCTGGGGGCGGTACGTGTGGTACTTTCCGCCCTTCATGCCACGTCTCATATCGTGTGCTGGGGCGTGTGCGGGGCGCGGGATTACAGAAAAAAAAGCGAGCTTGTACCAAATATTTCATTGTTTTTTCGTCCAAGGTTCTGTACATTCCAGCTCCGGGTGTCCAACTTGCCCCCTTTAAATACCCATGCACCCCATAATCATAACCCACCCTTACTCCCTAAAATACCCCAACACCCTTAAACACTAACCCATCGTAACCCTATAAATATACCCTGTACCTCAAAACCCAAACCTATCCCTAAACCCTAATAATACCCCTGTACCCCAAAACCCAAACCTAGGCCTGAACCATATAAATACCCCTGTACCTCAATACCCAAACCTACCCCTGAACGCTAAAAATACCCCTGTACCCCAAAACCCAAACCTAGCCCTGAACCCTAAAAATACCCCTGTACCCCAAAACCCAAACCTACCCCTGAACGCTAAAATACCCCTCTACCCCAAGACCCAAACCTAGCCCACAACCCTTAAAACACCCCTGTACCCCAAAACCCAAACCTACCCCTGAACCCTAAAAATACCCCTGTATCCCAAAACCCAAACCTAGCCCTGAACCGTAAAAATAACCCTGTAACCCAAGACCCAAACCTAGCCCTGAACCCTAAAATACCCCTGTACCCCAAAACCCAAACCTAGCCCTGAACCCTAAAAATACCCCTGTACCCCAAATCTAGCCCTGAACCCTCAAAATACCTGTGTACCCCAAAACCCAAACCTAGCCCTGAACCCTAAAAATACCCCTGTACCCCATAACCCAAAACTATATCTGAACCCTTAAAAGACCCAAACACCCCAAAACATATACCTCAGTACCCCAAAACATATACCCCTATACCCATACTTACCTTATCCAAACATTTTACCATTCATGCATTTACAACGAATTTCGTTGTAAATGTGTGCGTGGTAAAATAATATAAAATGTAATGCCATGCGTTATAATGGCATTGCGGAGTCATGGTACTTCCGTTATGAAAGTATGAGTAGTGATGGTATGCGGAAAGAAATTTGCGGAATAATGGGTGTTTACCCTCCCCCGAAAGTACATTGGTGGCACGGCGGCCCACATCTCCAGCAACATGCTCATATTTTTTCACCACCGATTTGAAAAATGCACAGGTCTCTCATTGATGGCCAGCACCGACATACACTTTTAGACACACCTCCCGCCACAAGTTCTAGAATTGCGAACTTTAGAGCTGGGGAGCTAGGTTCGAATCTCGGCATCAGCTCAACATCCTGTGATTCCAGGCAAATCGCTTTGTCTCCCCGTACCTACCACAAATTAATGTGTTCTTCTGTAATGTAAATTGTGCTCATGCCATGTTGTCGAGTTCACGCTATATAATATTGCAAGGAAAAATAAAGTAGGGAAACTCAAGTTCACACACTACTGAACGCGCACTCTTAAGAGAATCAGCAGTGCACTGTGAATCAGAGCGTTTCACAGTCCTGTCACAGATAAGAAATGCTATCAAAACGAAATCCTACAAAACAATATAATACTGGCCGGCAGCAATTCATACCCGGACAACATCGGGACGGGCTGCTAGTGTTACAATAAAGCACAGCTTGCAAGTTAAAGAGTGACAGGTTATGATGTTCACATGAATGAGTAGGCATTATCTTCTGCATGGAAATTAAGTTACTGTCGTGATTTTCTGTAGAATTAGTCATCGGGCTTTTGGTGCTTTATAAATTGGTATTTTTCTTATACAGCCACTTCAAGTGCAGTTACGCTCTTGGTATGCCATTATCATTGTATAATTCCACAGTGTTTTTCAATAATGATGCACCAAGTGCAGTCAGTATTTTTTCTGTGAAAATGTGTTACCTTTGGATCATCTGCTCAAAGAAGATTAGTACCCTCTGCATTTCATCATAAGTTAAATTTGTGACATGCTCAATTAAAAAATCCTCAAAGTTCCGGTTCCATTATTTAAGGAATGGTAAGAGTCTGCTAAGATCAGAATCCTTTAGTTTCATGAATTGGGATAACGCTTAAAACGTTTGAAACAACTGGTGGGCCTTATTGTAATGGAGGTGCCACTTTAAGCAGCGTGCTACTGCTGGGCATAGCTTTCCTACCTTAAAGGAGATGCTGGGCAGAGTCCCTTATAGTTCTTGGTTAATAGAGCAGAGCTGGGTTCTCCATTCCTAACTTGAACACGCACTGGGACTGATTCCCTTTCAGTTGGTTATTTCTCATGGTTAATAGAGAGGTGCTGCTCATGATGTTCCTAGCTCAAACAGCGTGCTGGACGGAGTCCCTTTCAGTTGGTTACCGCTCTTGGCTAACAGAGCGGTGACCTAAGTGTGACTAATGATGGTTTTAAAATGCCTCTTGTAGCATTTGGACTTACACGCAGCAGTTTTAAACCCATAGCAATAACATGGGCAGCTCGCGCCATTTTGGTGTTTATAAAATATTTTAGTGAGACTCCTTGTGGAAGTAGTTTCATATAGGGAGGGATCACATTACATGTTTAGCATTTGTTAAGGGGACTGTCTTCTGCTAATTTCACTTACTTGTCAATAGCAAGCCCTCGGTATCCCAACTTAAATCATCATTATCCGACCTAAAAGGAGGACGTGGTCATTCTAAAACACGGTTTATAAACCCTGGGTAAATGATTCTAAGTGAAAACAGGTGTATCAAGAGAAACCTCAAAACATTTCTCAAATGTTCAGTGTGTGATTAAATGGCTCAAATGGGATACAAAAGTAATCATCTAAGCAGAAATAGACATAGAAGTGACTGTGCCCATACATTTTTCTAAAGTGATGACAAAGAGTGTAAAATAATGACAGTTCAAGTTATAGCTCAAAGGACTGATAAAGTGGTCGAAATGCATGTTTAATGAGCTACAATTTACTAATAACACTCAGTTATACTAAGTTTGTGGACTCCTAGGGGATAAAGTGATATATATCTTGGGGTAGTGTGCCTCATCGTGATGAGATGTACCCATACTTTAGTCCGGTGGGACGTAGGGGTTCAGTATAGGGAGTGGTAGAGTAGTCTCTTGTGCTATTTTAATCATTTGTCAGGGATGATATTTGCAGTGGACTGCAATGGATTGTTTTTTTCTTTATTCGTACAGTATAGTTGCAGAAGTCTTCTGGGTTATTTGCTGAATGCAAGCCAAGGGATGTCGTTGTTTAGACCTCTTTCAAAGGTCAAGGCGACATACCAATCGTTGCTCTTTTTGGAAGAGTGTTCTCTATGTTTGCATCATTCTTGTCAAGTGTCTCCAGGACAATCTATTCCACATTATTTTCTGTGTGCTTTTCCATCCGATAATGGTTACTCATCTGTTTAGTTATCTTGCCGCATCTGATGTTATGCCAGTGTTCCCCTAGCTGCACTTCCAGCATGTCATGCCTAAATACTAGAGTTGACACGTGATCATGCAGACCATGTGGGTGGTTTTGCAATTGCTGTGTTTCATTGTCCATTTCAAATTATTATCCAGGTCTATGGTTGTGGTCCTCTTCGTGAGATGGCACACCAAACATTGGCCATTCTAGTGCACCAGCGGCGATGATGCTCCAATGCTTGTGGCTAGCTTTCTTCACCTTACTGGATGTTCAGCAGTAAATGGTGGAAAAGGTCACGTTGTCTTCGCTCTTGGATCGGTTTGTTTGATTCCTTGCACATTTGCTGCATTTCTTTATGATTTGAATTGGGCATTTCCTTTCTTTCAACTTCTCCATCATATCATGGGCTTGTGCTTTGTAATCCCTAAGGTTGCTGCAATTGCGACAAATTCTGAATAGCTGGCTCTAAGGAAGGTTCTCCCTAAGGGGACATAGATGAAAGGTATCAAATGCTAATAAGCTGTTCTTCTATGTCGCTTTGTAGTACGTTGTTGTCCTTAGTTTCATACCCTCCGAGAAGATGTTTATCCAAGAAGGCTAACTCGGTACATATTTGGAGCATGTAAATTTTAAGAAGTTATCTCTGATATTAAGCCAGGTCATGAATTCCTGAACAGATTCTTAATTTCCTTGCCGCACTAGCACGCCGTTAATGTATCTTCTCCAGAATCATATCTCTTACCTATAGGGATTGGCATCATAGAGTATGTGTATTCTCTCGAAATCGCTTACGTACAGCCTGGACGGGCTCAGGGCGAATGTACTACCCATTGAGGTCCTGTGTTTTCGAAGTCTACAACACTCTAGGACAAAGTGTCTGGGGGTGTTATAATTCTAATCTTCCCTGAATAGTATATTCTCCAAAGTGGCTTCCTGTGGTTGACTGGTGTATAAACATTCGATATCTAGCCCCACTGAGAAATGGAGGGTGGGGTCAAAATACAAGTTTTGAAGTAGATTGAGATGATCTCTCATATCCTTCAGGTAGGTATACATGAATTGTGCAATCAGTGGAGAAAAAGGTCCACAAACTGTGACGATGGTTCTAGAATAGAGCCAATGCCACACGACTGGACATCCGGGATGAGGTGGTACATTTTTGTGAATCTTCGGAAGGTAGTAAAAATATGAGGTCTTTGGATCTGTTATGAAGAGGTATTCAGCCTCTTTTTTTAGAGATCCAACCACTCGCTTCCTCCACCAGGTTTTCCATGCAGCCTTGAAGGGTGGTTAGTAATATCGTGCGTCAGAACGCATCTTTAAGCACTAGGTACGGTAGTCACTCGTCTTTAGAAAAGTCACTTCCGATGCTGTTGCGGAGCACAGACTAAGCAAACTGATTCAACTTAATCAGAGCCTGTCTGCTGCTCCCAATGGGATTGTACTACTATTTCTTCTCCCTCCCACTTCTGCTGCTCTCTCTATAGCACTTAATGCCCCCTTATTTTTCTTGTTATTCCATGCACCGATGTTGATAGAGAAGAGAGCAACACCTGGAACGTGTATTGCTTGTGACAGCGCAACATAAAGGGGACGGTGTGTCTTTTATTCACAATGATACGCAGAAATTCTGAGCTTAGCCAAACAAGCCCATAAATGCTTTCTACAAAGAGCTGTGCATTTTATAGTTTATTTCCAGGTGGCCAGGGCTTCTTGCTGATATAGAGTTTCCAATCTGAGCTTCCCTCAAGGACACATCCCAGTATACGGGATTACCAGGCTCCCCATGTCCTGCCGGTTGCGAGGGGAGAGTGCACACACCATCTCACTCAATTTCAAACTAACAGAGAAAGTTGGAAATATTTACTTCATTTACGCTAGCCGAGGATCTTCAGCTGAATAATCAAATAAGACAAGGAGAAGAAGGAGCAGGGCTTTCTGAAGAAGCAGAGCTGCCATAGCAGGCACTGCTGTTTACCTGCAACACAGTTTCATAGTTGCATTTGCACAGACACTGCTCCAAAAACAGAGCATAGCACTTCAACACCAATCAAGGTATTGCTTAGCCACCAGGACTGACACTTGCAACCCCACTGCAGTATAGTATCAGATTTGGAGCTACATGCAAGGCACTGCTCACACACAAGGACAGGGCTGCAGCTCACCTGCTGCACAATATCAGAACAGCACCAGACCAATAACTGATTAACCACTGGGGCAGGCAGCGGTACCCACTTCCAATGTCAGAGCCACCACAAAGCATCAGCAGGCCGGGTACTGCACGGACTCCCAGGATTTGCACTGGTACCCCAAGCGTTTTATCTGGGCTGGTGCTGTCAGACACTGAGTACCTGGTGTTTAATTTCAATAGTAGAGCACAAGCACTTCTCAGCAAATCTGCAATACTTTTTATGGGTGAGTTCCAGTATTTTTTTGTAGCAAGCAGGTACTTCAACATAACGAGTACCAGCACTTCAACATTTCCATTTCAAGAGCTGGGTGCCTGCTTGCGGGAGCGACTTTCGCCCACCTGTAGCACAGGACCTGAACACCAAGCCTGGTACTTGTCAGCCACATGCAAAGCCACAGGTTAAGGCACGGTTGCCCATCTCAGCACAGTATCAGACTTGCATCTAGAGTGGCACTGCTATGGACCCCTAACAGAACACAACAAATTAGCAGGACAGGGACACCACAATCACCAGGCTTAACCCTTCCCCCAACAGCACAACATCAGCAGCAGCAGTAAATCATCAATTACACAATGCCCGGGACTGTTCCCTGCAGCACAGTATCAGATCAGCACCAAGAGGCCAGGTAGTCCACATCGCCGGTAATGGCACTGCTGCCCACAGTAGCAGAGCAGCAGTATTGCACAGGCCCTGGCATTTGGCCCACCTCCAACAAAATAACAGAACAGCTAATGACAAGGTACCATGCCTCTACCTTGGAGCATAGTACCAGAACAGCATGCAAGGTACTGTTTATCTGCAGGCACAGGCACAGTCACTCACCTGCAGCACAGTGCCAGAAAGGCATGGGGACAGAACTGTCCAATCACTGGGGCAGTGACAATCCCTCCCACCTCCCTTGTCCGTATTGCCTCGCTGATTCACCTTCCCTGTTAGTTACCTTTCTGCTAAAGCAAAAAACAAAAATAAACGCTACAACATAGTTAGCACTGGTTGTGTCACCAAGCTTTTTTCCCCCACTTGCTGTTTGTGTTGCCCCCACACGCCCTCCCTTTCTGTGTTGCCTCCTGTCCCGCCAGTAATAAAAAAAAAAAAAAGTGCTATGACGCAGCTAGCACTGGTCAGGTCAACGCACTTTGCTTTACTTCCTTCAGCCATGCTGCACAGAAACCGTGCTGCTGAGCAACACTGTCAAATGAAAATAGCTCACTTGTAGGTGAGACCTATTGGCTTGGCCAATGTTTATTAGTCGATGTTGTAGATGCTGTGAATATAGGAAGTAGCCTTTTTTGACATGGTCACCCCCACTTTTTACCTGGTAACTGATGCGATTTCGACTGGAAGTCCAGAGCTCTTGTCCAAAACGGTACAATGGTCCCCCCCAATTGGCAAAACTTTTAGCACCCTTTAAGTCTCTAGTAAATTGTGCCCATGGTACCTGGGGCCCAAGGTACTAATGAAGGTCCCCAAGGGCAGCAGCACGAAATATGCCACTCTAAGGGACCTCTCAACAAGCACATGTAAGGCTGTCTTTGAAGGCTGTGTGTCTTGGTGCAGACAAATGTGAAAACACAACATGCCGCGTCCCCAAAACATTGCATGTAATATTTGTAAGTCACCCCTAAAGCAGGTCTGAGAGCCCTAAGGCAGGGTGTTGGCCACTGGTGAAAAAGAGTTCCCCAGCTACATGATGGCTTAACTGAAGATACAAGATGTTTGGTATCAACCATCTCGTATTGATAACCCCACACTGATCCAAGTGATGGATATACCAATACATGCAACCAGAGGGCACCTTAGAGGTGCCCCCTGAAAACCTACCAGCCTCTGTTGTGTTCCCTGACTGGTTTCTACCAGCCTGCCACCCGAGACACAGTGCGGACATCTTGGGGTGAGAGCCTTTGCTCTCAGGAGGCCCACAACAAAAGCCTGTCTAGGAAGAAGCTGTATACTCCCTCCCATAGGATGACCTGCTGATTAGCCTTCCTAGGGCAGAAAGCTTCAAAGAGCTGCTGCCTTTTAAACCCAAATCTGGCTCCCCTCGCAGGAGAGGATGCTACCCCCCCTTTGTCCAAGACACCATTGGCATCTGGAAAGCTAGTTAGTCAGGTAGGTGTGCTACCTCAAGGCTAGTACTACCCCTAAGGTGGGCTACACCGAGATGGACATGATTTTTTTTAGTAGTAGCCATCTTTGTGATGGCATACTTAGGATTTCTGGGACATGGTTATGTCCACTTCCCACAGGAAGGGGTCATATGGGGGGCGTAGAGATCACAAGGGTCAGTAGCCCCATTGGCTACTACCCTAAACTCCCCCAAACCCCCTAAATTCAGTATTTAGGGCGAGTCCCTGTCACCAGAGAATCAGATCTTGATGACCCAAGAAGAGAGAGAGGACATTGAAGAGCCGCAAAAGTGGAGGAGAGAAGAAGCACCAGCAGACCTAGTACCAGCCCCACCGGCCTATCCACATCCCTCGTCAAAAACTGCACCAAAGTCGACTCATCCTGCAGCTGTTGACTCCAGAACTTTGGGAGGACTGCCTGCCTTCCTTCCTTCGATAAAGAACGAAGAACTTCTGTGGGATAGCGGAACTGTTCTCGCAGAAACTCCAAAATAAAGGAATCTGCGCTTTCCGGAACCGCCAAAACCCAACAACTGAAGCTACTACTGCATCCGTCGCTCCAAGCCAGAGTCAAATTAGGACAACTGTGTCATCAGGGTTCCCCCCCCCATTCCTCCAAAGCCCAAGTCTATTGTGGTTTCATGCCTCCTGGACCCTCCAACATCGCCTGCAGCCTCTGCACGCAGGCTCCCCCTACTGAGACTGCTCCAGTAAGGAAAAACCTGAAACCTAAGGACACCTCTGCACCAATCGCCCCCGGGCTGTGGAGAAGTGGACTAAAGGTGTACCTACGTTCCCAAGCATCGTGAGGCCTGAGCCCCCCCGTTGGTTCAGTTCAACTGGCCTCCTAGCCAGAGCCTGCAGCCTCTTTTCGCAGAGACAGATCTCCATAGAATAACATTGGGTTCTCAACGCTGTTTTGCATCCTGCACCCGGCCGCACCTATTGATGCTGGTGTTGTACTGTTAGTGCTGCCTTGGACCTTGCCCACCACTCACCTTAAATCCTGGAGATTGGTTCTTTAAGTCGCTGTACCGTACCTGTATGTAGAACTTGTTCTTCCTTCCATAGGATAACATTGCAGAACTCAAAAATTGCAGTGTCCACTTTTTTAACTAAAAAGAATTCATATTTAAAAACGCACTTACCTGAACGATTTTTCTCTGATGCCAAACATACAGAGATACTTGCTTTTTTTATGAATTGGTGTGGATCTCCTTCTTGAGTTGTGTGAATCATTTATTGATCATTGTGTGTATTTGCCGATGTCTTACAATCCACTCGGTTAAGCCCAAGGCTGCTCGGCTCCACTACCCCTAATAGAGCACCGTGGGGTTGCTAGAGCACCCGTGGACTCTTTAAATGGTATATCAGATTATTGATATATCACATAAAGAGCTAGCTCCCTACAGTGAAGTACTCATGAATGATTGGTAATACTTTTTACTGCCGGTCTGGTTATGCATATCGTTGGAGCTGCCATGCATTTTTACTGGTCTCATTCGGGCTAATATTATATTTCTATTTCCCAAACTGAGAAAGATAACAATTGTATCGTCAAATTCAAGTGCACATCATCAATGTTGTTATGATGAAGCGAAATGTCAAAAATCATAAGCTGGCATGCTATCTGCCATTTTAGCCCAATTATGCTTGCTCTGAGAGACATAGATGTGGACCAATCCCACCTCATTAAATCCATTATGAAAGTGACAATGGAGCGCAGGGCAAGTGGAAGAGACAAATAAGATACTTAAGTAACTTCAATGGGCTAAATCTTTAAGCACAGAATTCGTAATGCATATTTAGTGTTCGTCTTATGTAAAATTTGAATTTGATGGTTCTCGAATTACTACAACGTGTTTGTGAGGAGGGACTCACCGAGGTAGCCCCCTGGGCAGACTATACCCGTTGTCCACTGAAGGATCAAGTGTGTCGTACCGGCATCAGGAGTTCCGATCCTACTTCTGAAACTCCAGGTCGTCTTTCCGTATCTATGTAGAGAGTCGGCAGTCAAGACCCGGAAGGGGTTGGAATCAACCCAGGAAGTTCAGGTACTCCTCCAATGAAAGGCCGAGATCGTGACGAGAAAGGGGGGCAGATCTGGAGAGTGGAGTCGGACGAGAGGACGCCAGGAGGAGAAGCGGAGAACTCTCAGCGTGACCCGACCAGCGTGACGGAGCCCCGGAAAGAGGACGGCGTAGAAGAGGAACCGGACGAGTCGTGGTGTGAGGACTGGTGGAGTCCCCCGGAGGATGCTGGAGAGCGGCCGTGACTCTGGAGAGTTAGGGCAGGGCCGGTGAGTGGGGTGTTGCGGGAATCGGAAACGGGAAGGTAGTAACTGGAGGGCACGGGAAGGTGAAAAGCATAAAAAGGCAAGCCTTGCTTAAAGTTCTTAGCCGCAGTTAATATCCTGACTTACTTTGAACCAACACCTGCCATCGTTAGCGATTCCTATTTCATATGGTTTTTGATTGGGTTTGCATACTCGGTTACGCATCCAAATAGGATGTGTTGATCGATGTCCTTTTGTTTTCCACCACAGCAGTTCGATATTACCATTCCCTTTTTATTAAAAGCACTTGACTCAAGAACGACCCAGAAAACAAACACTGTCTGGTGTGGTGACAGTTTAAAGTCCTTAAGTCACGTAGAATTAGCATTCTGACGGCCCCTTTCTTTTTACCTCTTTTATGAGCCTTCGGGGTAATCCTGTGGTCTCCGATGAAGAGGAGCCTGGAACGACATCCCTAACAGCCCTACTTCAAGAGGAAGAAACGCCGGAAGAAACATACAGTGACTCACAGACCTTTGTCTCTCCTGAACCTAAACCAATTATCAATAAACAACCTGTTCGCACCTATCTTCAGCCTCCACGCCTGTTTAACCAACCTGCGCTCCCACAAGTGGTGTCAGAAGTGGGATCGAAAGGCGAAATGGAGGCCGCACTTGCCAAAATGGCGGAAAATCAAGAACACCTGGGGAAAGTGATAGAGCGGTTCCTGACCGTGGTAGAGGAGGACCGCGGAAAAATACAGCAAGTCCTAGCAGGACAAGGAGAAACCCAGGAGGCAGCCCTAGGTAAACTGACAGAGGCCTTAGGACAACAGAGGCCCCACCACCCTACCCTCAGTGGTGCTACAAAGATATGTAAGCGGAGAGGATCCAGATTTCTTCTTCAACAATTTCGAGAGAATGGCAACTGCAGCGTCATGGCCTATGGACAAATGGGGTCAATACTTAGGACCCCTCTTATCGGGCGATTTACAAGCTGCCTATCAAGCAGCAACAGTACAAGGAGGCATCACCTATGCAGATATAAAGAAATGCATCATGGAGCGGTTAGGGATCGATGATGAGTCCTATCAAAAGAAATTTCGTCAAATGAAAGAAGGACCCGAGCTTTGTATTTTAGATTGAAAGACATGGCAGATCGTTGGTTGAAACAGGCTGCCACTGACAAAGATAGCATCATGGCTAAAATATATTTGGAACAGTACTTATCCTCTCTTCATCCCCCTATACAAAAATGGGTACGCCAACAAGCTAATCTTAGTCTTTGTTAGAACCGGCTGTCTCTAGTTGGCAGAGGTATACACTTCTGACAAATAGGGACGCACCTTTTCTAGTCAGGGCAAGGGGATCACACCCTTTGATAACCCTTGCTCACCCCCTCGGTAGCTTGGCAGAGCAGATAGGCTTATCTCGGAGGCTGTGCGTTAAGCATTTATGACCACATACAGTAATAAGATGAATGCACTACAAATGGACACGACACCGTAGTATTATAAAAATAAGTATTTTTATATAAGGCTTAGCACAAGACCAAATAACGACAAAACTGTACACAATCGGAATAAATACGTTGGGAAGGAAAAAAAATAGTTCAAAGGTAGTTTCTTCTTTAGCACAAAGTCTTTAGTATCAAGCAAATCTTCTTCTTGGAAACACAGTTCTTAGCAACAGGGTAACTCACACGGGAGCTACACGACGTCGAGGCAAAGTTAATCCAAGGGTTCGGCGTCAACCGCGAGGAGCGCTACGTTGAGCCTGGAGTCACACGGACCCCCAACAACACAGTACCTTTGGAAAATGAAGCACACGATGATCAGCGGCGTCGAGCAATCCGGCGTCGCGTCTTCGGTGTCGATCAGGCCTCAGCAGGCGTCGTTGATGATGCGGTTGCAAAGTGTGAGCAGCGCTCACGGCGTCGAGAGGGCACGAGGGCGATGCGATCAGCAGCGGTGCAGACACGAGGTCCCTTGGAGCTGGAGCCGTACTCCCACTCACTGGCGTTGCTGCTGGCGTCGTTCGGGCCCGGCGGCCGGTCGTCGAGGAAGCGGGACACTGGGGCCGTTACCCACTACGTCGAGCTGGATTCGGCGACGTCCGTCGGCGTCGAGATTGCTGGCTCTTTCAGAGGTGCTGGATTCACCGGTTCCAGCAAATAGCACTTTAAGCAGATGAAGTCCTTTAGCCCTGTGACTTCAGCAGGAGACTGGCACTCTTCCAGTCCTTGGAGATTTTCTTAGCAAGCGTGAGAGTACACACACAGTTCCTCTCTCCTGGTTTCCTTGGCAAAAATAAAGAAGCACTGCAGGATTCCCCCCAGCAAACAGCACACTGGCAGAAGGGGTAGGCAAGTCCTCAGATCAGCAGGCCTCGTGTCCTTGGTTACAGGGTTCCTTGTCAGAAGCGATCTAAATTCTTGGTTCAGGGGGCCTTCTCTTATACCCCTTTTCGGCTTTGATCCCTTTGTCCATGCAGGGGAATTTCCCAACATCCTGGGTCTGTTGTGGGTGGAGCCAGGCAGAAGCACCTGGCCTATTCACTGAGCAGGGCTGGGTCCTCAGACGCCCAGCAGGAGGTGGAGCCAGCATTGACACTGGCAGGAGCAGAGCTATCGGCCTCCTGGCAGGAGGTGGGGCTAGGATCGTCCATGGCAGGCACAGGGCCATCAGCCGCTTGGCAGGAGGTGGAGCCAGCATTGTATCAGGCAGGGCAGGCTATCAGCAACTACTCTCCCCCTACTCGCAACGTAAATGTCCCACTCATCCCACACTGACTCATCCAGACCTGTGGAGCCACCCAGCTCCTGTCACATACACGCAAGACCAGCAGAAACCAGAAATGGTTAGACAAGAAAATAGTCACTTTCTAAAAGTGCTATTTTCAAACCCAGAGTCCAAAAACCATCCACACCAACGGATGCGTAATTAAACCCCGAGTTCAGGGATACCAAACTCGACATTGCACCATGCTCCCCGAGCCAACTAGGATCATAGCATTAATAATCCCGGCGGCCCATTCTACCCAACGGAGAGCAGGCTACCTCGCAATAGTGAAGAACGAAGATGGCTGTAATTCACTATTAGGACATGCCAACTTGGTCAGGCGTGTCCTACCTCATACTTACAATGCAACCTGCCCGTGGGCCTACCATAGGGGTGACTAACATGAAGTCAAGGGAAGGTTTGAGGGGCTGGCAAGTAGGTATACTTGCGCAGCCTGCGTGACAGCACTAGGCTGCACGTGGGTCTCGCAATGACCGACCCGTAGACACTCTTTTACGAGGCCGCTCTTGTGGGTGGCACAACACGTGCTGCAAGCCCACGAGCGGCATTTGTATTTACAAGCCCCGGCACTCCTGGTGCACTAGACTAGGGACTGATAGTAAACCAAATAAGCCAAACATGGATACAATCGATACATCAATTTAACATCGGGAGCACTTGCGCTGAGGCACTGATCAGCAGTGGCATGGCGCCCAAAGCATATACCAGCAAAACATCGAAAAACAGTGGAGGCAAACAGAAAAAATGGAGGAGAGACTCAAGCCAATGATGTCAGGTCTAACAGTCTTGAGACGGCAGTGGAAATCGCTAGTGCTTATAGTAGGGACCAGGACTTGCAGAAAGGTTGAGAGGATTTTTCAGGGAAACCAGGTGGGCCCGTATTGCATCGTCGTCCTCGCCCACCCACACATAAGAAACCAGAACCTTTGACCATTGTACCCGGACCTCCAATGTTTCGAGCTCCAATGGGACCCCAGTGCTATCAATGTGGAGGTATGGGACACATTGCTCGGTTTTGCCCACAGAAAGAGAAAGAGGAGCCCATGGAGATCGGAGTAGTGCGTAATTATTATTGCTCCTCATCAGACAGAAAACAACCCCCGTATCATTGCACAGTTTCTGTAAATGGTCAACAAGTAACTGCCCTAGCTGATACCGGATGCTTGCATAGTGTGGTACGTCCCCAAGACTTGGGTCCTCACATTGGTCCTATTGATGGAGCGGTCACGATACGATGCGTACATGGGGACACCAAACCGTACCCGACAGCACAAGTAAGAATACAACATCCAAGAGATGAGGGAACCACCGTGACCGTTGGGTTAATACCTCAATTGCCCGAACAAGCAATCTTGGGAAACGATTACCCAAAGTTGGAACAGTTGTTGCATGATAAACCACCACAGGAGGATGAGTGGTGGTCTTCTGCCCCATTTGTCCAAGAGGAAGGCAAGGAGTGGCCAGTGGCTAAAATACGGAAAAGCAAACGAGAAAGAAGAGCGGAGAAAATTAAGAATCATGCTGTCTTACCAGTGATTCCAGACGAAAACCGATGGGAAAGGGAAAAAAGTTTTCATGCAGCCCAACAAGAAGACCCTGCACTTCAGGAAACCTGGAATCGAGCACTGGATGAGGAGGATCCTCATCACGTAGGTCCCTATTTCTTTAAGAAGAACGGCTTGTTATACAGAAAAGGAAGTCCGACACAAAAGGCCCAACTGTTGATTCCTGGTCCTTTTTAAGGAGAAGGTGTTATATCTGGCTCATAGTCACTTACTTGGGGGACATTTTGGAGCCGATACGACAGCAAAACAAATTCTAGAACTATTCTATTGGCCAAGGATAGACCAACAAGTGAAGCGATACTGTCGAGAGTGTCACATATTTCAGCGTAATAGCAGATACCACCCACCAAGAGCTCCCCTACAACCACTCCCGATCATAGGTGAACCTTTCAGTAGAATAGGTATGGATATAATAGGACCCTTGTTGCCCTCGCGTAGTGGATGTAGATATGTTCTTGTTATCGTGGATTATGCCACTCGCTTTCCAGAAGCCCTTCCACTACGTAGACCAGACACTACTAATATTGCCAAAGCCATGATTACGGTTTTCTCCAGAGTAGGATTTCCCAAAGAGGTCATAACCGACAAGGGGACACCTTTTGTGTCTCGACTAATGAAGCAGGTGTGTTCCCAGTTAGGAATTAAACAGATTCGCATCTCGGCTTATCATCCTCAGACGGATGGATTAGTCGAAAGATATAACACTACCATCAAAATCACCCTAAAGAAACTCCTGGCTTTGGAATCCAGGAAATGGGAAGACATTCTACCTTTGGCCTTGTTTGCTATTAGGTGTAAAGAGCAGAAAAGTACAGGATTCTCCCCCTTTGAATTGTTATATGGCCACAAACCACGCACCTTGTTAGAGATGGCTCAAGAAAGGTGGGAAACTGAGCCACACAATAACAAACCCATCACGGAGTATGTGTCCAACCTACGAACCCATTTGAGTCAGATAAGGGCGATTGTTAGAAACAACTTGGAAGAGGCCCAAACAGCACAGAAGAAACAATATGACAAAGGGGCTAAAGAAAGAACGTTCCAAATAGGAGATCCTGTGTTGCTGATGATGGCCTCCTCTGACCATAAACTATTAGGACAGTGGCAGGGACCATACATTATAATAGACAAGTCACTCCAGTGACATACCGCATTGAGTTGGACAACATCAGACATGTATCCCAGGTATATCATGTTAATCTATTGAAGAAATGGGAGGGTCCTGTCCCGACCACAGTAAACATGGCGCGGATAGTGGCCACCTCATTTGACCAATGTATAGATACTGATTTACCTGGTTCCTTACGAGAACATCTATCACAGGTTTTACAACCGTTACAGGGAACCTTTTCCACTTCACCAGGCAGGACCTCTTTTATTGAACATTCAATAAGAACGACCCCAAGGAAACGCGTGCGGTTAAGACCATATCCCATTCCCGAAGCACGTAGACAAACCATACGTGAAGAGATATAGAAAATGATACAGATGGATATCATTGAACCCTCCATGAGTGAATGGAACTCCCCGATTGTTCTAGTACCCAAACCCGATGGGTCGGTGCGTTTTTGTATCGACTTCAGAGAAGTCAATAAAATATCAGAGTTTGATACCTATCCCCTACCCCGGGTTGATGAGATGGTGGAAAGAATTGGACGAGCTAAATACATCAGTACGCTTGATCTTTGTAAGGGGTATTGGCAAATTCCCCTTCGCAAAGAAGACCGAGAAAAAACAGCGTTCTCTACACCCGATGGGTTATACCAGTTTAAGGTCCTACCCTTTGGGTTACATGGAGCCCCGGCTACTTTTCAGAGACCCATGAAGGTAATCTTACGACCACACGAGCAGTATGCTGGCGCTTACATTGATGATATTATCATCTATAGCGAGACTTGGGAACAACACTTGAGTCATCTCTCCAATGTGATCAAGGCACTGGGGAATTATGGTTTACGGATAAATCCTGCCAAAAGCCATTTCGCAGCCCAAACAGTCAGGTATTTGGGTTACTTGTTAGGAGAAGGAGTGATTAGGCCACAGGCCTCCAAACTCACAGTGATAACACAGATCCCTTTGCCACGATCCAAAAAAGACTTGAGCTTTCCTGGGATTACTGGGGTATTACCGAAGATTTATCCCTCAGTTTTCACAGAAGGCGGCCCGTCTAACCAACCTATTGCAAAAAAACTGTAAAACCGAAGAGATTCTCAAACATCCCCCCTTAGAGATGATACAGGCTTTTGAGTCCCTTAAAACGGCTCTAATGTCGGACTCAGTGTTAACCAGTCCAGACTATTCCCTCCCCTTTATCCTACAAACTGACGCCTCGGACCTGGGGATTGGGGCAGTCCTTCCGCAGGAAACGACACAAGGAGAAAAACCTATCTTGTATATTAGCCGCAAGCTGTTTCCGAGAGAACAAAATTATGCCACCATAGAGAAAGAAGCCCTGGCCATCAAGTGGGCTGTAGAATCCTTGAGATACTATCTAGAGGGTAGAGAATTCACCCTATATACTGATCACGCTCCTTTAGAGTGGTTGGCCAGAAATAAAGGTCATAATGAGAGGGTACTCAGGTGGTTTCTTTCCTTACAACCCTATCGATTCCACACCAAGCACAGAAAGGGAAGTGACCAAGGCAATGCAGATTTCTTCTCTCGATTTCCTCAAGAGTCGACCCCAAGTAGTAGGACAGCAAGGGAAAGGGGATGTGAGGAGGGACTCACCGAGGTAGCCCCCTGGGCAGACTATTCCATTGTCCACTGAAGGATCAAGTGTGTCGGACCGGCATCAGGAGTTCCGATCTTACTTCTGAAACTCCATGCCGTCTTTCCGTATCTATGCAGAGAGCCGGCAGTCAAGACCCGGAAGGGGTTGGAATCAACCCAGGAAGTTCAAGTACTCCTCCAATGAAAGGCCGAGATCGTGACGAGGAAGGGGGCAGATCTGGAGAGTGGAGTCGAACGAGAGGACGCCAGGAGGAGAAGCGGAGAACTCTCAGCGTGACCCGACCAGCGTGACAGAGCCCCGGAAAGAGGACAGCGTAGAAGAGGAACCGGACAAGTCGTGGTGTGAGGACTGGTGGAGTCCCCCGAAGGATGCTGGAGAGCGGCCGGGACTCTGGAGAGTTACGGCAGGGCCGGTGAGTGGGATGTTGCGGGAATCGGACACGGGAAGGTGAAGAGAATAAAACGGCAAGCCTTGCTTACAGTTCTTAGCCGCAGTTAATATCCTGACTTACTTTGTACCAACACCTGCCATCGTTAGCGATTCCTATTTCATATGGTTTCTGATTGGGATTGCATACTCGGTTACGCATCCAAATAGGATGTGATGATCGATGTCCTTTTGTTTTCCACCACAGCAGTTCGATATTACCATTCCCTTTTTATTAAAAGCACTTGACCCAAGAACGACCCAGAAAACAAACACTGTCAGGTGTGGTGATGGTTTAAAGTCCTTAAGTCACGTAGAATTAGCATTCTGACGGTCCCTTTCTTTTTTTCTCTTTTATGAGCCTCCGGGGTAATCCTGTGGTCTCCGATGAAGAGGAGCCTGGAACGACATCCCCAACAGCCCTACTTCAAGAGGAAGAAACGCCGGAAGAAACATACAGTGACTCACGGACCTTTGTCTCTCCTGAACCTAAACCAATTATCAATAAACAACCTGTTCGCACCTATCTTCAACCTCCACTCGTGTTTATCCAACCTGCGCGCCCACAGTGTTTATCAGAAGTGGGAGATGGGTTACGTTTATACCCTCATGCCTAACCACTGTCTTCCATTAAAGGGCTCCCTGTAACTAGGAATGAAGTGGGAAAAAATATATATAGTGGTTAGGAGGAGACAGCAAAGACAGACTAATAGTTACAAATAAGACACACAACAGATTCTATAATTAGGCAATCCATAAACCCCTTTCCAAACGGGACTGTCAGCTGGGAATTGGGAGTGGAAGCACATTACTAGTTTGTAAACTTTTTTTTACAAAATCCCCTCATCCGTAAACTGCTCACTAAACCCCATTAAACTTGTGAATTCACTCTGGCCAGTAATCCTACTTATCATATACTGGTGGTTACACCAATGTAACCTATCCATCAGGTACACACTTGTGCATTTGCACTTCCTAATTTAAATTTTCACACTGAATTATTGCGAACCTGCATTCTTAATTTGCCACAACTTCGACAAAATGCTAAATAAATGTACCTTTCCTTATCCTTGGATCATGGTAATTGATCAAACTATTATTGTATCATTTTTATGAAAAACCTTTAACATAATCTTTGATCATATCCACATTACAGAAAATGTTTAAATAACTTCTCCGGACGAATAGATGACCAGGCAGTGGCATAAGGTGTACTATATTCACTTATGAACAGGCAAAGATTGCCACCCCTGTTTGGAATGATCAAGAGCACTTCAAAATGTGGTCTCCTACCTTGGTATATTGCTCCACAAGCTTGGTAAAGTAATTGAAAAGACTGTGCTGTGGACGAAGGAAGTCAAATTGGAAATTTCTTTGTTCTTTCTGCATTAGTTGAGTCAGGAACTGACGTCCGTTGCGACCGACAAATTGTGCTGTTAGCTTCACCACATCCAGGTCAAAGGCAGAGATTGAGGGAGGATCTGCTACAAACTCAAATTCTGGAGGTGGCTCTTTGGGAACAATGGTCTCCTGAATAACTTGAGCCTGCACCTATAATAAGTGACATAGCAAAATTATTTGAAAACACACACACAGCAATGCTAAACCAAACCGTAACACCAGGGGCCAGCTTTAGAAGTGACACAAATCCACTAATATTAATGGGTACTCTTATACAGTATTCAAGGCTATTAAATGAAGAGAAAACTGAAATACACCCAAGATAATAAAGACCGGATGGGGGAAAAAAAAAACTGAAAATCTTTCATGGGCCTTCTGTTTGCATAACCACCTCAACCTCTGTACATAGTGAAGATGTGCATGTTCTGAAACAGTAGTAACAAGGGTAATTTAAACACCAAATCCTCTGTTACATCAGAAGTCAGTAATCTCCAAAGCTAAACTACACAACCTAGTGACATACACTTTTGCTTAATTTGCTGCAGGTATTGTATTGTATTGTAATTGCATTTATATAGCGCTTACTACCCCGGACGAGGCGTCGAAGCCCTTTTTCGGCGGGTAGCACGCTCCTCCGGGACTCTTAGAGGATTAGCGTTGAATTAGTATAGTGAAACATGCAAGAACATTTTAAGTGGTGGATAGGTTAGTCAGTCATTTGGAAAGTAAACATACATATTCAATTTCTTTTTGCTAAAAGAGGGCTTGGTACTGCACAAAACTAAATTTCCAGATGTACAAAATATACACAATTTACATGGCCCAAGACATTGCTGTATGAGGGATCAATGGTCTACCAAGAAAGGTGGCACAGAGGAAATATCATCTCATCCACACATGGGTTCAGCTACCTACAAAGTCTAATGCTTCGTAGAAGACAATTTAGTGATACAGCCTAATGGTCTATAATAGTGGCAACCATCTACAGAAGCAAATGTACGGATTTGTGCAACGTTCAAGGCTTTGTATGACAATCTATATAATCAAACGCTTTGCTATAAGAGGGGAAAAGCAATTTGTACGGCCCAATGCTCTGCTATACAAAGACAATAAACTTAGCCTAATTCTATATAATACGTGGTAAGGAAGAAAAAACCAGCTCTGTATTAGAACGAATTGGAGAGCCACACAGCCCGCCGCTACTATGGGAAGGGTTAACGATAAGCATATCCCAACAATAAAATACTTTGTGATTTTATATGGGTGACCCAACATGAAGAATCAGACCTAGTTTTCACTCAAACAATTGTGCAGCCCTGAAATCTACAGGATTCCCACAAGATGCAATTTGATGAAGTGGCATGTATCCTTCAAATGTAGACCTTACCTTCTGGGGTAGCTGCTGGGCTGACTGTTGTGCCTGCATAACCTTTGGAATGGCAGCGGAGGGCTCCTGCCCCTTGCCCTCCTTAAACTCATTAACTTTGTGCCGGTAGTAGGCATGGTACGGGTCATTTGGATTCAAGAAGTTGAATTTGGGATTATTTATTTCATTCTGACGGATTCGAGCTTCAAATTCTGGGCCGTTTCTGGAACAGAAAAATTGGGGTGGTCGGTATTAGAATATCAAAAAAGTAAAAACTGGAACATAGCACACATTGGTGGTCACGGAATGATGACTGCTTACTACCAACCTGGCAACAAAGCTGGCTGTTTTGTCAACAATGTTCCTTACTTCAGGAGGTGGATAAATAATTCCAACAATGGGTTTAGGAGCTGGCACTTCTTCCTTTGGTTCCTCTTCAGGCTGTTCACAAGAAACAAAAGAGAACATTAAAAAACAGAGTTAAGATGGAGAAAGGTCCATTATATCACCTCTGGAGAATTAACACCCCTGCTCCAGTTAATCATAGCAAGCTCTGTCGATTTGACCGCCACCTCAGCACAAATAATATTTAAGTAGGTGCACTGTGGGCATTACAGGCATTTTGTGAGATCAATTGCAACCTGCAGAAGAGTTCTGGGGTCTGTATGTGAACTTTATTTAACAAGCATGAATACAGTCAGCTTCCAGGATTTAGAGGACTGGCAGTGGTGTCAATAGTAAAGATTTTGCTGGCAAGGCAGGCCCTATTATAACTAGTCCCTGCTAGGAAGAATCACTTCCTGGGGCCGTATTATAGAAGTGCCCCTGGGGCGCAACGGGAGTTTGAGCCTGCTTTGCGCACTCCCGGGGCACGGTACGACAGAGAGGCCCGCAGACGCGTGTGCGTCTCATTCTGTAATACTGAAAGCGCTGGTGCACATACAGCGTTTCCTCAAGAGGGCATTCCCTCATTTCAATTGGTGGCAGGGCCTCATGCAAATGAGGGAATCCCTTTGCGTCTGTGTCCGAGCCATATAACAGATGTGGATGCAGAGACAAAGAAGCTCTCAGGAGGCGTACTGACAGTGCTCCACCTAAAAGGTGGCGCACTGTCAGTACGCCCCTTTAATGGAGGCCCTCTGGAGGAGGGAAAGGGGGTCCCATGGACCCCCCAGACATCCACTTGCAGGCGGGTGCAGTCACTCCCTGCACATGCCTGCAAGGGAATCTCTGGCCTCCCTTCAAAGTGCAGGCGGGTTCCTGCCGGCACAGTGATAACACAGAGCGGCTTCAAAGTAGCTGCTCTGTTTTTCACATGAGTGCCCTGCCCCTGGGCAACATTAGCTCGAAGCTGCCCTAATGACAGTGCATCCACCCTAATACGGTTCATTTTCCTTGATCTCGCTGTGCGCACATTTTAAAAGGCATGCACATTGCAATCACGGAATATGCCCCGTACGTATAATAGGCCCCTAGTCTTTTTCTCATCTTCATCAATTTGTCTGCCAGACCCCTGTAACCAGGTCCATTGTCCATCCATGTGGGATTTGCTCATCCATGCAGTTATGTCTAATGTCTGTGCACAGATGGGTCTGGAGCATGTGTGGTACATCTGACTATAGATACACTAGAATATATTCTGTTTACCAACATTCAAGTGGTACCAGAGGTGGCAAGCTGGGGAAAGTCTGGAGAGCAGATGTGCAATGCCGGGCTCCTCCCGGACATTCCAAGGATCTTTTGTAGTGGGTTAGACTGTTGGGTGTGAAGGAGAAGAGACAGAGGCCCCTCGGATTCTGAGTGACATTCCACTGCAATTTCCTAGTCCATTGTTCAGTGAAACGGCTCTGCCTGCTACCTCCAACACAGGCTAATATGTGGTTAAATCGGACAGTATGCCTTTCTTATCTTTGTTTGTGGTGTCCCCTGGTAAGAGGCTCCAAGCTCCACTCCAGCTTCCTGCTAGAACCATGTAACAAAGACCCAGCCTGAGCAGAAATGTGTGAGAGACTGGACACCCCTGAATGATAGCCATGAAATGTGTGCAGAGGGATACTTGATGGCTAAGACCGTGACTCAGAAATCACAAATTGTGGCTGGAGAAATGTGAATAAAAGGGAGAAAAATTATCGTTCAGAAATGTCGAGTATAAATACAGTAAGTGCAGTTATGTGAGCTTATTTCTGGCAGTCATAATAAAAGGAAAGATTATTCACGGTCTTTTTAACAAATTTCACCAAATATTTAAATTTTTCTATGAATCTGGGCTGCTTTTCCATGATAATGGGAACACAGACTGAAATCCAATACAAAGATGCCAAATAAAGTTGCACTTTAAATTACCTAAGAAGGATATTGCCCAGATTAACAAGCATTGGCATAGCCAATACGTCTTGCCTTTGGGGCCTTATAAGTATTTAGTTAAGCAGCACAATATCCTTGGTGCAACAACATCAACTGTTGCATAGCTAAAAACGTATAAGGTTCCAAAGGCGAGACCTATTGGCTATGCCAATGCCTGTTTTCTTGTAGGCATTTACGGGTTAAACAGCCCACTGGGTGAGAGGGCAAAGAAAGTCTTTCAGATGCAAATACCAGCATCTCACTGCTAAGGGGCTTACATTAACGCTCCTTGGAAAACCAGCCAAAACACATTGTTTATCAGAACAAATGTGTCTAGAGACACAGAGAAGGGAAAAATAATGTCTTGTCACCCCTTTTATGGAGCACAACCAAGGTTTAGACGTTGGTGTGCCCTGTGCTGAACTAGTGCAGTAGACTCTGCAGGGGCAGTCCCGCTAGGGCCCCTGGTGTCCGTAAAAAACACATTTTGAGAAGGAAATAAAAGTCACCCGTGAAGTGCAAAAGTAATGGTAACTACTAGACACCATGGGCTGTTACTGAGTAAGGTTATCATCAATAAATGCCACTTTATGCCTCAAGCATGCGCACATTAAAAAAAAAAATATTATATATATATATATATAAATATATATATATATATATATATATATATATATATATATATATATATATATATATATATGAATTTCATGATCCTTCCGAGAGTAAAGCGCTTGACCAGGAGGAATTTATAGGGGAAGTCTCCCCATCAGAGTGTGCGGCACTCACCACGCCATACTGGACAACATGCTGTGACTTAAATAGATGTAGGAGTTTTTAGGTTTCAAAACAATTAATTAGCATACCGGTGGAATCAGCTTAAGTGACACTATATGACATTTGGCCTAACAAGGCCCTCCCGGAAAATAACATTCTCTTCTTGCTCAAGTATCTGGAGTTTATGCGCTCATGTAAAATTCACAGTGATCAGATGACTGTAAAAGCTGTAGGGTCTAGCGCCGCTGAAAAGCAGAAACAGAAGGTTTGGCTTTTATGCTATGCTAGCTAATTCCTAGGGGCAATGGTTGCTTTAAATTATGAGGAGGGAAACCATGGTGTCACACTTCAACACTATCAGCACCCTTGCAAGCCCCCTGCCGAATAGCTATGACCACTTGGCATACATGTGAAACTTACAGACACAAGCCACTGAAAAAGGGCACACGCAGAAACGATACACCCTCACCACAGTACGGACTACTGTACATAAAAGAAACCCCACCCCTGATTGTAGCCTGTAGCTAGTGCCAGGTTTCACGGAACGTCTTCACACCGGGGGTGAAAGCCAGACCTTACACTTGCATTAATAAAAGATTCCGAACGCTTCTCTGACATGATGTGCCTGCATAAATTAAGTCAGTGTGTCAACAAAAGAACACCATGTTAACAGTAGTTCCAAAGACTGTGATTAGAGTTTTCAGTGGTAGTTGGCGGAGTCTGTCCACGAGAAAAGAGTGCCAATGTTGACACCGGACATTCTTCTGACCAAAGCCGCCGAGAGCACAGAGGGCGGTGTTGAGATGTATTCTGGCTCCGGTGGTGTCCCAGGAGCAGGGACTGATGAGAGGAGCTGCCCTACGACATGAAAATAGCCACACCGAGAATGCCCGGAGGAGGCAACCCCTATTGCGCACACCTCTACTTTTGCACACCCGGGTGGATAAGATCCAGGCCAGTGGAATTATGCGGCAACGGAAGACCCATTTTAGCAGCAGGGTTAGGTAAATTACAGGACAAGAAAAGCTAAATTATGTGGCACATTTTTTATAGTATTACGTCATTACTGTGTACTCTGTGCCTGTTAAATCGGTCTACCTCATTAACAGCTAAATACAATATTCAGCTGAAAGGTGATCAGTCTAGCTTTACAAAGGTTATCCACAACGCAGCAACACCAAGCCACATTCTTAGCAACTTTTGATACGCTAGAAACAACATGTTTTGGTTGGCATCTGCAAACGCAAAGGTGGTACATTCCATCGATGAGACGGCCACTTAACACTTCTTGTTTTTGTTGGTTTCACAATACGAGTGGTGCGTGCGTGAGAAAGGGGGAGCAGGAGGTGAGCCCGCGAGTGGTGCGCGCACGCTTGAGAGAGCAGACTGCTCATTTTCAAGCACTGCACTCGTGCTTGTGGCGTGGCGTGCCGCTGCCAGCTCCCACAAGGTGGATGCCGCCACAAGCACAAGTGTGGGTTTGAAAATGAGCAGAACGACAGCTAAAGGCCCTCCTATGCACAGATGCACGCTGCATAGGTGAGACCTAAAAACCAAGTTATGGAGTAGACAATTACTTAGGTTTTAGAAAAGGAAAAGCATGAAACCTAACATGGATTTTGTCAGAAAAATATAAGGAAGAGCAGTTACTGAGAAATGTTCAAAACACAAAATCATTTTCCCTCCACCCAAGATAAAAATCCAGAAAATATATTCCCTGGTAAAAAGCAAAGGTTTTGTAATGAAAGAGTACAATTACCTCAGATCTTCCTATGCATGTTTTACAGTAGCCCCCCCCCCCCTAATTGCCCACGGCATGTACTTTTTCTGTAAATGTATGCTGAAGAATATCAATACGAACTTATTAAAAATATGCAACAATGAAGGGATAGGAGTTTGAACCAATAGAAGTGCTCGCTCTCTTAAAATGTCTATTTTAAAGCTGTCCAGCTGTTTGTCCAAGATAGACCAAATCCATGCCTGATTTGTATATCTACATCAGCTATGTAAATGAATTCATTTAAATGGGATCAATGAAATCACCATCGGTTATCCTGGAAATTAGGCATGGAATACAGACCTGGTGGCTGGAGCCTGAATTGGTCTTGCATTTGTAAGTCATCTAACCTTCCAACAATGTTTTTTCTATTGCCAGACAGACATTTTGCCCATTAAAAGCATTTAACAAAGAACTGGTGCTGTATTGAAATGGTATCCAACTCAATTGACAAGCTCACCTGGGATGCATCTGTGTCCCTATGGAGTGGTACTGTGAAGATTTCAGCATCATTTCAGCAACCCCTGATGACTTTTCTCTGCTCTCTACTACTTCTGATCTCTACTGACGAAGGGCTAAACTCAAACACATGTCTAGAGATACCAGTGCACCAGCTTTGGTGAACAACTACAGCAACTTTTAAGTAAACATACTGTGTTTACCAGAATGCTATGAGGTGAACAGTGCTGGGATGAGAGGCAGTGTGCTTCCCTCCCCCTTGCACTCTGATGTCTGCCAGGATGGGTTCTGTACCCCTCTATAGTGTGAAACCTAAGTGACAATAATAATAATAATAATAATAAATTGTTGTAAAGCACCTTGTTACTCGAACTGGAGCGTCCCCGCGCTAGGATTGCCCTTTACATAACCCGAAAAGAAGAGAAAAACTAAAAACAGAAAAATCTAAAATGGAAAGACCAGACTAACTAAAAAGCTCCAAGTCTGCCTAAACAACTGTTTCGAGTCTCTTCTGAAAGGTTGTTTCTGAATAGACTCAAACCAAAACGCAGTGTTTCACATCTTGAAAGCTCATAAACCAAATGAGCAGCCACCCAAGCATATTCTCTTTATGAAGGGAATCACAACGAGCACAAAGCCAGTAGATCTAAGTCTAAGACTAGGCTGATGAGAGTACAGAGATATTGAGGGCCTTTGTCGTTTAAGATTTTGCCGCATAGGCACACAGCTTTAAATGAGATTCTTTCTCAGCGGCAACCAGTGCAGCTTGACAAGAGCTAGGTCAGATGGGGCCCGCCTTGAGAGTTTCAACAGTAGGCTAACAGCCAAGTTTTGGACTCTGAAGTAAAGTAAGTCTCACAGTGATGGTCATACAGGATAGTGTTGTGTTCCACATATCCTTACAACTGGGTGGTTTCCTTTCTTTCCAGAACCGTGCGGCGGTATGAAAGTTCAGAGATCAGTTCATAGCTTGCTAGAGCCTAGGCATTGGCTTTTGTTTTCTATAAGAGATACAAGAGGTTTGGGATAGTCAGTGGGCCAGTTAGTGGGCCTAAGAAGGACTTGTCTATGATATCAGATACGAGATTAGACCCATGCGGAGCATGGTTTCACTGTAAAATTAGATGGTTTGATTTGCTGCAGCCTTGCCACTACTGCCACCCACCTTTGCTATGAGTCTGAAGGTAGTAAAAGATGGATGAAGTGGTGGAAGAGATGGATATGGAACGATTCTGTGCTGCTCACATTAGCTACAGATTGTTGAGGGCCAGAGTCCTGAATAATGTGCATTTTGCAGCATCTGGATTCCTCACCTTCTTAAAGAGGTGAAGAGCTTATATTTTTTGCTCACTTTACCTCTTTGTGGTAGACCATTCTGTGTCAACGTTATAAAGTGATTTGCACCATGGAAGCCTTAGACTGTGACAGGATTTACATCATTAGAACTGCTGCTAAGTAGCGCTTGTCTTCTTTTTCACTTACTTAGCTAAAGTGTTTCATTGGAAGTGGCTACAATTCTAGATTGGTGGCAGGGCGACAGATTAAGTTGAAAGGTGTAACCATAGTTTAGATGGCACAAATGTATTAAGGAGGGACTATCTTGTTCAGGTTCCTATGTTCATGAGTTTATTCTCTACCCCTAGGGACACTGTTGCTGCAACCATGGGACTCAAGTCCCAATCTTTTTGTAGCTCTAGGGATTCCCGGTATAGGGCCAATTGCTCTTTCTTAAGCCTGAGCTTGACTCTCTCAAGCTACAGAAATTGGCACTGTATCATAAGAGGGTTCACTCTTGCTTGATATGAAAGTCCCTACAGAAGTTCCTGAGTGATTAGACTCCACAGAGTGAGTTCTGGATCTCCTAGGTAAACTCTGTACACTTCCTGGTGGGGTAAAGAGAGGGCCACTGAGGCCTTCTCCCCCACCTAAAAGAAGATCTATGTTGCCCAGATTAGAACTATTTTGATTCTCCTGGTGTGAGTTTGAGTCCAGATCAAAACACATTTTACTTTCTGGCCTTTACTCATTCCCTGCCCCACCCGCTCCATCTACCTCATCAGACCCTGGGGTCTTTCTACGGTCATCTAAGAGCAAAATCTCAATGAGACGTTGGGTGGTTGCTGTTCTCCTTGTCCTCAACTTCCAAGATGCACACATGGTTCTCAATTCTGGAAATGAGATGCCATTGTATCTAGTTGGCAGAGAGCCACTGGCTTCTCCTCGAGACGACATACAAGTGTCATGTGGTGCAGGCACCTACCTAACCTAAGCGAGACTAAACTCTCTTAAGTTGGAGAAAGGGTGTGCTAGACTCTTGGCTAACCAAGTCCAAGGTCAGTAGAACTTACTTTATTCTAATCTTGATGTATTATATGTACCTAATACATAGTGGTTTTCAGTTAATCATTCAATGAGATTTATCTAGTAAAACAATAGCAAGCTTGATTTTACCACCAATGTGAGAAGGTGGCCTGGTATATGCTGTCCACTAATTAAAGTGGGCACCCTGTACCAGTCCAAAAGACCCTTATGATGCACGAGGTCAAAGATAACTTTATTGAAAGCTATCCTAGTAGTAGCTATGGAGAGCAGCATTCAGGCTTAATCTTGAAGGAATGTAAAGCAGCTTGTTTTACCAGAATATCACCTTCTAAATGACTAAATGAAAGGAGAACCACACAGTGTTTATATAAAAATATATATTTATTAATATAACACTATACTAGTCTCTATGTGAGACTAGGGCAATAATGAATCAATAGAACATTCGTAAATAGCAAAATACACAGCGGGCTCCTTGGGTAGGCTGAACCATGTACTAAAACAAGCATTGGAAATGCAATAGGTCTCGCACCATTAGAGTTAGTGCTTTTAGAATTGTTTATGGGTTTTTTTTGTAAATGTTTAGCATTTTTGTTTCCTGTAGCCAATGCTAAAGTATTACAAATAAAAGAAGCCATAAACATTTCTAAAAGCTCTAACTGAAATGGTCTGAGAACTATTGCACTGGGTGAGGGTGAGTGTGAGTGAGTGAGTGAGTGAGTGAGTGAGTGAGTGAGTGAGTGAGTGAGTGAGTGTGAGAGTGAGAGTGAGGGTGAGAGTGAGGGGTTGAGGGTGAGGGGTTGAGGGTGAGGGGTTGAGGGTGAGGGGTTGAGGGTGAGGGGTTGAGGGTGAGGGGTTGAGGGTGAGGGGTTGAGGGTGAGTGAGGGTGAGTGAGGGTGAGTGAGGGTGAGTGAGGGTGAGTGAGGGTGAGTGAGGGTGAGTGAGGGTGAGTGAGGGTGAGTGAGGGTGAGTGAGGGTGAGTGAGGGTGAGTGAGGGTGAGGGTGAGTGAGTGAGGGTGAGTGAGTGAGGGTGAGTGAGGGTGAGTGAGTGAGGGTGAGTGAGGGTGAGTGAGTGAGGGTGAGTGAGGGTGAGTGAGGGTGAGTGAGTGAGGGTGAGTGAGGGTGAGTGAGTGAGGATGAGTGAGTGAGGATGAGTGAGTGAGGATGAGTGAGTGAGGGTGAGTGAGTGAGGATGAGTGAGTGAGGATGAGTGAGTGAGGATGAGTGAGTGAGGATGAGTGAGTGAGGATGAGTGAGTGAGTGAGGGTGAGTGAGTGAGGATGAGTGAGTGAGGATGAGTGAGTGAGGATGAGTGAGTGAGTGAGGGTGAGTGAGTGAGGATGAGTGAGTGAGTGAGGATGAGTGAGTGAGGATGAGTGAGTGAGGGTGAGTGAGTGAGGGTGAGTGAGTGAGGGTGAGTGAGTGAGGGTGAGTGAGTGAGGATGAGTGAGTGAGGATGAGTGAGTGAGGGTGAGTGAGTGAGGGTGAGTGAGGGTGAGTGAGGGTGAGTGAGTGAGGGTGAGTGAGGGTGAGTGAGGGTGAGTGAGGGTGAGTGAGTGAGGGTGAGTGAGGGTGAGTGAGGGTGAGTGAGGGTGAGTGAGTGAGGATGAGTGAGTGAGGATGAGTGAGTGAGGATGAGTGAGTGAGGATGAGTGAGTGAGGATGAGTGAGTGAGGGTGAGTGAGGGTGAGTGAGTGAGGGTGAGTGAGGGTGAGTGAGGGTGAGTGAGGGTGAGTGAGGGTGAGTGAGGGTGAGTGAGGGTGAGTGAGGGTGAGTGAGGGTGAGTGGGTGAGTGAGGGTGAGTGAGGGGTGAGTGAGTGAGGATGAGTGAGTGAGGATGAGTGAGTGAGGATGAGTGAGTGAGGATGAGTGAGTGAGGATGAGTGAGTGAGGATGAGTGAGTGAGGATGAGTGAGTGAGGATGAGTGAGTGAGGATGAGTGAGTGAGGATGAGTGAGTGAGGATGAGTGAGTGAGGATGAGTGAGTGAGGATGAGTGAGTGAGGATGAGTGAGTGAGGATGAGTGAGTGAGGGTGAGTGAGGGTGAGTGAGTGAGGGTGAGTGAGGGTGAGTGAGGGTGAGTGAGGGTGAGTGAGGGTGAGTGAGGGTGAGTGAGGGTGAGTGAGGGTGAGTGAGGGTGAGTGAGGGATGAGTGAGGGTGAGTGATGGGTGAGTGAGGGTGAGTGAGTGAGGATGAGTGAGTGAGGATGAGTGAGTGAGGATGAGTGAGTGAGGATGAGTGAGTGAGGGTGAGTGAGTGAGGATGAGTGAGTGAGGATGAGTGAGTGAGGATGAGTGAGTGAGGATGAGTGAGTGAGGATGAGTGAGTGAGGATGAGTGAGTGAGGGTGAGTGAGTGAGGATGAGTGAGTGAGGATGAGTGAGTGAGGATGAGTGAGTGAGGATGAGTGAGTGAGTGAGGGTGAGTGAGTGAGGATGAGTGAGTGAGGATGAGTGAGTGAGTGAGGATGAGTGAGTGAGGGTGAGTGAGTGAGGGTGAGTGAGTGAGGGTGAGTGAGTGAGGGTGAGTGAGTGAGGATGAGTGAGTGAGGATGAGTGAGTGAGGGTGAGTGAGTGAGGGTGAGTGAGGGTGAGTGAGGGTGAGTGAGGGTGAGTGAGGGTGAGTGAGTGAGGGTGAGTGAGTGAGGGTGAGTGAGGGTGAGTGAGGGTGAGTGAGGGTGAGTGAGGGTGAGTGAGGGTGAGTGAGGGTGAGTGAGTGAGGGTGAGTGAGTGAGGGTGAGTGAGTGAGGGTGAGTGAGTGAGGGTGAGTGAGGGTGAGTGAGGGTGAGTGAGGGTGAGTGAGTGAGGGTGAGTGAGTGAGGGTGAGTGAGGGTGAGTGAGGGTGAGTGAGGGTGAGTGAGGGTGAGTGAGTGAGGGTGAGTGAGTGAGGGTGAGTGAGTGAGGGTGAGTGAGTGAGGGTGAGTGAGTGAGGGTGAGTGAGTGAGGGTGAGTGAGTGAGGGTGAGTGAGTGAGGGTGAGTGAGTGAGGGTGAGTGAGGGTGAGTGAGTGAGGGTGAGTGAGGGTGAGTGAGGGTGAGTGAGGGTGAGTGAGGGTGAGTGAGGGTGAGTGAGGGTGAGTGAGGGTGAGTGAGGGTGAGTGAGGGTGAGTGAGGGTGAGTGAGGGTGAGTGAGTGAGGGTGAGTGAGGGTGAGTGAGGGTGAGTGAGGGTGAGTGAGGGTGAGGGTGAGTGAGGGAGGGTGAGTGAGGGAGGGTGAGTGAGGGAGGGTGAGTGAGGGAGGGTGAGTGAGGGTGAGTGAGTGAGGGTGAGTGAGGGAGGGTGAGTGAGGGAGGGTGAGTGAGGGTGAGTGAGTGAGGGTGAGTGAGGGAGGGTGGGTGGGTGAGTGAGGGTGAGTGAGGGTGAGTGAGGGAGGGTGAGTGAGGGAGGGTGAGTGAGGGAGGGAGGGTGAGTGAGGGAGGGTGAGTGAGGGAGGGTGAGTGAGGGAGGGTGAGTGAGGGAGGGTGAGTGAGGGAGGGTGAGTGAGGGTGAGTGAGTGAGGGTGAGTGAGTGAGGGTGAGTGAGGGAGGGTGAGTGAGGGTGAGTGAGGGTGAGTGAGGGAGGGTGAGTGAGGGAGGGTGAGTGAGGGAGGGTGAGTGAGTGAGGGTGAGTGAGTGAGGGTGAGTGAGTGAGGGTGAGTG
The DNA here is from genome assembly GCF_964263255.1 of Lissotriton vulgaris. Lineage (NCBI taxonomy): Eukaryota > Metazoa > Chordata > Amphibia > Caudata > Salamandridae > Lissotriton > Lissotriton vulgaris. The sequence continues at coordinate 262,157,075 of NC_141699.1, read as the reverse complement.
AGTGAGGGTGAGTGAGGGAGGGTGAGTGAGGGAGGGTGAGTGAGGGAGGGTGAGTGAGGGAGGGTGAGTGAGGGTGAGGGAGGGTGAGTGAGGGAGGGTGAGGGAGGGTGAGTGAGGGTGAGTGAGGGAGGGTGAGTGAGGGTGAGTGAGGGTGAGTGAGTGAGGGAGGGTGAGTGAGGGTGAGTGAGGGTGAGTGAGTGAGGGTGAGTGAGTGAGGGTGAGTGAGGGTGAGTGAGTGAGGGTGAGTGAGTGAGGGTGAGTGAGTGAGGGTGAGTGAGGGTGAGTGAGTGAGGGTGAGTGAGGGTGGGTGAGGTGGTGAGGGTGAGGTGGTGAGGGTGAGGTGGTGAGGGTGAGGTGGTGAGGGTGAGGTGGTGAGGGTGAGGTGGTGAGGGTGAGGTGGTGAGGGTGAGGTGGTGAGGGTGAGGTGGTGAGGGTGAGGTGGTGAGGGTGAGGTGGTGAGGGTGAGGTGGTGAGGGTGAGGTGTTGAGGGTGAGGTGTTGAGGGTGAGGTGTTGAGGGTGAGGTGTTGAGGGTGAGGTGTTGAGGGTGAGGTGAGGTGTTGAGGGTGAGGTGAGGTGTTGAGGGTGAGGTGAGGTGTTGAGGGTGAGGTGAGGTGTTGAGGGTGAGGTGAGGTGTTGAGGGTGAGGTGAGGTGTTGAGGGTGAGGTGAGGTGTTGAGGGTGAGGTGAGGTGTTGAGGTGTTGAGGGTGAGGTGTTGAGGGTGAGGTGTTGAGGGTGAGGTGTTGAGGGTGAGGTGTTGAGGTGAGGTGTTGAGGGTGAGGTGTTGAGGGTGAGGTGTTGAGGGTGAGGTGTTGAGGGTGAGGTGTTGAGGGTGAGGTGTTGAGGGTGAGGTGTTGAGGGTGAGGTGTTGAGGGTGAGGTGTTGAGGGTGAGGTGTTGAGGGTGAGGTGTTGAGGGTGAGGTGTTGAGGGTGAGGGGGTGAGGTGTGGAGGGTGAGGTGGTGAGGGTGAGGTGAGGTGGTGAGGGTGAGGTGAGGTGGTGAGGGTGAGGTGAGGTGTTGAGGGTGAGGTGTTGAGGGTGAGGTGTTGAGGGTGAGGTGAGGTGTTGAGGGTGAGGTGTTGAGGGTGAGGTGTTGAGGGTGAGGTGTTGAGGGTGAGGTGTTGAGGGTGAGGTGTTGAGGGTGAGGTGTGGAGGGTGAGGTGGTGTGTGGAGGGTGAGGTGGTGTGTGGAGGGTGAGGTGAGGTGTTGAGGGTGAGGTGAGGTGTGGAGGGTGAGGTGAGGTGTGGAGGGTGAGGTGTTGAGGGTGAGGTGTTGAGGGTGAGGTGAGGTGTTGAGGGTGAGGTGAGGTGTGGAGGGTGAGGTGAGGTGTGGAGGGTGAGGTGTGGAGGGTGAGGTGTTGAGGGTGAGGTGAGGTGTTGAGGGTGAGGTGAGGTGTTGAGGGTGAGGTGAGGTGTTGAGGGTGAGGTGTTGAGGGTGAGGTGTTGAGGGTGAGGTGTTGAGGGTGAGGTGTTGAGGGTGAGGTGTTGAGGGTGAGGTGTTGAGGGTGAGGTGTTGAGGGTGAGGTGTTGAGGGTGAGGTGTTGAGGGTGAGGTGTTGAGGGTGAGGTGTTGAGGGTGAGGTGTTGAGGGTGAGGTGTTGAGGGTGAGGTGTTGAGGGTGAGGTGTTGAGGGTGAGGTGTTGAGGGTGAGGTGTTGAGGGTGAGGTGTTGAGGGTGAGGTGTTGAGGGTGAGGTGTTGAGGGTGAGGTGTTGAGGGTGAGGTGTTGAGGGTGAGGTGTTGAGGGTGAGGTGTTGAGGGTGAGGTGTTGAGGGTGAGGTGTTGAGGGTGAGGTGTTGAGGGTGAGGTGAGGTGTTGAGGGTGAGGTGTTGAGGGTGAGGTGTTGAGGGTGAGGTGTTGAGGGTGAGGTGTTGAGGGTGAGGTGTTGAGGGTGAGGTGTTGAGGGTGAGGTGAGGTGTTGAGGGTGAGGTGTTGAGGGTGAGGTGTTGAGGGTGAGGTGTTGAGGGTGAGGTGTTGAGGGTGAGGTGGTGAGGGTGAGGTGGTGAGGGTGAGGTGGTGAGGGTGAGGTGTGGAGGGTGAGGTGTGGAGGGTGAGGTGAGGTGAGGTGTGGAGGGTGAGGTGAGGTGTGGAGGGTGAGGTGAGGTGAGGTGTGGAGGGTGAGGTGAGGTGTGGAGGGTGAGGTGAGGTGAGGTGTGGAGGGTGAGGTGAGGTGTTGAGGGTGAGGTGAGGTGTTGAGGGTGAGGTGAGGTGTTGAGGGTGAGGTGAGGTGTGGAGGGTGAGGTGTGGAGGGTGAGGTGTGGAGGGTGAGGTGAGGTGAGGTGTGGAGGGTGAGGTGAGGTGTGGAGGGTGAGGTGAGGTGAGGTGTGGAGGGTGAGGTGAGGTGGTGAGGTGAGGTGAGGTGTGGAGGGTGAGGTGAGGTGTGGAGGGTGAGGTGAGGTGTTGAGGGTGAGGTGAGGTGTTGAGGGTGAGGTGAGGTGTTGAGGGTGAGGTGAGGTGTGGAGGGTGAGGTGTTGAGGGTGAGGTGTTGAGGGTGAGGTGTTGAGGGTGAGGTGTTGAGGGTGAGGTGAGGTGTTGAGGGTGAGGTGAGGTGTTGAGGGTGAGGTGAGGTGTTGAGGGTGAGGTGAGGTGTTGAGGGTGAGGTGAGGTGTGGAGGGTGAGGTGTGGAGGGTGAGGTGTTGAGGGTGAGGTGAGGTGTGGAGGGTGAGGTGTGGAGGGTGAGGTGTGGAGGGTGAGGTGAGGTGTGGAGGGTGAGGTGTTGAGGGTGAGGTGAGGTGTGGAGGGTGAGGTGTTGAGGGTGAGGTGTTGAGGGTGAGGTGAGGTGTGGAGGGTGAGGTGAGGTGTGGAGGGTGAGGTGTTGAGGGTGAGGTGAGGTGTTGAGGGTGAGGTGAGGTGTTGAGGGTGAGGTGAGGTGTTGAGGGTGAGGTGAGGTGTTGAGGGTGAGGTGAGGTGTTGAGGGTGAGGTGAGGTGTTGAGGGTGAGGTGAGGTGTTGAGGGTGAGGTGAGGTGTTGAGGGTGAGGTGAGGTGTTGAGGGTGAGGTGAGGTGTTGAGGGTGAGGTGAGGTGTTGAGGGTGAGGTGTTGAGGGTGAGGTGAGGTGTTGAGGGTGAGGTGAGGTGTTGAGGGTGAGGTGAGGTGTTGAGGGTGAGGTGAGGTGTTGAGGGTGAGGTGAGGTGTTGAGGGTGAGGTGAGGTGTTGAGGGTGAGGTGAGGTGTTGAGGGTGAGGTGAGGTGTTGAGGGTGAGGTGTTGAGGGTAGGGTGAGGTGTTGAGGGTAGGGTGAGGTGTTGAGGGTGAGGTGTTGAGGGTGAGGTGTTGAGGGTGAGGTGTTGAGGGTGAGGTGTTGAGGGTGAGGTGTTGAGGGTGAGGTGTTGAGGGTGAGGTGTTGAGGGTGAGGTGTTGAGGGTGAGGTGTTGAGGGTGAGGTGTTGAGGGTGAGGTGTTGAGGGTGAGGTGTTGAGGGTGAGGTGTTGAGGGTGAGGTGTTGAGGGTGAGGTGTTGAGGGTGAGGTGTTGAGGGTGAGGTGTTGAGGGTGAGGTGTTGAGGGTGAGGTGTTGAGGGTGAGGTGTTGAGGGTGAGGTGTTGAGGGTGAGGTGTTGAGGGTGAGGTGTTGAGGGTGAGGTGTTGAGGGTGAGGTGTTGAGGGTGAGGTGTTGAGGGTGAGGTGTTGAGGGTGAGGTGTTGAGGGTGAGGTGTTGAGGGTGAGGTGTTGAGGGTGAGGTGTTGAGGGTGAGGTGTTGAGGGTGAGGTGTTGAGGGTGAGGTGTTGAGGGTGAGGTGTTGAGGGTGAGGTGTTGAGGGTGAGGTGTTGAGGGTGAGGTGTTGAGGGTGAGGTGTTGAGGGTGAGGTGTTGAGGGTGAGGTGTTGAGGGTGAGGTGTTGAGGGTGAGGTGTTGAGGGTGAGGTGAGGTGTTGAGGGTGAGGTGAGGTGTTGAGGGTGAGGTGAGGTGTTGAGGGTGAGGTGAGGTGTTGAGGGTGAGGTGAGGTGTTGAGGGTGAGGTGAGGTGTTGAGGGTGAGGTGAGGTGTTGAGGGTGAGGTGTTGAGGGTGAGGTGTTGAGGGTGAGGTGAGGTGTTGAGGGTGAGGTGTTGAGGGTGAGGTGTTGAGGGTGAGGTGAGGTGTTGAGGGTGAGGTGAGGTGTTGAGGGTGAGGTGAGGTGTTGAGGGTGAGGTGAGGTGTTGAGGGTGAGGTGAGGTGTTGAGGGTGAGGTGTTGAGGGTGAGGTGTTGAGGGTGAGGTGTTGAGGGTGAGGTGTTGAGGGTGAGGTGTTGAGGGTGAGGTGAGGTGGTGAGGGTGAGGTGAGGTGGTGAGGGTGAGGTGAGGTGGTGAGGGTGAGGTGAGGTGGTGAGGGTGAGGTGGTGAGGGTGAGGTGTTGAGGGTGAGGTGTTGAGGGTGAGGTGTTGAGGGTGAGGTGTTGAGGGTGAGGTGTTGAGGGTGAGGTGTTGAGGGTGAGGTGTTGAGGGTGAGGTGTTGAGGGTGAGGTGTTGAGGGTGAGGTGTTGAGGGTGAGGTGTTGAGGGTGAGGTGTTGAGGGTGAGGTGTTGAGGGTGAGGTGTTGAGGGTGAGGTGTTGAGGGTGAGGTGTTGAGGGTGAGGTGTTGAGGGTGAGGTGTTGAGGGTGAGGTGTTGAGGGTGAGGTGTTGAGGGTGAGGTGTTGAGGGTGAGGTGTTGAGGGTGAGGTGTTGAGGGTGAGGTGTTGAGGGTGAGGTGTTGAGGGTGAGGTGTTGAGGGTGAGGTGTTGAGGGTGAGGTGTTGAGGGTGAGTGAGGGTGAGTGAGTGAGGTGTTGAGGGTGAGTGAGGGTGAGGGTGAGTGAGGGGTTTTGGGTGAGTGAGGGTGAGGGGGAGTAGTTGAGGCTGAGTGAGAGCGAGGGTGAGTGAGGGGTTGAGGGTGAGGGGTTGAGGGTGAGTGAGTGAGGGTGAGGGGTTGAGGGTGAGCGAGGGTGAGTGAGGGTGAGGGGTTGAGGGTGAGTGAGGATGAGTGAGGGGTTGAGGGTGAGTGTGGGGTTGAGGGTGAGGGGTTGAGGGTGAGTGAGGGGTTGAGGGTGAGTGAGGGTGAGGGGGAGGGGTTGAGGGGGAGGGGTTGAGGGGGAGGGGTCGAGGGGGAGGGGTTGAGGGTGAGTGAGGGTGAGTGAGTGAGAGTGAGGGGTTGAGGGTGAGTGAGGGTGAGGGGTTGAGGGTGGGTGAGTGAGGGTGAGGGGTTGAGGGTGAGGGGTTGAGGGTGAGGGGTTGAGGGTGAGTGAGTGAGGGTGAGGGGTTGGCGATTCTAAGGTGGCCCCTTACTGCAAAACTGGTTGCGGAAATCCTGGTGCATGAGCTGGACTGCTGCTGGGGCGCATTGGTGCTGTTACAAGGGTGTAAGTGCAGCAAAATCACCCGATTGAGCGCTGGGCGCTGCGCATCTAAAATGACGGCAGCGCACTGAGGGGGAGACTTCCACCGGCTGCGGCAACGGGAGATGTGCACTCTGTTTGTGAGCGGCTGGGAGGCGATTCGGCGTGCAGACTCGCAGCGGAAAACTGCGGAGGCGGCAGTCCTGGGGGAGAAGTCTGGAGGGCGAGATCGCCTTAACCTTCCTGTGGTGCACTACGCTCCCAAGATGGCAGTTATGGGATGCGGGCGGAGGCCTGATGCCGGCGAAGGTGAGAGGCAGACCGAGGCGGTGAGGCGAGGAGGTGCTGAATGCTGGAGTGGCCGCTGGGACACGCACCTTGCGCCCTGACCTACAGCATTGAGAGGTGAGGTGGCAGCGCTGTACCGATCCTGCTACGCAGCAACAATGGTGTGGAGGCACCGAGGACGGAGGCTGACTGGTGGCTGTGAGCACTGTGTGAGGGTGAGGGTGAGTGTGATACAATATAAGCCAGAGGATGAATTATCATACAGTCACCTCAAAGGGAACAGTTAACTAATCCCTACTCTACTCTAAGTTATGTCAAAAGTGGACAAAGCATGTCTGCAAAAAGTTTCTGAGCTATCTTGTACATTGCTCTCGCTTAAATCAACAAATCTAACAATTGATACACCTACTCACGGTTCCCATAAAACGCTCAAATCAGGTTAAAGCATAGAGATAACATGTAGAGCTCCGTAGCCCCCCAAATACAGCTTCTCTAAACGTCCTTCACACTTAGTTATCTGCTACAAAACAAGATTCGTTATACTAGCTTGTACTCTGCAGGTGTACCGGTGCAACTAAATAGGTCATTCTATAGTTATCGCGTAAAAGAAAACAATTCACACTGGAATGAAAACAAAATACATTGTGTTTGATAATACGTACTTTAGCTTCTCTCATAAAAAAATGCGCACGCCTTTGTAACAAAATGGCAACCGGACGTTAGCTATTTTAAAATGCAGGCTGTATTAGCTAAAATGAATCTAAACATGAATAATACACAGTCAATTCATGTGTGTGTTTACATATTAATGACGATAAAATCCAAAACATTTAATATGACCAAAAAACCTTTCAGTCTTGGTTGAGCTGTGCACTCTACAAATCCCCAAAACATAATGTAACAAGTCTGCCAGCTCCCTCTCATTCCAGTTGTCTTTTGTCTGAGTTTCCTCAGGTTGTCTGCTTCCTCGTGTCAGGTCTTTCCTTCAAAGGGAGTTGACATTGCTTTCGTATCTGTGCCCACATGGACACACATGTTGGGAACGATAAACCCATTCTGGAATTAGTAAATTAATTATGGACATATGACGCTTTCCCTTTTTGTCGTGGACGCGGTCTGTCATATCTAGCGCCCTGAGGCTGTCTGTGTACACGAGGTGCTGTGCAAACAGCAGGCCGGCCCCACTGAGTGCGTTTGTGCCGTGTTACTTCCAGCCTTCAGCGCAGCGGCGGTGAGGTGAGCCAGGTGGCGCTCCAGAGAGTGCTAATGAGGTGCAATGTGGCACGAGGTGCAGCGCAGTCTTCGTGTTGGTATAATCAAGTGCCTGCACGAGCCCTCCCGCTCCCCCTCCCCCATGTCTCTCCTCTCCTCATCCTATTTCTTCACCCGTCCAGGAAACCGCTTGTTTGAAGGGGCGGTCTTTGATGTGTGTTTGTTTTAGGGAGGCAGAAGGCCTCGTGCCCCATTTGTCAGTGGGAGGGGCTTCGACAACTGCTCGACATGAAGGGGGTTTGTTAGGGAGGTGTGAGGCTAGACCTGCTAGGGTTGTTGTGGGGGAAAAGGGGGGTGGGGTACAGGCGCAGGAAGGTGGGAGATAGGCACAACACACCCACGAGATCGGAGCAGCACAACACTCGTGGCCAGCTCCATTCAGCCGGTAAGTGTGACCGAAAATTGGGTCTGGGAGATGGATTTAACAGGCACCCATGAGTTTACATCCTGTTTCCAAAGTTGGAGGGTAAAGTGAGTCGTTGGGGAGGAGAAGGGTGCTGTTTGTATTTTTTCCAGCTGCAGAATGTAGCACAATGAACGTTTATTGGCTTAACGCGAAGACATATAGGATTTAATGCATTTAAAAGTGTTGCTGGTATACACGGTGCTGCTGTGAATGAAGGCGTCTTGCAGATTTTGATCGTTGTTTGTGTTTCTCTCCATCCTAAATAATACTCAGTACTGTTGTGCACTTGTTTCTTTAAGGTGCCCCTTTTAAAAAGCTGGCGAGATAGCTCCTTGCGTTTGCCACAGAGAACAGTATGTCTCCCTCGTGTCAGACTAGTTAATTCCTAGCCCGATGCACGTTATAACATGGCTTAGAAACAGTACTGTCCAGCCAAAAACAGAAAACACACAAGCAGTTTACTAGGAAAGCTCTTACGCAACCATCTATTTATTTAGAATTTTAATAGAGTGCTGCGATTCTCCTCTTTGTATTTTTTTTCCACGGATTGCAAATGAAGGGGAAAAAAAGGCCCATTTCTAGGGTTCTTTTCAGTATATCAACTATTAAAGCCAAGTATCAGCAGAAATATCAGAAGGCACTTTAAAAATACAAATTCATGGACAGTAGGACTTGTGCCAAGTGAGTGTTCTTTTTTTTCTTTCTTAAATTGTAGTACTTCCAGAATATATGCCACTTTAAACCAATAGTTTCTATTCAATCTGCGGCAAAGGAGGGAAGAGAGGGGAGGGGGGAGGAGAAATGCGACACGGCGGGAAGGGGAGGGACAACCAAACAAGACGGAGGGAAGAGAGGGGAGGGGGGAGGAGAAATGCGACACGGCGGGAAGGGGAGGGGGCGGAGCGGGTAAACCAAGACGGACGTGCACGCGCTTTTAAGCTCAATGCGCATGCGCATTGAGCTTAAAAGTCACGGGCACTGCAAGGAATCGCCACGATTCCTTGCAAGTTAGGTAAAGAGTGGATAAGTCCCAATACTCTCGCTTGCTCGATGCGCATGCGCATCGACAGGCGAGACCTAAAAATGGTATAACAATAACGACTTGACTAGACACAGTGCCTAGAGCACGTAGAATTGCTGGGACCCCAAGGAACAACCCAGAAGGGTGACGGAGGGAGCCCACGGAGGACGGGTGCAGTGAAGAAACACGGACTAATGCTCCATACAACTCTATGGGAAAGTCACGGTTGCAAATGTACAAGTTAAGGACACTTCCAAGAGGAAATCAAGCAAACCTTTTGGAACAAAGGAGGTTCTAAAGTCAATCCACCAGTGAGTACCGAAGTACCAGTGTTACCTATCCCAGAAGAGCCTGGTCCATAGGGGTCAAGTGGTGTTGGAAACCTTAGTTGTTTTCAATGGAGAGCTGCAAAGAAGTACTGCTGCCAGGATGGCGAAGAGTGTCTGGTGGAATCTAAGCCTGGATTCGAGGTGAGAGGAACCTGAAAGCAGAGGGTACAGAGTCTGGGTCACTTCAGGTGACCAGGGGCTCAGTGGTCGAATGCCCACAGGTGTTGGTGCTTCAGGAGAAAAGAAGGGTTGCTTGACCCTGCAGCCATGGGGACCAGGAAACGGCATCGACGACCAGGATCCGGAGGTGAGCTGTCCCACGAAGGAGGTCGAGTGCTGAGGGGTCGATATCCAGCGGGAACACCATTATGCCTTGGCAAATGCAACCCATGCGGTCAGAGGAAACAGGTTAAGGTGTGGACCAGTAAGGTCCGGGGGACTCTCCAAGCATTGAAAGTCAGGGCACGTCTGAAGCAACCAGGTAAGACCAACAACAAATAAGGTGACCCTCGCCAGGACACACAGGCCAACAGACCAAGGATCAAGAGGAGACCTCAAGCAAGTTTGCAAAGGGAGGCCGTAAATCTTCGGTGCAAATACTGCTCTGGGTCAGGACTATATGGAGTCCAATGCACAAGCTTGGGAATCGTCACTAAGCATATGCAACTGCAATTAACGTGGTGCACAGGGATTCGGGTTGCACGGTTACTATTAGAGATATTGGTCTCAGAATTGCTGAGAGGGCAGATCGACCTCAGGGACCTTCGGGAACCAACCTCCTGTGTTGCTGAAATCTTCAGAGTCCTCAGGAGCTCGGGAGAAGCAAACTGGTCAGATGCATTTAGTTGCCTGCTTTTGCAGGGGAGTAACTCCTTTACTCCAAGGGAGATTCTTCAGTCGTCCAGCGTCATGCAGGCAGTCGAAGTACTTGGTTTCTTCTTAGCCAAATCTGGTCCAGGTAAAATCTAAAGTCCTGTAGCCGGGTAACCCACTTTATACCCATGGAAAGATTATGTGGACCCTCCTAGGGGAGGGGCAGGACAGAGGGGTGGCTACACCCATGTCCTTTCTCCAGTTTCGTGCCAGAGCAGGAGCCAATGGCTCACAGAACTGGTTTGAGCTTGACTTTGCACAGGGACACCAAATGTGCCCCCAGTGCAGACTTTCTGACACTCTCAGAGTGCAAATGTCGAACAAAAACGGGCCTCTGTAACCTTAATTCAGAGGTCCCTAAGGGTATGAGAGGGTATATGGAGTACGTCCTCCCTTACAAATACTTTACAACAACAAATACTCCACAGGAGACCTACTATGAGACCCACTGGATCAATGTAGATAGCGCAACTGGAAATAGGGAACTTATGAATAGGGTGAGATTAAACACCCACTCACTAGGGATGTGTATGATATGCTAATCATATCTATGTGATGGAAGAGGGGCAACATTAGTTGTTTTTAGTTACCCTCACACACCCTAGTGGTGTCATGCTTCATCATCGGGTCACCCAGACTCCTATAGGTCAGGGTGGGCTCAACCACAGTGTTGGGAAGCTCTTGTGATCGTGAAGGCAAGTGGATATAAATAAAATACCTCAATCAGACCCCAGGTTTCCCTTTATTCATGGGTCTGGTTGGGTTGTTAAAAATAAAGTAAAATGGGTCTTGCAAGGATTTTTATGGTCCTATGACGCTAGTGAAGTGCCGACATGTTTCAGTCCTTAGGTGGCCATAAAGGTCCCGGACTTTCTTCAGGGCATAAATAAGTTAACCCCCTTTATGTGTGGGGATAATTAAGTGGGGGAATACCCTACTCTATCAATTTAGCGAGGGAAGAGTAGCTTCTCCTCGTGTTAGTGTGTTGGTGGTGTTGTGAGATGCCAGGCTCCATCCAAATTATGTTGGGCGTAGGCTTCTCAGTCAGCAAGACAACGGGGCATACTCTCATATTGTGAGGACGCTCCCTACCGGAAAACATACGGTCTCGCCTCCCGGTATATATATATATATATATCGAAATCTTCTTCCTCAGGGGCACTCAGTAAAGTGCATGACGGTTACCTTCATCCCGATTTCACCTATATCGTGCGTCCAGATGGGCAGTTCATTATGACACTGCATGTAGTGTTTGTGGGAGAAGTAGTCCATTTATTAAGTCCTGAATGGATGCACTTATTATGAATGCTCAATCCCAAGGCTCTTTCATGAGCCTCAGACTCCGCTGCTACCCTCGATCCATCGCGCAGGTCTCAATTGCGGGACTCTCTGAAATGACGGGTCCCGTGACCCCCGTTTACCGAGGTGGTGCGACCCAGCGGCAGGATTGCCGCTTAAACATTCTGCTCCTTGGGTTGTCCAACTTGCGGGTCGCACTCAGTCCTGTGTGCGCCTTCCCCACAGCGTTCAAAAGGTATGGGCAGCAGTTAGTCTTAATTTAAAAGCACCTGGTCAGCCCAACACGTGCAGTGTTATAATGAACCACCCATCCGGGAGTAAGTGCGACCTGCAAGTTGGACATCCCAAGGAGTGTGCGAATATGAATGAATATATATATATATATATATATATACACATACACAACATTAGTGGGATAAGAATGGACACAGATACTGATATGTTAGGATTTCTTCATGTTGTGTCCAGATACCTTGGGGAACTACTACTTTAGCATGACTACGCGACAGAGGTAAGGCATTGCTGGCTCTAGAGGCTAAAGTAATTCCCATCAGTGTAACCACATCACACTGTCCACGATCTGGGATTCAGGGGCAGCAAATGTCGTGGTTGTGCCAAAATGCCTGCAGCGGGCTATTACCACACGGGTTTATTTTACATCCCAATTTTCGCACTGCCTAAAACGAATGCTGAAAAAACTGTATATTACCATCATATTGGACATATGGTGGTAATTTTCGAAAGCCGTTTTACCTGTGATAAAGAGTCAGTAAAAAGGAACCAATATGGCACAACATACTGATGGTTACACGGGGCCGGCTTTAGCGCTGGTGGCGTCCGGTGCAACAGTCTATTCTGGCACCCACCTCCCATGACCGGAACTGCAGCTACACCAGCCTCAGAGCCGACGAACCACCCGCCAAGTAAGACCTCAACCATCTCCGATGCATACTACTGAACACTCGCTCCGCATGCAAACACGCCATTGATATCTGGGACCTGCTAAACACAACATCCCTGGACGTCGCCTTCCTGACAGAGACCTGGTAGAAAGACTCCTCCGCACCAGACATCGCCATAGCTATCCCCGCAGAGACTGCACCAACGGAGACAGAGGAGGAATCGCCATTGTCCACAAGAACAGCATTAGGGTCTCGACTAGCACCAACCACACACTCTGCACCGCCGAACACATGCACTTCCAGATCCACACAGACCCTAACTCCACCCTCAGAGGCACCCTAGTCTACCGACCCCCCCCTTCCCCGGTTCAGCGACTCCATCGCCGACTTCATCAGCATGCAAGCCCTGACCTCCACCGACTACATCCTCCTCGGAGACCTGAACTTTCACCTTGAGAACAATGGCAACAACTCCACAACCCTGATAGATAACCTCGCCAACCTCGGGCTGAAGCAACTCGTCACAACGCCCACCCACTCCGCCGGCCACACGCTCGACCCAGTCTTCTCCTGAAGCCCGCACGTCTCCGTCAGCCACACCACCGAAGTCCTCTGGACCGACCACTGCTGCATCCACTTCGCCTTCCAGAAACCCACCAAACACCACTGCACCCAACATACCCTCAGCTGCAGCTGGAGCAAAATCACTGAAGACCAACTACATGCAAACCTCGCTCTCAGCCCACCCACCGAACCCTCAAACACAGACGACACTGATCACAGGCTCAGACGCTGGATCGAGGACTGCGCCAACACTCTCGCCCCGCTGAAGAAACCCCCACACGGAGACAGCAGCAAGAGGGCCAGCTGGTTCACCCCAGAACTCCTTGCCTCCAAGCAAACCTGCTGGAAACTAGAGAAGGAATGGCACAGTGAACAAACTCCGGACAGCCGCGCAGCACAGAAGGACGTCATCCGCAACCACCACCACCTCATCAGGGCAGCCAAGAGGACCTCCTTCAAAGACCGCCTCGAAAACAACGCACACAATAGCAAGGAGCTCTTCAACATCGTGAAGGAACTCTCCAACCCCAGCTCCAACACCAACGACATCCCGCTGTCGCAAGCCCTGTGCGAATCCCTCGCCACCTTCTTCCACCGCAAGATAGCAGACATCCACGACAGCTTCAACACCCAGACAGCCCCAACAGACAGTCACACAACAGACCCTCCGCACACCATCGATCGCAACCCCCTGCTAGCCTGGGCCAGCGTGAGCGTCGATGACACCATTAAGACCATGAGCACAATCCACTCCGGCTCTCCATCAGACTCATTCCTGCACCACGTCTTCAACAAAGCAAGCAGCTCCATCGCACCCCACCTGCACAACGTCATCAAGCTCTTACTCAAGACCGCGACCTTCCCAGAGAGCTGGAAACACGCGAGATCAAATCCCTACTCAAAAAACCTACGGCAGACCCAAGAGACCTCAAGAACTTCCGGCCCATCTCTCTGCTCCCCTTCCAGGGCAAAAGTCATCGAGAAAATCGTCAACAGACAGCTAACCCGATACCTCGAAGAAAACAGAATCCTGGACCCTTCCCAGTCAGGGTTCCGCAGCATACACAGCACAGAGACAGCCCTCATCACCGCCACCGACGACATCAGGACCCTGCTGGACAATGGTGAGACCGCAGCACTCATCCTCCTAGACCTCTCCACCGCCTTCGACCCAGTCTTCCACGGCACTCTACGCGCATGCCCCCACGCCGCAGGGATCCGAGAAAAGGCTCTGGAATGGACCACCTCCTCCCTTTCCGGCAGAACCCAGACCGTCCGCCTCCCCCACTCCGTTCCAAAGCCTCCGAGATAATCTGCGGCGTACCCCAGGGATCCTCCCTCAGCCCGACACTGTTCTAACATTTACATGGCCCCGCTCGCCCAACCTCAATATAATCTCCTACGCCAACACTCAACTGATCCTCTCCCTCACCAAGGACCCCAACACCGCCAAAGCCAACCTCCACGAAGGAATGAAGGCAGTCGCCGAGAGGATGAAGATCAGCCGTCTGCAGCTGAACCAGGACAAGACTGAGGTCCTAATCCTCTGCTTCAATCCTTCAGCCTGGGACGACTCTTGGTGGCCGACGGCACTGGGGGCAGCCCCAACCCCCACCGACCATGCACGAAACCTGGGAATCATCCTCGACTCAACGCCCTCAATGACCAAGCAAGTCAACGCCGTCTCCTCCTCCTGCTTCAACACCCTCTGCATGCTCCGCAAGACAGATGGATCCCGACAGATACAAGAAAGACAGTCACCCAAGCCCTCATCAGCAGCAGACTACTACGGAAATGCCCTCTAGGCAGGAGCCCCGTTCAAGCTCATCAAACAACTACAACGCATCCAAAACGCCTTGGCACGACTAATCCTCGATGTACCACGACACGGTCACCTCACTGCCTACTTGAGAAACCTGTACTGGCTCCCCGTCGACCAGAGGATATCATTCAATCTCCTCATCCACGCACACAAAGCACTCCACAAGACCGGCCCAGCCTACCTCAACAGACGGCGCTCCTTCAACATCCCTGACCGCCAACTACGCTCCACCGACCGCTCACTCGTGCATCTGAATAACAACCACCGGCGGGAGATCCTTCTACCTCCTCGCCGATAAGACATGGAACACCCTCCCACTGAGCCTATGAAAGACCCAGGACCTGCTGACCTTCAGGAGGATACTCAAAACCTGGCTGTTCGATCAGTAGCGCCCATCTCCCCAGCACCTTGAGACCCTCGCGGGTATGTAGTGCGCTTTACAAATGATTGATTACCTCCTCCTCGGATTCCTTCAGTAACACCCGCAAAAGTGCCCCTCAACTCTCCACAGCACTTTCACACATACATTTCATTTGTTTTAAAGCTCTGGTAAAGGCTGGCTTTACTTATCCACTCAGCTATCCACATGAAATGCAGATCTGTTCTTTGCAGCAGGCATTTACTCTTCTGCGCTACTTTATGGCGAGTCAAAACTGCCACTAGACAAAACCCCGATCTCTCTCTCTAGCTGGAACATTAATCACAAGCGTTATCTTGACATTGTTAATGCTGCCCTATAAACGAATTCTACAAGGAAATCTGCTACAACACCCTCCCTCTTAGATCAGAGACCCCCCTCTACCCCCATCCTCTCCAAGTCAACACCCAGTGAAGCCGCACCAGTCGCACTGCCCTAAATCCGGTCCTGATGTCACACATAAGCAAAGTGAATCGTCACCCGTAAGCAAAGTGACAACTTGGCAGGTACGTTATGCTGTCAAATTACGATTTCAACCCACACATTCTGCCACCTCGCCAGCGTGCCACGCTCGAACACAGTCCAGCGCTCAGCTGGTCATACTTCTACCTTCTTAGATGGTCTAAGCCAAAGCCCTTCATACCACCACCCTTTCAAAACTTCCCTCGCATTACAAATACACTTTTCTATAACGCATTCTTAAAACTTCCAAATTAGTCTCGTGAGATCAATATATGAAACACCTTCCCAGGGAATTGTGCTCATCTATCTGACGTAGCTGTGTCCATACCGGTTTGTTTTCTGCCCCGGGCAGGGTGGTCATGGGTCCGGCAGGCATCCTGAGGTTGGTGCTGCCGCTCCCTGATCCGGGTACGACTAAACGTACACAGCGGCAGGTACACTACTAGGCCGTACTATAAGGAATCGGGAGCTTGAAGGAACCGAACAGCGAGCGTAGACATCGAAAAGGGACATGGATACAACGCATATCCAGCAATAAAGTTAGACAGGAAAAAAAGACTTCAGCGTCCACTCAGCCAAATAACATAGACTAGAAACAAAAGAGGGCCTTAAGCATGGGAAGCGGAGACTCATCGACCTAGCAGAAAGACTAAAGCCACACAATTCTAACAAAGAACTAGAATGCTGACATTTTAAACGAAGGATTGAACAAAAGTGGCTGTCATTGGAGGCCATGTTCTGAAGAGTAGCAGTGGAAATACAAGTTACTATTTACTATTAAGTATTTATAACTTCCATCTCATGTTTGAAATTCTAGGTTCTAAATCGCTTTAATAAAATACTGCGTATTTCTTAACAATGCTCGATGGGTAATAGCGTGAATTCTGACATACCCTGAGGACAACTGTATCTCCAGACTACGTCCTCTCATCATTCTCACCCACTAGCTCTTAAAATAAATCTGAACTCAGATACAGTTTGGAAGGCAACGAATGGCGTTTTAAACGTCTGTGTTTGTAACTCCTTATTAGAAATATGTTACTAAACCACAAAAGACGAACGTTTGTAAACGACAAAGTGCAACTACGCTCTGTTCATTGTGATCCATGTGGAGCATGTTTACGTCATGCGCAAGTATGATTACGGTTTCCATAGCAACATTTGTACACCGCCAGTCGGGAAGACGGTACAGGTGGGTGCGCGCATCCTATATCGCGCAGTTCTTTGCGAACTCTATCACCAATTCGTTGCCGAATCTCAGCCACATCTTTCCAACGCCACACTTTACCTCCCTACGTCCATTGTTCAGTTTCACCAACTTAACGCTCATGCACCGTCCTTCGTTCAACTTTTCCAAGCACCTTCCTCTCATCTAAATTAATTTCGCCACTTACATCGGTGTATGAAACCAACCTACTTAACGATTGGAATTGGGGGTATTTCACATGCCCAGGATATTCTTCACCTGGGGTGGTAATGTTGGCATGTGCTTGTTAAAACGTGGTGCAGACTCAATTGGAAGCTATCCAGTTCGATTTATTTTATCTTTTTCTTTTAGGGCGTGATGAAAACTAGGTTTTTACTTACATAGAAGTTTGAATGCAACATATTCCTTTCTCTTAAGTGAAAACCATATTGTATTGTTTATACTACTTGAAAGTTTTATGGAACTTAACTTTAAAATGTGTAATGGTGTGCATTTTTATGTAATTATTTGTGTTGAAAACACAACATAAAATAACTTTGGCGATTGTATGTCAAAGCAGGAATCCAGAAATTCATCTGTCAAATATTTAATAAGAATAAGGTGGATGGATTACTGATGGATTGGGAAATGCTACACTTTGATTGCAATCCACCTAAATGGAATTCACCAAGTGCTCCTCCGTTTAGTAGTATACACTTCACTCCAAGCAATCAAGCTGTTTGGTTTATCAAAGAGTCAGGTGCTGTGTAGTACTATGGTGAACAACCATTCATTGTCACATTTAAAATAATCTTCAATGTTGAACAAGCACAAGATATACTGTGAAGGAGGAGAAACTTTGCCAAGTGCCACTTTTGGAGTTCTTTTAATAATTCCACCATGTAGAACTTTCCACATTTCATTTTGTCACATTCTACAGTGACCTATCTTCAACCCAACGTGAAAAAATAACCCACGCCCACCAAATTCAAAGTAACACAAAACATGCACAACTCAACCTTATGTACTAGTTAACCTCAACAATCATCTAACATTCACATTACAAACTCCTAATTCCGTTCTGCTTAACTTTCTCATGGTGGCATGGCAGCACCACATTAGCCTTCCTATCATTCATTATTGGTCACTGACTTTCCTAGCTAAGTAACCTCTGGAAAAAAATGGCTGTGTACATTTTGGGAATTAGTGGCACATTCGGAAGGAGAGGTTATGTCAATTGATTATTATTCCAATTGGCCAGAGTTAAAAATTGTTACTTTGATTAACACGAAAGTAGTAGTTGAATATTTCAATTTTTTATTTGTTATGGATTGGTTTATGTGAAAACCAGTCACTAAAAATGAGTTTCCAGTTGGATTCAAGAGAAATTAAAGAATTTTTGAAGTGCAGATAAATTAGACACATTCACCCGTCTGTCTACTACCCACAAAGTAATGGACTTGTGGAACAATGGAATCTGGTATTGTAAGAGAGGTTACAGTTAACCTTACTTGAGGGGTTGGACTGGAACCAGACAGCAAGGAACCTAGCATGGGCCAGTCACCCAGTGCCTCATGGTTCAGTTGAGATAGTTAGAATGAAGGAATTTTGTTTAAAATGATGAGGAAGGAAGACGTTGGAATGCAAAAGAACATGGAGGTGAAGGAAACAAGTGAACCATGAAGTCTAAAGAATTAAAACATCAAGGTACAACACCGGGTGAGAATGTGAATATCGCTCCTGGTGAGATAGTGACACATGTTCAAGAATTGAAAAGTGTGCCTTGGAGGATGCAGAGCTGAGAAAGTGAAAATGAACAGTGGAAGGCCTTTGAGTTTGTGCTCTAATGCAAATTACATGTTGCTGTATGTGCGTGTTGTTAACTCCCAGCCACATCTCCAGTGAAGTGTTGTGATGAATAACTAACCGTATTTGCAGGCAAAAGAATATATTTCTGTAATATGGATTAAGTGTAAGATACACTGTAGATAAGGGAAACTCTTGTCAGCTATCTGTTCTGGAATTCTTGCCATAATGTATTTATCAATGATTTATTTGAAGCTATTAGTTTAACCATAGGGCAGTCCAGCTCTTTATAATTAACAATTGAAAACAGAGCAGTTACAGAAGAAAATGGGCAACATTAGCACACAGCAATGAGCTAAGAGCATAGAAAAAAGAGTGCAGGTACAGTGTTTTCCAGTAAACTGAGGACTATGTTGGTTCAAAAGAATATTAGGAGGAGTTAGACTAGAATCAGTCAACTAACGTCTGAAGAGATTTTTTTTTAGTCACTCCTGAAACCAAGGTTAGGATTTAGTAATATGTAGTCTGTAGTATAGTTCCACAGTCAATGAGGAAGGCATGGGAAACCTGTTTTATGGTTTTGGATTTCTTGACTTTGGGAATTAGATGATCTTTGCTTTTCGTATTTCATTGACCACCTGTCGGCTTGACTTTCTATTTCAGGTAAGGATGTAAAATAGTGTGCTTTGCTTTATGTGTGAAGCATGCAGTCTTGACGTCCACTTCTCCTTCAAGAGGTAGACAGTGAGGCACTTTAAGATGGGGAAGGTGTGATCAGATTACTTTTCTCTGGCAACTAGCTAAGCTTCTCCATGAAGTATGGCTTGAAGGACTTTGTGGTAGAGTTTGGAAGGCCTTCAAAGTTCACCAGCTTGATCGTTGCGATCTAGGGCCTGCAATACAGATCGAAGTTTGTATGAGAAGTGTTAATTTTTAGTTTATTGAGCAAATGGGGTTAATAGGATGTTCACTTAGTTAGCTTGCTGACATAGTCATTTAGGGAGAGGTTGTTTTCTAAGATGTGACTTTTCAAGTATATTTATTTATTTCGTTATAAAGTTTTATATAGCGCAAACTTGATTCCGAAGGATATCAGAGCAGTGGATCCAAGGGTGGGTAGATGCCTAAAGGTAGAATTTTCCAAACTTAATGATGTCATACCCCCAAATGACCGATGATCAGCTCACTGTAATTACAACATACTGTCACTTTAGAGAAATATGATGTGGGTGGAGGCTGACAAAGTTGAAGTTTGGAGACTGTAATATAGTACATGACCCAGCATCACTAATGCTGTCTAGGAAACAAACAAAAATACGTTTTTTGTTTTTAAAACTAAAATTTGCTAAAATAATTCAGACTATTCAATGTCATCTAATAGCTAAACTTTAAATAGGCCACCAGATTGCCTCAGCAGTTGTACGCCAAAACTTTGTGATACTATTGCTCAGTTGTCACTGCAATATGCCAATTTTACTGTTCTAAGAGATGTCAACCTACATATTGATGATCCAAGCTGCCCCAGGCTCTCCAGCTAACATCAACATTAGATAGCCTTAACCTCTCTCAGCGTGTAACCTTACTAACCCACAGAGCGGGCCATATGCTGGACTTAATTTTTACAAATATTCAAAACCTTAGAGTGGAGGATCCTTTGCGTCAGGTATGGACTGACCACTTCCTGGAAACCTAAACCTTCAGCCTCTTGGTTCTCGACCAAACTCAAAAACTCAAATTGGAGAAGAACATCTATAAGAAGTTAGAGCGCTGTTGGAGAAAGTCTTATAATTTTTCAGCAAAAAGTACCTATAAAGAGGCTGTAAAAAAAAAATCTTCAAACTAATGCTGTGTAAGATGAGGGAATACTTTGCAAGTCATATTAAGAGCTCAGATAACTCCACTAAATACATTTTTAATATTGTAAACTCCTTTACCAGCCCGGCAGCGATCAATAGTACCTTCCACTCCTCTCCGTGTCTTTGTACCAGCCTTTCAGATTTCTTTGAGAAAAAAATCCCAAAACTTTATTCCTCATTTCTACTGGATGTAGGACCCGCAGCTAACCAGCAATGATGGCCCACAGATTCCCTTACTTTCGTCTCAGAATTCCTCTCTATGTCACCTGAGGCCTCATTGTTGGAACTCCTGAAGTGCAATTCTGGCTCTCCGGAGGACCATTGCCCGTCTCAGTTCTTTAGAATGCTGGCCCCCTGGTTAAAATTAGTGTTTAAATCCAGCTGATTTAGCAGAAGTTCAGTGGCCTCCTACATGATTCTCAATCAGGCTTCCGAGCTGCATACAGCACAGAGACTGCTGTGCTAGAAGTCTCTGAATCAGTGAGAGAGACTGTGTACGGTGGCGCATCTGCCATGGTAGTACTTTCAGACCTATCAGTAGCATTCAATATGGCCGCTCACCTGATCCTGTTGTGGAGATTAAGCCATTTAGGCATACAGGGGATGGCACTGTCATGGATTCAGTCCTTCCTGGGAGACCGTTCCCAACAGGTCTTTCTTCGTCCTTTCTCATCTTCACCGTAACCATTGCTGTGCGGAGAGACACAATGCTTGGCCTTGAACCCGTTGCTTTTGAATCTTTACTTTGCCCCACTGGCCACTCTTATCGTATCTTGAGATGTGAAGATATTTTCCTATGCGGATGACATGCAGCTGGTATTCTGTTTTAAAGAAGACTCCATGGCTGCCTTCCACAAATGTAAGGAATTCCTGAAAATTATTTCTATCTGGATGAATGGTAATTGCCTAAAACTGAATGCTGATAATACCGAGGTCCTATTCTTCAATCAGGCACCACCTCCAACATCGAATCTCTGGTGGCTTATGGAGTTGAACCCTCCCCACCCCCAATCCCAGCTGCCTCAGCAAGAAAACTAGGAATCAGACTGGATACGGATCTCTCATTAATGACACAAGTCTGACAGATCTCTTCCACATGCTTTTGGAAGCTGAGATCCAACAGGAAACTCATACGCTCTCTGCCGGAGTAGAGGCATTAGGTCATGGTGCACTCACTGGTGACCTCTCAGCTGGATTATGCTAATATCATTTATCTGGGGCTACCTTACGCTGATCAGGAGGATAGAGTTTAAGTCTCTGACTCTGGCCTTCAGAGCAACCAGGGGCTTTGGCCCATGTATCTCAAGCAGAGACTTAGTCTTTATCAGCAGGAACAGACACTGAGATCCAATCACTTGCGACACTTCGGGTCACACGGTATATCAAAACCTGACAAGGTGGCAGGTCATTCTCGGTAAGAACTGGAAAACTCTGGAATGCCCTGCTCTGCTCCTGATTGAGACAGAAGTGGAGTTTAGGAAAGCTGTAAAAACCTGTCTCTTTACTCAGGTGTAGTCTCCCTGTTGGTCTTTCGCTAGTCTGCCTGGACACCTCCTCAGAGGTAGCTGTGCGCTCTATAAATGACTATTGATTGATCTTCAAAATCATTGATACTCTGTCGACACCTAAAGCAGCTGACCCCGTAGTCAAGACACAGGAGCTCTGCGATAATATCGCAAGCTTCTTCCACTCAAAAATTGCTGAGATTGACAACTACCTTAAAATCCTCAATTTGGAGTTGGATACTAACTGTGCATCCCCACTTCCTCCTCCTTTCCCTTCCCAGGATGAGGTCTCTGAATCTGGCCCCAATTTCGGTTTCGCAGGCTTTCCTCTTCTGACCCTGGAAGAACTAAATTGCCTCCTTGACGCCACCAAGTCATGCTCGCCGTTGGACCCTTGTCCTCTAAAAACCCTGAAGGCCTGCAGAGAGGTCGCTCTTCCTCCCCTTCTAGAGGTCATGAACTTGGCCATCACCGAGGGTATTTTCCCCATATTCTGAAAAACCGCAGTTGTCAAGCCTATTCTTAAGAAGGCTTCTCTGAATCCGGGAGTCCTAAAAAACGTCGGCCTATTTCACTACTCCCAGGCCCCGGCCAAGATACTTGCGGCCCATCTCAATTGCCATCTGACCTCCTACTGCTGGACATCTCTCAACATGGGTTTCGTGCTGCTCACAACACTGAGTCGACCATCAGAGTTGTGATCTACAACATCCGTTCTGAGGTCGATAGGGGCCAGACTACGCTACTGGTGCTGCTCGATCTCACGGCAGCCTTTGACACCCTGTCTCCTTCGATCCTGGTGGACAGGCTTGAAGGGATAGGGGTGGGCGGGATCACCCTTAGTCTCCTCTCTTCCATCCTTCACCAAAGAAAGCAGAGAGTAAAATTGGGCAACTTTCTGTCCCCCTCCCAGTATGTGCAATGTGGGGTACCGCAGGGCTCCTCCTTAAGCCCGCCGCTATTTAACATCTATGTAACACCACTTGTCGAAGTGGTACGATTTTTGAATTCCAGGTTTTGTCGTACGCCGACGATACTCAGATTATGGTCTCTATTGCTCAGTCGGTAAACAACTAAGCCCTTAAATTCAGAGCATGTATGGAGGCAGTATCACAATGGATGGTACGAAACTTCTTAAAATTGAACGGGGAAAAGACAGATGTCTTGATTTTTGGAGGAAATCAAGATATTTGGTCTGAGGATTGGTGGCCTTCCTCTTTGGGGGACTGCCCCCGCCCGACCCGTTCCGCCAGGAATCTTGGCGTATTGATAGATCCGGCCCTCTCCTTCTACCTCCAGGTCAACAGAATGGTGTCCACCTGTTGTGCCATCATTCAGACGCTTAGAAAGATTGCCCCCTATCTGTCGCTGATGCCCGCAAACAGTCAACAGTTGCCCTTGTTTCCTCCAGGCTTGATTATTGCAATGCACTTTATTGCGGCATAAATAAGAGGTCTGTCCATCGCCTCCAGATGGTACAAAACGCCGCAGCCAGGATGGTCTTGAACCTCCCTAGGATCGCATCTGCAACTCAGGCCAGGAAAGATCTTCACTGGCTCCCTATCCATTTCAGAATTTCTTTCAAGATCCTTTGCATAGCCCACAGGGCAGTTTTCGGATTGGGCTCTGAAGGTATCAGGTTTCTTGTGAGCGCCTACATTCCCAGCAGAACCCTTCGCTCGGCCTCTAGAAATCTGCTTTCGGTTCCCAGATTTAAAAATGCGAAGTGGGGAGGAAGAGCCTTCTCCACCTTGGCCCCTAAGCTATGGAATTCCCTCCCACCTGAACTTTCTAGTCAACCCTCACTGGGGATTTTCCGCAAACCTTTAAAAACCTGGCTCTTCTCTCAGGCTTACTAATGTCCTGGCATCCGCTTCTCTGAGACTGTATGTTTGTGTGTGTCTTGCACCTTGATGCCCTCTGGGTTAAGTTTGCGCACCATAAATTCCCCATTCATTCATTCATTCATTGAAATATGCTGAGAAACTGTAATCTCATCAATAATTATACCTGCATATGGAACATCCAGCTTTGCATTTTTCTGCAAAGTTCTTTTTTACCAAGCCCACTTCACCACAATTTTGTCTGTCTTTTACTGACCCATAACGCAGTGAGTATTGGAGATCTTTTCCTTGCTGGCATTAGTCCACAAACAATCCTTGTTAGTTCACTGACTAAGGCTACCATCAATAAAGATAGCATCTATCCGAGCATGGCAAAGCCCTAGAAACAAACACCACCTCAACACATACAGAGAGGCAAGCACATGCTGATTTAAATCATTTCACTTTTTGCAAGCCATTGTTACCTCTTCATCACTTCCCATCAACAATGGTACTCTGCAAAAGACACTTGGGGTCATCCACACATTGCTTATGTCTCCTCCTTACTATTACCCACCCTTGCACTCTCTCAACACCTTTGCACTAATTGTACCCTGCATATGCAGGTTTTTATTACACAATGACCGCTTCTCCAATTTGTAAATATTTTCATAGCCAAGGCTACCTAGACAAAATACAAAGAAACAAAGTTCTGTATTGTTTTTGTACACTGTTTATAATTCAAACTATCCTGCAGTGCATGCTAAGATTTCAGCAGATCAGATTGCTAACTGTTTTATTTTACCCAGAATTAGTTAATTCGTTATTTTCTTCTCATTCACAGTTTTAGCTGAAGTTCCTTTTGTTGTGGACCCATGCGACATAGGGGGTTCTTTCTGTGTTCCATCCTTGGCCCTCCTGCACAGTTGTTTGAAGAGGACACGTGATGATGGCTCATCTACTGGGGAGCAGCACAGTCATGGATAGCCTGAGAAAGGACATAATGGACCTGCAGGGGGCCATCATCGACGTCTTCTCCAGAGTGGGTGCACTGCGCTACCCTTCCTGGAAGTTCCCTGATAAGGTCTCCTGTGACCTAGACTTGGTGATACTGCTAGAGCGTTATGACCACGTGGAGGGAGACCCCGAGTTCACCCAGCACTCCCACGTTGTTTTACTAGAGCTGGTAATTGATCGGTAAGAAAGATCACCCAGATTTTTTTTAAAGGATATTGCTACTAAAATGCTGAAATTATTTGATTTTTGGTTAGTGCCAATAAAACTGCTGTGACCTGGTTTTTAGATTTTGCTCATGTTGAAGATCTAATCTGTATAGGGAATTTCCCCAAAATACTTTACAAGAAGTCACAAGTAAAAAGTCACACCACCAGTAGACGACACAGCATAATTTCTACCTTCTCCACTTTGTAGCATACATTTTTTTATTAGCTGCAGAAAGGTATTGTGCTACATAAATGCAACTGTCAGCTTGGATTTTGATGATTAAATAATTTCTGCTCTTCTGTTATTTTCTAACTTTAATTGAGGCTTGAACAGCTAATAGTAAGAAATCAAATATGCAAAAGGAGTTCACATTGCCTATTCTATTTTGGAAGGCAAATTGCGTGCACCCTTGGCACAGTGGCCTTGGGTTTGGAAAATAACCAAAATCTGTTGAAATGGCAGCCAACAGGTGGTTTGACTTGGTCCTGGTACATATAAAGGTACGTGGAAACAATGGTTTAATCTATACACGACGGTGTAGCGTCTCCTAATGTGCACACAAGGAGTAATTTCCACAAAAGTAATATAAATCACTAATCAGAATCTACGCACCCACTCAACCTCCCCAAGGTACACCGCGTGGAAACAACCTGGTGGAAGAAACTATTTGATGTTGCCAGCAAATTCTGCTGCATGCTCCACATTAGAGGTTAGAAACTCATGTATACATGGGCCAAAAAAACTCACTATTACGAAGAATGAGCAGCCAACTAGACCTTCAGAACCCTCAGCAAGGTTACAGAATTTGAATAAACAGGAATATTTCACTGACCTCTACGTAATTCTACGAGAATGTTGATTACATTTGTCTGTACAAAATAGAGAGAGCCTGGACCACTGTTTGGAATAACCCATAAATATTTTTTCTATTTACCTCTTGCATCCCCCTCCGTAAACTCTATTTGTCCTGGATCTCCTTCTAAAAACCTACACCTTATTAGCTATTCCAAGCATCAGGAGTCCTGGCAGTTTAACTCTGTCAGCACCATCATTTCACCAGTTATGGAAATACTGAATGCACCCCACTTACAAGGAATAGTCAGTCACAAGGGAGCCAAGTATACTATAACAGTCCTGTTGTTGAACTAATTGACAACAGATAATAAAAGCATAATATCTAACCTTCCTTCTCTGTAAGGTCTTTAAAGATTAGGCCACTCACTAACTACAAACTGAAAGCTAACAACATACTCAACATCTGCCAGCCAGGTTGCAGACTCATCAAGAGCATAGAAACTACCCTTTCTGACACCAGTGAGCATTTCTTGATGACCCGGGTAGTGAATAATACAAAGTTTTAACACTACTAAATTTGTCAACCGTATAAGCCACAATGGACCAATCATTTTTTTCTTGAGACGTTGCAGGAACTTGCTGGATTCTCAAGGATTCCCCTGCGGCTGATCTGGTTATTTATATTAGAAGAAAAGCAACAGATTAAAATAAGACAGTCATTGGTATTTTATATTACTTAGGTGCAGCCTCTGCCTGAAGCAATCACACATCTGCTGTGTGGTTACAAATGGGAAGACACATCTCTGATTTAAAAAACACGATTTGATTAGCCTGTCTCAGATGCATAGTTATTTGTACATAGAGTGCTTAAATGCCATAAATGTCTTCTTAGTGCTAACTTCACCACTTTTCGGGCACATAATACAAATATACAGCTGTGGTGCTAAAGTCATGTCTTTACTTCCTTCCTTCCTTCCTTCCTTCGTAAATGGGAGGTGATCATCAAATGCTGTTAATATAGTCCTAACTGTATTCTACAAAATCCCCGTGTACACTGCGAAAGGCGGTACCCCCTACATAAGCACAATGTATTCCGAGAGTTCTATATCATTTGGCATCCGATTGGAGAAGATGCTTTATGGGCACATGCTGCTTTCATAAGCTCTCTGTTAGAAAGCAGACATTTCTTCTACTATAAACTAGCTTTAAATCAGTCTGGTTTCCCCATTGGATCCAAAACCAAGATCTGGGGTTCAGGAGGCTGAATTAGAACACTGCCTCAAAAACATGAGTCTAACCCCTAACCCACGCAGAAAAAGAAAAATACAGGAATCTTCTCTGAGCTACAGCTCTTCTTTTCACAACAAATCACAGAAATTGTGACAAACAGCTTCCAATTTGTTACATTTAAAACAGCCCTTCTGCTCCCAAGAAGCAAAAGGGCTGTGGTTCTCT
The DNA here is from genome assembly GCF_964263255.1 of Lissotriton vulgaris. Lineage (NCBI taxonomy): Eukaryota > Metazoa > Chordata > Amphibia > Caudata > Salamandridae > Lissotriton > Lissotriton vulgaris. The sequence continues at coordinate 262,130,499 of NC_141699.1, read as the reverse complement.
CCTGGCTCCACTACTGAAAAATAAGCTCGCTGGGGTGGCTAAGTTAAAAAAAAAAAAGGCTGAAGAATCAGGTGGATATATTGTGTTTTAACTTGAAGAATCAGGAACAAAACATTGTTTGAAGAGTTTCGTTGGCTCTTCATGGAGAACATATTACAACTTAAAACAATATGCACTCTTTATAAAGCCTGCGGAGGAAACTGACCACCATATCAACAGAAATGTGGTCCCCACTACATTTGGCCATAATCACCATATAAGTAATTCTAAATTGACTATCAAATCAACAGCAATGAGCCCACTCCATCCTCCATCTAAGTTCTAAGGACCACCAACTACACGTAGGAGCCAGCAATACTCTCAAAGGCTACGGCCCAATGCCATGGTGGATCTCCAGTTTGATGAGCTGCATTACTGGAGCCCTTGTGTATGAGAGTATAATTCACCTATGCTTGGCACACAGCAGATATGTGTGATGCTGAAGTGAAATGCTAGATCTTTACAAAAATGCAAACTAATAAATATGAGTTGCACTTTGTATCATTTCTGAATGCAGAATTCTTTGTATGATTTGCGAATACAGGATTCAGATCCTGCATATTCCTTGCAGCCATTGACAGCTCAGCACTCAAATGCATTTTCTGCATAACTGTCCTATTACTGTTCTGCAAATTACATTTAACTTAAATTATGTGAGATAGTTCTACCTTACTAATTTCACAAAAACTAAAATGGGTTTCTGTGGTGTTGGATTCACTGAACAATTAGGAAAACTGCATCCCTTCAGTGGTTTTATTTACATGTAAAGACTGAATTACATAAAACAAATACAATATCACCCGCTATGGCAACAATGAACAATTACTAGCATAATATGCTTAATTATCTTACTTGAAGTTTATTGAATAGAAGAGCTTTTCCTCTTAAAGTGATACAATCGTCGATTAAACAGACCCTGGGACATTACTTACCTGGAGAAAAGATGGAGATGGTTTGGAACGAGGAGCTACTCTGATTGAAAAGCCATCTTATGCTCCGGCTAAGAAGGGCAGACTTGGAAATAGGAAAATCAAAGGACCTATCACTAAAAATACAATTGGGATAGTTTGGAGTGGACTTTTCTGACAATCTGTGTAGGAGAGTAGGGTCTGTAATCCTATGATCACCCAGATTTTTTGCTTTTGTTTCACTGGTTTACGACTTTCTCTGGCTGTGGGCCTGCCAATCAGACCCACAGCCTGGCTGTTCTCTTTCTAAATTACGATATGTACCCTAGGTGCATTTACCAATTGGTACTGGGCCACCTTATCAGACCCCGTAACGCAGGGCATAGGTGTACCCAGGGCCGCCAGGGGCTGCAGCATGTATTATGCCACCCCTGGCTGGCCTCCTAAATTTGACACAACTGGCTGCATGACAGCTGGGGCGAAGTCGTGTAATCACACTTTGCTTTAGATATAGTAGCCCTATATCTAACCATACCATGGACACCCGAGCTCCTATCAGTCACTCCTATGGCAGGCCTTGACAATCCTGAAGGCAGAGTGCGTGGGCTCGTGTGAACTAGGCTCTGGCCCGAGCCGAGCCCGGTTGCAGCTTGCGGAATCAAGACCCAATGGCTGTTCCATGATAACGCGTACCACATCGGTAACTTCGGTGTCGCGTTATCAAGACATGTCGAGTAAGGTGTCATACGAATCGGGATGCTACCCCCGCACCAATTCTGGCGACGAGGTTAGCATTCCGCCCTTCTAGAGGGACACGACATGTACGTAACTGTGAACCCCGGTTAAAGTTAACTAAAGCCTCAGCTCCACAAAATGGATGCTGCCACCACAGACACGAGTCTGACCTCCTGCTGCTGGGAGTCCTTCCAGCGAGGAGAGCTTGGACAAAGGGTTTCCTGTCGAGGGCGGTGTTCGCACCGTCCCAGACAGGGTTTGTGTATTCTGGGTAGGTAGGGCTTTTGCGAGAAGGTGACTGCGGAGTGGCACCCCGGTGCTCACTACGCATCTGCCGGTCAGAACCAGTTCCAGGGGCACCAACCCTGGCCTGGGGAAAGTCTGGCAGGGGAGAGGGGTGTAACTACCTCCCTTCCTGGTCCCACCCTTAGGGCAGGACCTAGTCATGTACCCACCCCTTTCTTTAGAATAAAGGCCGGAGCGGGGACCCTTCCAAATCAGATCATCTTTGAATCAAGAACTACTTTCTACGAAAGGACACTCAAGACTCTTCTCAAGATTTCTCCCTTGTGACTAAGGAGTAGTCACCCTGCATCAGCGGGCACCATCTAAGAACTCTGCGGTTTGCTGTAAGTCCTTCCTCAAGGAATCCGACGGCCCAGCTCGACGAGAACCGGCTTCCCTGGCACCTCTGACCTCTACCCACGTCATCAGCTCAGCTGTGATCTGTGGGTGCGACGAGACCTCGAGGGACCGGCCATCATCAGAACCTGCACGCTCTTAACCAGCACGACCTTCGAAGCAATTCCCTGGTGAGTGCTCTGGGGTCCGAGAAGCCCCGACCCTGAGCCGCTCCAGCACCGAAGTGCAGTCTCCCAGCATCTCCACGATCTGCGTGGGGCCCTTCTGCTCGCTGCTCAGCACGTTGTCTGGTCACTAGCCTCCGGCTTGTGCCCTTCCTTGACGACGACCGACAAACAACTCTGCCGGTCTGGTTGCTCCAGACTGGCCCTTGCTTCCATCTTTGCGAGAAGCACCCCGGACCCTCCTGGTCCACTCACGACGCCATCTTAGGCCCACCACGTGGCCCTGAGATCTGCCAAGGCTTGTTGCCCCATCCTGGGCCCAGCGACGCCGACAGCATCATCCTTCGTGGGACAGCTCGCACCTCCGACGTGGTCGCCGACAACGCCTCCTGGTCCGTGAGACTGCAGAGCCTAGCGTCGCCCACCCACCGGGTCGAGGTGACGGCCAACCGGTGCCCTCCTGGTACCCTCTGACTACTGGCTAGTAGTACGAACTTGGTCCCCTCTGCTTTCAGGTATCAACAATCTCTGATCCAGGCTTGGATCCCTACGAACTATTCATCACTGGTCGCCGGCCAGCAACTCCTTTCTTCCGGCTCCTGGCTCGTCAGCGAAGACCCCAACGCCTGTAAGACTTGTGCAGCCGCAGCCCTCGTGGCTAGGTAACTCGGCATTTCGGTGCCTGCATAGCCTCTTTACTCTAGGGTCCCGAGTCCCTCGCTTCTGACTTGCCTTATCGGGTCCGCCCGAGACCTTAAACTTTCCGTGTCCTCGGACACTTGTTTTAATTGTGCACTTGAAGTATTTTCCTAAAGAGATTTGGTTTGTGCTTAGTACCCTGTCCTCATAAAGAGTACAGGGCTGTTGTGATTCTCAATAAATATCCTGTTTATTTTCATAACACTTGTGTGGTGTCCTTTCACTTGGTATTCAAGGGGTACATGTGTGGTAAACAGCTGGCTTAACACGCCCTCTCGAGTCTTTAGCCTTAGACTGCTCGTATCCACGCTACTAGGATAGCTGGTCTATAGGTTGACTTACAACCAAACACCATAAGGGTCGTTGGAACGATACATAGCGGTCGCTAGAATAGCGAACGTTGCATATCGGGCCAACTTCTCACATTGGTGAGCAGCGGGTGGGATTTGAGCTTGCTGTTGTTTTACCACACGTATCTTAAGAATATCTGGTTGAAAGATCGCATAAGTACTGTTAGTACATATAACTAAAGCTTAGAATACTCTGAGTTCTACTGAACCAGCTGTTGCAGCTCCTCAAGGCTTAGCACACCTTGGCTGCAACTCTTAGCAAGGGAACAGTAGGTAAACCCATAGTGTAGGTAGGTGCATCACTTACACCACACTAGAAACAGTATGTCGGACAAAGGAGGAAACTCTGAGTCTCCCCTTGTGTCAGTTGACCCTCCACAGGTCATCCCTTCAAGATATACTGCGCTTAACTTTCATGAGTTACGACAAGTATGTACCTCTAGGAAGATTAAGCAAGGGGCTAACCCCACCACCTCCTTTCTGATTGGTCTCCTAGAGACTTATGATGCCAGAAAGGCTGAGAAGCTTCTTAGCCCTTCTAATCCAGAAGGAGACATGCCTCCCCTCGAGGGAACCAGAGACGATCCTGACCTCATCCACCTCGCAACCGAGAACGAAGATGTGGAGGAGGATGAGGATGAGGATCCCTCTGGGGATGAGGCAGATAAGGGACAGGTAGAAGTCGTTAGACTAAGCAGGTCCAACTTAAGCAAACATGACAGTGGTACTGGGGGACTCCTGGGACCACTATCAGGTCAGCTTAACATTGGGAATGGACGAGCCAGATCTCTGTCAAGAGGCTCTGGCAGATCCCTTCAAACCAATGGCTCTCACAACTCTTCGCAACAAGGGATGACGTCCCCTCAGCGGAGAGTGTACGAAGCTAAGGAAAGGGCAGCTAATCTGAGGATCGAAAGGGAAGAACTTGCCCTGGCCAAAGAGAGGCTTGCCTTTGCTAGAGAGCAACAGTTAAGTGGGGCGGTCCCCACTGGTGGCAGCAATATACCTAGCAATAGGGAAAGGAGTTTTGATACAAAACACCTTGGTAAGATAGTGCCCCCCTTTAAACAAGGGGACGACATCCACAAATGGATTACTGCTTTGGAGAGGGCCTGCACTGTGCAAGGTGTACCCCAGAGTCAGTGGGCAGCTATCTTGTGGCTCTCCTTTGAAGGAAAAGGAAGAGACAAGCTCCTCACCACAAGGGTGGAGGATGCGAACAATTACCAAGTCTTGAAAAATACACTCGTTGAAGGGTTCGGCCTAACCACTGAGCAGTACAGGGTGCTGTTCAGGGATACCCAGAAGACGCAGTCTCAAGATTGGTCTGATTTTGTCGATTGTGCCACTAAGGCTTTTGAGGGCTGGTTGCTGGGCAGTAAGGTTACTGATTACGAAGGATTGTATAATTTGATGATGAGAGAACAAATTTTAAACAATTGTCAGAACCAGTTGTTGCATCAGCATCTTGTCGACTCGGATCTGACCTCTCCCCAAGAATTGGGAAAGAAGGCAGACAGATGGGTTCGTACGAGAGTTAAACAGAACCAGGGCCAGAATCAAGGTGGTCAGAAGAAAGCAGACCAGAAGGGTAAAGATTCTAAGGGGGAACAAAATGACCAGAAGTCTTCGACAGGTCCCCAACAACCCAAAGAGGGTGGGGGTCAGGCTCCCCAAAAGAAGAAAGAAGGCCAATCCAAAAGATGGTGCCAGTACTGTAAAAGTAAATCTCACTGGTTTAGTGAGTGCACCAAGAAAGGAGGAGGGCAGACTCCTGCCACTGCAGCCCCTAAGGCACCTGTGCCCCCTAGTACAGTCAGCAGTGGTAGTGCGCCTCCCAAGGGTTTAGTAGGGTTAACCCTGGGTTCTGAGGGGCGTGACAACTTAGTTGGCACACTCACTCAGGCTGTCCTTGTCAGTACAGGGGACGCGGACGTGTCCCCTGACATAAGTCCCAATACCTTGGGCAAATACAGACAGACGCCTTTCATAAATGGAAAGATGGCTCAGGCCTATAGGGACACTTGTGCCAGCGTCACCATGGTGACGCCTAACTTTGTGGACCCTGGACAGATCATGCCAGGTACGGAATTCCTGGTGACCAATGCAAGCAATGTCACTACCAATCACAGTATGGCAATTGTAGCTTTCTCCTGGGGAGGGGTAACTGGCCAAAAGAAGGTTGTAGTTAGTCCAGACCTCCCAGTGGATTGTTTGTTGGGCAATGATTTGGAGTCATCACAATGGTCAGAAGTGGAGCACCGGACTCACATGGAAATGTTAGGTTTGCCAGCACATGTGTTTGCTGTGACCAGGTCACAGGTCAGGAAATGCCCGACTGAACAGGTGCTGGATCCTGGAACAACGGACCAGACATCTCCCAAGAAAAAGAGCGGTAGGGTTAAGGCTGCGCCTTCCCCCTTGCCCCAGGTCGTGGATCAAGTCTCAGAGGAGGCTGACCTACAGGAATTGAGGGAAACTGAGCCTAGGGAGTTCGAACTTGATCAAGTTGAATTCTTGGGTTCAGGGGGACCCTCAAGGGAAGACCTGGGGAAGGACCAGTTAGACTGCCCTTCTCTTGAACCCCTCAGACAGCAGGCTGCTGCTGAGGCTGCTGGGAACGCCACAGGTACCCACAAGGTATACTGGGAAGATGGACTCCTGTACACTGAGTCAAGAGACCCCAAGCCTGGCATGACCAGGAGGCTGGTTGTACCCTTGTCTCAGCGTGGTTTCCTACTTACCTTGGCCCACGAGATTCCCTTAGCAGGTCACTTAGGCCAGACGAAAACGTGGGACAGGCTTGTCTCACACTTTCACTGGCCTCATATGAACGAAGATACCAAGGAGTTTTGCCGCTCCTGTGTCACTTGCCAAGCCAGTGGTAAGTCAGGTGGCACGACAAAGGCCCCCCTTATACCAATGCCTGTGGTGGGGGTGCCCTTTGAACGGGTGGGGATCGACATCGTCGGTCCCATGGAACCACCGACAGCATCAGGGCACAAGTTTATACTGGTGGTAGTGGATCATGCCACCAGGTATCCTGAAGCTATTCCCCTTAGGACCACTACAGCACCTGTTGTGGCAAGAGCCCTAGTTGGAGTATTCTCCAGAGTGGGCTTCCCTAAGGAGGTCGTCTCCGACAGAGGTGCAAACTTTATGTCGAGCTACTTAACTGCTATGTGGAAGGAATGTGGTGTCAACTACAAGTTCACTACACCCTATCATCCACAATGCAATGGGCTTGTTGAGAGATTCAACAGGACCCTTAAAGGGATGATTCATGGACTACCTGAAAAGCTTCGGCGTAGATGGGACGTCCTGATCCCCTGCCTCTTGTTCGCCTACAGAGAAGTCCCACAGAAGGGGGTTGGCTACAGCCCTTTTGAACTTTTGTACGGGCATCCTGTAAGAGGACCCCTGTGTTTGGTGAAGGAAGGATGGGAGAGACCTCTCAAAAAGCCTGCAGCCAACATAGTGGACTATGTGCTTGGCCTCCGCTCGCGGATGGCTGAGTACATGGAGAAGGCATCTGAAAACCTTAAGGCCAGCCAAGAACTCCAAAAAGCTTGGCATGACCAAAAGGCTGTCTTGACTGTTTACCAGCCCGGACAGAAGGTGTGGGTGTTGGAGCCGGTGGCCCCAGCAGCACTCAAGGACAAATGGTCCGGGCCCTACACCATCCTGGAGAAAAAGGGAGAGGTCACCTACCTGGTTGACCTGGGAACTCCCCGGAGCCCCCACAGGGTGCTTCATGTCAACAGGCTCAAGGCATATGTCGACAGGAAGGACATGAGTTTGCTCATGGCCCTAGATGAGGGACAGGAAGAAGAGAGTGACCCTCTCCCCGACCTGCTCACTCAGAACCCTGACGATGGATCGGTAGATGGTGTTGTCTTTTGTGGCAGCCTCTCCGAGCATCAACAGAGCGACTGTAAACAGGTTCTTCAGTCGTTCAGACATATGTTTTCTCTAACACCCAGTCAGACCGATTGGTGCACCCATGAGGTTGACACTGGTGACAGCCTGCCCGTTAAGAGTAAAATCTACCGGCAGCCTGATCACGTTAGAGACTGCATCAAGAGTGAAGTGCAGAAAATGTTGGAGCTGGGAGTCATTGAACCCTCGGATAGCCCTTGGGCTAGTCCCGTAGTTCTAGTGCCGAAACCTCACACCCAGGGTGGTAAGAGAGAGATGAGGTTTTGCGTAGACTACAGGGGTCTCAATGCAGTCACTAAGACTGACGCCCACCCAATACCAAGGGCAGACGAGCTTATCGATAGATTGGCTTCGGCCAACTACTTAAGTACGTTTGACCTGACCGCTGGGTATTGGCAAATCAGGTTAGCTGAGGACGCCAAGCCTAAAACCGCATTTTCAACCCCTGGTGGGCATTATCAGTTCGTGGTGATGCCCTTTGGTCTGAAAAATGCACCTGCCACCTTCCAAAGGTTGGTGAATCAAGTCCTTACTGGGCTGGATGACTTCTGTGCGGCGTATCTTGACGATATCGCTGTCTTTAGCTCCACCTGGGAGGATCACCTGGTCCACCTGCGGAAAGCGTTAGAGGCTCTGCAAGCAGCAGGCCTCACTATCAAGGCCACCAAGTGCCAGATAGGGCAGACACAGGTTGTATACCTGGGCCACCTTGTAGGTGGAGGCCAGGTTCAGCCACTGGAGAGCAAGATACAGTCAATCAGGGACTGGGCTCCTCCAACCACCCAGACTCAGGTTCGAGCTTTCTTGGGCCTGACTGGTTACTATAGGAAGTTTGTCAGGAACTATGGTTCCATCGTGACACCATTAAACGAACTGACAAGTAAGAAAATGCCAAAAAAGGTTCAGTGGACAGCGAGCTGTCAAAAAGCATTCGATGACCTAAAGCAGGCCATGTGCACGGCGCCTATCCTCAAGAGTCCGGACTACTCCAAACCATTCATTGTCCAAACAGATGCTTCTGAGTTGGGTGTGGGAGCTGTTCTTTCTCAACTGAATTTCGATGGTCAAGACCAGCCCATTGCTTTTATAAGCAGAAGGCTGACCCCTAGAGAGAAGAATTGGTCAGCTATTGAGAGGGAGGCCTTTGCTGTGGTTTGGGCCCTGAAGAAGCTGAGGCCATACTTGTTTGGCACTCACTTCAAGATTCAGACCGACCATAAGCCCCTCTTGTGGCTAAATCAGATGAAGGGTGAAAACCCCAAACTGCTAAGGTGGTCCATTTCCCTACAGGGGATGGACTTTACAGTGGAACATAGACCTGGTACTGATCATGGCAATGCCGATGGGCTCTCCAGATATTTCCACTTAGAACAAGAAGACTCACCTGGTCAAGGTTAGCTTATTGTTCCGACGTTTGGGGGGGGGTCATGTAGGAGAGTAGGGTCTGCAATCCTATGATCACCCAGATTTTTTGCTTTTGTTTCACTGGTTTACGACTTTCTCTGGCTGTGGGCCTGCCAATCAGACCCACAGCCTGGCTGTTCTCTTTCTAAATTACGATATGTACCCTAGGTGCATTTACCAATTGGTACTGGGCCACCTTATCAGACCCCGTAACGCAGGGCATAGGTGTACCCAGGGCCGCCAGGGGCTGCAGCATGTATTATGCCACCCCTGGCTGGCCTCCTAAATTTGACACAACTGGCTGCATGACAGCTGGGGCGAAGTCGTGTAATCACACTTTGCTTTAGATATAGTAGCCCTATATCTAACCATACCATGGACACCCGAGCTTCTATCAGTCACTCCTATGGCAGGCCTTGACAATCCTGAAGGCAGAGTGCGTGGGCTCGTGTGAACTAGGCTCTGGCCCGAGCCGAGCCCGGTTGCAGCTTGCGGAATCAAGACCCAATGGCTGTTCCATGATAACGCGTACCACATCGGTAACTTCGGTGTCGCGTTATCAAGACATGTCGAGTAAGGTGTCATACGAATCGGGATGCTACCCCCGCACCAATTCTGGCGACGAGGTTAGCATTCCGCCCTTCTAGAGGGACACAACATGTACGTAACTGTGAACCCCGGTTAAAGTTAACTAAAGCCTCAGCTCCACAAAATGGATGCTGCCACCACAGACACGAGTCTGACCTCCTGCTGCTGGGAGTCCTTCCAGCGAGGAGAGCTTGGACAAAGGGTTTCCTGTCGAGGGCGGTGTTCGCACCGTCCCAGACAGGGTTTGTGTATTCTGGGTAGGTAGGGCTTTTGCGAGAAGGTGACTGCGGAGTGGCACCCCGGTGCTCACTACGCATCTGCCGGTCAGAACCAGTTCCAGGGGCACCAACCCTGGCCTGGGGAAAGTCTGGCAGGGGAGAGGGGTGTAACTACCTCCCTTCCTGGTCCCACCCTTAGGGCAGGACCTAGTCATGTACCCACCCCTTTCTTTAGAATAAAGGCCGGAGCGGGGACCCTTCCAAATCAGATCATCTTTGAATCAAGAACTACTTTCTACGAAAGGACACTCAAGACTCTTCTCAAGATTTCTCCCTTGTGACTAAGGAGTAGTCACCCTGCATCAGCGGGCACCATCTAAGAACTCTGCGGTTTGCTGTAAGTCCTTCCTCAAGGAATCCGACGGCCCAGCTCGACGAGAACCGGCTTCCCTGGCACCTCTGACCTCTACCCACGTCATCAGCTCAGCTGTGATCTGTGGGTGCGACGAGACCTCGAGGGACCGGCCATCATCAGAACCTGCACGCTCTTAACCAGCACGACCTTCGAAGCAATTCCCTGGTGAGTGCTCTGGGGTCCGAGAAGCCCCGACCCTGAGCCGCTCCAGCACCGAAGTGCAGTCTCCCAGCATCTCCACGATCTGCGTGGGGCCCTTCTGCTCGCTGCTCAGCACGTTGTCTGGTCACTAGCCTCCGGCTTGTGCCCTTCCTTGACGACGACCGACAAACAACTCTGCCGGTCTGGTTGCTCCAGACTGGCCCTTGCTTCCATCTTTGCGAGAAGCACCCCGGACCCTCCTGGTCCACTCACGACGCCATCTTAGGCCCACCACGTGGCCCTGAGATCTGCCAAGGCTTGTTGCCCCATCCTGGGCCCAGCGACGCCGACAGCATCATCCTTCGTGGGACAGCTCGCACCTCCGACGTGGTCGCCGACAACGCCTCCTGGTCCGTGAGACTGCAGAGCCTAGCGTCGCCCACCCACCGGGTCGAGGTGACGGCCAACCGGTGCCCTCCTGGTACCCTCTGACTACTGGCTAGTAGTACGAACTTGGTCCCCTCTGCTTTCAGGTATCAACAATCTCTGATCCAGGCTTGGATCCCTACGAACTATTCATCACTGGTCGCCGGCCAGCAACTCCTTTCTTCCGGCTCCTGGCTCGTCAGCGAAGACCCCGACGCCTGTAAGACTTGTGCAGCCGCAGCCCTCGTGGCTAGGTAACTCGGCATTTCGGTGCCTGCATAGCCTCTTTACTCTAGGGTCCCGAGTCCCTCGCTTCTGACTTGCCTTATCGGGTCCGCCCGAGACCTTAAACTTTCCGTGTCCTCGGACACTTGTTTTAATTGTGCACTTGAAGTATTTTCCTAAAGAGATTTGGTTTGTGCTTAGTACCCTGTCCTCATAAAGAGTACAGGGCTGTTGTGATTCTCAATAAATATCCTGTTTATTTTCATAACACTTGTGTGGTGTCCTTTCACTTGGTATTCAAGGGGTACATGTGTGGTAAACAGCTGGCTTAACACGCCCTCTCGAGTCTTTAGCCTTAGACTGCTCGTATCCACGCTACTAGGATAGCTGGTCTATAGGTTGACTTACAACCAAACACCATAAGGGTCGTTGGAACGATACATAGCGGTCGCTAGAATAGCGAACGTTGCATATCGGGCCAACTTCTCACAATCTGGCCATTTGAATAATAACTTATGCACAACATCTCTTCGGGCACTTGTTCCATGAGATTTAGGCCCCAGAGGCCTGAAATCTCACACAATGCACAGGAGTTTAATGCTTTTTGATCTAAGAATAAGTGGTAAAATAGAGGCAGATGGTTTTTACACATATTGATACAAGTTTTGCAGCCTCAGTCACAGTGGATGCTGACTTGTGGAAGCACTCATTACTCTGTGGCTGTGAAGGTTTTAAACAAATCAGAGCATCCTTTTTAGGATTGCACATGTTGATAGGATTTCATCCGTAACATATATTTCTTCATAGGGCAGCCTGAGTGAATGAACCTGTGATCTGAGTGTGCGCAGTCAATGGCTGACACTGCTGTCAGACAGGAAAAACTCACACAAGGTGCGATAGCTGCAAGAGTTCAACCAAAATGTTTTTTACCTCAGGCAATTCCCTACTTGGGCTTGGAAATTCCTAGCAAGAGACTAATCGTTTTCGAAGAGGAAGCCTCACCCACATCATGTGACATGCTTCATCATAGGAAACCTCTGTCCACCCTGGTAGGATAGTACCACTAGGGCGGACTTAACCTCGAGAAAAAAGGGTCGGGAGTTCTTAGATAAAGTTCCACATGCACAGTGAGGAATCCAGACAACTAAATTACCTAGAGGTACAATGGTTTAATCCATCCACATTACGCCAGCATGTTTCTGCCCTTGATAATTGGCTGTTCAGGTCACAGATAATCAGGGCCAAGGATCCGTAATGGACAGGCCTATTCACCGTTAAATGATACAGTGTGTAACCAATACACACTAGGTGAGTCCTATCTTGTCTATGTTTAGTTGCTCTTAAAAGAATTTGAGACAAATAATAGAAATATTTATAAAAAAAGATTGGCACTGCTAATAATTCTCACGTGCAAAGACCTAACATCTGATAGTGGAAAACTATAGACACTACACTGCACACCATACAAAAGCACACATGTTAAGTGAAATATACACATGCAAGTGGAGATCCATTTCCTACCCTAATTTAGATAATGCTATCTTCCTGGTCTGAGATGAGACAATGTCCTCTGTAGTCACACCCTAATTAAAAGAAGTGTTCTTTTGTTTATGACACAGGTTAAAACGTATTGGAAGATACCATTACCAGGCTTCTAAAAATCTTAAAATGTTACTAGATATGCAGGACTAGTGACTTAAATAATCTACTTGACCTAATTAAAATGCTATAGACCCATAAACTGGTTTCAAATTATGTGATCCTAGGCAAATAGTTGAATTCACTGAGCCACCATTTTCTTCCTTATCACATATGAGAGCATCTTCAAATACACAAGTTCAGCATGTCTGCTGTAAAAAACACTTTTGTTTGATTTAATAGACTAAACTTTTGCTCCATATATAATACATTACACACAAACGACCCGGATACTGAACTGTGAACAAGTCAGCTTGTCTGACGAAACGCGCAACCATTCATTACATTTACTGGCTTACTACTGAGTGTGAATCCTTCTTGGAGAAGACTAAAAGGTGTGAACAAGTCAGCTTGTCTGACGAAACGCGTAACCTTTCATTAAATTTACTGGCTTACTACTGAGTGCGGATCCTTCTTGGAGAAGACTGTTGGGTGCATATATAATACATATATAACACAAATCTAGCCATATATAGGATACTCATGGCAGCTTACTTGCCTATTACTTCATTAACAACATTTTCATCAGGGCGGGGCAGGAATATTTTTCACATCATGTTTAAAAGCTATCACTTTCCTTACATGCATACGTGAACCATGAAGTAGTAGGACACCTACTTGCAGCCAGCAGATTTTCTATTGAAATGGCCACAAAATTTCCCACGGATGTGGTTTTACTGATAAAACTATATTGTGTATAAACATGTTTTGAACTCGAGTTTCTGCAATCATAAAGTAAAATGTGCTTTCGTAATTCTGGATATCTTTTGAAATATTTGTACTATTAATTTACAAGCTGTTTAAATGTTGTGTGTTAGAAAAAAACCTGACATCTTACAGCCTTTTGTTTCACAATGATTGTCAGACTGCTCATTTGACAACATTCTCTATCTGTAATAAGAGAAAGAAAAGTCAAGTCAGAGAATTTATATAGCGCACTACATACCCAGAGGGTCTCAAGGCGCTTAGGGAGGGGAGGAGGATTACTTGTCAAATATCCACGTTTTAAGTTGCTTTCTGAATGCTAGGTGGTTCTGGGTGAGGCGAAGGTAAGTGGGGAGTGAGTTCCATGTTTTAGCAGCCAGGTATGAGAAGGATCTGCCTCCCATGGTGGTCTTGATGATGCGAGGTACAGTGGCGAGGGCTTGGCTGGAGGAGCGTAGTTGGCGGGAGGGGGTGTAGAAGGACAGACGTGAGTTGAGGCATTCTGGTCCGATGCCGTAGAGTGATTTGTGTGCGTGGGTTAGCAGTCGGAAAGTGATCCTCTTATTGACGGGTAGCCAGTGGAGGTCTTTCAGGTGGCCAGAGATGTGTTCGTTGCGCGGGATGTCTAATGTGATCCTGGCTGAGGCGTTTTGGATTCGTTGGAGTTTCTTCTGGAGTTTAGCGGTAGTACCTGCGTAGAGGGTGTTTCCGTAGTCCAGTCGGCTCGTGACCAGAGCATGGGTGACTGTTTTTCTGGTTTCGGTGGGGATCCAGCGAAATGTTTTTTTGAGCATGCGGAGAATGTTGAAGCAGGATGAGGATACAGCGCTGACTTGTCTGTTCATTGAGAGTGAGGAGTCTAGGATAACGCCTAGGTTCCGTGCGTGGTCTGTCGGGATGGGTGCTTTTCCAAGGGCTTCCGGCCACCAAGAGTCGTAAGATGAGGACTTCTGTTTTATCTGAGTTCAGTTTCAGACGGCTGTGTTTCATCCATTCCGCAACTTCTTTCATTCCTTCGTGTAGGTTAGTTTTGGCGGTGCTGGGGTCATTGGTGAGAGAAAGGATCAGTTGAGTGTCATCCGCGTAAGAGATGATGTTGAGGTTGTGTTGGCGGGCGATGGCCGCGAGGGGGCTCATGTAAACGTTGAAAAGGGTGGGGCTGAGTGAAGATCCTTGTGGTACGCCGCAGATGACTTCAGTGGCCTCTGATTTGAATGGAGGGAGGCGGACTTTCTGGGTTCTTCCGGAGAGGAACGAGGTGATCCATTCCAGTGCTTTTCCTTGTATTCCGATGTTTCTGAGGCGTTGTAAGAGGGTGTTGTGGCAGACTGTGTCGAAGGCTGCAGAGAGATCGAGGAGGATGAGGGCGACTGTGTCTCCATTGTTCAGTAGAGTTCGAATGTCGTCTGTTGCTGCGATGAGGGCGGTTTCAGTGCTGTGTTTTGCTCGGAAGCCAGACTGTGAGGAGTCGAGGGATTTGTTGGCTTCGAGGAAGGTGGCGAGCTGGTTGTTGACAGCTTTCTCGATTACTTTGGCCGGGAATGGAAGGAGCGAGATGGGGCGGTAATTTTTGAGTTCGGTGGGGTCCGCTGTGGGTTTTTTCAGAAGGGCGGTGAGTTCAGCGTGTTTCCAGCTTTCCGGGAAGGTGGCGGAGTTGAAGGAGCAGTTGATGACATCTCGGAGGTGCGGTGCTATGACGGAGTCTGCTTTGTTGAGGATGTGGTGAGGACATGTGTCTGTGGGGGATCCTGAGTGGATGGAGTTCATCAGGCGGATGGTGTCTTCAGTGGAGATTGGGTTCCATTCGTTGATGGTGTTCAAGGAGGTAGAATGTTCAGCATATGGTTGGGTGGGTTGGTCTCCGGGTTGGTTATCGAAGCTGTTGTGGATGTCAGCAATTTTGTTGTGGAAGAATGAAGCTAGGGAGTCGCAGAGGGCTTGAGAGGGGGTGATGTCGTTGGAGTTGGCTGAGGGGTTGGTGAATTCCTTGACGATATTGAAAAGTTCCTTGCTGTTGTGGGCGTTGTTGTCAAGTCGATCCTTGAATGCTGTTTTCTTGGCCTTTCGGATTAGTTGGTGGTGTGTGCGGGTGGCGTTTTTGAAGGCGTCCTTGGTGCTGGTGGTTGGGTCTTTTTTCCAGACCTTTTCAAGGGAGCGGCAGAGTTTCTTGGACTTTTTGAGATCATCGTTGAACCATGAGGCCTTCTTGCTGCCAGGTTTGTTTTGACGTTTTTTCAGTGGTGCTAAGGTGTCGGCGGTGTTGGATAACCATAGGGTGAAGTTGGCGGCGGCTTGGTCTGGGTTGGAAGAGTGGGCTGGGGGGTTTAGAAGAAGCGATGAGGAGATCTGGTCGATGGTGATTTTGTTCCAGTTTCTTTGCAGAGTTGGTTGGAGGTGGTTGATGGGTTTTGGCTTGTTGTAGGTGAAGTGAACGCAGCTGTGGTCAGTCCAGAGGAGATCCGTAGTGTGGCTGAAGGAGACATGATTGCTGGAGGTGAAGATGGGGTCGAGTGTGTGACCTGCGATGTGGGTTGGGGAAGTGACCAGTTGTTTAAGTCCGAGTTTGGCGAGGTTGTCCAAGAGGGTGGTGGTGTTGCGGTCGTTGATCTTTTCAAGGTGGAAGTTGAGGTCTCCCAGAAGGATGTAGTCTTTGGAGGGGAGCGCGTGTGGAGTGACGAAGTCTGTGATGTCTTCACTGAATTTTGCGCGGGGTCCTGGTGGTCTGTAGAGGAGGGTGCCTCTGAGTGTGGTCTTGGGGTCGATGTGGATCTGGAAGTGAAGGTGTTCGGAGTTGGCGAGGTTGGCGTCAGAGCTGGTTGAGATGCGGATTGATTTTTTATGGACGATAGCGATTCCTCCTCCAGTGTGGCCGGTGCGGTCCTTGCGTGTGATCTTATAGTCTTCAGGGATGGCGATGGTGATGTCTGGGGCGGAGGAAGCATTCATCCATGTTTCTGTTAGGAAGGCGACGTCTGGAGAGATGGTGTCTAATAGGTTCCATAGGTCAATGGCGTGCCTGTGGACCGATCGGGTGTTGAGCAGGATGCATTGTAGGTGGTTGGGGTCGGGAATCTGAGGTGTGTTCGTAGCGGAGTTGGTGACGGTACCGGAGAATTTGCAGGAGTAGCAGGAGAAAGGTCCATGGGTGTGTCCGGGAGCGGCTTGGACGCAATCGGGGGCGCGACCGGGGTTAAGGGTTAGGAGGGTGGCGCATCGAAGGTAATGCGGGAGGGCTGGGCAGCGCGGGGGGCAGGGGGTCTGGCGCTGGGCGCGGTCCAGGCGCGGACGGGCGTAGACGGGCTTACCTTTGGCGCACCTTCGGCGCGGGTTGGGCGCGGTCGCTGCGCGTGAACGCTGCGCGCTTGGGCTGCTGTCATATATGGATGATGGGAAAAGGGAGGGGTGAGGGCGGCTCAGCTGGGAGGCGGGGCGGGCTCGGGTCAACACGAAGCACAACAACAACAGCTACAAAATGGAGGGGGGAGTCGAGCAGGGCGCTGGGGGGTATCGCGCAGTTAACTTTGGCAAGAAAACAATGGTGCAAGCAAGCGAGGTGCAGTCAATGCAGTTAAAGGCACAGTTAAATAATGCAGCTCAGTTCAATGATATCGGCAGGCAAGCGAGGTCAAAACAATTAATTAGATGGCAGTTCAAATATGCTACAGTCGCTCAAAGCAGCTCAGTTCAATGATACCGACAGGCAAGCGAGGTTAAAACAATTAATTAAATGGCACTTCAAATATGCTACAGTCGCTCAAAGCAGCGCAGTTCAACGATACCGCTACACGGTGGAGAGGCAGGGGAGCGACCACTCGGGGCAGAAGCACAATGTCCAGGATAAGATAAGCAGCAATTAGTAAAAATACAAACAGACATTTGACCTCTGTCCTTGCACAGACAGCAAATGTGTCAAGATAAAAACAAGATTTAAAGGCGTCTTTATTGTTCATTCAGTTTCTGAATGAACAGAACACCTGTTCTATTCCAGCTTAAGTTCATTCGCCAGAACAGATGAGTAGGTCCTGTGAATAGCGCGACCTGATAAAATTGTCTCGCCATAGGGAGTGGGCGAGTAGATTTTTCAAGGCCTGATTACTATCCACTCCTAGCCAGTTTTACCTAAATTTGGGTATGGATGCCGTTCCAAGCAATGCCCAATGTTACAAGACTTAAAGGCCTAGAACTGTGCACTCTCTGATCTTACTCTGATCAACTCAGACAACTCAGACAAAAAAGGGACATAATCTAATACAAATAGACCACTAGGTCCAAATAATTTGAAAATGTCAGTTATCTAAAGGTGTAGCATAAACAACATTACTGTGTAATCTAGTGGGCATAAACATCATTACTGTGTAATCTAGTGGGCTTCCTAGATGATTGAAAAGTGCTCACTGCTTCTGATAAGGATAATAATAATTGATGACAGTGGGAAAATGCTGTGAACTCTTTTGGTCACAGCTTCATTAGTGGAAGTGGAAGCCTTAATCAGGAAATAATAAAACTTTTGGTACTTCCTTCAAGATGCATGTGGTCACACTGCATTTCTTCATTCCCATCCTTGGGCCCCACTTACCTCGTCAAGAGGTCTGTTGTGCCTGACACCCGTCCATGCTCCTCAACCAGTGCTGGTACGAGATGACCGGCATGCTAATCCTGGTGGATGAAGTCAGGACACACATCGCATCTTTGTCCAGGGCAGGTGATGCTATAGGAATCATGGGGCTTATAGTCCCTCCCATAACATTGTTTAAAGGCTCTGTACAGACGTGCTTTTTCAATTTGATTCTTGTTGGAAACAGAACATGTAGGAAAACAGTGAGAATACCACTAAACTTGGGCACACCTGTTGATACACTTTATCACAGAAGTCACTATGTAATTGTTTTTCTACACCTTTTTAATCTCGTGGGACCAAAACCGAGAAGCACAATTAAAAGGGGGAGGAAAAAAGGAAGGGGTTCCACCAACCGTATGTAATCCCAAGTAACGAAGTCCTTTGATTAACTTTTATTTACACAGTAAAAAGGAGTAGCTGGTGCTTCAAGCCGTCTACAAAATATGGATACAGGAAAAAAATATTTGAAGCTTGGTAAACTTAATTTTTTTCTGATAATGTTATGGCTAGATGGAGACGGAAAGGACTTATGACTTTGGGGGATTTAATTGACTGTAGTGGTATCAAGACTTATTCCTCGGAAGTATCTGAATATGAGCTCCCCAAAACTGATTTTTTCAAATATCCACAAATTCGTGACTATTAACAAAAGAGAGGAGATTTATTGAATTTGGCTTAAAAAGTGTCTTGCTGGAGACAATCGGGAAGCCTGGGAGGATTGGTATCTTATTCCAGAATCTTATGGAACTGCAAGGGATGATCCCAAAATACGGAATCTCAAATGGAATAATTGATTAAATTAGGCAGGGAATGTTCTACAACAGTCAATCGCACTCTCAGAAAAGCTTTTGGTTTCCTCTAGTCTTAAAACGCAACATTATAAAACTATTTTTAATTTGTATTATACTCCTGCCAAAATTGCACGGTGGGGAGCCCAAAATGAAGGTAAATGCACGCGCCGTGGGAGAGACCAAGCTGATAGCTTGCATATTTTTATTGAATGCCCAGACTTGAGACAATTTATAAATAAGATGGAGATTTTTTTGATAGAGCTGACGGGTGCGGATTGGGATTACATCTACTGGGATGATGTTGGGAGTACTGGAAGAATCATTAGCCACACAGGGAATGTACGAATTTAGGTATTTTATATTCATAGCTGTAGCGGTGGCTAGATTATGTATAGCGTCACTATGGAGGTAGAAAGAGCCACCATCTTTTGAAATGTGGAGGGGCAGACTTTTTTCCATATGTAACCTAGAAAATAGCCTTTGCGCTCTCAAGGGACCTCAGAAACGCAGGTAAGGTATTAAGATATGGGGGGCGTTTGTAGAGTACCCTGCAATAAGTCCTATCTTTCCTAACCCACATGTTAACATGCCCTGATTTATATTTGATTTTTTCCTCTGTTCTTTTTTTTAAATATTATAATTACATGGATGTTTGGTCTCTAACATGGTTTATATTTTTGTGAAATATGTTAAAAGTATAGGATGACGAAAAGTATGTATTGAACCCTCTCATTATACTTTGTTTTGCTGTTTCAATGACCCTAAATATAAATGTATATTGATTTTATTGGCCAAGTAAAAAAATAAAAAATAAAAATGTCCTCAGCGAAAAACAAAAACAAAAACATTTAGCCACGAAAATCCAAACTCACTTAACACATATTTGGGATATACCAAACCTCAATGCTGATTACACGTGTGCACCATGAAAATAAGGTTAACTTTTTTTTATGGACCAGTCAGTACTCGGAAGAGATTCTTTGCCAAAAGAAAGTACAATACCCACGTTCTCCGGCTTAGAAATTTCCCATCTAGGAAGATCCATAAGTGGGGCTAGCGCTCCAACCTGTTGTATTTCTGGTAATTGGTCCTTCTCGGACAAAAGGCTGTATTTAAAGGGAGAAAACATTTTTTTACGATGTAATTGGGAGTTTAAAAGGACCCAGGGAACTGCACCATTCAGTCCGTGTACAAAGGGGTCTGTATAGCCATCTCTGTTCAAAAGCCAGAAGGAGTTTTTTCATGTCTTTTCGTGAGGGTCTTAATTTTTCAATGACATACCACTCCATGTCTCTCTCAGTGTGTCCTTTTTCAATATAATGTGTAGTCAATCTAGTCGCATTACATTTGCACCTAATGGTGCTGCAGTGTTCTGTTATTCTTATTCGCACACTTCTTGTTGTCATGCTCATATGCACAAGGCTGCAGGGGCATATAATGACAGAAATCACATTAATGGAATTTAAGTTTTCACAGAGTTTTGAAGCCCAGGTTGATCTCCGTTACTCTCTTCGTGAAAGGGCATACCCTGCAATTTCCACAAATAGAATCACTTACTGGGAGTTGTTGGTTCCAGATGGTGGAATAACTGATCTTTTTCTCTGGTTGTCTAAGATGGGTGTGTACCAAGATGCCTTTTATATTTCTAGCTCTTTTAAATGAGTACATGTGTTTACTGAAGTTGAGGCCTCGTGATTGTAAGATCCCCCAGTTCTTGCTAATGATTTTTTGTAGTCTGTTTGATAGGGGACTAAAGATAGTAACACAGATGAGTCTATCCTGGGCACCTCTTTCATAATTAGTTAAGAATTGGTCTCTGTTGTTTTTAAAAGACCTCTTATTTGCCTTCTCAATCAAATGTGGTGGATATTTTTCTTAGACAATTTGTTACAGAGTTTTTTTAGCATGAGACTTACAGTCATTAGTTTCTAAACAATTCCGACTTAGTCGTAGGAACTGTTGTACTGGTGAGTTCCTCTCAAGGAACGAGGATGGAAGCTCTCAAAATGGAGAAGGTTATTCAGTCAGTCAGTCAGTCATTAAGTCTTTATTGCGATTCTTCATCATAAAAGACAATCTAAAACAATAATACAAAAATCCATACAAGATAAAATTCATCAAATACAAGATAACATTTTTTTCCTAGAATCCAATAATACATGAGTACTTAAATATTTACATTATAAAAACCCTAAAATAGAATTAAATGTGGAAATAGGCAATAGACTTAGACATATCTAAAAATATCTCTATTTAAAGATCTCTAGTGTGAGGTCACCAATCCTGTAATAATTCCCAACAGTAGATCCTACAACAGATAGCCATGAAATCGATCATTCCTGCCTGCTAAACCCCACCCTTTTTAATCAGAAGGACCCACGCCCAACTCAAAAATTTTGCTAAACCGATGACAACTGGGTTAGTAGTATTATTTTTCAATATTCTGTTTGCGACCTGTGCTGATCTTGTTCCCATAAGCAAACAAACAGGTTTTAACCATACGCGCCTGGGTTGTGGGTATGCAGGGCAGGCAAATAAAAAATGGTCGATGGTTTCAATGTGATCTAGACAAAATACACATTTATCGCTACCGGCAGTATTCCATCTACTGGATAACCATTGTAGTGGTAGTGTACCTACTCTGAGCTGGTGATACAATTTGCGATCTAGAAGCTTCATGATGGTGTCCCAATACTCTTCCAGGAGGGGTTCATCCTTAATATCAAGGAAGACTGCTGTCAAGGAGCTGCCAACATGGGAGGAGTATCTCTTAGTGACACAGCACTATAGATTTTTTTTGATGGTAACTCAGCTGCCGGGTTAGCCCAAAGTTCCCCCATCCCCATGTCTGACAATAATGACTTGATTTCGGCCAGCCAGGAGATCTTATGTGAACCACCCAACCCTTTAACTTCCATCATGGCTTTTGCATATAGAGAAAGCTCTGGTGTAGTCCAAAGACGTCGCCAAAAAGCCAGGGGTCTGTAGCGTGCCACATCCTCAACTGCCTGGCAACCAAGATCTAGAACTAAGGGAATACCCGGGGAGGATTGGGGTAAGCCTACAGCCGACCTCAGAAATTTATTCTGTGCAACAATAAATGGGGACAGATTACTGAAGCCCCATAGTTCTGCACCATACAAAATTGCAGGCAAAATTTTAGAGCCATAGATTTTAACAAGTGGGGCAATTGGCTTGGTTAAGGACAGCCTATGCTCTTTGATCAGAGCGCCACCTAGTTGGATGTGTTTTAAAGCTAGCATGTCAATTTGGGGCTTCCAGCTCATTTTGTCACTATAAGTGACGCCCAAGTACGTAAAAACAGGTGTCTGCTCCAAAGGGTCACCTCCGATATGAACCCGTGCTCTAACAGGCCTTGACCCATGGAGCACCATGAACTTGGTTTTTCCCACGTTGACCTCCAGCTCATGTTCGCGGCAAAACACCTCAAAACGAGACAGTGCCAGTTGTAATCCCTGTCTCGTCTTAGATAAAAGCAGGGTGTCGTCTACTAACATGAGCAGTGGGACTTTAATGCCAGCAAGTGTTGGCGCGTCAGTCGGGTAATTTGCAAAGTACTGGACCACCCCGTTTATAAATAAAGAAAACAGGGTGGGAGCCAGCACACACCCCTGTCTGACTCTTTTGCACACCTCAAACCTGTCGGTTACCTCCCCTGGTTTACCCCAACGCACCTAAGCATAGGTGTGTTCGTGGAGTTTAACCAAGATTGCAACCAATTCCTTAGGCATCCCCTGCTCCAAAAGTACTTCCCATAGTTTTGCCCTTGGCACAAGATCAAAAGCGGATCTCAGATCCACAAATGCCGCAAAAAGCATGCCCCCACCTAAAAACACCTCTTTCCAATACAGTAGCATAAATCTGATGGCCTGATCCAGGGTCCCAATATGAGACCAAAAGCCCGCCTGAAGAGGAGTTAGGATATCAAATTCGGTCATCCAACACTGTATTCTCCCAAGTACTAGGCGTGCTATTATTTTCTGTATCACATTGATTAAGCTTATCGGTCGATAGTTGGCTGGAGCAGAGCGATCACCTTTCTTAAAGATCGGTAAAATCTCTGCTCCGAACCAAGAATCGGGAACCGATGCACCACTAGCTAGGGCATTTGCTAATACAGTTATATAAGCGACCCATATATCATGCTCGTGTTTAAATTAATCTGCCGGAATGCAGTCAGGCCCGGGAGCTCTGCCGCTCGGAATCAATTTCAACACAGACTCCACCTCTCTGTGTACAAATACCAACGGTGCATCATAACTGGGGGGCAAAGCAACCTTGGCATTCCCATCAAAAATCTTAAATAGATTTTCAAAAAAAGTTACCCACTGCTGTGGCTCAACGTAATTAATAGGTGTCAATAGTTGCGGGCAGTTCCCCCACTTTAGTAAGTGCCAAAAGTGGGTCATATTACGACCATCACATGCCTGTAGCAACTCCCTTCAGCGATCTTCATCCCAAGTTTTCTTGACATCTATCTGCGCTGCTTTGTAGTTAGTCCTACATCTCTTAGTAATATCGGGTGATCTAGTTTTAATAGCTGCCACCAGGGCTTGCTGGGCCTGCCTACAGCTGTTATTATACCATGTGCTAGGCCTCGGCGGTTTGTCTTTGTTACATGGAAGTATTTTGATGAAATACTTTTTGAGGCCCAAAAAAAGATCACTGTGGATGCTCAACAGTTTATCATTGAGGACCTCTTGTGACTCGCAGCTGTTAAGTTTACACATGGAGCTTGAGACCATTTCCCGAATGTCGGCCCGGATCCTTTCATTAGTGGCTATCTTAGGCCACCGTACCCTTCGTTGGTCATTGGTAATAATTACCTTCTTCTGAACTATTGCAGCTTCATACACGGGGGAACTACTAAAGCTACTATCATTGACAGAAAGAATCCGAGGGTTGTGATCGCATTCTGGCCTACTCACGACCACCATATCTAAGATATTCGGCCACATCAACTAAAATATAGTCAATGCGGCTACCAGATCTACCGTTGTTGAACGTTTGCACACCCAACCTATCAGACTGGGTCCTGCCATTTACCGCCCTCATGCCCTTATCCAAACACAACCCCTTTAGTTGCAGAGCAGCCATGGACCATTTCCTTATGGGCTGTAGGTCCAGCTGTGGAATACCCCACAATACATCCTCAGCTTCGGTGAGCTTACCATCATCCAGGTCCAGGGGCTCAAAACACGTATTAAAGTCACCTGCAATAATCCGATAGCTAACGTTATCCTCCAGATTAAGGTGTCCCTCCAGAATTGAAACAACTTGGGAGCTCCTACCACCCGGAAGACCCCTCGCATAGACGATATATATAATCGCATTAAGGCCCTTCGATGATCTAACCTGGATAGCCATAATGTCAGGCCTATTGATGGAAACCTCATCCACCCATAACCCCTCGCATTGCCGTTCCCAAAGAGTCAGCCCACCAACTGGTCTTCCCCTCGGTCATTTAACTGCAGGTTTAAAGAAATTTAAATTCCCCACGTGAAAGATTTCTTCCACTGCCCAGGTTTCTTGGAAAACCCATATATCCGTTTTCTCTATGAAGCTTGCCCAGTATGATGAGAGTAATTTGGATTCCAAGCCAGCGATATTCCACGAGGATAAGGTTGCAGAGGGTCTCATTAAACAGGGGCTTGCCACCGGGCTAACCTCGTGGTCAGCAGTAATCACTCGCTGATCCGGGCTCTGACTGGTATTACCTGCAGTGCCAGTAACAATGGCCTGAGTGGATTTACTACCACCACCCAACTCGTTATAAGAGCCGGGTGGGTACCCACCAGTCAACTTCGAAACATATTCTTCGACCCGTGGGCGGATAGCACCTCCTCTCAGTCAGTCATTATCCTCTAGGGTGGATAATAACTCAAAACGATTGCTGGTCTGAATTGGGTGATCAGCCAAACTAAAAGCCCTATGGGAAACCCAGGTCTCCTTAAATCGCGGGGTCCTACCAGGCTTATAAAAAACCCTAGTGGTAGAATTTTTGTGTCGTCAGCAGTGGGGGGATAGTGGGCAGCCAACTCTAAAATGTGTTGTACAAAAGACGGTGACCTAAAACTCAAAACCACGCAATCACCCGCCAAGGTCTTATGTGAGTGACCAATCCAGTTAATACGCCTCACCATTTTCAATTCATCAAACAGTGCCTTGCTGTTGCAAGTCTTTTACCCCAGACAGTGAAGAGATTTATTTTTAAGGCTAGACCAGTGTTCGCGAGTACCTTCTGGGAGTGGGGGTACATTTGCTAAAATGATAGTGTAGGGTGTAGCTTCGGGGGGAAGGTGGAGACTAGGTAGCATATCCAAACTCCCTACAAACCCTTCTTCTACCCTTACCCCATTACCCACTACCTCCTTCCGCTGCTGTGGTTGGGCCCTAGTGCCATTATTTAGATCCGTCCTGGCAGGCATTACAATGCCCGGCACCTGAGGGACCCGGGCAGTACCTAATTGTGCATGTAAGGTGTCATCTAGTTGCGCGTTGGCATCCACCTCTATATGGTTACATGGAGCGCCCCCATTATCCTGTAGTCTAGAATTAGTTGGAATCCTTTGCTTACTACAGGACAAACATTTTCCAATTTGGTTGAGCCTCTCATCTACTGAATCGAGCCTTTTAAGAATGGGTTCGATGAGGGCGGCTAACTGGTCCTTTAGTATTGAGCACAGATTTGCTATATTAGGCTGAGCATTAGCACTAGCAGAATATTTACTTGTAGGAGCATTGGCATTAGAGTTCCCAAAAACGTATACCCCATTGGTACCAATTGTGGCCACAGTTGCGGCTTGTTTATTTGGGCAACAACCTTTCCTTTTTTTACTGGGCGGTTCAGCCTCTACCCCATCTAGTGCTTTTCTCCCCCTTGTTTTAACCATGGGTTCTGGGTTCTAGATTGAAGCAATGAAGCATCAGGAGTGGGGGGCTTGAACAGCTCGCCTAATGAGCCAGGTAAAGAACTATCGCCTGAGCGATTCACTTCAATGCTCATTTAAGGAACAGGTAACTGGGCACAAGACAGCGATCCTCCCCTTTATAGAACAGGCTCCAGGGAGAGCCTACGTTCAGCTGCCTGGATCTCATGGATCAAAACTGATTCTGCTCGATTTGAAAAAGCGTCAAGTGTGCCCACCACCCTGTCTCCAACCTTCCGTTTGTTCATAGCTGCAAGATTGAATGTAAAAGGAAACCCCCAGGGATCAGCTTTGGCAGGTTACCATACACAACAGTCAACACTAGAAGTCCCAATAATGTGAACAGTCTTACAGTCTTACTGGTTTCTGCAGTGAAAGTTAGAGATGTGGCCCAGCCCGGCCTCCTCTGGGCTCTGACGGGCGCGGACGGGCCCGCCCTTGGTCCAGGCAGCGCCGGGGCACGCACGCCTCCCACGCCGCGGGAGGCGCCGCGCTGATTTAAGCGCCTCAGGGCGCTTAGCTGTGATGGCGTTGCAGTGCGCAGCCCCTGGACACACTGGGGAATGTAGTTCCTGGGTCCCAGTGCAGACCGAGAATGGCGGCGTTCAAACTAGCGTGGCCGGACCCGTGGCGACACTGCAATGGCCCCAGAGACAGCAGCAACACAGGTAAGGGCTTGGCTCGTGAGAAGGTTATTCATAGCAGTTGATTTATAGAATAATTCTGTTCTCTTCTCCTGCACTGATCAGGAGATCAAGGAAAGCTAGCTCAGTCTCACCAATTGTGATAGAAAATCTTAGTAAAGGGTCAAGCGCATTCAGCCAATGTGAGAAAGTTAGGACTTCTTCCTTACTCCCTTCTCGGATCAACAGGACATCATCAATGTAACGTTTCCACAGACTTACGCTATTCCTGGATGGGTTAGAGTGATGGAGAACATTTCTGATTCAAAAGCATGGACATATAGGCAAGCTAGACTTGGGGTGAAAGTGCTCCCCATAGAAGTTCAAGCATTTGAAGGAAGAACTCTCCTTCATATTCAAATAATTTGCATGTCAGTGCCAAGTGCACATGGTCTAGTAAAAATTATCGTGGTGTAATAGGCCCCCAAACTGTTTCCCATTAAGACTCCTATTAATCACTTCAAGAATGGTCTCCTGTGGAATGCTCGTGTACAGGTATTGTACATCTAGACTGATTAGTATTTATTAGGTTTTGCCTGGGGCACAGAGCGTTAGCTCCGCCCCCAGGAGAAATCTGTAGTTTTTAGTAAGGGACACTTGAATACGCCCCTCTGTTCCATTGGCTAGCTCCATAAATGGAGGCTAGCCATTGGAACAGAGATCTGTCCGTCAAGGCCGGACCAGATTCGGGGGCGTTCCCGAGAATTTTTCCATGGGCGTGGTTTCACTCTCCGTGGCGTGGTTTCGGCAATATAATGGCCCTACTTCCTCAGAATGAGCGGCGTCACACTGCATAATCTGCTTTATGGGCGTGGTTTCACTCTCCGTGGCGTGGCTCGGCAATATAATGGCCCTCCTGCCTCAGAATGAGCGGCGTCACACTGCATAATCTGCTTTTTCATACCACCCAGGTTATCCAATCTGCCGCATAACTCGGTCCTACCTTGCGATCGTCATCAGCGATCCGCGAGGGAGCCCACTCTTCGGGAAACTTCGCCGGCCACCTGCCTGAGCTAGAGACGGGCCGCCGCGCTGCCCGCAGCGACCCGGAAGTGACTAGCCGGCCGGCCAATCCTAGCGCGGCCGGCCGGAAGTGCCCGCCCCCCCCCCCCCCCCCCCCCCCCCCGCAGCCCGGGGGAAGAAGGAAGACGGCAGCCCAGGAGAAGAAGCCCTCTGAATGCAATCCTGTCAGAGATGCAGGGAGCATGGGCGGTAGAGGCACGTGCTGCCGGGTGTGTGAGCTGACGCCAGTTGTCGCTCCGTTCTGCCTCCAGCTCAGGGCGGGTGGGTGGCTACTGCTGTGCGAGTACTTCCGCCCTTCACGCGGGTGACCTCGTTCAGGAGCAGAATGATTTCCAAGTCATCGTCCCCCGAGGATCGGCATGCAAGGAATTCACTGAGGGGCTAATGCGGCGCAGAGGGAGGACCACCCTCAGGGAGCCCTCATAAACACTAGTGCTCACGTATGTGTTTTTTTATTTTACTTTATGGGAGTCACTGGGCCCCTTCCCGCACGTGGCAGGACGCCCACATCAATGTCTATTGGCCATTGAGTTCACTGACATATGTAGAAGGTGCGTGGCACAGCCTCGGGCGGGTTGGGCGAAGGTGGCATATGAGGTCCAACAGGCCTTTCCTCTCCGTTTGTCTGAGGGCGAGATCCGTCTTTGACAACTGTAATTGTTTTAAACTTGCGGCTGTGTAGTCCGCCATGTGGCGGCTGCTGCACTTGTCTCGCTAATTCACCGTCCGTCTTCACACTGCAGTGCACGCACTTTCTACCGTGACGAGAGATGCCGTGATTGTATGGGCCACTGTTCGCGTCTTCTGCCCGACGCAAAGGGATTAACATACTTTGAGCTGTAAGTAATCACTGCAAGTAAGCCGTAGACCTGCGACACAAAGCCCATTCCTGGAACCGTTCCTGGCGAGAGCTGAGCATGTTTGTGGAAGCAGCTTGTTTACACCTCAGCGTGAACCTGTGTGCACGAGTGTGGGACTTCTCGCCCGTTTGGCAGAACATCTGAGGGGTAGATGCCTACCAGCCCCTGCCCTTTGAACTGCAGCGATCGATACTCTACTATTGATCAGGTTCTTTTTGTTCCCAACTTTGTCAGAGAGACCCTTTTGTAGAAACACTGTGCCCAGTGCCCCAAAATACTTAGGATGAGACTGCATGCACCGCAGCTCGAGGTGCTGCTCCTGTGATGAGGTGAATGCACACCCGAGATCTACGTGGTACTCAAACCTGGCTAGGTGGTCTCTCGTTGCTGCAGTGTAGGCAGTCACACATAGGAGTTAAAACTTGACCAGGCCCCTGAAATAGTCAAATAGAAGACAACAGAAAAGTCGGATTTTTGTAACCATATTGCAAACAAATTGCAATCGGTGAAAACTCCATCTGCCTGGGAAATGTGACATATTTGCCCAGAATCTACTGGTCTCAGACGCCACTGCTCAGGGTGGGATTTGAACTGGAAAGAGGCTCCAGCATCCAAAAAGTGTCCCTGATACACAGAATGCAGTGCTTCGCAAGACATTTAGATCGGATCTTGGCGCTAAAGTTGGGAACATTTTGTGATCATTAAAGGGTTTTAAAGCTTGTAGGGCCAGTAACTTTAGTCAAGATTGGAACCACAATTTTTCACATGTATATAACCCACAAATCTCCTGACACTCATCTTCAGGGCTATGTATTTCTTTCACACCCTCAGGTTCCAGAATGTGTCGCTCACTCTTAAGCCTCTTCCTAGTATTCACCCTCAGGTCCCTGAACAGCCTTCAGCCCCCAATGTTCCTGTGCATCCAGGTGTCCTTTTTTCCCAGGTACCAACAGGTCCCGTCTCCAGAGGATCAGACCTAAAGTTCTGGAGAATTCTGTCCACCCTCAGGGACCAGTGAGCCATGCTCACACCGAATCAGCAGGAAGACGCCCTGTGAGTTGGAGGGTCCGATACAAATGTTGTCACTCACTCATGCCACTCATCGAGGCTCTTGTGCATTGATAGTTGTTTTCTAAAATATCCAGTTACACTCAGAACTTTTCAGCGCATGTCCATTCTTGTGTCCCCTGAGATTCTTGTTCGGTATCAGACCCCTAGCACTGCTGCTCACTCTCAGGTGTCCTTACATTCCTTCTCGCGCTCCAGTCCCCTGATAGCCATATTCACCCTCAGGCCTTATAGATCTTCCTTATTCTGACCTGGAAGATCCTTCTCCCCCTTAGTCATTGGGATCATGTTTACCATGTGTTTCTTTGAGGCTTCAGTTTACCCTAAGCTCCACGGGCATTCAACTCACCCTAAGGCCCTGAGACACCCGCTCCTAAGCAGAACTTCAAGCTCTTCAAAGCTCCTCCTCAACCCAAGCGCCAAGGGCTTAAGAGTGGCAAAAGGCATTTTAGCTTCGCTTCAGTTTAGTGGAAGATTTGGAATTTTCCCAACTCCCTCCATAAACAAGCATTTACAATGCAATGGTTTTGCCTTTGTTAAAGTTAGAGCTATTGGCATTGCTCTTGACATTATTTTTATTTATGTTTTTTTTTAACATAAATAAATGGCATTGTCATTTACAATGCCACTAGCTTTATCTCTCGCAAATGACACACACAGAGCCCCCCCACACACACACCCACACAGAGCCCCCCCCACACACACACCCACACAGAGCCCCCCACACACAGCCACACAGAGCCCCCCACACACACAGCCACACAGAGCCCCCCACACACACAGCCACACTTTTCGGCCTGGTACCACTGCACCAGCCGCACTAGTTCCCTACTGACCGTTCTCCACTTCAGCCCCGTCTAAATTACAATTCATGCTTGTGACCCTTTTGCCTGCTTGTGCTTGTTTTCATGACCCTGTTGCCTGCTTGTGCCTCCGTGTGCCCATGTTGCCTGCTTGTGCCTCTGTGTGCCCCTGTTGCCTGCTTGTGCCTCCGTGTGCCCCTGTTGCCTGCTTGTGCCTCCGTGTGCCCCTGTTGCCTGCCTGTGCCTCCGTGTGCCCCTGTTGCCTGCTTGTGCCTCCGTGTGCCCCTGTTGCCTGTTTGTGCCTACGTGTGCCCCTGTTGCCTGCTTGTGCCTCCGTGTGCCCCTGTTGCCTGCTGGTGCCTCCTTGTGCCCCTGTCGCCTGCTTGTGCCTCAGTTTTCGTGCCCCTGTTGCCTGTTTGTGCCTGTTTTCGTGCCCCTGTTGCCTGCTTGTGCCTGTTTTCGTGCCCCTGTTGCCTGCTTGTGCCTCTGTGTGCCCCTGTTGCCTGCTTGTGCCTCTGTGTGCCCCTGTTGCCTGCTGGTGCCTCCGTGCACCCCTGTTGCCTGCTTGTGCCTCCGTGTGCCCCTGTTGCCTGCTTGTGCCTCCGTGTGCCCCTGTTGCCTGCTTGTGCCTCTGTGTGCCCCTGTTGCCTGCTTGTGCCTCCGTGTGCCCCTGTTGCCTGCTTGTGCCTCTGTGTGCCCCTGTTGCCTGCTTGTGCCTCCGTGTGCCTCTGTTGCCTGCTTGTGCCTCCGTGTGCCCCTGTTGCCTGCTTGTGCCTCCGTTTTCGTGCCCCTGTTGCCTGCTTGTGCCTCCGTGTGCCCCTGTTGCCTGCTTGTGCCTCCATGTGCCCATGTTGCCTGCTTGTGCCTCCGTGTGCCCTGTTGCCTGCTTGTGCCTCCGTGTGCCCCTGTTGCCTGCTTGTGCCTCTGTGTGCCCCTGTTGCCTGCTTGTGCTGTGTGGGTGTGTGTGGAGGGCTCTGTGTGGCTGTGTGTGTAGGAAGCTTTGTGTGGCTGTGTGTGTGGGGGGCTCTGTGTGGCTGTGTGTGGGGGGCTCTGTGTGGGTGTGTGTGTGGGGGGTTCTGTGTGTGTTTGTGTGTGTCATTTGCGAGAGATAAAGCTAGTGGCATTGTAAATGACAATGCCATTTATTTATGTTAAAAAAAACATAAATAAAAATAATGTCAAGAGCAATGCCAATAGCTCTAACTTTAACAAAGGCAAAACCATTGCATTGTAAATGCTTGTTTCTCTATATATCGAAAGACATATCTTTCAATATATTGAGAACATCCTTGGTGTCTTCAAGGAAAGTGGGCATTTCTTTGACCAGTGGTATGAAAAAAACATTAAAAAATTGTGAGAGAGGTTTGACAATGGAACCTATCCCAGACAGAATTGGCTTCCGAGGTGGAAAAATGTGTTCTTATGTACATTAAGAAGTATATAAAAGCAGTAAGTTCTTGGTTCCTTCTGAATGAGGAACTCCGATTCATGTTTAGTGATCCAACCGTTGTCGAGCCCATTTGCTACCAAAAAAGCTATCTCCTCCTGTATTTCAGGGGTGGGGTCTTTTGATAGATTTTTGTAGTTGCGGGCATCATTAAGAAGTTTCAGACATTTATTGTTTTACATACTCTTTGATAAGATCACATTAGCCCCACCTTTGTCAGCATGCTTAATAACTATAGAATCATCCGCTGCCAAATCAGCTAATGCCTTTATCTCATCCTTTGTAGTATTGAAGAAGGTAGTGTGGTGTTCATCGCCCAGGGAATCAATCTTGCGGTTCACCGCCTTCTCGAATGGCAATACCTCCGATGGCATTTCGAAAATAAGAGGATTAAAAGAGGATTTTGGTCGTAGTCCTGTTCTTCAGGAGAAGTTTCATTAAAGAAAACCTTTAGTCTAACCTTACGTAAAAATTCAGCTGTTTCCAATTTCAATTTGAAGATGTTTTCCTTGGGAGTGGGCACATAATCAAGGTCTTTATTTAGTACTCTGTTCTCTATCTCTGTCAGGGTCCTTTCATTATAATTAATTGTGATATCCTGATAAGATTTTATACCTTGCACATGCTCAGGGTCTGATCCCTTGTAGCACTGGATCCTGGCTGATTCTCCCTGTTTTGGCATGATATCCCTTTTGTCTTTCATCTCCCTCGTACCCATTCTCCCTCTAAAAAAGATCTATTTTGATAGAACCAGGGAACATTTTGTGAAGGGCGTAAGTCAAATCAAAAATACTTTATTTCCAAGAGATACATTCTTATAGAAATATTGCACATTACCCAGTTCTTAAGTGAACAATCTCAAATGTCATAAAATTAATAGTGCGCAGCACTCATTTGGATCAATTTGACCCACACATGACTTCAGCTAATAGCCATTTAAACACTTAACAGTCCAACGCTAAAAGACAGCACATGGTCGACAACCCAAAATCCCTCATATATTAAAAACACATTAAAAAGACAACAAAATGCAGAATTAACCATTAACTTGCAGCACAATACAGTATAACATTGTAAAGTGCAGTGTGCACAGCAGCTTATCAGAATCACATGGGTTCTCTTAATCAATCTTGTTAACAGGTTGAATTTCCCTTTTCACACTAGGCCTTGCCAGATCACCCTCTTGATGCAAACAGGTCTCAGTTAGATCTTAGAAACAGTCCAGCACATACTAAAAACATTTTAAAAGATTGATAATAAAAAATAACCATCAGCTTTCGACATATTACTTGCACAGTCAAAACACCACTGTGCCAGCTTAAGGGCGAGCCGACAGTTATCTTGGAACACTAAGAGGAAGAAGACCTAATCTGAGATGTTATACTTTTTCGCAGGTAGTGACCGGTGGCTATAGCGGTCTATGGCTACATCCTGATATCTAAGATCACACAGCAATTTTAAGCCCATTTCTCTTGTCTGTATCCCATACTTTTTGAATACAGGTCAGGGAATCTTTTTCGTAGTTTGGAGACCAGTTCCATGGATTGGTCCGTAGTTTGGAGGACAGCCACAAGGATTCTCATTCTGATCCCTTTTGTGTGTTTTTCTAGTGAGTATGGATGATGTGCCTGATTTATTGCCACCTCTCTGATGTTGCATACAGACATGTAGAGAAATAACTGGTTTAAGTTGAGCTGCTTTCAGCTCAGGGCTCTGACTGCATTGCGGCCTTTGTAACTACATGAAAAACCACATCTTGACTCATGTGAGTACCTGCACAAAAGCCGTCTAGCAATGGTGAGTGCTGCACCCAGAGTCTGGGCAGGCTGCAGAGAAGGCCTAACAGTGAGTGCTGAGTAGAGGTGGACACACAAGGAAATTAGGGAGTGCCAATACAAGGAATCACAAGCTGACCCATCTAAAGATTCCACTTCTAAATTATGCAGAAACCACCTTGCAAAAACATGACAATGACTTTCAGATTAAAAATGGTATTTCTTGAATGCCTATTACACTTTAGTACATTAGGTTATATCACTGCTTTGTAAAAACAGAGATTAATCAATGGCATTTGTAATTATAGTCCTAATGTGTGTCAGAATGGGTTAATACTGGATAATAATTTATAGGAGATCAAGTTAATTCAATGAGCCATACTGAAATGCAAGCCAGAACTTTTTTGGGCTGTTCATTGCATGGGCAAATGTTTAAACATGTAGATCAAGATACATCCGTCACCCAGACCCTGACCTGAAATCTTTCTCACTCTTTCATCTATCTGTTTACAAAGTAGCACCCAAAGCTGTCTTTCTCTCCAAAGGAGTCATTCACATATTGAATCTCTATATTCATCCAGTAGGAAAGCAGAACGGCCAAAGAATCGAGCAACTAATATCGGCAATCAAAACGCTGAAAAGCACTTACCCAAGTGCCAACACAATAATAACAGGGGATTTTAACATGCACTAACTCCAAGGCCAAAAGTGCAATCTACCGAGTTTCATACAGCCAAGACAGGGCAACAGAAGCAGACAAGACCCTATGGTTAAAAAATGTTCAGCAAAATTGAACAACCTTTTCCTACACATGTTAAATGGTAGGGGCCCTTTGGACAGTCCAGCTGCGTTTACGAGGATTACAAGTAAAACGGGATCAACTATCGATTTCACGCTAGCTGACTCTGATCTATTCCCTTATGTAACAGATTTTCAAATCCAAGACTGAGTCGAAAGCGATCATTACCCTCAAACTTTCACATTAACCATCACTCCAACTGGGTCAGAGCAGGCTAATTCTCTCACATTAACAACACAACTCTACAACCTAAAACGGCTAATTTGGGATGAAAAGAACATTGATAAAATAATAGAGACATGCCGGTCATTGTTAACACCTACAGACGCAGACCACGCTGGAGATATTACGGGGGTTTGGGAGTCTTTCACAATCAACATCAATAAAAAATGTCAAACCATTTACAGAGATCATAAAACTCCTAGAAGCGGAGGAGGGCCATGGTATACGCCAAAAATACGGGCAATAAAAACGCGGCTGAATAAACAACTAAGGTTCATTCGAACTAAGGGTCCCCAGCCTTCGCAACAGACTCTTACAATTATAGAAAAGATGAAAAAGAAACTAAAACACGAAGTAAAGGTGGCCAAACGAACATCCAAGGAAAAATTTGAGATTAACTTGCTCCACGCAAGCAAGCAGAGAAACTCGCAACAGTTTTGGGCAAAAATCAACTTCCTGCTAAATGGCAAACATCGTCAATTCACCTCTGACATAACAGAACAATCTTGGAGCACTCATATCGAAGATATATATAATTTCACAACTGCACAGACAACGGTCAGCAGTGG
Organism: Lissotriton vulgaris; assembly: GCF_964263255.1. Taxonomy (NCBI): domain Eukaryota; kingdom Metazoa; phylum Chordata; class Amphibia; order Caudata; family Salamandridae; genus Lissotriton; species Lissotriton vulgaris. The sequence goes on along the minus strand of NC_141699.1, from coordinate 262,095,595 downwards.
TGACAATACACACGTGATTAAAAGGGGCTCCAGTCTGGAGATAAAATCAGAAGCCAGGAGTCAGAGTACGAAAAATGAACACCAGTGGAGGCATCAGCCAACGTCCTAAAGAACTTATCCAAAGCCAAACTTCATATCGAAATCAGCGAAGCACAGAAAGAAAGCAGCGATTTAATCAAGGATGCACAAAGAGAAGAACCTGTACAGATAACACAAAAGCAGATCTTGCATACAATCAAACATTTGAGATCGGATGGGGCACCCGGCCCCAATGGTCTACCGAATGCTCTGTTCAGGTACGATCCCGAGTTTCGGTCCTGCTATTTAACCCCCCTGTTCTCCAATTGCTTAGATACCGGAATTTTTCCCGATTCTTGGAGGGGCAGCATTCTTCAACCCATTTATAAAACAGGGACACGTTCAGACCCCAGCAACTATAGACTGATATCCCTTATAGACGTAGAGGCAAAGATCTACGCAACACATTTACTGGCAGACCTGGAGACATGGGTAAGCAGTAAAAATCAAATCCCGAAAACGCAGACTGGGTTCCGGGCCGGCACGTGGACTTTAACAAATATTTCAGCACTCACCCTCTTAGCAAAGACAGCGATCGTCAATTCAAACATCCTCTACACATGCTCCGTTGATCTAAAAGCAGCCTTTGACAAAGTGCCAGGAGCCAAGCTATGGGTCAAAATGAAAGCATGGGGAATCCCCCCCAAATTATTAGAAGCAATTATCAACCTATACTCACTAACTTGGGTTTAGATTAAAAGAAGGGGATGGCCTGAGTCTAACTAAGAAATTTCTAACAAAAAATGAACTAAAGCAAGGATACGTTCTGGCGCCCTGTCTTTTCAACATCTATACTGCTGATTTAGAAAGCAACCTCACTCTCATCCTGGGAGACCCTCCCAAATTGGGAAAGACATCAATAGCAAGTTTGCAATATGCGGACGATATTGTGTTACTCTCCCAAACTCCACTTGGTCTGCAGCGCCTGATCTCACAACTAGCAATATACATTTCGAAAGATCAACTGATAATCAATTTAAAAAAATCTAACGTCTTATGTTTTTCCAGCACTCTGTCCCAAATTAATCTGGAGGATAAATTCAAGCATCTTATCGCAGGTGGAAGTATACAAATACCTGGGGGTTCTCTTAGATCGCCATTTAAGTTTCAAACAACACCTAGAACACGCTCAAACAAAAATCAAACAATTATTATTTGCTTTCAAAACTTTACAGATAAGCCTAAGTGGCGGCTCAACAAACCATCTCCTAAAGGTAGTGGCTGCAAAATTTCTGCCAGCGATAACATACGGCTCGGATATGCTGAATACCAAGGACTCCCAAATGCTAAATCTAGCCCAGTCCAGATTATTTAAAAAACAATTTTGAATCCTGCGGCATATCTCTCAGGTGCAGATTCGTCCGGAATATGGACTAACGAACCAGATACAGGCCAGACAAGGAGTCCTGGCCAAATATTACTGGCGAATGAGGGCAGCCAAAGACAACACACTAGCTCACCATTGCTGGAAGGAGGTTGAAATTACAATCAAGGCACAAAAACTCTATATGCCATATTTTAAAACAAGCGCTTCTAACGCTAAATCTTGAGGAAGTTTGGCAAACACCTATGTCATACCCTGTTTTAAAAAAAAAATCACAAACAAATCTACTAAAAAAATATTGTTGCAAACCAATAAAGCCTTACTTGCCGGCAAAAGTCATGCATGGTCGGTGATGCCAACTTACAAGCAAATGAAACCACAACCCTACCTGCAAGAATGCTTCAGAGACCATTACAAGCGAAAATTAACCTTACCTTCGATTGGGTTATTTTTCAAATAAAGATCTTACTCCAAAATGGCTACAGACTTGGCCATCCCTGGACTGCCGTCTCTGTAGTAATGATGCAGAGTCACTATTACATCTATTATGCATCTGCCCGGCATTACATAATTTAAGGACGTCGCTCTTAAGGCCAATCTTATGAGAAACTCAAATCTGGACTTGCAGAGCGGCCGCCATAAAAAGCCTCAGTGGATCCTTAGTCCAACTGTCTTGCAAGACTGTCAAATTCTTGTCACTAGCAGCACAAGAATTAGGAAAGAAAGATACAGTACAAGAACTTGGAAAGAAAGAAACACCGAAACAGGAATCTTGGAAGAAGGCCATAAAGTAGCCGGCCTAAGTCTTTTTTAGATCTTTTTTGTACTCTCTTTCTTTCAAAGCTCTTTTCTACGACAAGTTTTAGGCATAAATACGCTCATACCAGTAAATGTTTCGGGATAGAAAGCCATAGTGACTTAAGAAACTGGAAAGAAGATAATTCGTAGCAGGTTTGCACTTTTCTCCGTCCCCATTTTTAGTTGACATTAGCACTTTACTTACAATGGAAAGCACAGACATGTTTACATTGCTGTTATAATAATCTGTAGTACCTTGGCTTAAGAAACTGGAAAGAAGGTTATCCGTAGCATTTTTTTCACTTTTCTCCTTCCTCATTTTTCGTTGCCATTTGCACTTTACTTACAATGGAAAGCACGGACATGTTTACATTGCTGTTATAATAATCTGTTGTACCATGGTACCATACCACGTTAGGGTTACAACAACTAAAAATGTTTTATTGCAATTTTTATTCTGGATCTGAATTATGATGATTTCATCATGGTGGTATGTTCCACTCTTTTCATGATTTTAACAAATCAAATAAAAGTATTATTATCACTGATTCATCCACCGCTAGTTTTCTGTCCTCTTTACTTAAGTGAAACAGCAATTGGTAGTGATGGGGAGAATCTCTCCCTCTGTATTTATGTAGTAGCACGCACGAAGGTTTTTCGTTTTTTCCCTCTCAGAGTGAGCTCCTCTTCCTACAAACCAGCTTACACCAAAGATTGATTTTTCGTTTCATCTACTTCCTATAGGTTGCTGCTGCTACTTCAAAGTTTTGCTGGATACACGGAGAGTCTTACAAGAGAGGAGACAGTTCCCCCTTCTCGAGTAGTGGGTCCCAGCATGTCCATCGGTTTGGCAGCCAGGAAGTACTGGAGCAGCATGCAGAAGCTTGGGTCCCTCTACCAGCAGGCAATAAGCGAGGTAAAAACCAATAGCTTGATTAGGCTTAGAAGACATTGCTTTCTCTCCATTACATCTGGTTGTCACCCTGCTTCTCTCCTGCGTACCTCACCTGGTTACAGACCATCATCACTTACCCGCCCACCGGATGTTAGGTTTATTTCTCTCTTTCCAGCCTGCTGCCAGATCACTTTCTCTTCATAACCCCCCTTTTTCTGCCAGACTGCTTGCTCTCCACCTGCCTCTCATGGTGGAGGACCACTGTCTTCTATCCTTCTAGTGCCATACTACTACTTTTCTGCATGTTACAGCTGGAGTACTTTATCTACTCTCACTCGACATGGAGTCACGCTATGTGCTCCCTTCTCTACTTGGTTATCGAGCATATTTCTCCTCATACATCAAAATGCCAAACTGCTTTTTCCCCACCAGCCTGCTGCCAAACCTCCTTCCCCATTCTCGCCTGTCTCATTTGACTTGTTCCCCAACCCTGAAAGGTGTTGAATCTTAACGATCACCCCACCTCTCGCTAGACGGTTTCCTCCCTATCATTCCCACTGCCACCTGCCGTTACCGATCATTACATGTTTGCTGAACTGCACCCACACAATACGCCAGGTTTTAGATTGCTTTCTATATTGTTTTATCTGACTCACCTTCATCCTATACTCATTCATCCCTTTTCCTTCTGGTGCCAGACTGCTTTCTCCTGTCACTCCCGTGTGTCAGACTGATTTATCCCCATTGCCCCTTATACCGAACTGTGTATTTTTCTCTCCACTTAGTGACAAATTCCTTTCTCACTCACTGCTAGGTACAAGTCTACTCTGTGTCTTTACCTAGCCCCACTTGCTGCCAGGCTGATTGCATCTTCCCCCATCTTTTGCCGGACGGGACAGATTGTTCACTACCACAGCATGTACCAGTGTACCATACTCTGTTTTACCCACAATGCCTGGTTTTAGCTTTCATTCTTATGTTCCCAGCTCTACAATAGGTGTGAAGTGAGTTCGGCTCTGTTTGGAACTTTGTGTGAAGTCAACATTTTTGTTAGTAGAAGTACTTGCAGGTCTATTTTACTTTTAGCAGTCTGTATGTGATTTTGTGGTCTATGTTTCTAATTGACATGAAACCATGGCAGGTTCCTGTCTCCCTACCACATCTGGTGCCCAACTGATTTCTTTCTTACCACAATCAGTGTCAGACTGCTCTCTCTACTCTATAAGGGGTGCCTGAATGCTCTGTCCCTCTGCCTTCTTCCTTTGCCTCATACCGCCAAACAATTTTCTCCATCTCCTGCTTTGTGATTTATTATAATACCCCACCTACTCCACCAGTCTGCCAAACTGCTTTCTCTGTACCTCACCTTGGTACCAGACTGTTTTTCCGAATCCCATCTGTAGCAGTCAGTTTCCTCCTCTTTTTCCCATTCCAGTGGGAGCCAGACTTATTTTGTCCCCCTGCAATTATATCAAACCTCTTCTCCAAAGCCTGTGACATTGGGCCCTAAGCTGTCCTTTCTCAAAGCAGACCTAGATGTCAAGCTACGTTCAGGTGGCAGATGGTTGTTCCAGTGCCAAAATGGCTATCGGCCTACCTGCATGATGTCAAACTGCTTTTCCCCTGCTCATTTGGTTCCTGAGTACCCTTAAAAAAACAACAGAACAGTGTTAAATTAGAAGTAGTATTTCAATAGTAGTGAAGAAATAATAGATGCAATCAGAAATCGTCTTCAAAGTTGAAATGAAGAGCCATAATATCTTACAATCTCTTTGAAAAAGTATGTTTCTACACTTTCAAGGATCTTTTAGATGGTATAGAGGTGTGTATTTTTTAACCACCTGATAAAACTGCGAAGAGTTTGCTTCTCTGCAACAAAATTGGGGTAGTTTCATTTTGGTACCTATGTGGCGGAGAAGTCAGGAACAAAATAAAGAAAATAGTTTCATCTTTTCAAAGTGCTCACGGATTCTCCCCAAGAAGTAAGGACATTTTAAATCTAATTGTTGAAGATAGGCTTGTATGCTCACAGAAGTTATTATCTAATTGATGAGGAAACACTACATCAAGTTTGCCCGTTATCGTTTTGTTGAGGACTGTATTGCCCTTAGAAGTAGCAGGTGCTTAGGAAAGCTACTGTAAAATGACAGTAGGATAGAGTCTTTCTTGCCAGGAGGGGTGACTGCACTTGCTGCTCATGGGGATACATGTGTAAGATTAGTTGACCAGGAATGGAGAACCAGGTCCATTCCTATGATGTCAGGTGCTGCATGAATCACACAGACTAGTGTTACTTTCTCATAGATGGCAGAGGTGAACACTGCTGCACTGTTTTTCACTATTGTAGCGGCTCTGCAGCATCAAATCTCTAGGATTCTCTTAGTCTAAGTTATGCCATGGGGCCTGTTCCCTCCGTATGAATGGGGCACAATGGCATGCCTGCTTAGTCTGTCATCTTTGGCTGTGCATTAGCATACATGAGGAGTCCGGGTTGTGCTGGAGTGATGGCATTTATATCTGAGGTATGTGCCTGTGGCCTGAACTTATGCTCTTTGGAGAAAGGGTCTGTGCTTTGGCATAAGAAAACTATTAGCAACGAAATAGTGCTTTATGCTGCAGCTACAGGCAATGATTTATGCATGTCTGATCTGCAGTGTACTGGTAGGGGTAGGGTAGTGGTACACTGATCATAAACAGTGCCACCCTTCAACTAGCCCATAGCTGTTCAGAGTGTCAAGGAGTGGTAAGGAGTTGAATAATCACCCTGGTTGGCTGGCACTTCAATGGTAACATATTTAGGTGCTTATATCATGGAAGCTGCAGGTCGTGATCAAGATTTTCGAAACCGGTCCTAGGATGCTTGTTTCGGTCCCAGGTTGACCTGGCTTGGCTGTTCGGGCTGGACTGTTCCCATGAGGCACAGGGTCAAGACCGATTTGCTAATGGCCAGTTTTAAACTGGGGTGGCATGGTAAGCAAAAGAATGATGGATTTAACCCAGATCTCTAGACTGGGGGTGAATGTTTTGATTTGTTCTGCATTCCGACCATCAATTGTGGGTCTTTTGCTTTCTCACCCTAAGTGCGCCAGGTATGCCCAGACGTGGGTCCTGGGCTCACTGTGCCACTAGAATCAAGCTATCTTGGCTGAAGAGGGGTTAAATCCCGAAACCGGTCCTAGAATGCTTGTTTCGGTCCAGAGAGGACATGGCTTGGCAGTTCGGGCTGGACTGATTGGCATATGGCCAGGTCTAAATTGGGGTGGCATTGTGAGCAAAAGAATGATGGATTTAACCCAGATCTCTTGACTGGGGGTGAATGTTTTGATTTGTTCTGCATTCCGTCAATCAGTTGTGTGTCTTTTGAAAGATTTTCTGTTAGCATGGGCCCCCAAGGGAATGGTTATCTCTTTCTGGAAACAAAGGGGCAACTTATGGTTAGCCATGATCAGACATTCAAGGTGCAGTAGCTCAGTAACTGTAAGTTGCATTCTGATAGTTTCACTGGTTTTGAATATATTGTGATAAGCCCTAGCCAGTCACCTACTCAACTGGAATTTGAGAGTGAGAGGGGAAATCTGTAAAGATCCTGTGATTCTCAAAATGGGTGTTATGGGCACCCACAAACTTAAAAGGGGCCTGTGACATTCCTCAGAACAAATCACCTATCCCTAGGTGGTCGAGTGTGAATAAGGGGTCCACCTGTATGCGTAGTGTTTTTAAGGTTCTCCAGCACATCTTTGACCCTCTAATGATGCCAGCATTTATCCTGGCTTGCATGTTTGGTCTTCATTATTTGGGGGCATCTTTGTACCTCCTCAGTTGGTACTTTCCATTGAAGTCTCAGTAGTCAGCTGGATGTGTGGGGTGTTTGTGGACAGACCAGAGACAAATCTGTGACCTGCTTGTGGATTACATGCCAGATACTAGTCAAAGGTGAAACCCTTTGATGTCTTTGAGACGCAAGCCCTGGATGCTGCTAAAGGATAATGAAGGGTTATGTAACAATGGGGTAAACCGAAATACCACTGTGCCCGGGTAAAGTACAGTACAACAAAAAAATGGTCACAGGGGAGGTAAATTTTGCATGATACGAAATTGAATAATTCAAACATCACCACGACAAATCAAATGAATGCAATTTATTCTCTCTTCATCGCATGGTTATAGAGGACAGCATGATTGTCTGTACATTTGGTTAAAACAGTGCACAAAGAAGGGGGATAGAGTGCTCAGGAGGGAATGTATGCTTGTGAGGGTTGTAGGAAAGGAAAGGCAATGTTAAATATATACATCCAAAATAGCTGAAACCTATCCAGCCTAGTAAAGGCAAATAAATACAAAACAAACATAGCAATTTGGAGGCTCAGATAATTCATCTCAGTCGTCTATGCTTGAAAAGTAGTGAAGGACCGTCGACGTTTCGACCCCTATGGGCAATAAAGGTAATTAGTTCCTTATCCTGGGGTCTTCCTCATGACAAAAGTAGAAGGGGGAGAGAGCACTGATTGACAGCAGCGTGATAAATCAGTCGAAGATTAAGAGAAGGTGGGCCCTTAGTTTTTCCAAGGTGTGAGTTTTGATCACGAATAATCTTGGTAATTAATGGGTGTCGAAGCCTTGAACTTCGCGGCGTTGATGGGTCTTGACTCCCACACGCCCGGATAAGATTAGTCAATAACCTCCCTTTCACTTAGTATGAGCAGTTTTGACAAAATGTATGAAGCCAGCGTTTGATGCGTTTGCCGGGAGGAATACAAAAACATGGGACTGCGACTGTTGTACTTGGAACTGCTTTTACAGGTAGTACGAATAAATCTTCTCCCGCCGTCTAACTCTAAAAACTGAGTCAGATGGCGAGATATTCAAATTAGTCTCAACCCTGAAAAGCCTCACACCCCCTCCCACGGGAACAGTCCAGCCCAAACTGCCAGGTCAGGTGCCCCCTGGACCAGAAACTAGTATTTTGGGACTGGTGTCCTGGTATCACCTTCATGAGCCAAGCTAGTTTGAATCCAGTGACCCACTGAGCACGGGACCCGTGTCTGGGCATCACCCTCCCACTTAGGGCATCAAAAGCAAAAAGAACAAATGATGGATGGAATGCTGAAATAATCAAACATTCACCGCCAGTTACAGATCTGGGTTTAATCCATCGTTTTTTTGCTCACCATGCCACCCCAGTTTGGAACCAGCCATATCTAAATCAGTCTCAAACTTGCTCCCCATGGGAACAGTCCAGCCTGAACTCCCAGGTCATGTCCTCCCCAGACCGAAAGAAGCATCCTGGGACCGGTTTTGGGGTACCACCCCATATCAGCCAGGCTAGCTTGAATCTAATGGCATAGTGAGCACGGACCCACGTCTTAGGATGTAGGTCCAGATCTCTGTACAGGGGTGAGTGTTTGACATTGTTTAGGATTCCGTCCATTATTTGTTCTTTTTGCGTCTTTTTAATTGATGGGAATAGACAGCCTTACACTATTGATTCTAGAGCAGCCCCCCTGCATTGATACTCTTTCAAAAGTCTGAGCACTACTGCCTACTGCAAAACTATGGCTGTTTGTCTCTATCGACTCAAACCTGTGTGAGCTTCATGGCACAATGAGCTGTAGATCCCAGTATTCCGTCTAACTAGCTCAGTTAGCTTTCTCCGTCTTACAACTCTCGATTCTTATCCCCTTGGGATCTTCATTTCTTATCCCCAAAACTGAGAGTTTGCCATTTATGAGGGTTTCATTTGCACCTACTGTATTTGGCTTTTGGCAAAGCATTCTCTTACTGGTATTCATGGTCTTTAAGTGGCTCTCTGTATTCCTGTACTGTACTTAATGTATATGCCAGACTTGTTCTATCAGATAAACTTAAAATGGGGTGTAGAATTGAGAAAAGGTTTTTTAGCAGTCACTAATGTGTTACCTTAATATAAGAAGGAGGAACAAGGAGAAAGAATTATGGGAACTTATCATCTCCCAGTCACCCTACATATATATCAACCAAGGTAAGGTTCTCCTCTGTTCAATCATGTAAAAACTCCTTTCCTTTAGAGCCCTGCCCATTCAGAGGAAAACCCTTTAGGTTTATTGAAAGGGTCCTTACCCACGAGCCTTCGTGAAATGCTTCATCAATGGACCCTCACCCTATGAATGACTGCGTTAGGGTGAGCTCCGAGAGCTCTTTAATATTGCAGGAGTGAGAGAAAATTAGGTTAACATTACCTTAGTATGTAACCATATATGAGGGTATTTATTAATATTCATCCTAATAAGATTAAAAATTAAAAGTACTGAATTAGTACCAAGAGGACGTTCTGAGGATAATGATAGCCTCCATGTCCTTACTCTAGGTCAACATGCTACGCCAATGTCAGATTGCCCCCACTGGTCATGTGGACTTCATCAGAATCAAAATATCCCCAAACAATATACGGAGGAATCATCTAATAACTCACTAGTTCAATGGTGAAAGTTATTACACATGCACATAGTCATGTAAACTTATGGTTTCAGGAGAGACTCATTGTTAACTCCCTTTCCAGGTATATAGTATCCCCCATAAGGTGCATGGTGGGGCCGGCTCTGTAATCACCAATTCGTTAAGAGCTCTGGTCAGCAGTTCCACCTATTGGTGCCATCCTCACCCCTGCATCCAGGCTCATTTGTGCCAGTAGATGCCTGTATACCCTACAGCACTCATTTTGGGTTACTGGGACTCTTTTTGTCCCTCCCAGGTGCGGCAGTCCTGGTAGCCGGCAGCTAAGCACCACCACCAGGACTGCCCAGTTTCCATCACTGAACAAATATCCTAGGCCACTGGACAATCTCTGTCCTCACAGTGTAGTGTAGTCTAACATTTATATAGGGCATAGTTACTCCATAAATGGAGCGCCAATGCACTTGCCTACATGGGTAGCAATGAAGGTTTATTGGATCCTATATGGTAAGTGAGGTACAGTTATCATATTATGGGCTCAGTGCTTGGCGTCTGATGAATAAAGAAATGTGAGACAAGCAAAAATGTGTAGTTTTCACTAAGTTGCCAACTTCTAACAGCTCCTCATTTCCGTTTATGATATTTGTTATGATCATAGTCCACCAAACTGGTTACCACACTGAGTTGTCTATTCTGACATTTGTGTTTAAAGTTTTTTTTTTTATTAAATTCTTTTTACAATGAAAAAAGGAACAAATAAACCATTGGCATCAGGTTGTCAACATATAGCATCATTGCAGGGTTTAAATTGTCATTCGTACAGAATAACAAATTACAATATATATATATTTTTGGGATCACGGGGAGTCCTGTGTTTCAACCTCTCTTTGTCTCGTCGGGGGTGTACACAAGTCGCCAAAATAACTATTCCAGGCCCCCCAGATCTTCCCCCACTTCTCCGGGCAGCCCCTTGCCACATACACTGCTCTTTCCCCAAACATACACCAGTCTAGATTCTGGGTCCACTTAGTATGCTGGGGCGACTGGCTGGCTCCCCACAATTGAGCAATATTATGCTTTGCCACCATACATGCCAAAGTCACCCATTGCTTCTGATATCCATTCAAATCCGTGGGTTCCCACACATTCAATATACATCTCCGGGCCTCTGGTTGTATCTCCTCCCCCAGCACTCCCTGATCACATCATGTAAATTCATCCAATAATTCTGTATCTCTTCACAATGCCATAGGATGTGTATGAAAGTGCCCAATTCTCCACAACCTCTCCGACAGTCTCCGCTCTCTGCTCGTCCCATGTGCACTAATCTCGGCCCCGTAATATATGATCTATGTAGAGTCTTAAGTTGCACCAACCTGAGCCTCATCTGAATCGCAACCACTTTGGTAGAGTGTTAGAACCGGCTGTCTCTAGTTGGCAGAGGCATACACTTCTGACAAATAGGGACACTCCTTTTCTAGTCAGGGCAAGGGGATCACACCTTTCGATAACCCCTGCTCACCCCCTTGGTAGCTTGGCAGAGCAGAACAGGCTTATCTCAGAGGCTGTGTGTTAAGCAATTATGACCACATACAGTAATACAGTGAATACACTTCAAATGGACACGACACAGTAGTATTATAAAAATAAGTATTTTTATATAAGGTTTAGCACAAGACCAAATAACGGCAAAACTGTACACAATCGGAATAAATACTCTGGGAAGGAAAAAGGGATAGTTCAAGGTAGGTTCTTCTTTAGCACAAAAGTCTTTAGTATCAAACAATCTTCTTCTTGGCAATACAGTTCTTAGCAACAGGGTAACCCACACGGGGGCTACACGACGTGGAGGCAAAGTTAATCCGAGGGTTCGGCGTCGACCGCGAGGAGCGCTACGGAGCGCTACGGACTCCCAACAACACAGTACCTTGGAAAATGAAGCACACGATGATCAGCGGCGTCGAACGATCCGGCGTCGCGCCTTCGGTGTCAAGCAGGCCTCAGCAGGCATCGTCGATGATGCAGTTGCACAGAGTGAGCAGCGCTCACGGCGTCGGCGGGCACACGGTTGATGCGATCAGCAGCGGTGCAGACACGAGGTCCTCTGGAGCTAGAGCCGTACTCCCACTCACTGGCGTTGCTGCTGGCGTCGGTCGGGCCCGGCATCCGGTCGTCGTGATTGCTGGTTCTTTCAGAGGAGCTGGATTCACACTTCCAGCAAATAGCACCTTCGCAGATGAAGTCCTTTAGCCCTGTGACTTCAGCAGGAGACTGGCACTCTTCCAGTCCTTGGAGATTTTCTTAGCAAGCGTGAGAGTACACACACAGTTCCTCTCTCCTGGTTCCTTGGCAAAAATAAAGAAGCGCTACAGGATTCCCCCAACAACAGCACTCTGGCAGAAGGGGTAGGCAGTCCTTAGATCAGCAGGCCTCTTGTCCTTGGTTACAGGGTTCCTTGTCAGAAGTGATCTGATTTCCTAGTTCAGGGGTCCTTCTCTTATACCCCTTTTCGTCTTTGATCCCTTTGTCTATGCCGGGGATTTCCCAACATCCTGGGTCTGTGGTGGGTGGAGCTAGGCAGTAGCACCTGGCCTATTCATTGAGCGGGGCTGGGTCCTCAGACGCCCAGCAGGAGGTGGAGCCAGCATTGATACTGGCAGGAGCAGAGCTTTCGCCCTCCTGGCAGGAGGTGGGGCTAGGATCGTCCATGGCAGGCACAGAGCCATCAGTCTCGTAGCAGGAGGTGGAGCCGGCATTGTATCAGGCAAGGCAGGCTATCAACAACTACTCTCCCCCTACTCTCAACGTAAATGTCCCACTCATCCCACACTGACTCATCCAGACCTGTGGAGCCACCCAGCTCCTGTCACACACACGCAAGACCAGCAGAAACCAGATATGATTAGACAAGAAAATAGACACTTTCTAAAAGTACTATTTTCGAACCCAGAGTCCAAAAACCATCCACACCAACGGATGCGTAATTAATCCCCGAGTTCAGGGATACCAAACTCGACATTGCACCATGCTCCCCGAGCCGGCTAGGATCATAGCGTTAACAATCCCGGCGGCCCATTCTATCCAACGGAGAGCAGGCTACCTCGCAATAGTGAAGCACGAAGATGGCGGTACTTCACTATCATGACATGCCAACTTGGTCAGGCGTGTCCTACCTTAGACGTATAATGCACCCTGCCCGTGGGCCTACCATAGGGGTGACTAACATGAAGTCAAGGGAAGGTTGGAGGGGCTGGCAAGTAGGTATACCTGCGCAGCCTGCGTGACAGTACAAGACTGCACGTGGGTCTCGCAATGACCGACCCGTAGACATTCTTTTACGAGGCCGCTCCTGTGGGTGGCACAACACGTGCTGCAAGCCCACAAGCGGCATTTGTATTTACAAGCCCCGGCACGCCTGGTGCACTAGACTAGGGACTGACAGTAACCCAAATGGGCCAAACATGGATACAATAGATACATCAATTTTACATCGGGAGCACTTGCGCTATGGCACTGATCAGCAGTGACACGGCGCCCAAAGCATATACCAGCAAAACATTGTAAAACAGTAGAGGCAAACAGAAAAAATGGAGGAGAGACTCAAGCCAATGATGTCAGGTCTAACACGTGTCCCCTCCAGCTGAAATGTGGGGAGAACTACCCTTGACCTAGGGAGTCCTCAGCACTAAGGCGGAAAAATCTGGACAGACCATCAGCATTGGCCTGATCTGTACCAGGGCGGTGTTCCACCGTAAAGTCCATCCCCTGTAGGGAAATGGACCACCTCAACAGTTTTGGATTCTCACCCCTCATCTGCATCAACCATCTGAGGGGCCTGTGGTCTGTCTGAACCCGGAAGTGAGTCCCAAACAGGTAGGGTCTTAGCTTCTTCAGTGCCCAAACCACAGCAAATGCTTCTCTCTCTATCGCACTCCACCTCGTTTCCCTGGGAAGTAACCTCCTACTGATGAAGGCTACAGGTAAGTCTCGGCCCTCTTCATTCACCTGAGCTAGAACAGCCCCCACGCCATGCTCTGAAGCGTCCGTCTGAAAAATAAATTCTTTCGAAAAGTCGGGTGCCTGGAGAATGGGTGCTGTACACATTGCAGTTTTCAGGGTGTCAAAGGCCGTTTGACAGGCATCAGTCCAGATCACATTTCGCGGCTGCTTCCTGGAAGTCAGCGAAGTCAAGGGGTGCACAATGTTACCATAATCCTTGACAAACCTCCTGTAGTAACCCGTGAGTCCTAGGAAGGCTCTCACCTGAGTTTGGGTTTTGGGCGGTGCCCAAGCCAGGATGGTATCAATCTTGGGTTGCAGGGGGGCCACCTTACCGCTCCCTACTTGGTGCCCCAAGTACACCACAGAACCCTGCCCAATCTGGCACTTACTGGCTTTGATTGTGAGGCCTGCTCCGCGCAGGGCCAACAACACTTCCTGGAGGTGGCGCAAGTGTTCCTCCCAGCTGGCGCTGAACACTGCGATGTCGTCCAGGTAGGCGGCACTGAAATCCTCCAGTCCAGCCAAGACCTGGTTGACCAACCTCTGGAAGGTGGCGGGGGCATTCTTCATCCCAAAGGGCATCACCCGGAACTGGTATAGCCCATCTGGTGTGGAGAATGCTGACCTCTCTTTTGCCCCATCAGTCAAGGCGATCTGCCAGTACCCAGACGTTAAATCGAACGTACTAAGGTACCGGGCAGCCCCCAACCGATCTATGAGCTCATCAGCTCTGGGGATGGGGTGCGCGTCAGTCTTCGTGACCGAATTGAGTCCTCGGTAATCCACGCAGAACCGGAGTTCTGGTGAAGCACCAGGCTCCGCAGCCTTCGGGACCAAGACCACTGGGCTGGCCCAAGGACTGCTAGAGGACTCAATCACCCCTAACGCGAACATTTTGGAGACCTCCTCCTTAATGTACGCTCTGACCTTGTCAGTCACCCTGTAAGCCTTGTGCTTCACAGGAGGGCTGTCTCCGGTGTCAACGTCATGGACACACCAATGAGTGACACCCGGAACCAAGGAAAACAGATCCGGGAATTGTCCCAACAGGTGGCGACAATCCTGTTTCTGTTCAAGAGTCAGTGTGTCAGAGAGGACCACACCATCCACTGACCCGTCTTGCTCTTTAGCACACAGGAGGTCAGGAAGAGGCTCACTCTCCTCCTCCATTCCATCATCTGTAGCTAGGAGCATGCCCACTTCGGACCTTTCTAAGTGGGGCTTCAAACGGTTGACATGCAGGACCCGCAAGGGGTTCCTGGGAGATTTCAAGTCCACCAGGTAGGTGACATCGCTCTTCTTCTCCACAACCTTAAACGGTCCAGTCCACCTGTCCTTGAGCGCACAAGGTTCCACAGGGGACATGACCCACACTTCCTGACCAGGCTGAAGCTCTACCAGAGTGGCATTCCGGTCGTACCAACGCTTCATCTCCTCCTGGCTGGCCTCCAGATTTGCCTGAGCAAGTTCTCTGAAGCGCCGAGTCTGGTTCCGAATGGCCAGCATGTAGCTGTATACATCCTGGGGAGCTTTCCTGGGAGATTGCTCCCAGCCTTCCTTGACCAGACTCAAAGGTCCTCTTACCGGGTGACCGTATAAGAGCTCAAAGGGGCTGAACCTAGAGCCTTCTGCGGCACCTCACGGTAAGCAAACAACAGGCATGGCAAGAGGACGTCCCATTTCCGCCTCATCGGTTCTTCAAGACCCATAATCATGCCTTTCAGGGTCCGGTTGAATCTCTCAACCAGCCCGTTTCCTTGTGGGTGGTAAGGAGTGGTGAACTTGTAGGTTACCCCACACTCCTTCCACAGAGATTTCATGTAGTTCGAAATGAAGTTGGTGCCCCGGTCGGACACCACCTCTCTGGGGAACCCCATCCGGGAGAAAACACCCATCAGTGCCCGTCCCACCACGGGGGCCGTAACTGTTCTGAGAGGGATGGCTTCCGGGTACCTTGTGGCATGGTCCACCAAGACCAGGATGAACCTGTTGCCCAGGGCTGTCTTGGGGTCCAGGGGCCCAACAATGTCAATACCCACCCGGTCAAAGGGGGTGCTGACCACTGGAAAAGGTTGGAGAGGAGCCTTCTGCTTCCTTCCGCTTTTCCCACTTGCCTGGCAAGTGCGACAAGTCTTGCAATGGATGTCTACATCCCTACGCATCTGAGGCCAATAAAAATGGGTGACAAGCCTGTCATAGGTCTTGTCCTGCCCCAGATGTCCAGCTAAAGGTACGTCATGAGCCAAACCCAGTAGGAAGGCTCTGAAGCGCTGGGGTACCACCAGCACACGGGCTGACCCAGGCTCAGCAGCCTTAGGCTCGCTATACAGGAGGTCGTTCTCCCAGTACACAAAATGTGACCCTGACTGATCACCTGAAGATTGGGCTGAGGCCTGCTGCCTCATGCCCACAAGAGAAGGGCACTCCTTCTGTTCCGCACAGAATTCCTCCCTGGAGGGACCACCATCCTGCTGCCAGTGGGTCAGCTCGGGCAGGTCTCCCAGTTCGGCAATTTGTTCCCCTGTGGGTTCCAGGGCATCCCCCTCAGGGTCTACCTCCTCCTGGACCACGGGAACTACGGGGGCCGGTTTCCCGCGCCTCCTGCCTCTTCTCTTCACAGCTGGGTCCTGGGCCGTACTTTCAGGCTCCGGGACCCCATCAACACCCTTACTCGCTGTCATGGATCGAGTGGTTGCACACACCCACTCTGGCACACCCAACATTTTCAAGTGCGCCGCTCTCTCCACCTTAGCCCAAGGGGAGTCTTCTAAATCATTGCCCAGGAGACAATCGACAGGCATGGCGGGCCTCACAGCAACCTGAAGAGTACCTGAAACTCCCCCCCATTCAAAGGAAACCTGAGCCACCTCACACTCTTTCTGGGAGTTATCGGCAGCTATCACGGGGTAGAATGCGTGGGGAACCACCTGCTCTCTGGACACTAAGTGACACTTGACAGCCGTCACACTCGCTCCGGTGTCTCTGAGAGCTTCCACTCTATGGCCATTAATGGTCACCCACTGCCTATATTTACTAGTGTTACTAGGCAGAGGGGGTGGAGGGACCATTGCATGTCTCCTAGCGAGACCAGGGACATTTCTGCGGGACCCCTCCCACCATGGACAACCATCTCCTCCCCTCCCAAGGCTACACTCGCCAACTGACGAGGGGGTGCACGCGGCGGTGCATTCGAATCCTTTTTGGGACACTGGGGGTCATAAAACCGGTGTCCCACCTGCCCACAACCGTAGCAGGTTAGGGGGCCCCTATGAACAGGTTTACCCGTCGGGGCCCCTGGCTTCTTCTCAGGGGGAGGCTGGGAACCTTTCCCTTGGTTCCCTTGGGGATTACTTTGGGGCCCTTTCTGAGGCTCCTTCTGTTTACCCTTGTCCCCCCCACTCTTCTGCTGGGGACCCTGCCCACCTTTGGCTGAGTCTCCCACTGGACCCTTGTGGACCCTGGTACTGACCCAGCGGTCCGCCTCCTCAGCAAGTTTTCTAGGGTTAGATATCTTGCTATCAATCAGGTGCTGGCGCAGCTCTGGAAAACAGTTATTAGACAAGTGCTCCCAAGCAAACAAATCATAAAGAGCTTCATAACTTTCCACTTTGCTGCCCTTTACCCAACCATCCATGGCTCTGCAAAAATAAGACACATATTCCACCCACGTCGTACCAGGCAACTTCTTACATTCTCTAAAAGCTTGTCTGTACTTCTCGGGGGTTAAGCCATATCGCAACATTAAAGCATCTTTCATATGAGCATACGACATCCTATCCGCAACAGGCATGTCTAACAGGGTATCTCTTCCTTCATTCACAAAGCGACCCCACAACCCCGCTCCCCAATTCTTCTCAGGGACCTGGTGGGCCAACAATGCTAACTCATATGCTTTAAACCATTGACCAATATCTTCATTCCTATTGTAATCTTTGATCACATCTTTCGGGAAGTAAAACTTACTTTCTGCAGGCTCGGATGGAATGCTGCCACCAGAGGGATTCAACTCTAACTTCTTAGCTTGGATATCCAGTTCCCTCAACCTGGCTTCACGCTCCAAAGCTAACTTCTCTCGTTCAAACTCCAACTTTTTGATCTCTAAATCAGCTTCCCTTCTACCTCTTGCATTTTCTAACTCCAACTGCCCATTTATTTTTAGCCTTGCCATCTCCATGTTGTAAGCTCGCTCTTTCGCCCTTTCTTCTCTTTCTTCAGGGGAAAGACCTTTGGAGGAAACACTGCTTCCGGGAGAGGGCACAGGTCCATTCACTGGCACCTCCTCATCCCCTTCCTCTGTGGGTACCACCACCACATCAGAGGGATTTCTGGCCTCCCACCAGGCCTGTAATGCTTTATAAAAATCATCTTTTCTCGAGAGGCCTGTGGTAGGAACTTTAAACTGGTCGCAAAAGTGTTTCAGCTCATCTTTCTTGTATTTCTTAAGCTTGTTCCTCTCGAACTCCTCCACAACAACGATAGCAGGGGCAGTGACTCCGTTGTCACTCATGGTTAAAACTGGCAGTGTTCAAAAAATCAAGTTTCAGGAAAGCGTAGAACAAAAATAGGATCCTTCCAAATTAGATTGTGACTGCGTTATGGTCTGCTTTCACTACGTAGCGCACACTAATCACTGTACATGGGTCATAAATGCAAGGTCCAAAATCCTCACCGCTGCATCCAATGTTAGAACCGGCTGTCTCTAGTTGGCAGAGGCATACACTTCTGACAAATAGGGACACTCCTTTTCTAGTCAGGGCAAGGGGATCACACCCTTCGATAACCCCTGCTCACCCCCTTGGTAGCTTGGCAGAGCAGAACAGGCTTATCTCAGAGGCTGTGTGTTAAGCAATTATGACCACATACAGTAATACAGTGAATACACTACAAATGGACACGACACAGTAGTATTATAAAAATAAGTATTTTTATATAAGGTTTAGCACAAGACCAAATAACGGCAAAACTGTACACAATCGGAATAAATACTCTGGGAAGGAAAAAGGGATAGTTCAAGGTAGGTTCTTCTTTAGCACAAAAGTCTTTAGTATCAAACAATCTTCTTCTTGGCAATACAGTTCTTGGCAACAGGGTAACCCACACGGGGGCTACACGACGTGGAGGCAAAGTTAATCCAAGGGTTCGGCGTCGACCGCGAGGAGCGCTACGTTGAGCCCGGAGTCACACGGACTCCCAACAACACAGTACCTTGGAAAATGAAGCACACGATGATCAGCGGCGTCGAACGATCCGGCGTCGCGCCTTCGGTGTCAAGCAGGCCTCAGGAGGCGTCGTCGATGATGCGGTTGCACAGAGTGAGCAGCGCTCACGGCGTCGGCGGGCACACGGTTGATGCGATCAGCAGCGGTGCAGACACGAGGTCCTCTGGAGCTAGAGCCGTACTCCCACTCACTGGCGTTGCTGCTGGCGTCGGTCGGGCCCGGCGTCCGGTCGTCGTGATTGCTGGTTCTTTCAGAGGAGCTGGATTCACACTTCCAGCAAATAGCACCTTCGCAGATGAAGTCCTTTAGCCCTGTGACTTCAGCAGGAGACTGGCACTCTTCCAGTCCTTGGAGATTTTCTTAGCAAGCGTGAGAGTACACACACAGTTCCTCTCTCCTGGTTCCTTGGCAAAAATAAAGAAGCACTACAGGATTCCCCCAACAACAGCACTCTGGCAGAAGGGGTAGGCAGTCCTTAGATCAGCAGGCCTCTTGTCCTTGGTTACAGGGTTCCTTGTCAGAAGTGATCTGATTTCCTAGTTCAGGGGTCCTTCTCTTATACCCCTTTTCGTCTTTGATCCCTTTGTCTATGCCGGGGATTTCCCAACATCCTGGGTCTGTGGTGGGTGGAGCTAGGCAGTAGCACCTGGCCTATTCATTGAGCGGGGCTGGGTCCTCAGACGCCCAGCAGGAGGTGGAGCCAGCATTGATACTGGCAGGAGCAGAGCTTTCGCCCTCCTGGCAGGAGGTGGGGCTAGGATCGTCCATGGCAGGCACAGAGCCATCAGTCTCGTAGCAGGAGGTGGAGCCGGCATTGTATCAGGCAAGGCAGGCTATCAACAACTACTCTCCCCCTACTCTCAACGTAAATGTCCCACTCATCCCACACTGACTCATCCAGACCTGTGGAGCCACCCAGCTCCTGTCACACACACGCAAGACCAGCAGAAACCAGATATGATTAGACAAGAAAATAGACACTTTCTAAAAGTACTATTTTCGAACCCAGAGTCCAAAAACCATCCACACCAACGGATGCGTAATTAATCCCCGAGTTCAGGGATACCAAACTCGATATTGCACCATGCTCCCCGAGCCGGCTAGGATCATAGCGTTAACAATCCCGGCGGCCCATTCTATCCAACGGAGAGCAGGCTACCTCGCAATAGTGAAGCACGAAGATGGCGGTACTTCACTATCAGGACATGCCAACTTGGTCAGGCGTGTCCTACCTTAGACGTATAATGCACCCTGCCCGTGGGCCTACCATAGGGGTGACTAACATGAAGTCAAGGGAAGGTTGGAGGGGCTGGCAAGTAGGTATACCTGCGCAGCCTGCGTGACAGTACAAGACTGCACGTGGGTCTCGCAATGACCGACCCGTAGACATTCTTTTACGAGGCCGCTCCTGTGGGTGGCACAACACGTGCTGCAAGCCCACGAGCGTCATTTGTATTTACAAGCCCCGGCACGCCTGGTGCACTAGACTAGGGACTGACAGTAACCCAAATGGGCCAAACATGGATACAATAGATGAAATGAAATGAAATGAAATGAAATGAAAAAAAATATTTAATAAAGCGCACTGCGGCCAAGCGGCTTCCTGGCGCTAGGGACCTGTTCAGAGCTCACAACGGGAAACCAGGAGAACTAAGAGGGAAAAGCCTGAGAAAAAAGGAAAGTTTTAAGGGCCTTACGAAAGTGAGTGTAGATGGGAATAGAGCGAATAGAAAGTGGGAGGCTATTCCAGAACTGGGGGGCCAGGACAGAAAACCGAGTACCGCCAGTTCTGGATTTGCGAAAACGAGGGATGTGCAAGAGAGAAAGAGAGGAAGATCGAAGCGTGCGACTAGGGGCGTGAGAAGAGATAAGAGAAGTGATGAAAGAGGGAGCGAAGCGGGAATGAGCTCGAAAAGCTAAGCAAGCCAATTTGAAGAAGGATCTGAATCGGATAGGGAGCCAATGAAGAGATTTGAGAGCGGGAGTGATATGGGAGGATTTGGGGAGAGACAAAATGAGGCGGGCGGCCTGATTTTGTATGGCCTGGAGGCGGCGAGTCTCGTAAGCAGGTATGCCCACGTAGAGGCCATTCCCATAGTCGAGGCGGGAGATGATTAAAGCCGCGACTATGGTTTTGAGTGCGTCGGTGGAAAAGAAACGCGAGATTTTCCGGATGAGACGGAGGGACAGAAAACAGGAGGACACGACGGAACTGATCTGGTTGTGCATGGATAAGTCATGACTGACTTTAATACCAAGAGTGCGAACGGAGGATACAGGTGAGGGAGGGGATCCAAAAGATGGGGGCCAGTGTGCAGGGGACCAAGGGTTAGAGGGACCACCAGTGAGGACAAGTTCCGTTTTGTCAGGATTGAGCTTAAGATGATTAGCGCTCATCCACTCGGAAATGAAAATTAAAGTGGAACAAAATTTGGGAAGAGAGTCGGGGGAAGAAGAGAGATCAAAGACGAGCTGGAGGTCGTCGGCGTAATTGTACACAGAGACCCCCAGCTCGAGAAGGGAAGAGATGAGAGGACAGATATAGAGATTGAAAAGGAGGGGGGACAGGGAGGAACCTTGGGGAACACCACAAGAGACCGAGCGGGGAGGGGCAGAGAAACCGGAGAGGTGAACAGCCTGGGACCTATCCCGAAGGAAGGACGCGAGCCAAGAAAAGGCCGCGCCCCGAATGCCCGCTGCGCTGACACGGTCGAGAAGAATGGAGTGGTCAACCGTGTCAAACGCAGCGGACAAATGGGCATCAATTTAACATCGGGAGCACTTGCGCTATGGCACTGATCAGCAGTGACACGGCGCCCAAAGCATATACCAGCAAAACATCGTAAAACAGTAGAGGCAAACAGAAAAAATGGAGGAGAGACTCAAGCCAATGATGTCAGGTCTAACATAGAGAAAACAGCTTCTACCCAGTCTTCATCGTCTAACTCTAGTCCATCCGCTCCCCACACTGTTCTAATTTGTGTTTAAAGTATATGGTCTTAAGCAGGAATAGGATGAGGGTGAGGTGGTCAGGGGTTCTGCTGGGATGGACTTTGTTACTTTCATCCCATATATGATTGTCACTGTGACCTGAAGAGGTAGGCGAAATTAGAGTCCTTCTTTAGGCAGCAGTAGGTGGCAGATCTCTTCACTTATTCTATGCCTTTTCACTTGCTGGTGCATGCTTTATTGCTGTGGACTGGCACAGTACACTATTCCACTGGCCACTGCATATGACTGTGAATGCTATCAGTCCCTTGCTTTCTTCTTTAGTTTCAAGTAATAAGATATTTCTGTGATTTAATGAAATGACATTGAATGGTGGATTCCCAGAAATGTTTGAAGGGGCGTCCCGCACTCTGAATGAGTCTCACAGGACATTGTGTATATAGCTATTGACCCTGGTCCCCGTGGGCATGCAGGGTTGTTCTTGTACAATATTACAATGTATGGACTGTTGGCAAAGTCATGCTTGAAGATTATGAGTGTGAGCATAGCTTGTAATTTTACTAATGCAAGGAACGTGACTCACCCAAGCCAAGGCTATTTGCATGGTGTCTGGATGACATCATCATGGCATTGGTAATTTCACTCTCTTGTCCACTGTTGGTGCTGTATGCTCCTGCTAGGCTGCATTGTTAGGAAACGTATGCACACTATTGTGTGAGGTGGTCCAGGCAGCAGCACCCAAAGTACGCAGTGTCCAGGCCCAGTCCACGGTTCCCGGTCAGCTCCAGGTTGCCAGCGAGCAGGCAGAGCCTAGCAAGCAGCTATTGTCACTTCTTGATGCTTAGAAAGTGCTGTATGATGCTCTATCTAAAACATGTCATTATTGTAGCTGATATTTCAAGTGTGCCTCATGATTATGTGAAAGGAATCATATGCACAACACATGTTTGTAAATGCACCTAGATAATATCATTGGCTTGCTGTTGCATTTCTATACCAATCGAGCTACTCTGTGTGCTTAGGAACAAGAGTGAAAGCTCAGTGGGAGCAATATGTACTTTACTTCCCTGCTCCAGTTGGTGAAATTAATACCACTGCATGCATCTATTTGCATTGTATCATATATCATTGTCTTCTGCTGCCTGTTCACGCCCTGCCCACCAATCGTGTTCCCTCACCTTATTATTTCAGAGTGAGAAGATAAAACCCCAGTGATGGGTGCTCTCAGAAGGCAGTCTGATGAGACAGTTCATGACAATGTCTCGATTGCCAAACCCCCATTCTAGCCCATTCGTGTGAATGGCGACTTTCCTTAACCAGGTTTGTATCAACCTGCCTTCCCATATTAGATAGTCACAGATTGTCCTTCTAAACTGACCCTACTGCTTCTTCTCTGTTTATTGTCTCAACCTTGTTGCTGACTGACGCTTTGTTGGTACAGCATATGCTTTTGAGCCTGGCTCAGGCGTTTACATAGCATGGCAAGTGTTTGTTTATACAATTATTTTGAAGCTACGCATCTTATGTTGATGGCCTAAATGGTAGCTCACCTATGGAAAACATTTCACTTTGATCATGGGCCAGACTAAAAAATCAAGTGCAAAAAAGGCAAAATGTCATCTTTCATTGCTTATATAAATGTAATATTTTATTCAAACTAGTGAAACAAGGGACAAAGTGACACGTCACAAGCCCCAGCCCTTGAAAATCCAGACCATGAAAGTTCTAGAAAAATTTATGAGCGGCGCTTTCTGAGTACCCTTTCAGAGACAATGTTTTTTAGTACTTGTATTAGAAATTCGGGCTGTAAAAAGCACTATTTTACCAGATTTGTTAATAAAACGACAAACCGCATGAAATCCTTTTGAGGCAGGCATGCCCAAACGTTGTAATGTTGCTTTCGGCATGGTACATGCAGGCAGCGGGTGACACCAGTGTGGGAAGTTTGTAGCGTCAGTGGGAAAAGTGGGTAGTGGTAGTTGGCAGTGCCTTTGGGAGATGTGGTAGGCAGCTTCCTCGGAATTGTTGGGCACATGCGCTTATGGATTTTCAATCAGGATTCTGGATTACAGTAGGAGACACAGGATTCTCACACGGTAATCCCTCTGTACGCGCATAGTCTGGTATTGAAGATCTTAAGGTGCAGAAAGATCTTTTGACTCCAAAGCTGCCCGTCATGACCAAGAAGGTTTTTGCACCACCTCAAAAAAGTGACACACTTACTTTCCTGCTGATCCTGTGTGATGTTTAGACACAAGATGTGCCCTTCTCAGAGGTTACACAATCTGGAAGATTGTGGAATGATCACATACATCCTTCCACTTTTGACCAAAGCTCTACACGATAAAGTCATTTTCAAAGAGAATATTGCCATTCTCAATACCTGTGTGCTAAAAGTAAGCAAGGGACATTCAATCTTTAGTTTGTAAATATGTAAGTTTGCAATTTGGGCATCTGAACATACCTTCACAATCAATTAATGTTTGGACTCTTGATTGTGAAGTGGACCTTACGGCTGCAGTCTCCTCAAAATCCCTTCACTTGAGCCTTGTTTAATCCCCCTGGTAATGCACAGTGTCATAATAAACTTGGAGATATTTTATAAGGTGGATATACAGAAGATGTTGAGCAAGCTTCATGTGTTGGACATCGTTATAACAATGAATGTTTGAGGGGACTGACCATGCAAATTCTTAACCAGCTACCACACTTCCCATATTTTCTTTTCTTGAAAACAATGAATCTGTGTGCTCTCTGTTTCTCTTTAGAAATTGTTGAAAATTATAGAAACGACTCTAGTTGTACTTGTCAAGTATAGTTAGGACATTGGAACAGTGACTCTTCGGATCGCAGTACATGGATCGGTAAAAAATATTAAATGATTAAAAAACTGAAGAAATAAAAACACATGGCTTGCACATAACATAATAAGTACATTTGAATTTAAAATAACACAAGTTAATAGGTAGTGAGGAAATCATGTGAAAAACAATTGCTCGCCAACAATGAAGGACCTGACCTTAACAGCCTCCTTTCTACTTTCACTGACTTCCCATACAGCACATTTCAATACTTCAGCAATAGAATCTGTCATTTATGATTCCTTTGTCGATCTTCGCTTAGCTTTCCTTAATTGTGTGTATGCTGTTTTAGGCCTTCCAAACTCCATGTATAGACTGTTCTCCTTACCTTGTCTTCCCCCTGATGTGTATTCTTCTCCCTCTCCTGGCTCATTTTCCTTTTTCCATCGGATCTTAAACCATTCACACATTGATACTGGGCCTTGTATCTTTTCCACATCCAGTTCCCTATTGGATGCCTGTGTTATTTCCAGTTACAGTCTGATCTGCCATCTGTGACCGTTCCAAATTCATTTTCCAGTTATGTCTCTGCCTCCTACCATGGCTGACCCTTTGAAGAGACCTTTTCAGGTCTCTTCAAAGTTACTCTCATGCCTAGCTTTTGGTTTATATTTTTTAAAGTGATGAAAAATCACATTTGTAGTGATTTATTTAAATTTTGGTAATATTACCGTACATTTTTCCTGCAGTATTTTTAGGTCTCGCCTTTACCATTCCGCAGGAATGGGAAATGGGGAGAATTCAAGTCGGCTATTTTCTCTTCAAACCAAAGGGCTTAGCCCCGCGGTTTTCATGCTGTTCACGTGAACCACGTGATAACATGCACGCGCATTCAGGGCCAGCCAGCCCAGCACATCAAAGGGCTTCTCCACCCCTAATTATTCATGGCCGGCCACAGGCCGGCCTTACTTTCAGTTTCCCGGAACAGCTTCTCCTCACCTAATTAGGGGAGGAGAAGCCCTTTGATGTGCTTCACACCAATGCGCCTCAGTCATTCCTCTTGTTTGTATTTGCTTCCAGACTCCGATCTGCTCATGTGCACAAGACCCTTTACACATTACACTCATCTGCCTGAAGTGGGAGTTTTAAACAAGCAAAGCTGGTCCTTCTGTACTTGCAGTTTCACTTCTAATGTGTGTTGTTATTTATCATGATTTTTAGCTGAGGTGTATCACGCTCGTTCATGAGTTTGATCTCTTCATACTGTGAAATGTTTTCTAAGTTGTTTTTGATTGTCTTACCGCTGGAGGTCTCCCTGTGCTACATTTAGCCTCTGACACATGCAACGCCACGCAACCACGCAACCACGCAACGCCACTCAACCACGCAACGCCACTCAACCATGCAACGCCACTCACACATGCAACGCCACTCACACATGCAACGCCACTCACACACACATGCAACGCCACTCAACTACGCAACGCCACTCAACTACGCAACGCCACGCAACTACGCAACGCCACGCAACTACGCAACGCCACGGATGCAACGCCACTCACACACACATGCAACGCCACTCACACACACATGCAACGCCACTCACACACACATGCAACGCCACTCACACATGCAACGCCACTCACACATGCAACGCCACTCACACATGCAACGCCACTCACACATGCAACGCCACTCACACATGCAACGCCACTCAACCACGCAACGCCACTCAACTATGCAGCGCAACTACGCCACGCAACTACGCAACGCCACACAACTACGCAACGCCACTCAACTACGCAACGCAACTCACCTACGCAACGCCACTCAACTACGCAACGCCACTCAACTACGCAACGCCACTCAACTACGCAACGCCACTCAACTACGCACGCCACTCAACAACGCACGCCACTCAACTACGCACGCCACTCAACTACGCACGCCACTCAACTACGCAACGCCACTCAACTACGCACGCCACTCAACTACGCAACGCCACTCAACTACGCAACGCCACACAACTACGCATCGCCACGCAACTACGCAACGCCATGCAACTACGCAACGCCACTCAACTACGCAACGCAACTCACCTACGCAACGCCACTCAACTACGCAACGCCACTCAACTACGCAACGCCACTCAACTACGCAACGCCACTCAACTACCCAACGCCACTCAACTACGCACGCCACTCAACTACGCACGCCACTCAACTACGCAACGCCACTCAACTACGCACGCCACTCAACTACGCAACGCCACTCAACTATGCAACGCCACTCAACTACGCAACGCCACTCACACATGCAACGCCACTCAACTACGCAACGCCACTCAACTACGCAACGCCACTCAACTACGCAACGCCACTCAACTACGCAATGCCACTCAACTACGCAACGCCACTCAACTACGCAACGCCACTCAACTACGCAACGCCACTCAACTACGCAACGCCACTCAACTACGCAATGCCACTCAACTACGCAATGCCACTCAACTACGCAACGCCACTCACACATGCAACGCCACTCACACATGCAACGCCACTCACACATGCAACGCCACTCACACATGCAACGCCACTCAACTACGCAACGCCACCCAACTACGCAACGCCACTCAACTACGCAACGCCACTCAACTACGCAACGCCACTCACCTACGCAACGCCACTCACCTACGCAACGCCACTCAACTACGCAACGCCACTCAACTACGCAACGCCACTCAACTACGCAACGCCACTCAACTACGCAACGCCACTCACACATGCAACGCCACTCACACATGCAACGCCACTCACACATGCAACGCCACTCACACATGCAACGCCACTCACACATGCAACGCCACTCACACATGCAACGCCACTCAACTACGCAACGCCACTCAACTACGCAACGCCACTCAACGATGCAACGCCACTCTACTATGCAACGCCACTCAACTACGCAACGCCACTCAACTACGCAACGCCACTCAACTACGCAACGCCACTCAACTACGCAATGCCACTCAACTACGCAACGCCACTCCCACATGCAACGCCACTCACACATGCAACGCCACTCACACATGCAACGCCACTCACACATGCAACGCCACTCACACATGCAACGCCACTCACACATGCAACGCCACTCACACATGCAACGCCACTCACACATGCAACGCCACCCAACTACGCAACGCCACTCAACTACGCAACGCCACTCAACTACGCAACGCCACTCACCTACGCAACGCCACTCACCTACGCAACGCCACTCAACTACGCAGCGCCACTCAACTATGCAACGCCACTCAACTACGCAACGCCACTCACACATGCAACGCCACTCACACATGCAACGCCACTCACACATGCAACGCCACTCACACATGCAACGCCACTCACACATGCAACGCCACTCAACTACGCAACGCCACTCAACTACGCAACGCCACTCAACTACGCAACGCCACTCAACTACGCAACGCCACACACATGCAACGCCACTCACACATGCAAGGCCACTCACACATGCAACGCCACTCACACATGCAACGCCACTCACACATGCAACGCCACTCACACATGCAACGCCACTCACACATGCAACGCCACTCACACACGCAACGCCACTCACACACGCAACGCCACTCAACTACGCAACGCCACTCAACTACGCAACGCCACTCAACTACGCAACGCCACTCAACTACGCAACGCCACTCACACATGCAACGCCACTCACACATGCAACGCCACTCACACATGCAACGCCACTCACACATGCAACGCCACTCAACTACGCAACGCCACTCAACTACGCAACGCCACTCAACTACGCAACGCCACTCAACTACGCAACACCACTCAACTACGCAACGCCACTCAACTACGCAACGCCACTCACACATGCAACGCCACTCACACATGCAACGCCACTCACACATGCAACGCCACTCACACATGCAACGCCACTCACACATGCAACGCCACTCAACTACGCAACGCCACTCAACTACGCAACGCCACTCAACTACGCAACGCCACTCAACTACGCAACGCCACTCAACTACGCAATGCCACTCAACTACGCAACGCCACTCAACTACGCAACGCCACTCAACTACGCAACGCCACTCAACTACGCAACGCCACTCAACTACGCAACGCCACTCACACATGCAACGCCACTCACACATGCAACGCCACTCACACATGCAACGCCACTCACACATGCAACGCCACTCACACATGCAACGCCACTCAACTACGCAACGCCACTCAACTACACAACGCCACTCTACGCAACGCCACTCACCTACGCAACGCCACTCAACTACGCAACGCCACTCAACTACGCAACGCCACTCAACTACGCAACGCTCAACTACGCAACGCCACTCAACTACGCAACGCCACTCAACTACGCAACGCCACTCAACTACGCAACGCCACTCAACTACGCAACGCCACTCAACTACGCAGCGCCACTCAACTACGCAACGCCACTCAACTACGCAACGCCACTCAACTACGCAACGCCACTCAACTACGCAACGCCGCTCAACTACGCAACGCCACTCAACTACGCAACGCCACTCAACTACGCAACGCCACTCAACTACGCAACGCCACTCAACTACGTAACGCCACTCAACTACGTAACGCCACTCACACATGCAACGCCACTCACACATGCAACGCCACTCACACATGCAACGCCACTCACACATGCAACGCCACTCACACATGCAACGCCACCCAACTACGCAACGCCACCCAACTACGCAACGCCACTCAACTACGCAACGCCACTCACCTACGCAACGCCACTCAACTACGCAACGCCACTCAACTACGCAACGCCACTCAACTACACAACGCCACTCAACTACGCAACGCCACTCAACTACGCAACGCCACTCAACTACGCAACGCCACTCACACATGCAACGCCACTCACACATGCAACGCCACTCACACATGCAACGCCACTCACACATGCAACGCCACTCAACTACGCAACACCACTCAACTACGCAACGCCACTCAACTACGCAACGCCACTCAACTACGCAACGCCACTCAACTACGCATCGCCACTCAACTACACAACGCCACTCAACTACGCAACGCCACTCAACTATGCAATGCCACTCAACTACGCAACGCCACTCACACATGCAACGCCACTCACACATGCAACGCCACTCACACATGCAACGCCACTCACACATGCAACGCCACTCACACATGCAACGCCACCCAACTACGCAACGCCACTCAACTACGCAACGCCACTCACCTACGCAACGCCACTCACCTACGCAACGCCACTCAACTACGCAACGCCACTCAACTCCGCAACGCCACTCAACTACGCAACGCCACTCAACTACGCAACGCCACTCACACATGCAACGCCACTCACACATGCAACGCCACTCACACATGCAACGCCACTCACACATGCAACGCCACTCACACATGCAACGCCACTCACACATGCAACGCCACTCAACTACGCAACGCCACTCAACTACGCAACGCCACTCAACTACGCAACGCCACTCAACTACGCAACGCCACTCAACTACGCAACGCCACTCAACTACGCAACGCCACTCAACTACGCAACACCACTCACACATGCAACGCCACTCACACATGCAACGCCACTCACACATGCAACGCCACTCACACATGCAACGCCACTCACACATGCAACGCCACTCACACACGCAACGCCACTCAACTACGCAACGCCACTCAACTACGCAACGCCACTCAACTACGCAACGCCAATCAACTACGCAACGCCACTCAACTGCGCAACGCCACTCAACTACGCAACGCCACTCAACTACGCAACGCCACTCAACTACGCAACGCCACTCAACTACGCAACGCCACTCACACATGCAACGCCACTCACACATGCAACGCCACTCACACATGCAACGCCACTCACACATGCAACGCCACTCACACACGCAACGCCACTCAACTACGCAACGCCACTCAACTACGCAACGCCACTCAACTACGCAACGCCACTCAACTACGCAACGCCACTCAACTACGCAACGCCACTCACACATGCAACGCCACTCACACATGCAACGCCACTCACACATGCAACGCCACTCACACATGTAACGCCACTCACACATGCAACGCCACTCACACATGCAACGCCACTCAACTACGCAACGCCACTCAACTACGCAACGCCACTCAACTACGCAACGCCACTCAACTACGCAACGCCACTCAACTACGCAACGCCAATCAACTACGCAACGCCACTCAACTGCGCAACACCACTCAACTACGCAACGCCACTCAACTACGCAACGCCACTCAACTACGCAACGCCACTCAACTACGCAACGCCACTCACACATGCAACGCCACTCACACATGCAACGCCACTCACACATGCAACGCCACTCACACATGCAACGCCACTCAACTACGCAACGCCACTCAACTACGCAACGCCACTCAACTACGCAACGCCACTCAACTACGCAACGCCACTCAACTACGCAACACCACTCAACTACGCAACGCCACTCAACTACGCAACGCCACTCACACATGCAACGCCACTCACACATGCAACGCCACTCACACATGCAACGCCACTCACACATGCAACGCCTTGACGCCCACTGGGCTAAGTTCGCGCGATACAAGATTCCCCTCATTCATTCATTCATTCACTCACACATGCAACGCCACTCAACTACGCAACGCCACTCAACTACGCAACGCCACTCAACTACGCAACGCCACTCAACTACGCAACGCCACTCAACTACGCAACGCCACTCACACATGCAACGCCACTCACACATGCAACGCCACTCACACATGCAACGCCACTCACACATGCAACGCCACTCACACATGCAACGCCACTCAACTACGCAACGCCACTCAACTACACAACGCCACTCAACTACGCAACGCCACTCACCTACGCAACGCCACTCAACTACGCAACGCCACTCAACTACGCAACGCCACTCAACTACGCAACGCTCAACTACGCAACGCCACTCAACTACGCAACGCCACTCAACTACGCAACGCCACTCAACTACGCAACGCCACTCAACTACGCAACGCCACTCAACTACGCAGCGCCACTCAACTACGCAACGCCACTCAACTACGCAACGCCACTCAACTACGCAACGCCACTCAACTACGCAACGCCACTCAACTACGCAACGCCGCTCAACTACGCAACGCCACTCAACTACGCAACGCCACTCAACTACGCAACGCCACTCAACTACGCAACGCCACTCAACTACGCAACGCCACTCAACTACGCAACGCCACTCACACATGCAACGCCACTCACACATGCAACGCCACTCACACATGCAACGCCACTCACACATGCAACGCCACCCAACTACGCAACGCCACCCAACTACGCAACGCCACTCAACTACGCAACGCCACTCACCTACGCAACGCCACTCACCTACGCAACGCCACTCACCTACGCAACGCCACTCAACTATGCAACGCCACTCAACTACACAACGCCACTCAACTACGCAACGCCACTCAACTACGCAACGCCACTCAACTACGCAACGCCACTCACACATGCAACGCCACTCACACATGCAACGCCACTCACACATGCAACGCCACTCAACTACGCAACGCCACTCAACTACGCAACGCCACTCAACTACGCAACGCCACTCAACTACGCAACGCCACTCAACTACGCATCGCCACTCAACTACACAACGCCACTCAACTACGCAACGCCACTCAACTATGCAATGCCACTCAACTACGCAACGCCACTCACACATGCAACGCCACTCACACATGCAACGCCACTCACACATGCAACGCCACTCACACATGCAACGCCACTCACACATGCAACGCCACCCAACTACGCAACGCCACTCAACTACGCAACGCCACTCAACTACGCAACGCCACTCACCTACGCAACGCCACTCACCTACGCAACGCCACTCAACTACGCAACGCCACTCAACTACGCAACGCCACTCAACTACGCAACGCCACTCAACTACGCAACGCCACTCACACATGCAACGCCACTCACGCATGCAACGCCACTCACACATGCAACGCCACTCACACATGCAACGCCACTCACACATGCAACGCCACTCACACATGCAACGCCACTCACACATGCAACGCCACTCAACTACGCAACGCCACTCAACTACGCAACGCCACTCAACTACGCAACGCCACTCAACTACGCAACGCCACTCAACTACGCAACACCACTCACACATGCAACGCCACTCACACATGCAACGCCACTCACACATGCAACGCCACTCACACATGCAACGCCACTCACACATGCAACGCCACTCACACACGCAACGCCACTCAACTACGCAACGCCACTCAACTACGCAACGCCACTCAACTACGCAACGCCACTCAACTACGCAACGCCACTCACACATGCAACGCCACTCACACATGCAACGCCACTCACACATGCAACGCCACTCACACATGCAACGCCACTCACACATGCAACGCCACTCAACTACGCAACGCCACTCAACTATGCAACGCCACTCAACTACGCAACGCCACTCAACTACGCAACGCCACTCAACTACGCAACGCCAATCAACTACGCAACGCCACTCAACTGCGCAACACCACTCAACTACGCAACGCCACTCAACTACGCAACGCCACTCAACTACGCAACGCCACTCAACTACGCAACGCCACTCAACTACGCAACGCCACTCAACTACGCAAGGCCACTCACACATGCAACGCCACTCACACATGCAACGCCACTCACACATGCAACGCCACTCACACATGCAACGCCACTCACACATGCAACGCCACTCACACATGCAACGCCACTCACACATGCAACGCCACTCAACTACGCAACGCCACTCAACTACGCAACGCCACTCAACTACGCAACGCCACTCAACTACGCAACGCCACTCAACTACGCAACGCCACTCAACTACGCAGCGCCACTCAACTACGCAACGCCACTCAACTACGCAACGCCACTCAACTACGCAACGCCACTCAACTACGCAACGCCACTCAACTACGCAACGCCACTCAACTACGCAACGCCACTCAACTACGCAACACCACTCAACTACGCAACGCCACTCACACATGCAACGCCACTCACACATGCAACGCCACTCAACTACGCAACGCCACTCAACTACGCAACGCCACTCACACATGCAACGCCACTCACACAGGAAAAACCACTCACGTTGCCAATAGGTCTCGCAGTACGACAGTTGGAGCCATTACAATTGCAAATAACAATGCCTTTCACTTTGGTTATCATTTTAAATACATAAAGGGCTTTGTCATTTACAAAACCAATAGCTCCAACTTTCCTACTGCGAGACCTATTGGCAACGCCAGTGCTTGTTTTATGTAATTGTGTTTTGTTCAATATAAACAGATTTTAGCCCACAATCTAGACCGTGTTCTGTGATGTCTCATTACAGTTTCAGATGATCAATAGAACTGCTTCTTTGTTTGATATATACCATTTATTTCTTCTGTTCTTGTTTATTTTTTAGAAACATTCAGGCAGAGAAAATACATCTTCACTTCAAGCAAAAGTCAAGGCAGTGAGTCAATTGAATGAGAAACAAAAACGGTCAACATCACAAATGTCTTCAGTGGAAGTTTGCTCTGCCAGGTCCAACTACTCTCAAGGCAGACGTTTCTCTGCAGCTGGCACACATGAGGCACGGCCAGAGTCCCTCTCTATTGCAAAAGACACACGTACCATTGGTTCTCAGACATTTGAAGCATCCCTGGTGCCCTGCGATGCATGCGCTTCTGCTCAGGCCAGCCTGCATGAGGTCAATAATTTAATTATTAGTGTTTGCAATAGTCAAAACCTACCATCTTCCTTATGCAAGTTCCAGGAAGTCATCCAAGATACTGTGGGGAACAAGCTACTGTCTGCTATGGAGATGAGATACTGGGCTAGCGAGCAGAGCAAAGATCTGTCCCGAATCAACAAGCACCTCTCAGAGCTCATGCAACTAGTCAGTCCTCTGAAGGAAAAGCTTAAAGAATCAGAGAAGGAAAAGGAGGAGCAGAAACAGCGTATTGAGGCATTTGACCGAGTACTTCAGAGGGAGAAAGAAGAGCAGCAATGGCAGGCCAAAGTATCTGAGCAGCGAATGGAGGAAAAGGAGAAAGAGAATCTCAAAGTTGTCGCCAGACTTGAAAAGGATAAAGATGAGTTGAAGAAAGGTCAGGTACTATTCCCAGGGCATGTTTGTGTTGAAGTACAGACAGTGGTAAAACTTGGAATAGAACTTTAGAGGTCTGAAAGCTCCATTGAAACAGAGGAGCGGCAGAGGGCCAGTAACAATTGGTACAGACTTCCTGTTTCAAAATTCCAATGTGTTTCTTTCTGTTTCTCCTGGTTTATTTGTAATATCATAGTACAGCATGATTGTCTGCTGCAGAGTGCTATACACGTTGTTAAAGGCCCTCTCCTGGGTAATAAGCCCGGGTCGAGAAAGAGTGCTATTAACAGTTGGTTTGACCTAAGGCAGAAGAGCTGTAATGCTTTTAGAACATTGCACTAATTGAGAATAGGAAGTTCTAAAATAAACAAGGAGAAACACTATTTAACAAGTGTTATTTCAGGAGGAGTGGCATAGCTCAAGGCTTCAGTTAACATGGAGGGTCGGGATTAAGTTTATCCTAGTGAGATTAAGCAGTTTGGATAAGATTTAGCGCAATAACTGTCATCTGTTTAGAATGATTGTTTCCACAATAGCTTAATTTATGGAAGACTTTGGGCCTGATTCACAAAGGTAAACTTACACTTTTGTATACGTTTATGATTGTTTGCTATATACAAAGGGATTAACGAGTTGTATCTTTACAAATGCGGAGTCTTGGCTCATAAAAAGATAGGTCTTTTTAAGTGTGGATACAAAAAGAACAATTGATGGACAGATTCCAGATCAATGTCATACGTTCACCCAAGTACGTAGATCTGGGCCTAAATCCATAGTTTGTTTGCTCACCATGCCATTCCAATTTGAACCCAGCCATATTCAAATCAGTCTTGACCCTGCACCCAATGAGAACAGTCCCGCCCGAACTGCCAGGCCAGGTCCTCCCTGGCCTGGAAACAAGCATACTAGGATGCACTCATATAGATACTACTTGTAACTCCCTTTGTGAATAGCAAGCAATCATAAACTTATACAAAATTGTAAATTTGCCTTTGTGAATCAGGTCCTAAGTATCTAAATATCAGGGAGAAATATTTATGTTGGTTGAGGAATCTGATTCCAAACATTCTGTCTGTCAAAAGTCAATGTTTCATGTATTTGACATTACGACATTAGTCAGGCAAATATTTCAGGATACGTGGGTGTCACATACACTACTTCTAAATTTCATTATGTTGTCAAACCTTACCATATAGGACCACAGCTTTGCCAAAATAGAGAACATTTTCAGTTATCGTAAGTTATAACAAGTGTTAAGACAAGCTATAGGAAAGGGACTAGAACTTTATCTCAGTAAGAGATTAACAACTTCTTTATAGCTCTCTTATTTTAAGGTGTGCCCTGATTCCATAATACTCAATGAAGAATACAACAAACTAATGGATGGAAGGCTTGAATTAATCTCAGTTACTAGTAGTAACTTTGGGTCACACCCTAGCCCATGATTCTTTTTGCACACATTGCCACCGCAGATTAAACACAGTTATAAGCAAACCAGCTTTGGTCTTGCTCCAATGGAAACAGTCCCGCCTAAACAGCCAACCCAGGTCATATCTGAAATAGAACACAAGTAACCAAAGGCTAGTTTCAGCCGATTTGGGCCTCTTCAGTCAGGTGCAGCTTGGTTCCTGTGCCACAATGAGCACAGGACAAACTCTGGGCATACCCGTCCCAAATAAAGCATCACAATGAAGAATACAAAAAAGTGATTACTGGAATGCTTGAATTACTCTCAACCACTGGCAAGTACTTGAACCACATCCCAGCACCTCATTATTTTGCCATTCCCACTGTTTCCTATTGGACCCTGCCATTTGCAAATCAGCCTTGGTCCTGCTTCAGTAGTATCAGTCCAGCCTAACCTGCTAAGCCAGCTATTCTCTGAACCACATCACAAGCAATCCAAGAGCAGTATTAGGCCTCTTTGGCTTTTTCAGTCTGGTGCTCCTTGGTTCCAGGCGCTCAGTGAGCACAGGACCACGTCTGTGAATACTTGTCGCACATAGAGTGTCACAAGAAGAATACAATAAAGTGATGGGTGAAATGCTTGAATTAATCTCAGCCACTGGCAATTATGTGGGCTTCATTTCAGTCCATCGTTTCTTTGCTCACATGTCACCTCAGATTAGACCCTGATTTATGCAAATCAGCCTTGGTTCTTGTCCAGTAGGAACAGTCCTGCCCAAACTGCTAACCCAAGTTCTCTTTGAACCAGAAGACAAGCAACTCAAGAAAGGCTTCAGCCTATTTGGGCTTTTTCCATTGGGTGCAGCTTGGTTTGAGTGGAACAGAGAGCACAGGACCCACTCCTGGGCATACCCTTCACACAAAGTGTGACACAATGAAGAATACAAAAAACGTGAAGGATTCAATGCTTGAATTAATCTCATCCACCAGCAATTGCTCAGGGACACATGTGAGTCCATCATTATTTTTCCCACCACGTGACCTCAGAATAGATCCTTATATGCAAATCAGCCTTGGTCTTGCTCCAAACGATGTAGTCCTCCTGAACTACTAAGCCAGGTGCTCTCTGAACCAGAACCCAGAGCCGGTTTCAGATTATTTGGGCCTCTTCACTCGGGTTCAGCTTGGTTCTCTGAGCAATTGCCAGTGGCTGAGATCAATTCAAGCATTGCTTCCATAAGCTTGTTGTATTTGCGGTAGACACCTTCAGTGCGTTAGGTATGCCAAGATGTGAAACCCATACTTAGCGTGCTGAAGGTCTCAAGCTGTACCTTACTGATAGACCTGCGTAGGTTGAAACTTTTCTGGGATTGCTTGTGTTCTTATCTGGAAAGGACCTGGTCAGGCAGTTCTGGCTGGTCTGCTCCTATTGGAACAGGATCAAGAATAATTTGCATAAGGTAGGTCTCTGTCTGGTATGGCACAGTGGACGAAAAATGATGGTCTGGAATGTTGACCCTGGTTATTGCCAGTGGCTGAGATTATTTCAAGCATTTCTTCCACTACCTTATTGTTTTTCCTTAATACTAAAGGCATGTCTCTCTTGGTGGTGGTCATTCATCCTTGTATTTATTTTATAACGCATTGCTATAGAGAATGATCCCTTTAAAGGGGATTGTTTGCCCTGCCCCGTCTCTCATGTAGTGCATATAATTCGAACAATGCTGGCTAGAATAGCTGTAGGATCTTGGGTTAACAATATGTAATAAAAAGTCTTGTGGTAATCACGAAACCAAGACATGTGTTTTAAGACTGTAACTTGCAGGAGTTAAATAATTGTGAACCCTATGTTAGAGTAAGAGTTAAGAGCCAGGAATAAATGTTGTTCTATTAAAGGTAACAACATTATACTTTCTGTGGCCACATGACTGAAATAAAATCAGTTCATAATTAATACAAAATATACTATTTCTGCTATCAACTTTATCATCTATTTATGTTTTCTAAGTTGCACAGTTGTTGGTTATTTAGGAAGAGAGTGTTTGGGCTTTGTTGGAATTGTTAAAACATACATTTATGCTCACATACATTTATGCTCACCTTAAGAAAATACTGTTTAGTGACGGTAGTCACAACATATGTGTTCATTTGGTTTAAGAGTGGGTATTGGTGGTTGAGAACAAGATCCCTTTGTGGCCAGTTTATAGAGATAATGGTTGCTGGTGGTCGTATGGAGAGCTGCACATGTTTAAGTTGGAAAAATAGCAGCTGCTGCAGTATTGGAAGAAGCTGAACCTGTTTCTGTTTGTTAAGAGAAGCACATGTGCTTTTTTGAAAGTTTAGCATCAATTGAGATAAGAACTAGTAATTCTCAGATAATTGACAGCTGTCTTGGCTCATTAAAATATTTGTTATTCAAACATCCCCCTCTGTGTTTATTTAGGAGCTGCTGTCCTCGAGGAGAGGGTCTCAATCCTAAAAGAAGAGCTGAAGTCACAGCACAGCACCATTCGCGACCTCGGTGAGCATCAGTACCCTTAGTTAGGAGTCACTGCAATTTCATTTGAAGAAGGCCTTCTGAACTGGAAATGCTTCCAGAGCCTTCTTTCGGAACAAGCTTCAATTCTTAGAATGTCAGAAATCCTATCTAATGAAGTAGTTTTGGGCCATGGGCCCTCCTCAGCTTGAGCAGTATTGTATAGGAGAGAAGCTGCTTGTATCTGGATAATCTGAAAGTCATTCCCACAATCTAGCTAATCTCCCTTGCCCCCTTCAGCACCTAGATCAGCGCCAGGAAACCCTCGGTGTCAGAGCGCTTTATAAGCCTACCTTAACATAACATAACATAACATTGCTTTAAGTTTTGTGCAGGACTTTTGGGTGCCGCAAAGAATGTGGCAAAGAGTAAAGACTGTTTTAAGTCAAAGCCAATAAGGAAGGATTTCTCAGAGCTGGACTGCCTCTAGAATGCTCTATTAGACAGCCCCCAAAGGGTTATTTAGTCAGGGAGTCAGCCTGTCACCAGAATAGTTGTGGAATCAAGCTTGTTGGCTCAGTGTTCTGGGAGTCATGCCTGTCCTCAGAATGATCAGGGGCTCTGGTTTATGACCCACATGATTTTTCTGGGGGGAGGGGAGGGGGGTAACCAACATCTAAATATAGCTCTATAATAAGTCAATTACCAGAATGGAGTTCAAGTCACACATACTGTTGGATTGTTCTGGAGGCCAGGCAGCCTGTCATGTGTACCAGCAAATTCCAAAAATCCGACCCGTGTCTGGAATGTCCCTTGGGCCTAGCCTCTTTCAATAGTTGGATGGAAGACAAGTCTGTTGCAATGATACACTGGTATCCAGGACTGAAAATGGAATTGCTTGGAAGTCAGGTTTGCGTTATGAAATGTCGCTAGAGATGTTTCCAGAATGGTCTGGGTGTCCACTCCATCAGTCAAATAGTCTGATGGTCAAACTAGAAAGAATAGTAAAAGATTAGGTCTGAAAATCAGGGCAATAACTACCATTCTCTGCAAATTGGTTCTGCCACCAGAATTGTATGGGAATTAGGCCTGTTACCCTAGTAACCATTGCTGATTCTGCAGAATTATACCACAAAATCTCAGATTATTTCTGGGATAACCTTTATGTTTCTAATAAACATAAATCTTCTTCAGAAGCCATCAACCCATGTCTCTGCCTTACTGTCAATGTGCATTCTTCTAATTTCCATCTTTTTAATGAAACTAGTTTCCTATTCTAGTACTGATTTTACACATAACTGTGTAAATGAAAACATTTTGCTGCCCTTATCGCCAAGATGATTGGTACCTTCCTCTGAGAAATATTTATACAATTGTAAACTAAAAGACACATTTTAATGGTTGCTATTTCCTCTGCCACATCTTTATCTTTTTTTTCGCAACAAAATGTTATTGTCAACAGCCGTACCAAGCCTGGCCAGCCCAGGTTAACCAGTAGCACAATGTACAGAGTTGCAATAGTGATGTCGACTGTTGAATTGCAATAGAACAGTTCAAAATTGAATACAATCAAATAAATGTTAAATGTTGTATACTTGTAAAGCGCACAGCTGCCCCAGCAAAGGGGCGTCCCGGCGCTGTATACCGCTGGGGAACCCATCCTGGCTTTCCCTGTGAGATGGTCCCTCCTGGGCATCTCCAAGGTGAAGACAAGCATCCCCGGCGCTGATGGGGCCGTTAGTAGAGATTAAGCAAGCTATTGCCCAGAGTTGCTGAGTGGGACCCATGGTTGGAGTAGGCACTGAGGCGAGAATTATCGAGTCCGCTGACCATGGCCCAAGACCCTGCCGCGTCGGGAATCGAACCCTGGTCCCAGGCCGACCTCTGCTTCCGGGTCTGCCGCCTCTAACCAGTGAGCCACACCACTCCAAATATATTCCGCCAGCTATAAACAAGAGTGTCATATATCTAATAAACAATACAATGCATGCCCTTCCTCGCCACCCCAGTCGCATACCTATACAATGACAGCCGTTTTCTCCCATCCACAATACAGCCTTTTCACCCACTACTAATCGAACAATTCAGTTGGGATAGGTTCCAAATATAATCCCCGATAGTCTGCCCATCTCTTCCAGATCTTGGGATATTTCTGGGGACATCCTCTCGCGTTATCGATTGGTAATTCTAGACCCATGCAGAAATCAAGGACCTTTTTCCATGTCCCGACCCGTGGTGGGGAGGGGTCTTTCCATGCCCTTGCTATATCCCGTTTCGCCAGCATGAGGCCCAGGAGCAATAGATGGCATTTATATATGTTGCCCCCGATACCATCCATAATGTGAAGCAAGACTAGCCGAGGCGAGTAAGGGATAACCCAGCCCAGGACTTCTGACAGACATGTGAGTTTGCCCCGCCGGAACCTAGGGAGTGTATTGCATTGCCATACGGTGTGTATGAGGGTGCCGTCCATAACTTGGCAGCGCAGGCAGAGAGGGGACTCAATAAGCCCGGCACGCCAGAGCCTATATCTGTTGTAATAAACGCGATGCAGGTATTTGAATGGTATGAACCTTAACCGTGCTGTGATAGAAGCACCATGTGGGGACTCCAAAGCCTCCGTCCAGTCGTCTTCATCCAGGGGGCCCAAGTCATTCTGCCAGGCCTTGCGTGTTTTGCTAAGAGAAGTGGAGCTATTTGTCACTAATGTACAATAGATCTTGGTGATCTTGTGTGCTTCTAATTCACCCATGAACACTTTAGCCTCTATGGGATTAAACTCAGGCAGAGCTTCCTGATGTGTAATGTAGGGGGAGAATGCATGACGAAAAATGAAGGTATTCATAAAATTGTGACCAGGGCATTTCATACTCTTGCTGCAGTTCCTGGAAGGACTTTAGGTCTGACCGTGAAGAAGATCATGCAAAAGTGGTAAATGTGACCAAGAGCGAGTCTGTGCCCGTAGCGGGGCTAGATTATTTTCCCAAGACACCGACTGGGAGAACAACAGATGTACCCCAAGATATTTAAACCCATCCAGGACAACCGTCATCCAGCCCGACCATTCGCCTACGGGCGGCTACCCCGCAGGGGCCTTAGATATGATTTCCGGGTGTTCATATAGAGTCCCGATATCTCGCCAAAGATCTGCATCATCCGAAGCAGTCTCGGTCCCGATCGGTCCGGTCGCGTAAGGAAGAACAGAACACCGTCCGCATATAAAGCTATGGTATCGGAGACCTCCCGTGACCATTCAAAGCTCCGGATTTGC
The DNA here is from genome assembly GCF_964263255.1 of Lissotriton vulgaris. Taxonomy (NCBI): domain Eukaryota; kingdom Metazoa; phylum Chordata; class Amphibia; order Caudata; family Salamandridae; genus Lissotriton; species Lissotriton vulgaris. The sequence goes on along the minus strand of NC_141699.1, from coordinate 262,053,631 downwards.
ACATCTACGCGCACCCAGGCCACAAGCGGCTCCATAGCCAGAGCGAAAAGATAGGGAGAAAGGGGACAGCCCTGGCGAGTGCCCCGTACCATGGGGAAAGCCCGTGACGTGGAGTCAGCAGTACGAACCAACGCGGTAATATCAGTATACAGGAGTCGAACATATTGAAGAAGGCGGGACTGACATTTATATGATGCAGGAGTGCAAAGAGATAGGTCCAACTAAGGGAGTCGAAGGCCCTATCGATATCGGCCAGTGGAAGCGCAGCTGGCTTCTCCAGGCGGTCTGCCGTCGCTATCGCATTGTGCACACGACGGATATTATGTTGTGTGGCACGACCCGGAGTGAACCCAGCTTGATCGGTATGAACTAGATAAGTGATGTATGGCACAATGCGGTTGGCTCTGACCTTAGCGAGAAGTTTGGCTTCTACATTATGGAGCGATATCGGGCAATAAGAAGCGTGATGTTCAGGAGGTCTAGCCGGCTTTAAAAACACCACGATTTGTGCATGGCACCAATCCCGTGGAAGACAATGTGCGTCAATGCCGCTAGATACTGAGTTGTCAGTCGGGATTGGTATTTCTTGTGGAATTCACAGGGAAAGCCATTGGGGCCAGGCGCTTTACCGGGACGCATCTCAGAGAGTGCCCTCTGAAGTTCCTCTATCGTTATTGGGGCATCTAAGTCCTTACTCACCGAATCTGTAAGTGTCCGTAGAGGCATGTCATCTATGAATTTATGGACAACACTTTTTTGTCTTTTGAAATATTCCCAGCTATCAAGCAATAGCTCATCAACCACTTCTTTCCATATTATCAGTAATAAACATGCCCAACACTATTTTCATAGTCAAGGGCAACTACAATGTCCAATCAAGCTTCAAACTTCACTGCCATTTGCAATATGGTAACCCTTCTGGCCTTTTAGATAACCTCTTGGTTGCTGCAGCTTCATTTGGTTCTGTCATCTGGTTTGATCTTGTCAACTTAGTTTGTCTTCACCTTAGGATAGCCACACTTGGTTCAGGGATGATGTGGGGGTCCATGGAACACTGTGCCATCTTCCTTTCTATCTAACAATCTTTGCACTCTCTGCTGATAGTATTACACAGCTACGGATCGCCCTGTTTTATTTTTTAAATATTTGTATTAACCTTTTTTCAAAAAGGGCTCACAGTACATCTGAATCCAATTGGTGACATTACAATGGTACAGACGTGCCATCGGGATGTAAACAGTATTCATAGGATGTGCATATCAGAGGTATAGGCCTGTTAGAATCTGACGCAACGTGAGTGCAGGGGAGAACCAGGGGAGAAGGAACTGGGAAACGTGTGTGGGAAGAATGAATACGGAACGCCCTGTTAGCCATACACTGACAAAATCTAACTGTATCCTGGGATCCCAGGAGCTTCTGGTCAATACATTCTCCCACAAAACATTTTCCATAATATTGATTCTTGGACAGCCAGCAAAGACATAATTGATAAGCCTTGGCTAACATGATGTGCACACCAAGTGTACTTCTCATTATCATTATCATGAGTATCTGACCCCAGCATTATGTGTGCTCTACTCATATGAGTTCTTGTGTCAAAATTATCTACTCTACTAAAAACAGTCAACAAAATCTGCTGTTCACTAGTAGACTATTCAGCCAATGGTGCGTTTACAACTGGAATGAACAAAAGTATTGTTCTTTATCCTCATAAAGATACTTATTGTAAGCAGCAACATTTCTAAATCTACCAGAAGACTAGCACCTGGTCCTAAAAAACGTATCATGTCTCAGATCAGAAGTGCACTGTGTTGGCCCCAACGTCAAGACAGTATATATTTTCAATGTGTTACTGTTAGTCATAGTGATCTTGTTGGAGAAGTTTCAAATTAATTTCCATTGGTACATGAGCAGGCTTAGCCCTACTTGAAATCATGCACAACCGTGTGTGACCAACAGAGGCAGATGCTTCTTTGTCTAAGGTTGTACGAAATTGAATTCCCTCCCATTTTAAATGATTTGTCCTTCGGATATCTTTTTTTGCTCCTGGCAGCGGACCAGTCCCCAATGCACCATGTGGCTGCCAATTTCAAGTTGAAGTTACTGCTCATTCCTAGGCCAACCCTCAACAGACTAGTTAGTTTGTCTTGCACGTCTTATAAATGCCCCAAAATAGTCACTCAGTGCAATGTTTCTTACCAGAAAGGTCTGGAAATCAGGGCAGCAGGAAGAACAGGAAGAAAATCTCTTCATGATTTGGTATTTTATTTTAAATAAACATATTTTATCGGTAACCTGCCCACTTTTTAGGAATTCACTTCACCCTGTTTGATAGAAGTCTCTCTTACCTAAGAAAAGGCAGTATAACTGGAGACCAGCAGATGTTAGTTAAAATAATAGGATCTTACAGGGAAACCTACATGTGACCATTGATTATATGTGACATTATCAAAATCTTGATAAATCTGTCATCTCCTAATGTAATTTTCTGTTCATCCCCCCAGAAGTCTTAGACTATTGCAGTGCTTCAGAAGATGTGTTATTAAATACAATTGTGGCTCTTGGTTTGAAATGGAAACAGCCACTCTTAGTTAACCTGGTGCTTCTCATCTGCCATAAGATTTTATATTCTTAATCGTTCTGCAATGTTTGCTTCTGATGTCTGTCCACATTTTGTATCACCGACACACAGTTTTACTGGTGAGTGACCATCCTCTCTATAGGTAAGTGTCTGCCTTCAAGATGAGTAACACATTTTGGTTGTTTTTTTTAGAGCTGACCAAGGAGAAACTGTTGATGGAAATGAAGACTAAATTGGTGGATAAGAGTGAAGTGACTGCCCTAGAGGAGCAAGTGAAACTCCTCACGAACCAGTTGCGTATTACAAGCCAGGAACTACGCAGTGTGAACACCGAGCTGGAGAAGGAGAGGGCCCGTGGAGAGAGTCTGCTCAGGCATGAGGAGGTAAAAGCTACCTATGGCTGTGCTATATAGCCATTACGTGCAGTGTAGGCAATGTCACAATTCAAAAACACACAGAGACTACACATACAGAGGAAGCACCCATAGGCAGGCTGTACTCTGGCAAGAGGACGTATAAGCTATAGCTGTGTCATAATGCCAGGTTATCTGCTGTGCATGTCTTGAGAAAGAGAACGTTGAGAGAGAACATTCTCAGGCTTTTAGTAGAGTTTTAAAACATATGTTGATTTTCTATTCACACAGCCATAAACTGAATAACTACTGTAGACCAGACTCAGCAGAGATATCATTTTATTATTCTCTTACTTTTGACATTGTCGGTTAGAGCTAATTTGGTACTTTGCCTCCATTCACATTATGAGCTATCCTTCTCCCTAATGAAAAACTCTCAAAACATAGGGCCATATGTATAAAGGTATCTTTTTATTGCAAAGCCTGCAATTCACAAAATCAGACAGGGCTTGAGACCACGAATTACAGGACCCTTTTTACGTGTCAGAAAAGCCCTTCCAGCTTGTAAGAGGGCTTTTGCAACCCTGCCCAAAATTCAATTAAAATCAAATAAAGTACATAAACACCACATTTTCCCACCCTCACATCCTGGCTCAGCCAATTAGTCCAGGTCCTCCTCTACCCCAACAACACCTGGAGGCTTACAAATGTCACCACAAAACTTGTTCCAAGCCCCCCAAATTTCCCCCCACTTCCCGGGGCAGCCCCGGTGGATGTAGACAGCTTTTTCTGCCACCATTGCCTCGTCCATATCATTGCACCGTTTATTGAGCGTCGGTGATAAAGCCGAGCCCCACAGCAAGGCGATGTTGCGCTTTGCCATCAACATGCCCAGCATCACCCAGTCCTGCTGCCGGTGGTTAAGATCATTAGGTTCCCACACATTAAGCAAACAGCGGCGAGGCTCCGGCAGCAGGGAGATGTCTATCGTTTGGGAAATAGTGCGCATCACTGCTGTCGAGTATGATGTCATGTTCCTACAGTCCCAGATGGTGTGGTAGAATGTTCCCTCTTCCCCGCAGTTACATAGACAGAATTTGTGCGTAGCTTTTCCTATTTTGAATAGGGTCGTCCTGGTGTAGTATGTGCGGTGGAGTACCTTAAGTTGGACCAGCTTCAGCCTGGAGGGAATGGCAGTCTCCCGTGGTGAGGAAAGGGCCTCCTGCCAGTCAGAGTCGTCAAAGGGACCCACTTCCACAGACCAGGCCTGCTTCAGCGCGGACGTCATGTCTGGGAGGTTGTTAATGAGCTTCCTATAAGTGAAGGAAATAGCCTTGCCCTGCATGTGCTCTGTCAAGAGTCTATCCTCAAGAGGAGAGGACTCCTGCAAAATAGTGCCTGTCGGTATAGTCGACTGCAGTGCATGTTTAATTTGTAAGTATCGAAACCTCTCCGTCTGTGACATTTCGGATTGCGTTTGAAGGTGGGCGAATTCCACCACCTCACCCTTCTTCCAGAGATCATCCACCACCGATATGCCTATAGCGTCCCAAGCCTAAAACCCCTTACTATTACGGAGGAAGCCGAGTTGGTAGGAGTCCCACAGTGGGGTCATTTGGGTAATGATTCTAGAGCATTTAAGACGTCTGTTGGCTTTGTACCATAACTGAACGGAATGCTGCGTTGGACCTATCAGATCTGGGGGGGGGGGGGGGAGGGGGGGTGCGGCGGCTATAGAGATTACGAAGCAGTCCCTTGCCTTCCAAAGAGTGTCTATCAGCGAAGTATGCCGTTTCAGTTTGTGGGGCGTGCAACCAGAAGTTAATTTGTTTGAGATGTGCCGCCCAGTAGTATAGTTCAATATTTGGGAGTGCTATCGTCCCATCATACCAGCTTCTAGTCAACTTATCTTGTTCAATTCTGGGTGCCTTCTCGTTCCACAGCAGATGGGATACTGTTGCTGCTATTGCTTTGAAATACGCTTCAGGGACCAATGACGGGGAATTTTCAAGCCCATAGAGGAAGCGGGAAGTGCCATCATTTTATATAACGCGGCCTTGCCCAGAAGTGTAATGGGGAGAGTCTGCCACACCATGACGTCGCGCCGAAACCTCTCAAGGAGGGGGCGAAGATTTAGAGAGTAGAATTCGTCAGGGTCTGGTGTGATGAAGATACCCAGGTATCTAAATGCCGTCGTCTAGGTCCTCAGGGGCAGCTCGGGGGCAAGGCAGGCGTGGGGCCAACGAGAACATAGAGGATGGACTTAGTCCAGTTGATCTTGTAACCGGATACTCTACCAAACTTCTCACAGACGTTTAACAACTCGAGAATAGTTTTTTTGGGAGAGGTGAGGTATAGAAGGATATAATCCGCATATAGGGATATGCGATTCTCCCTCCCATCGGTCCAACGGAGCCCCTTGATAGAGGGCTCCCATCTAAGCCAAATTGCGAGTGGCTCCAGAAGCAGAGCAAAAAGCAACGGAGACAGCGGGCATCCCTGCCTTGTCCCCCGACCAAGGGGAAAGTCTCGCGAAATGTGTCCATTAGCCGTGACATGTGCCAGGGATTTAGTATACAATAACCAAATCTAGGCGCAGAACTTGGGGCCAAACCCCATGTGCAGGAGCACTGCGAATAGGTAGGGCCATTCTACTGTATCGAACGCCATAGTAGCGTCTAGTGAGAGGATAACCGCAGGCTCCTTAATAGTTGCAATGCGCGCCAAGACCGCCTGGAGCCGTCGGAGGTTAAGGGCCGTGCTTCGGTGCGGCATAAACCCCGAATGGTCTGGGTGGACCAGTGTCTCGAGGTACGGGGTCAGTCACGTCGCCAGCAATTTAGCCAATATCTTAGGCTCCGCATTTACAAGAGAAATTGGACGGTAGGAGGCACAGTCTGTCTTGGATTTGCCCGGCTTATGAATAGCAACAATTGTAGCTAAGCGCTGATCCCTTGGTAGCTCCCCATTCTTGAGGCTGTCGGAGAGCATATTCAGAAAAAAGGGAGCCGTCGTTTGTATCGTTCTCTTATGTAGCTCTACCTGGAACCCATTTAGTCCCAACGCCTTGCCAGATGAGAGTGCATAGGTAGCTGTCTCCACCTCCTCAATGGTAATGTCCGCCTCCAATAGAAGCGCAGCCTCCGGGGAGAGTTTTGTGCGGTTATCCCTAACGTAGTTGTACGCCTCCGCAATTGTATAGGACGACTGGCGAGCGTAAATTCGTTCGTAATGGTCAGCTAAAACATTAACTATATCCTCAGGGTCAGAGACAATGGAGCCTTCAGGTGATTGTAATTGCACGATGACTTTATCCGCCTTTTCCTTCCTATTAAGCCAAGCCAGCATTTTCCCCGACCTTGCCTCCCAACTCGTAGACCCTATGCCGAGTGGCTCGGATCTGCGTATGTGCCATCTCACTCTGGAGGGTAAGGACTTCGGTTTGTTTAAGTCGAACCGTACAGGCAGAACCTAGAGAGGGTCGAGCTTCCTGCTCAAGAGTGGCAGAAGCCAGTTCAGTCTCAAGTCTGTCCAAGTCCGCCCCCGCTGTCGTTTATGACCTGTGATGGAAGCCATCGCCTGTCCCCGAAGGACCACCCTATATGCCTCCCAGAGCACACTGGGCGAGTCCACCGAGCCCTGATTTTCTTGGAAAAATTGGTTAGTATTGAGTGCGAGTGTCAACATAATAGGCGCCACCTGGAGGAACCCAGCGTGAATCGGGAACATACGTCTCCTGCAAGCCTGATGAAAGGTATATTTGAGCAGCATCGGGGAATGATCGGATATGCCCCTAGGGCGTATAGTGACCTTGTCTACCCCCTGTAGGGCATCTGCGGATGTCAGGAAATAGTCAATGCGTGTGAGGGAGTTGTGCAGTGCGGAGTAGAAAGTGTAACGTGTTTCATTCGGGTGTTTGAATCTCCAGCTGTCTGTAAATCCAAGGGCATCCAGAAGACCAAGCAAACGGCTCCCACCCCTCGTGTCCCGTCTAATAGGGAATCTATCCTGTGTATCGTCAAGGATTTCATTAAAGTCGCCTTCTATCAGAAGTGTTGCCACCGGCAGTTGCAATAGAAACGCCGTAAGAGCAGCATGGGCCTGTGTGTGGAGTGCGGGCGGCACATAGACGGAGACAATATTAAATAGCCGTCCCTCCCATTGACAGGTAATGGCCTCGAATCGACCCTGTTCGTCAACTCGTGTTTGTTTGATCACTAGGGGGAAGTTTTTCCTAATGAGTATCCCCGTGCCTCTAGAGCCCGAGGAAAACTCAGCGTGGGCAATCATCTTGTATCCCCAGCGATCCATAGCCCGGACCGTGGAATCCACCAGGTGTGTTTCCTGCAATAAGACCACCGCAGGACCGCAGCGTTTCAGATATTGCAGTACAAGACCCCTCTTCACCTTGTCTCCCAGCCCACGGACATTCCAGGTCATTAGAGTGAGTGTCGTAAGTGGAGCCGTCTGCTCTTGTGAAATAGTGTCAGCCATCAGTAAAGGTGAGGTGCATCAAGAATTGAGGAGTGCGAATATCCTGTAGCGTTATTGTAGCAAAAGAAGTCACTGTCCTGTCCAGCCTGTGTGTAACAAAACTCAAAAAGAAAACCATGCATACAATGGAATCAACAAAATCAAACAGATCAGGTATCTTCCCAACCCAAACACCACCTGCCTCCCTGCTTAGCGAACCTACAACTGCCCGCCACCCCAACTCAGCAGAGTGCTTCTTCCCTCCCATAGCTGCAATACTTGCGTGTCGGGGGAAAGAGTTCTACGAGGCAACAGCCTTTCGGAGCCCGTCAGGCTCACCCCAGTCCAGGACCACAAGCCAGCCAAAACAGAAAAGTTCAAATATCCGTATCATGCACTAGGCGTTGTCTGCAACACTGCCAATGTCATTCCTCATCTAGGGGCATCTCTCGATGAGCCTCCCGGCTACCAGAGTTCAGGGCATGTGGGAAATCGTCTGCCTCTCTGCGACGTTGAGATCTTGGTTTTCGGCCCGGTCCAGTCACCGGGAGCCAACCCTCCAGCCATTCGTTGGCCACCTCAGGGGAGTCAAAAAACCAAGTCTGTCCCTCAACCACTACCCTGAGTCTTGCAGGGAAGAGCATAGAATATTGTAACTCCTGGGCTCGGAGTAATTTCTTGACTTCGAAGAAGCTGCGACGCCTCCTTGAAACAGCCGCCGTGTAATCCGGGAAGAAGGTCACGACCGAGTTTAGTATCCGGATAGGGGGGGGATATTCTTGCTGCTTGTAGAATGGCGTCTCTATCCCTAAAGTTAAAAATACGGGCAAGGACCGGTCTCGGCGGGGCCCCTGGCTTCGGCCTTCCCCAGGTACCCTATGTGCACGTTCGACCGAAAAAAATTGTGACAGTCCCTTAGGCTGTAGCCTGGTTTTTATCAGTTCCTCGACATATAGATCCATCGCCTGGGCCCCCTCCGTCTCCGGAATACCAATAATCCTCACGTTGTTAGCCGAGCATGTCCTTTTTGGTCGCCCAGCTTTTCCGTTAGCATCTTATTATCCTTTTCTAGGCGCACCATAGATATTTGGAGTTCCGACGTGTCCTGAACCAGGGATTTCGTCTCTATTTCCACCTCTTTCACCCTATCCGCCATTTTGTGAAGGTCCGCCCTGAGGAGGGTGACGTCCGTGGAGATTGTCCCAACTGTCGATTGTACATTAGCAAGGGCCTTCATGATGTCATCAAGGGTGACCTTCTTTCCGCCATCGCCCTCCTGCGTTTTGCCCTGAGGCGAAGTTGTGTGCGGCCCCTTTTCATAAGCAAAATCTTCTCCTTTATTAATCATGATGTTTGCGTTGTGGGGCGCAGGGTGTGAGGGATCTAGAGGCCAATGCTTGCTCTCCTTGATGTCTTCCCAAAAGAAAAAACATTTTTTAAAGCAGCACTGCCCTTTTAATGGAAATGGGTTGCTTTAGAAAAACGTGTTTCATGTTTGAGACTGTAAATGTTTGGACAAAGGTTTGCTGTTCCATTCAGGCCTCCATCCTTACACTTGCAGCCCATCACAAAGGGTTGAAAACTGCAATCCACCTAATTAGTATACATCAGGCACGCCAATGTGCAATTTACTGTGAATGTATAATTTTCAATGCAATCTATCCCCACATGGATAGCATCACAAATATAATGCTAAACCAATCGGTCTACAAATATCACGTCCCTAGTTTGCGAATGGGAATAGTACACCAAGCCAATAAATCCATCCCCACCCCTTCCATCTCCTTCCCAAAAATCCCCAGTGCCTGTTTGGTCACTCAGAATCATTTGTCTATTGTGTGTATGTCCAGTTTTCTAAGAAATTAGTACTAAAGGACGGTCAAGACCTAAATAATTCATAGCTAAGGAAATAAATAACATAGCAAGTGTGACCATGAGGAGCCAAGAGCTGGTTGTGTAGCAGTGTAGCAACCTTCAGGTCATGATTTGAGAGAAGAACCCAGGAAATATTGTCAAGACTTGTTGGAAGGGGTTGGCACTGTTACGAGACTGATGCCTAAAAAGAGCTCCTACACGAAGAAATGGTTCAGACATGAAGGGGATGGAGTTTTTTATATTTCTCTTTTCTCTGCTCACTATGTGACATGTCATAAATTGGAAATACATTTATTGGGCCCTCCTACAAGTATAGTGATCTCCCATGTAGTTCTATACCTCATAAACCGGATCCATAACCCAAAAGGCATACATCCTTCCTCGATTAATCTTTTTCTGACAATAGGATGGGTGATTCTAAAATTACCCGAACACAACCATCACTTTCTCTCTTTGAATTGAATCCTTACCCAATCAAAACTCATTAGAATAAGCAATATCTTTAGCATTTCAGTTAGAGATGTAACAGTTTTAATAAGAGCACTAAACAACCTACCCTCAAACTCCTGCTACCAATAATTTAGTAGGATGGACTTACATCAATAACCTACTTTGACGTAGAAAAAAGACATTTGAAAGTCTCTTTGGGCATTGTCCAAAAAACTAAAAAAGGAGGATAGTTCTAGTTAAATTTCGGCAAGAAAGGTAAAATAATTTTGAAAATCCTCAGAGTTTAGTCTGAATAGGAAATAGATGAAAGAATAGAGTATTCTGTGCACACAATTAGAAAAAAAAATCAAGTGCTCAGACCAACCAATCAAGTGGGTCTCAACCCATAAGCAAAATAAATTATGTGCGTTCAGCCAAAAATAATTTGAGTGTTATGCCCATTTCAGTGGTTTCTTCTTTTATAAATTCATAATGAAATGTCCGTGTCATGTGGTGTCACACCACCATCGAAAGACCATCACCAGTCCAGGATGCACATTGGGCCATCTAAAGAATAGAAACATCAGCAAAGTTTCCCATGTTCGCCATGAGAACGGAAAGATTCACAGGTCCACATCGGCTGTCAAAGAAAAGCAAAAAAGCAATATACAGCGTTGTAGGTAATTCAGTTCATGGTTTTACCATTCCCACGGAAATGGAATTATGCAGAGAACATGGAATGCACAGTTTGGAATACGAAAATGCAACATTATTCAGTCGCTAAGCCATTGTTAAGAATTTAGAGTAAAGGTAAACGCTAGACATGTCCTAACACGAAGCTTTTAACTTGACTTCACATTTACTTCAACCATGCATTTGCGATTATTACTGAATTATATAAATTCATAATAACTTTGATAAATCAGTATTTATATTCATATACTATCATCATAATGCATTACTTATGCCTAGATATGCTTGATTACTGCAAATTTCATTAATACTATGAAAGTTCACGTTTTTCTACTTACAAGATCTAAAATTAGTTTCAACATTTTCATAACCTATATAATTTCTAATATCTTTATCTAAATTTCAAACTTCTAGCACGTTTTTAGTAGTAATACCGCCAACATTCCTATTCCATATTATTTCCCTATAACACTCTTTAATCACACTAGGCTAAGCTTTTCTCTTCCACGTATTACAATTGTATACATTTGCATGAATACTTATCTCTTATGTTTTAAAGCACTCTTTAACGATTCTTCTGTTACTCTAAATTTCTCTTTCTTCATACATTTTTTATCTAATGTGTGCAAATTGTAATTTCCAAATCTGTGTTTTCAGTTTTCTTGATCATATATATGTTTTTAAGATTCACACTCTATTAAGCGTCAAAGCAGTGTCCGTGCCAAAACATGGCATATAGTTTGTGATGTTACACTGGGTTTCAAGTGTTTATTTGTCTGTGTTCTTTTTTGATTTATATTCTTGTTAGTAAACTTAAAATTTTTAGAGCATAATTGCACAACTGTATAATAGTTCTCAAACTATCCTTACTTTCATACACAATGAGACACTAGTCTTAACCGAATTTTGCATGGCATTGATTTACTTATACCATAGCTCTGGGACTCATTAATTGAAAATTAATCATGATCGAGTGATTAGGTTGTCTCATGAGAACTTAGAAAATAGGCCCTAATTAATATACAAACAACTTTAGGTTTAGCTTCCACTAGCAACGGTTCATGATAAAACAATGCATCCTTTGACTAACAAGAGGTGGACGGTGACTCCCAAACCCAGATGAGCACTATTCTTCTCAAATAGCAAGGTCATTCCCACCAATCTCCTAATCAATCTCAAAGTACGTTCTAAGATACCTGCAAGGTTTAACACACCTTCTCACATACATTTTATCAAATAGCCTTGAATGAGAAACCACCACGTATTCAATGTATAATCAACACATTACACAGTGAAATACTTCAGTAGATATGAAACAGCCTTACCACACAACATTTACAACCCAATACTTGTACCATACAGCCTATACCACTCATGTCTTTTCCATGCAAGCGCTTTTACAATATTATTACCTACTGGCTATAACATTGGTGTTGTTTGACCAATCTTCATGATATTGTCCCCAAAAAGTGTCAAGGTGGGTTCTATTGTTATGGAAAATTTGGAGGTGGTCCGTGCAGTGGGTCCCGAGAATTTGGTGCAAGAAATAAGGTTGCGTTTGTAATGTTAATTCCAATAGGAACCTTAAGCCACACCTACAGCCTGAACCACTGAACGGACTTACACCAAATTAGGTAGGGTGGTAGATGTTGGTTCAAGGAAGTGCCTTTTGCTCATTCGGTGTACATCCGTTCAGTAGTTGTTGATAAATGTAAGTTTAAAATGATAGTGATATCTCTGGCCATGGATCTTTCACTGTGATTTTGCGATGAATCGCGAATGCATGCACCAATGGGAATGCTCTGATTGGTGTGACGCAACCTGAACAGAAAGTTGCGACCGCCATTTAATTTATCAGTAATGGTTCCCGGGGTTGAAAATTTCGGAAAATAGCTAACATAAGGGGTCAAAGCAATGGTGGTGTTAGTGAAACAAGTTATGTCCCCAAAATAGATTTTTTTCATTGCACATGATAACCGCGGTGCCACCGCCCTGTGTAACATCGCAGGGACATCGCCACTATAAAGCTTTGTTGCGCATATTGGAAATTTAAAGATGTCAGTGAATAATTAATACGTATTCTTATAGAGATATTGAGATTTTGATCAATGTTTTTATACAGTTATTTATATAGTGAGGTATCTACTATGATGGTTAGAATTAATTATATAGCTATAATTTTTTAATGTGGTGGTAGCTATTGAATTCCTGCTTTTGCTTTCCTCTTTCGGATAAAAGGTTGTAGGGATCCTTGTTCTTGAAATACACTAGAAAAGCATGATTTTGAAGTGTACAGTAATAAACCCCTAGTGTGTAAAATACAGTAATATGTGTACATGTATGTGTTTTCACTTTATTTAAAAGGCACAACTGTCGCAATGTCCCTAATAACCGTGAAAACTGAAAATAGGTCTGAAAGATGGCTTTTAAAGAAACTTATTACAAAAATATGGGTTTAAACATGCTTTGAAAGAAGAATGTATATAGTAATATGCGTAGGGCAATGTTCAGAATGGATTTTTTTACATATTATTTTTGAATGTGTTGGTGGTCATTGAATGTCTGCTTTTTTCACGTTTTCACAATGTGCCCTCGGGTATCGCGACGTTGTTGCAAATATAAAAAATCTAAGGCTTAAAAAACTCAACGCTTATTAATTGACTGAAGAAAATACAAGTTTATAAAAATACCTCTTATAGAGCCATTGTAGACAGAAAATACAATTTAAAAACCTTAAAAATTCAATTTAAAAATTATAGGTTACATGGACGTTATAGTTGGGAAATAGAATTTGAAAAACCTTAGACATTCACTGAAAAAAACAAAGGTTACAGGGACGTTACAGAGAGGATTTAGCATTTTTTTTTAAACTTAGAAATTTACTGAAAGATTACAGGGACTTTACAGTTAGGAAATAAAATTTAATAACCTCTTAGAAATTGAATGAAAAAACCAAAGGTTACAGGGGTGTTCTAGTCAGAGGCGCAACTAGAGCCAAATTTCAGGGGGGGGGGGGCTACTAAAAATTTAGTGGAGGGGGGACTGATTCTTCCAGCAATATGCAGAGTGGAGATGCAGGGGCTTAAAGAAGGGGTAGAGACACAACAAAGCCTTGTTAGCAAGTAAATGGTCTTTTTAAAGACCTGTGAAGTACTCGGTGCAGCTGTGTGTGTGCCCGGGAAGCTGTCTCAGTCGGGCTGACACACACAACGGTAGGGGGGGGGAGTGGGAGGGGGCTGAAGCCCTTTGAGCCCAAAAAGCATTGTTTTCCTGTTTCTAGTTATGCTGACATTTCACTCGTACAAAACCAGAGAAATTCCGCAGTTATAAATAGCTGAGCTAACTATAACTCGCACGCCGCAACGCACTGCTCATGACCTCACATATTACATCCCCCATGTCATGGTCAGTGACATCACTGATGTGCATGAAAGTATGTATCGCCAGTTAGTTAGAAAAAGAGGAGCAAATAGGAAGGAGAAGGCTGGGAAAGAAAGGAAGGCTTTAAGGGTTTGCAGTGAATGGATATCTGCTTCATCTATATTACGAGAAATCTTAGGAAGGAGGTCCAAAAGGATGTTGAGCCACCAGGCCCTGAGAAATTAGATCCATATAGTTATCCAAGGAGTGCCAGACCATGCTAGCAATGGGAGGCGAAATTGTTTACTCAAGAGAAGTGAATCTGCTCCCCAAAGATATGACACCCAGGCCAACCACATGTGGTAAGATAAGTGTTGAAAAGATTTTCATTTAGAAAGTATGAGTTTAACTGCAATAGTTAATAGGAAATCCAGCAGTGCTAAGTCCATAATGTCAAGAGGCAGGTAAAATTGTGCGGCCCAGGGGCCCTGCATAATCATAGGTAACGAAAGGTTAATGGGAGTATTAAAGATTATAGACTGCTGTTTCTGTATAGGCATCCCACATGAATCTAAAAATGTGCATTTAAAGAACATATGTTGGTAGTTGCCAGGTTCTAGATTACAGTTCCAGCAGGTGTTCATATCTCAAAAGTGTAAAAGGTTCATTGTGAAAACTTTCTCTAAAATGAGTGATGGAGCAATTTTATGTCATAAAGTGGATTTCCCAATCGAATGGCAAGTATCAGAAGAGATGTGTTGATAGACTTCTTCTTCGAAGTGTTTTGACCGTTTGGCACAGGTAATCATAGGCTGCGGGGAGGGAAGAAGAGAAAAAATAATTTCCTCTTTGGACACTATTGGGCCCATTAGGATGGCAGGCGGATTGCCCCCACCAGGCTGGCGTTTCCGCCCGCCATCCGCATCTATATTTCCCCCTGCCATATTAGGATGGCGGGGGGGGACCGATGCGGACGGAAAGTCCGTCTGCCACTTTTCCGCCCTGGTCGCAAGGCGACCGGGGCGGAAAAGGTTTAATATGGTGGCGGTGTTTAATAGACCCTGCCAGCCATATTATGATGTCTTTCCGCGAGGCGATGGCGCCATGGAAAGGCATGCGGTCTTCACTCAGGGGCCCCTTGCAGGCCCCCAGAGTGAAGGAGAGGTGGGGGTGCACATGGGGGTACCACGCGGTGCCTGCCGCTTTGTCTATGCAAATGCATTAATGCATTGTTAGCATTGTGGCGGGCGGTGCTGAGAGCGCTGCCCGCCACAATGCCAACAATGCAGGGTGTGCCCGCCACTGTGGCGGGCACATCCTAATACCGCCCACGGGACCCCCACCCTTATGGCGGGTGGTCCCAATCCCCGTGAGGATGGCGGGCGGGCAAAGTCCGCCCGCCATCCTATTGACCCCCTATGTGCCCCGAACATTACAGGGGCCTAGATGTGTGACTAGTGCAGAGTTCATAGAGAGGGTAGGTTAAGATATTTTAACTTTGATTTTTAAAAACATGTAAAAGTTTATAGTATTGAGATTGTATTTCCTCGATATGTTACAGAAGGGAAGCGGATCGTGATTGGTGTCGTAAAGGTCTCTACCTAATCCGATACCTTTGGAAGCCCATTCAGAAGCGTTACTGAGCTCAACTTCAGTAATGAGCTTAGGGTTGAGCAATAATGATGTCTTTCTGTTTTTTAAATGGGTGTTGCAGAACGCCTATCAGGGCTTCTTAGCGCATGAGCCGTATCAGAAATAATACATTGAGAGTGTATTGGTGTGAATTTCGACATTGTGACAAGAGAGGCTGTATTAAAAGGAGAGCACAGTTCTCGCTCAATATATATTCACGGTGGAGTATAGGGGCAATCTGGAAGCTAAAAATGCTGGATAATATAGTTTCCAGTTCGGAAGATTACAACCCCCTAAAGTGAGCGTTTTCCTGAGAGACTTTTAGGAGATCTGTGCCTTCTTGTCTCTCCGTAGAAATCTAGTGGCGAGTTTGTAAATTTCTTGGAAGAAAGACGAGGAAAGATTCAGAGGGAGCATGGAAAATAGGAAAATAACTGTTGGGTTAATCATCTAAGTGTTATGTTAATGTTAATTTTAATAATGATTTATAAAGCGCACGTACACCGGGTAGTTTCATGGCGCTATGAAGGCTCAGAGATTATCAGCAGACAACTTTAGTTATAGGCTTGTGCAAATAGCCACGTTTTAAGGGACTTCCTAAATTGCAATAGGTCAGTGCAGGAGCAGATCTCCAGCGGGAAGGAGTTCCACAGTCTAGGGGAGAGTGTGGCAAATCGGCGGCCACCCTGTCGTACTCGTTTGAATACGGGTATGGTAAGAAGTGAGAGGTGAGCAGAGCGAATGTTCCGAGAGGGAAGTGTCTGTAGCCTACCCCAACAGCAAATATATTTGGTTAACCAGGCCAATAAGAGATCTTTCACTTAGTTGATAGTGTGAGATTCAGTAAAAAAATACAATGTTTTTAAGGTCCCTGCAAATCCAAATTCCCAAATATTTTAGATGTGTGAGATGCCATTTAAGGCACGAGTCACCTTGCTGAGAAGGAAGGCAAAGTGGATTTAAGGGGAACACGTCCGTTTTGTCTTTATTAAGGGTAAAGCCAGAGACTATCGAAGATTCATGTGTAATGTTAATTATAGAAGGAATTGCTGATTCGACATCTTCTGGGAAGATGAGGACATCGTCTACGTATGCAACCATCTTGAATGTGTGTGCACCGAATTTGAGTCCTTTGCTGCCCGGGTCTGCATTAAGAAGCCTAAGTAATTGGTCAATGGCTAGAAGAAAGGTGAGAGGGGACATCCTTGTCTCATTCTTCGGTGGAAGTCAAAAAAGGGGGAGGTTGTGCCAATAATTCTAATATTAGCTTTGGGGTTGGCTTAGAGTGCCACGACCTTGTTAGTAAAAGGGGTACCTCGGTTATGTGATTCTAGAACCACATGTAAAAAAGGTCAAGATACCTTGTCAAATGCCTTCTCTGTGTCAAAAGAAATTGCCGCTGTCGGTTACGAAGAGAGACAAGCTTTCTCTAAGATGTGACAGAAAGTACAAATTTTACCCCTTGCAAGTCTACCTTTGACAAAGCCCGCCTGCTAGTTATGGATGAGTTTCGGAATGTGACTTTCCATTCTATCTACTAGTATTTTTGCACAGAGTTTTTGCCTCCATGTTTAATAAGGAAATAGGGCGATTTTTTTAAATCCGAATTATCCTTACCTTACTTGAGTATGACCACTGTGGTAGCCTCAGTGGCCATTCCTGAGACCTTACCGGACAAAATGTAATGGTCAAAAATATTTTTGATATACTTTATGAGCGAGGTAAAGGTCGTTTAAAAGGCGATGGGATAACCATCGGGCCAGGAGCTTTCCCTGAGCGGGTGGCTTTGATTGCTTTGATAATCTCCTCCCATTCAATTGGTCATCCTAAATTCAATTAGTCGTCTTTCCATACTGTAGAAATGGGAAATGAATGGAGAAACTTCTTACAAACCGATTTAACGCAGGTCTTTTGCAGGTCAATTGCAGGGTAAACTAAAAAACAAGTATTTAGTGATTTGCAGGGAAATCACTAAATACTTCAAGGATCTCCTGGGTGAAGAATTTTTCCGAACCATCCTTATCCATGATATGAGTAATTTACGAAGTATTGGTATTGACAAATTTGAGCATAGTTGCAAGTGATTTACTAACTCTGTTACGTAACACCAGTTGACGAGATTTTTGGCTGTGAACCCCAGGTTAGGCGCTTTTACTGACTATGGAGTTGAACTGTTTTATGTCTTGGAGGAGGGGGTTGTTGCTACAATATCTGTATAACTTTTCTTTTAGTTTAATTTAGTCTCCTAGAGATTGAAGGGTTCTCTTAATATCCCCATTCTTTTTAGACATGTTTTAATTATTTGACCCCCCCTGGCACATTTGAACGCATCCCACAGTATTATCGGAGAGTCAACCGATTGTTTGTTTTCTCTGAAAAAACACTTGATCTCACTGTTAAGATCCACAACGTCAGCATAATTGTCTGAAATCTACGTATCTAGCACCTTCGAGTCTTATGACGAGCTCATCTCGTTATGAGCCACGGTGCTCGTGTGCTCATGACGAGCTGAGCTCGTCATGACCATTAGAACGCTCGCATGCTGGGCTAATTCCCCTGCTGTGCGAGTGTTCTAAAGAAACGTGTGTGGTCATGACGAGAGCACACGACCACCGCGGCTCATGATTAGCTGACCTCGTCATGAGCCTGGGGGCGCTGTGCACGCCCCCCGCCCCCAGCACAGCAGGGGAATTTGCCCAGCTTTGAAGTGGTTAAGCACCAGTTTCGGCTCCCTTTTGTTTTTTTGAGGCTAAGAATAGACAATGAAATCACTGCATGATCAGAAGTAACTATTGGGTGGATTATAGTATCCGAAATATTTTTGTGTTGAAATTTTTTATTAAAATATTGAATAAAATACAAAGATAAAAGCAAAGCAGTAAAATGTCATAGCAAGAGAAGAAAATACATATGATAATAAATCAAATGCAAAATAGAACAAATATGTGAAAATGATAAAGAAATAGTTAATAGCAGATCATAACCCAATATTGGAGAACAATAGAATAAATGCGGATATATTGTGGTATATAAAAAGCAGAGCGAATAAAAAGGGAAAGAAAAATTTGAGACAAAAGAGAAAAGCAAAAAATATGAAGATAAGAAAACAAGAAAAATAGAGGAAAAAAGAAAGTAATATCTAAAGTAAGGGGGGGTACCAGAGTAACAATGGTAAAAGGAGCAGAAGCAGAGAAAGAGAGGAAGAAATGAATAACTAGAGTAGAGTAAAATGGAAAAAAATAAAAATTTTAAGAAGGGAGGCCTTGACAAGAAGGTAATCCATGCGAGACAAGCTTGAGTGAGGAGATGAGAAGAATGTGAAATCACTACCCGTAGGGTTATGAAGTCTTCAGGCATCTAGAAGATTATGTGAAGTGCACATATTAAGCAATTGTTTGTGTGCCCTGGGAGATCTAAATTTAAATGCTAAGTGTCTATCTACAATAGGGTCTAAAGAAAGGTTAATTACATGCCAGAAGGTAGGATCATTTGAATTAGGGACATATATATTCATAACATATAGTTCCTCCACAAACAATAGGTGAGCAAGTAGGTCTGGTCCTAGACGGCGCAGTATGAGAGGAATGAAGAGAAAGCGTGATCAATACTTCTTAATTATGCCCGGAATTATTCGCAGAAACCAAGATAAGCAAGAATTGGAATTGTTGAGAGCCAAGTTTTGCGAACAGCTGGGGTTATTTAGGTGACCTAATTGCTCACCTATTGTATGTCCTGAAGATGATCTCGAATAATTGAGATCGAAACGCCGTCACCCCCTACAACAGGAACTCCTTACATTATGTAAACTCTTGAGGAGTCTCCAATATTGTCGTCAATGCAATGTTTTTGTTTTTAAATCACCATCACGAAAATAAATTACAGTCATAAATTGATCTACATGTCCCTCTGTATATTTACCGCTCCCATGAATTTTTTTTAACTAATTGTCTCCATTCCCAACATAGTATACCCCACATGGTCACTTTCTATTGGACCATTTGGCCACAACAGAACCATTGTTTCCGCTAAATATTAACCTCACCAAAGGCAGCCCAACCCTACACTGCACATAACCTTTGGCTGTGCGTGGCGGGGGGTTGGCCATAGGCCCTGGCCCTGGAGACCCCACCCCCCAGGGCCTTTTTATTACAGGGTAAGGAGGACACACGGCACACCTTCCCCAAGACTCTTTAGGCCCTGGGGACCCCATCCCCCTGGGTATTGCATATAAGTTAAAAGG
This sequence comes from Lissotriton vulgaris, assembly GCF_964263255.1. Lineage (NCBI taxonomy): Eukaryota > Metazoa > Chordata > Amphibia > Caudata > Salamandridae > Lissotriton > Lissotriton vulgaris. Next base: position 262,033,995 of record NC_141699.1, on the reverse strand, counting down.
GGAGGGGGACCAAAGCCTCTTTATGCCCTGAGGACCCTATCTACCAGGGCTGTGCATTTTTATAAGGAAACCGTTATCGACCCCCGGGACCCCAACCCATGGCGCCCACATTTGTAAAAGGTGGGTGTCTTGCTGCCCACCCAAGGCACCCACCATTCTCTCATTGGGGGCCACGGAGGGAGCGCTAAGGCACCACAGCCTCAGCCAGTTTCCCGCATGTAGCAGGAGCCAGCATTGCTTCCGCCCGCAGGGATCAGCTACTAATGCTGCTTCCTACGAGTGGGAGGAATATTTTGATCTGCCTTTGGAGCCTCGGGAGGGAGCACCTGGGCTCCCACCCCATTGAAACAAATTTCAGGTGTGGTCCCCGGGGGCTCTGGGGGCTCAGACACCCTCTCCTTTATGAATACAGCCACCAGGGTGGCTTACCCGGGGCTTAAACTTTATAAATGCTGCCTACCCAACATTTTTTCCTTTTTTGATCCAACTGGATTACTGCTTTTTTTGCTGATTTGTTTTATTTTTTGCCTGAGGGGCAGAGGCGTTGGTCCGTCTGTGCCCCCATGGGGCCTAGGGCATCAGGGTATCCCAACCCTGCCTCCTTATATTATCTTTTAACTTCAGGACAGGGGACTAAGTCCCAGAGTCCTGTAATGGCTGCTAGCAACATTTTTCTCATGTTGCTGGTAGCCTATCAGAGTGTTCACTCTTGCTGAAGTTTGACTCCAACAGGAGCGAGATGGCCCAAGGATAAAAAAGCTCCCTGGGCCAATCAGAATGCTCTATTTTTAAATTGGCGCTCACTCTCGCGGACCCAACCGTCCAGATATATAATTATGCTTGTCCTTTCATTTCTCAAAACCTACTGAACGGATTTACATCAAATCACAAAAAGCACAATCTGTGGACCAAAATCTAGCTTCCTGTTGAATTTGTGTAATTCATTCAGTAGTTTTTTGGGTACCATATATATTTATATTACAAATAACAGTAAAGCTACATTTAATGTGCAGTAGTGGTAAAATGTGGTAAGGGATATTTTAGGGTTCAGGGCTGGGTAGTGGTGATGGGTGGTAAGAGACATTTTAGGGTTATAGGATGGGTAGTGGGAAACAATGGTAAGGGTAATTTTAGGGTTAAGGGATGGTAAGGGAAATGTTAGGTTTTACTGATGGGTAGTGGAAAAGGGCTGTAGGGGTAATGTTATGTGGATATATATATATGTGTGTTTGTGTGTATATATATATATTTTTTTTTCACTGAAAAAAATTGTTACATGGACGTTATAGTGTGGAAATAGACTTAAAAAAAGTCAAAATTCACAAAAAAAAACCAAAGGTTACAGGGACGTTACAGTTAGGTTCAGATTTTACCCATACAAAACCATAGAAATTCAGCAGTTATAGTTATAGTTATCTCAAGTCACTATAACTTGTGCCCTAAGGTAACTATAACTCGCTTCCCACCATGCACAGTTTTCTCATCAATAATTTCACTGCAAATGTTGAATGATATTATCAATGATGTCATAGAAAAATTAATGAGTGATATGTGAAATAATTAGCAGTGCATGGTGAGGGCGCAAGTTATAATTCCCTTAGGGCACAAGTTATAGTTACTTGAGATAACTGTATGGATGTGTGATTGGGTGTATGGATGTATGAGTGGTTGTTTGGGGGTGTGAGAGAGTGTCTAAGTGGGTCTATGAGTGGATGTATTGTTTTTTAATTTTAATCTGGACCCGTGGTTCTGTCACAGATTCACATGGGGGTCGTGGGAGTGTCTGTATGGGTTTGGGAGTGGGTGTGTGAGTGCCTTTGTTGTTCTGTGAGTGGATGGGTGAATGGTTCTACAGGTCTGTGAGTTGATGTATCAGTGACTGTATTGGTGTGTGAGAGGGTTTGTGAGTGATTATGGGTGTGTGAATGGGTGTATGGATGTGTGAGTGGTTGTGTGGGAGTGTAAAAAATGAATAGTGAGTCTGTGAGTGGGTGCATTTTTTAAAAATTGGAATCTGGATTCACGGATTTGTTGCATAAACTCAGTTTTGGGCATTTTCTAGGCCATGCGGGGGTCCCTCAGAGACCCCCTTGATAAGTCTCATGGGTCATAATACCTCTATCCTCAGCCCTATATCCTATTTCTAATTTACCCCCTCCGCGAACCTTGTCCCGATTGACAAATCGACAAGTTTTTGGCCATGCATGTTTTTTCTTTAATAACTCCAAAACTACCTAACAGATTTACACATAATTACAACAACCATTCTTTCAAGACCAAGATCTAGCTTTCTGTCAAATTTGGTGTAATTCTGTTTAGTGATTCAGACTGTAGTTGTGTCTGAAACTCCTATGGGGAAATTGCATGGAGAAAACATGATTTGGGACCCCTCCACCCTACTTTTCTCAGCCCTCATTTCACAAATCACCCTGAAACTTTCTGGACTGCAGCTGAAATGAGTAGCAAACTAGTTTTGAATATTTTGTATATATTCGTCAAACTGTGCCAAAGTTATTAGCATAGTGAGGTCTATTATGGACTTACTCACTTACACATTTTATTCTCCTGGAATTGAAAACAAATATTGAAATACCTTGTTTTATGAATGCATGTATATATAATGTAATGTGTGATGATTTTTGGACAGTCATCTTAGTAAATCTGTTTTGAACTGTTGCCTATCATTCTTCCACTCCAACACTGAAGCCAGTGTCAGAAATGTTATCACCCTCATACCCAGTGTACCCTTTCTCTCGAACAACCTTTATTACTTGTCTTCTCTTAGTAGAGTGTGTGTGCTCTCAGAGCATTAGGATCATTGAGTAAGTTTCTTAAAAATGTTCTGTGAATATTTCCAGTGGGCAAGTTTGTGTCGCTTCATGCTAATCATCTTCACTTTAGTCCTGCTTAACTTTCCCTTAACATCTTAATTTATTTTGTATTGGTCTTTATTTCTGCCTCATTTTTGTTCACCTTAACTTTCGGAGTATCAATTGAATCTTCTATGGCTGCAGCTCTCTAAGAAGCTTCCTTCATTTCAAATTACTTGCATATTATCTATCTTTAAAGTCAAAGGGCCCAAATAACGAAGGTACTTACGTGTAGTAAAGTTACAAGTACAGAGTCTCCACAATCATGGCGGAATCTGCGCACTCGGGGTGAAATCTCTACACAACGTACTTTCTGCAGTCCGCTGTGCGGAGATCCCTACACAAATGAGGTGACTCCCTCATGAGTGCGGAGACTCTTCACATGTAACTTTACTACATGTAAGTGCCTTCATGAATTGGGCCCAGGTGTATATTGTGACGCTTACTGAAATCACACTGGCCTTCACCCTTTCAGTCAGTTGCTTTAATATAGGTGCATTCCAATGGCAAGCCTGGGCTGCTGGTCACTCCTTTTGGAGTTGCAGAGTTATTGGGGTAGTATTTTTTTTTGGTATGATTTAGACCAGGTGAATGAACACAGTTTAGAATTCTTAACGCTTCTGTTTACTTTGTGTTTCTTCCTAGACAACCAAGATGTAGCAAATGCGGTGAGATTTAGATAGAGCAAATTCAGGCACCATGATTAAGAGCCTAGTTGGGATACTGATAGTTCTGTGTTGTTACCAATATCTTATCAGGTAAAGCAAATCCTCATTATGGTGCAATGATATTCCTTTCTTCTTTAAGGTTGTGGCCAGTCCATGCGCGTTTTTAAAGCTTCTGCAGTTGTCGTTTTGGTTCCCTGAACCCAAGTCCTGGGGACAACCCGTACTTCCAACTAGCTGGGCGTAGATCTGTGCTGTTGCTACCCACTCCTGCTCTGGGTGTTTGACTTACCAAAGCACAGCTCCGGAATATACCTCCTGCAGCTTAGCCATATCTCTACAGGGATCAGAACAAGTCCGAGATGTGTTGGAAAATGTAGTCATTTTATTTTAGTCCGCTCAGGAAAAGGCCAGGCTTTCCAATATACTCAATCAATATATTTAAATAACACGCCAAACCACATCAAAAACAATTTCTGTCTAAAATCCTAAAAGCATTAAGACCCTGTGGGTTCGAGGCTAGCTCAGACCTCTAACATAGGTGAACTTTAAAAATGTTATAAAGGGAGTAAAGATTCCCTGACTACATTTTATGATGAGTGAGACGTTTGTGACCATATATAGGAGAAGGAATACAAAACACATGAGTAAACCCGTTAACCCAGATGAGACCGTGTGGAGTAAGTAACAAAACAACTGTGTCTCAACCGCAATCATTGGCGAGGACAATTACAAGGATTGTATAAATCGCTTAAAGAAGGGGGAGAAGAAAGGGAGACAACGAGAAAGTTTCATTGAGTATAGATTATTATTCGTAAGTAGTTGTATCAGCACTACAGTACAATTTTACAGAAGGTAACCATAACACACAAGTGTGCACTGAACGTGCTAGTGACGGTGAATGGCCCAGTGACACAGGGGTGAGAAAACAGTGAATAGCGAAAAACAAATAAAGCAAGTAATTGTGTGGTCATTGATACAAATCAGATATATACAAGGTAGGTATCTTGATTTGGACTGAATTGATTGACCACATTATGCCACGGTTTGCGCTGAATAGTCAACAGTGTTTCGACCTGTTCAATTCCAGGTCATCATCAGTACAATGGTTACTGATTTCAATATAGTGCTGTACAGAGAGGAGAGAGGGAAAAGGAAAAATGCGAATTGAGGCCCCGGAGACAAGTAAATGATAGTGGTAGATGATAGATTAACAGGTAGGGGACAAAAAACTACCTGAGATGGTAATACTGCATCAATGAAGACGTCAGTGAGGGATTCCCAGAAGGCACCGGGATAGTAGGGGGTCCTATTTGTCTAAACACACCTTGTCCGCAGACAAAATCTCACTCCTCAGCAAGGGGATTTCCTTTGTCCCCGCTGATCGCTGTAACTTCTTCAAGTTACAAGAGGATTTACTTCTGTTTTTTCAGGCGCATCCGCCTTAAACAATTTGTTTCCGACAAGCCTGATACCAACAGACCATTTTTCACTTTTTTGTGAAATAGTTTGTCCAGGCTTCCTTCTCAATCGCTGCTTAGGACAGAAGTGTACATCTAAACTCTGACATTTCTAACGAAGAAGGATTCTTTATTTGAATAACTACATGAGACTGTTTCAGAGAAAGCACATCTTCCTGAAGAAGGCTATGAAGCTACACCAACTCACATTTATCACAGTTGTACCAACTAAAGCTTTATTCCTTGATAACCTCTCCACATATAGTGGTTTCATACAGATTTCTATGGTTGAACTATAGAACCATTTCAGCAGGGAGCTATAATGATAAGTTATTTTATTACTAGGTCAGGTCAGGCAAAAAACTTGAACCTCAAGGATATCCTTACACGTTTTTGGCGATGTATGCCCCTCTGGTTTCTGGAAAACGTTAAATGTGGATGGACAAGAATAAGTTGTCATAATGTGTGTTCTAGAAAATGACAGTAAGCTGACTGATAACTTGCTAGCAACTGACAATTATGAGCTGACTGGAAAGGTAAATGACTAAATGAGGAGCTAACTTAGAGTTGTCAATGACAATCTAACTGTGAATTGGCAGTTAAAAAATTGCACAGTCAGCAGTATTCTTTTTTCAAGGTTTGTTTTTATTTTCATAAATATAACACAATAAAAAGAACAACCATTGTTACAGACTCTTCAATAGGACAATATATAAATCCATGTTTCTGCTAAATAAAGATCCATCTATCTCTACATAAGTCTGGATCATTGGGTAACATAGGAGAACCATATAACATTGTGGTTTACTGTGTCCACATACCAGGTTCGATATAGTGTAGCCTCAATCTGTTTCCAGCCATGCCCCCCATATTTTGTCAAATTTCCGTGGACACACCCTTGCAGATAAACCATGAGTCACAGTATAACTACAATGACCTTGGCAATATGGAGGTAACTTTCTAAATATTTTTGTTGTTGTAAATCTAGTGTGTTCCCTTACCTCTCAACTTCTTCTGTCAGGGTTCTTCAGAAATTATGCATTTTGCAACGATAACCATACTGAACTGCATTAAAATATTTCAAGCGTTCATTCTCTAAAAAAATAAGTTTTTCATTTTTTGTTTTGGATATCTGTTTTCTGGATATTTTTAGCAAGTAACCCATATAAAGCGCAGTCCTCAAATGCTCTACCTCACAAGCTTTCTCTTTGTCTCTTAAAGTAGAAGGTTCTTGGTGATGTTGACTACCGTGATAGTTTAGTTGTTCTGCATTTTTCTTTATCTGTTAATATCATTGCAGTCTCTACAAACCAAGCAAAAAGCTCTCCTGAAGCAACTTGACTGCTTGGACCAGGAATGTGAGGAACTGAGAACAAGCATGAGCGAGGTAGAGGAGGAAAAGACCCAGTTGGAGGAGCAGCTGAGCATGGCAGAAACAAGTAAGCTGCAGGATGAGACCCAACTAAAGCAACAACGGGTGAGTGCACACATTCATGAATGGAGCATCATGTAAGCTATTTGTGTCCAAAATCAGCTAGAGAGAGTGTGAAAAATCATTTTAAACTGGGCAGTGGGTGAGGATGGAGCTAGGTTCTGGGGAAAGATCGCTTTTAATAGATTTCCTACCATCAAGTCTCTATTGTGTGTAAACCAGTTAGCGACACAATTACTGTAATAGTTTCTAATCAGTCTTCGATTTCCTTTTATCAACATTGAAAGAATGGTAGTTTGTGACAAAGTCCTTTTCCTGAATCATAATAATATAACATTCCTGATTCATATTAATGTTTAAATGCATGTGTCTTTAAAATATGTATTCAATGTTCACAAGATAATAAACAGAACATTACATTGCCTCGATTAATGAGATCAATGTTAGTATGAAAGATAGTTGTAGAGTACATTTATGAAACAACCTTTGAAATGTGATGATGTTGAAAGACACTGAAAACGTAGTTTACAGCTGTTGGCATGCATCGCTCCTAGGACATATTAATCCACATTTTACTCGGGCGATAACCATGTACAGAGTTGCCAGTCCCACAAATCTGACCCCTCAGCACTTCATTTTTTGTGTAGCCTTTTTCCGTCCACTTCTCTCGTTGCTGTGTAGTCAATAGGCGGTCAATGAGATAAGATTGTAATGAGGAGCAGACATCTTTGGGCCTTACTATGGGTAGCATGATTGAGGACCATAGGTCAGTGTTGTTGTCACAGTATGTCAGGACTCTAATCCATTCTTGTGTTTTAGTAATTGGCCCCTCCCTCAGTTGAATGCCACCTATCTTTTTGCCTCAAAAATGCTATGCCAGTGAACTTGTGTATCTTGCATGCATACCCCATCAGGGCCAGCAATGGTGATGGGACTACTGTGATCTCTGTCATGATAGACACTTTCCGAAATATTTTTGATAAGTAGTTAGATATTGCTGCACACTTCGGGACTAAATATATAAAGTTTGAGTTTTTTAGGCCAAGTGTAAAGTGAGTCTGCTAGGAGATCACATTATTATAACCTCTGTGGTTTATGTGTAGAAATTTCAAGTGTATTTGTCAATGCTTTTCATTTCAGGGAATCACCCCCTATTTGAGCACAACAATATGACCACTGTTTATCCGAAAAGGGGTCAAACAATTCCGTCTCCCAAGCTTCCTTCACTTGTAGTTCCTCCTTGAAACTATGGGGCAGAGAAAGCATGTAGGGCAACCAAATTACCACTATTCATGGTAGTAATTAGATATGTGAGGGGAGCACCTGTTGAAGTTCAAGAGAATATAATGAAAGGGTTTTGTGCATTGCCAGTCGCAGGTAAATATTTAGCAAAATGTCTAGGTGTTGGCAATTTTGTTATCTCTAATATTCTGTAGTGTTGTAAAATTATTGGTTGGTTATTGTTCTCCTATGGGACAAAGTCCCATCTTACTACATGGAACAGTCCTTTGAGCTCTAGTGTAGGTGGATTTTTTGGATTACCTGCCAGTGGGTCCTCTGGGGAATAGAGCGGATCATTTTATGTTCTTTCCCATAGTTTCTTCCAAAGTCCATCAAGCACATTTAACTGGATCAGCCTCTCTAGGGCAGCTATTATAGCACCACAATTGTACTGATTTGAGACCATACAGATTAATATGTCCTCTTCTACTATTAGATGTGGAGTGAAGGGAAGTGGATTAAACCATTGGTGTGCATATTGTACTTCTACACAATAACAATATACCTTAAGGTCCAGTATGGCCATGCTCCCCTTTATATGATAATGGGAGGATTAACATTTTAATACAGGGCTATTTTGTGCCCCAAGCAAACCCAATCAGTGACCTAAGTGCCTTAAGGTAGTTTTGTGCGAGTGGGAAAGGAATGCTAATAAACCGAGACAGATAATGTGATAGCAGCCCAGTCTTCATCATGGCGATCCTCCCAACCATTGACATTGATAATGTTGTCCGTTAAACCACCATATGTTGGCCCATATTTATCCCTAATGACTAAGGATAGGTCTCAGTTCATTTGCATGCCTAAGTGCCAGACTGTTAGTTGGTTATTCGGCAAGCAATGTGTAAATTACAAGTTTTATTGTGCCAGTGAGACTCTGAGACAAGGAAGTAAATTGTTGCCCCTGTTGATGTGTGTTGAGCTGAGGGCCCGAACCATGCACCAGACATTCTCTATCATGGGATTTACTTCCAACTAAGACATCATTTTAATAGAGAATAAACCAGTGTATTTACAGACACATACTAAATGTGAGCAAGGTTCTGGGGAAGCTTGTTTTACCAGGCAGTGAAGCTCTGGATAGACCTCTGCCAGGAAAAGCAGGATATCCATTGCAGGGTAAAACAGGGTTAAATTGTATATCCACCGCAAGAAAAGCAATTCATTATCAAGTAAAATATATGAAATACTGACTAAAGTGCCACAGATAGTTGCATGTAAGGTATAGGTGAGTGAAGCCCATTCCTATGAAGCCTTTCTCTAAAACACATTTCCACATGTTTTCCAAGATGAATTACTCTAACCAGATTGTCAACATCAATCCTGTGACCGCATCCTATGTCAAAAATACATTATCAAGTCCCTTTCTACACAAATAACATAAATATTTTCTTGCATATTGCTTTTATATTATTTTGTCAGGGTTGTGGGGGAGCCCAATACTTATTTATCTTCATCTCCTTCTGCTACTTGTGCCCCCATTTTCACTCTTCTAATGTTGCTCCCATTTTTTTCCTACTCCCTTTCCACTTCTCCTACTCCTTCTGTGTTTGCCTCTCTTGTGGAGAGCCTTCAAACACCTACCTGTGCCCTCACTCTTCAATGGACCTCTGTTCCATAACCCTAAACTCCCCACTTCCTCATTTCCTTGGTTTATGTACTTGTCCCTCTCTTGATGTATTTGTGTTTTTCCTGATCAGCATACCCTAATGCTGCACACACTGCAACTCACTCTTGTCTCCCTTTCTCTTTCCATGCCTTTCTTTCTTTCCTCTTTCCATCCACATGGCATCTGCCCTACAAATTTATAGGATGCCTTTCTTTCAGTTGCCCACAATACAGGTGTTTTCTGACAAATAGCTATATCCATACACAGTATTGTCCTTAAAAGGACAGACTGCCTATATGCAGAGCAGGTGTATGTGATTCCAAATGACTTCTTGTCCAATAGTCAAGCATGTCTCCTCTGGTCTAAGCTAAATGGAATTCTGCATTTTTCTATTATCATCACATTCTAGACTGCCCACGTGAGCACTCTTAAGAGTATTTAGAAGAACAATGGCTCCAGAGAACAGGAGCCTACGATGACCAAGTTTTGTTAACTAAGGAGGCTCTACTGTCGCTGGTAAGGTGGTGTTAGAAGAAAAACATGACAGAGGGGAGACCCTTTCCCTGTCCCTGTCATTTGGTAGTGATAAACTCCTTTATGTTGGGATGGGAACTTCTGATGTGCGACTGCATTGCTAAGGGGAAGTGATCAGACAAAGTACAGACATACTGCATATACATGATGGAGTGAAGGATGGTCCCTCTTACCCTCAAATCCTTCCTGCCCATGATCTCTAATTTCCTCCTGTTACAGGTGGTGAGGATGGTCATGATTATTACCTTAACAAAGAGGGGGTGTGGGCTACATTCAGGATTATTTTATTTAGTTATTTTAGAGTTACTATATTGCTCTGCTCACCACCATTAAATATCCTTCTAGCAGTTCTCTCAAAGGAAGCTCTGGCTTCTGAAACAGAACACTTACATCAGAGCAGTTCCCTTGCCAGGTATTCACAGTCTTAATGGGAAGGCACTACGTAAAGTGGATGTGGATGGATGAAGTGCTGGTCACTTTCATGTATAGGGTTTTCCAGATCTTGATGTTTTTACTGTAGAAGGAAACACAGTATAACAAGACTACGCATCCAGGTATCTAGGGATCTTCTTCATAAGGAATACCGTTTTGAAAGAACGGTAAATGACATTTTACTTTGAATATCTTCTGATTCCTTTCCTTCCCAAAGTGACTAGAGAACTGGAACACTTCAAACAATGAACCACATCGCTCTTGATTATCTTTGGTAATCTGTCTATTCATACACAGAGGAAGTTTTCTGTACACACCGATTTACTTTTTAAGGATGTGAGACAAGATCCTGCATCCCAGCTAATCACTGTTTAGCATGTCCACCAATCTCTTGAGCATTTTGATTATGGCCACCTGAATCTTGGAAATAATGGCATGACTTTCTTGTAAGAAGCAAAGCCTCCTTTCACAAGATATTGATATACTTTCACATTGAAAAGGTTCTGCATCTGATTTCTGGAGAGGAACTTTCACTGGGAAACTTGCCAGGAAAATTCAGTACCGCCTGATTATCTCAAACCGGATAGATCTGGCCTTCAATTATCTTTTAGACAAGAACATTTAACTACCATTACAGCATATCACAAATGTCCTTTTAAGTTATTTCCTTACTAATTCTTTGATTAAGGATTACCTGGATAATGGTAAGAAAGTTTTCTCCCAGTCAGGAGACCAAAGATATGATTATGTCTCTGAAGCTAAGAGAGAGTCGCATTGAGTTACCCAATTGATAATGTTTAAGACTCTTTTTATTTGAGATTAGGTCTTCCATTAGACTGTCCCTAAGATCATCATGGATAAGTTTATCTATAATCCTGGCAGGCAGTGAGAACAGGGGTGCATCCCCTTCCTGTTATTATCTATTGTGTCTGAGAACATCTTCATCAATAGTTGCATCAGATGTTTGAATACCTTGTATTATGGGAGGATCTCATAATTCTTCTCTTTAATGTGTGATTTATTTTCGTTCTGTCATATCTGGTTTCTTGATTTTCCAGTGGTCCTAGCACAATGAGGCCATTTAGTGACCATTTTGACATTATGCAAGTCTTCATTTAATTTAATTTCTTTTTCATTTCACAACTGGAAGTCACCACTGGAATGGTGCAAATTATGCTTTCTATGACAAACAGTGCTACTGTGATACTCTCGGAGTTTGAAGAAAAAAAACTGAATTACATTAGTGACAATGACTCGGACAATCAATAGTCCTTCCACACCATTTTTTTTTTTAGTAAACTACTACAAAGAAGTAGACAACAGAGAAATACCACTGGCAGATTATCTTCACCATTACAAAAACATAAAACAATATTCTATGATAACAGGCATACATGCCCAATTATCCAAGAAGGGAATAGCTTTAGCTATTAAATGTGCACTGAACCAAAGCCATAAACTAAGCCTAAATTCCTTATCCTACAGGTATAATAATGCTTGCGAAACTCCGTAAATGGTCCGAGATGGTGCATATACTTTATTTTTTTCATGGAGAACAGGTTGCACGTATAGTTGTCAGTCAAGGCTAACTTAATAGGTGGTGGTTGGCACACATGGTGAAAGTAAGGTATAGACAGACAGTGCATTGAGGTTTAAATCTATGCCTGAGTGCATAGAACATCACTGTATGGTGATATCCCTTGTATAAGTATTGCAACAATGAATACATCATATTTTAGTTAGGTGTTATTTGAGAAGGTGACGTTTTCTGCATATTGAGCATGATTGGTCTATTATAGGAAATGATAGAAAAGCTTCAGCAGCAGAAACAGAGTTTGGAAGAGACTACATCACAACTGAACAAGAACATCTCAGAACTCGAGGCCGTGATCCAGGCAGGAAAGGAGAGGGAGAAACTGCTTGTGGCATTTCCAGACCTGCATATTCCTCCCGAGGCTCATGTTGAAAGTAAGTGATGACATGGAGAAGAAATAGTGTTTCTAGAGTATTGTTTGTTATTTGACATTTGTCATTTGATTTCATTAGTTATGTTACAATGACCAGCTATGAGAGTGTATGGAAGGTTCTGCATCAAGAACAACTCACTCAAGGCTAACTGCCGGACATGATGGATGATTGATGCAGAGCTCCTGACCCTTGGCTCCGACCTAAGTATTATTACCAGATTACCAGCGCTTGGGTTGCTAGCAGAATGGCAGCCCTGAGACTCAGAACCCAGCTTATCCCAGCAGTAAGCCAGTTCAGAAGCAGTCACTGACCACAGCAAAGAAAATCAATGCAGTTGATTTGGGGTTTGCACATGCTGTAACAGTGCAGTTCTGATAGTAACTGCAGATTCCTCACCTTCTGAACATTCTTCAGGCGTTAGATTGGATCCAGAAACGATTGCATAGAGATGTCCTCCAACGTCGACAGGTGGTGTCGTGTGATGTCATGGTTCCTTATGTAACTCCATCTCGTGTGGCTGTAACGTCAGCTTCCTTACATATACATCACCTGCTCGTGCGGGCTTCAGTTCCTTTCTTTCCGAATCAACTGACGCGGATCCGAGCTTCAAATGTCCTTCGACAGTTGTTGGGTAATTTCGCCTAGAAATTGCTTTTTTTGTGTGCAGGATGTCACCAAAGCCTTCTGATTATAAGCCATGTATGATCTGTTACCAACAGCTCCACAAGATTTTTGTGTTCGTCATACGCCAAGATGAACAAGAAGGCGATTCGGGAATGAGAAACAAAACTCGTAGTAGCAGAGTTCAGGAAATTGAAGACTCGGTCCTGTTCGATGTCCATGGCTAGTCGATCTCAGTTGAGGTCAAGAGAGCAGTCTTGTTCTCCACTCTCATTGTTCCTGCCATTCGGAGTTGCATGAGGTGCAGAGGTCTTCAACTTGAATTTGTTCTCCGTTTGGGGATCCACCTTCAAAGGATCCTTCTTCGACATCTTTTCCCTTTCGAATCCCAGTGCAACACGAGATCAGATCCAGCAGCTTAAGCAAGCTGTGGACTCGATCTCTGGTGTCAGTCCGGATCCTGTTGGTATGTCTTTGGGCTCCACGGGTTTGAGGAGGGCTCCGGTTGGTCAGACATCAACAGATCCGTCATTGACGCAAACTGTGCCTCTTGTTTAAGAGTTCGAGGCTGAAGACGTTGGGACCACCCGTTGTAGAACCTATGACTGTTCTCATCGGTGCCACAATTGACATCACAAATTCCTTGCCCGAGGTGGCATACGACACCATAAAAGGCATCACCAACACCAATAGCAGATCTAATTGCTTTATTTGATTCTGAAGGTCAGTTATATACAGACGGAAATGTCGAAAAAATAAATACCATAAAACCGGGAGCCCTAATCACAAATATAGATTGGGTTCTGACCTAGCATACACTATAGTAGAAGACAACTGACCTTCAGGATCAAATAAAGCAATTGGATAGTCTTTATCTGTAAAAATCAATAAAACCGAAAACAGTGAGCCTTATTTGTGATGCAGAATATCCTTAAGATGATATTTTGCAGGATTTGCAAGATGGTAGTGGGTTTGACAGTACTCCTGATATCGTTTTATCATCCCCTACACCAGTTATGGCTACTGAGGAGATATCATCCTTTGTGACTGCAATTTACAGAGCAGCAGAATCTCTTGATTTTATTTTACCTACACAAGAGGTTAAAACTACTTCATTGACTGGAGTTTTGGATCCGTCAAGTCCTTCACAGGAGTCTTTATTATCATTTAATACATTAACAGGTGTGTTGTTGGACGAATCTCTGACAGAATATCGAGAGACAGGATATCGGCAGACAAAATATCGAGTCTGGAATATCGCAGGCAAGTATATCGACACCCTATCTACAACATGGTAAGTACAAAAATATCGAAACTAAAATATCGATGTTAAAAATATCGTAATTAAATATATCGTTTTTTTATTATAAAAAAAGAAATATAAAGTAAATAATACTTTTATATAATTTAAACTTATGTCAAAATATTTTAGAATGTTTAAAATGAATAAATAATACATATTTAATGTTAAACATTTAATTAAAATTAAACATACAATATGTAATATATATTTAATTAATTATAATATTTATTATTTTTTTAATTAATTTAAAAATATTAACAAATACTATAAATTACAAATACATCAACACTCATAAAATAATAACATAAATAATAATAAATATTTATATTTCATACATAAAAACAATGAAATATACTTTCAATATTAAAAAAATTAATTAAATACAACATTATGTAACATAATAAAAATATTATGAAACACATAAATAATTATAAATTATATTGGATAGCGTAAGGCTAGAAATTACTATTCAAACTCCATAGGGTGCAACAGTAGGGAAAGTGTTGGATAGCAAATAGGTCAAAATTACTATTCCCACTCCAATGAGTGCAACATTAGGGAAAGCATTGGATAGCGTAAGGGTAAATATTACTATTCCAACTCCAAAGGGTGCAACAGTAGGGAAAGCATTGGATAGTGTAGGGGGTAAAAATTACTATTCCCACTCCAGAGAGTGCAACAGTAGGGAAAGTGTTGGATAGCGGGTAGGTAAAAATGACTATTCCCACTCCAATGAGTGCAACATTAGGGAAAGCGTTGGATAGCGTAAGGGTAAAAATTTTACTATTCCAACTCCAAAGGGTGCAACCGTAGGGAAAACGTTGGATAGTGTAGGGGGTAAAATTACTATTCCCACTCCAGAGAGTGCAACAGTATGGAAAGCGTTGGATAGCGGGTGGGTAAAAATTACTATTCCCACTCCAGTGAGTGCTACATTAGGGAAAGCGTTGGATAGCGGGTAGGTAAAAATTACTATTCTCACTCCAATGAGTGCAACAGTAGGGAATGTGTTGGATAGTGTAGAGGGTAAAATTACTATTCCCACTCCAGAGAGTGCAACAGTAGGGAAAGCTTTGGATACCGTAGGGGGAAAAATTACTATTCCAACTCCAAAGAGTGCAACAGTAGGGAAAGCTTTGGATAGCGTAGGGGGGAAAATTACTATTCCAACTCCAAAGGGTGCAACAGTAAGGAAAGCGTTTAATAACATAGATTTTTATTTTCACATACTTCTAAATAATGTTTATATTTAAAATAATGTATAATTAATTTTTCAAGTACATCAACATCAATAAAAAACAATTAATAATTAATAAAACCAATTACATTTGAATAATTTATTGACTATAAATTAACAACAAACACAAATAAATAATCATTATTAAATATTACTCACCAAATAATACGTATTAAAGAATACATTATTTATCATAACAATAAAATATTATTTAAATTTAAATCAATATTAAAAATTAAAATACATTATACAAATTAATATTTTTAGAATTTCTTTTTCAAATATTTAATTACTTTTTCTAGTTATTTAAAAATATTTACAAATATTAACTGACAATTTAAAAAATAATTATCTATTAAAATAATTAATTACCAATTAATAATTATTTAATACATTAATTATCCATAACTAAAAATGTATAAATAATTAAATATTTACTATAAAATTACTTTCCACCCAATACCCCTATAAATCCACAACACGCTCAGGTACTAAAACATAACATTTAATTAAAATGAACATTATTAACAATTAAATAATTAATTTATCAATTAAAATAATTAATTGCCAATTAATAATTAATTACAAAATAAATTATACATAAATACATATTTTATTAATTACAATTAAATTACTTCCCACCCTATTCCCCTATAAACCCACAACCCGCTCCGGTACTAAAACATAACATTTAATTAAAAATAACATTAAT
Source organism: Lissotriton vulgaris (assembly GCF_964263255.1). NCBI lineage: Eukaryota > Metazoa > Chordata > Amphibia > Caudata > Salamandridae > Lissotriton > Lissotriton vulgaris. The sequence goes on along the minus strand of NC_141699.1, from coordinate 262,017,871 downwards.
TACCAATTATATAATTAATGTATCAATTAAAATAATTAATTGCCAAATAATAATTTATTACAAAGTAAATTATACATAAAAAAATATTTTAGTAATTACAATTAAATTACTTCCCACCCTATTCCCCTATAAACCCACAACCCGCTCCGGAACTAAAACATATAATTGACTTATAAATAAATGTATTAATATATAAAATTAATACACATATAAACTAATTTATTTTAAATACTTAACTAAAACATATAACACATGCATAATAAAAAACAAAAAAATAATACAAATATCGATGTTAGTGTCATCGAAATTAGTTACATCGATATATATGCTATCGATATTACTAACTTCGATATTACTTACATCGATATAAAGATTTTCAATATTACTTACCTTAGGGTCGATATTCTGTCCAACGATATTCTTGACATCGATATTCTGCACCTTCGAAATTTCAAACACAATATTTTGGTAGGTCGAAATTTAAAACTCAATATTTTGACTGTGTACCGTTGTTGGACACGTGGGCTAAGCCTGGATCTTGGCCTCCAATAAACGGGCAGATTGCGAGAAGGCACCACCCTGCCCCGGCAGACCCGGATTTTTGCCTTCAGGATCCCACTCTGGAAATTTTAATATTATAAGCTTCTAGAAGTCGTTCTAATCTGAATGCTTATCCAAGCACTCCCTCTGCTAGGGAGTCTAAAAAGATGGAAGCATATTCAAAGAAAGTTTTTCTTCAACGAGTTTGGCCTCACATTCAGTAAATATTTTCCTGTCTGTTGGGGAGATATTCTCATGCTTTGTCGGATAGAGTTGCTGATGTGTTACCTGCAATGCCACTTGAAAAATGTTGCTAGGTTTCATTTCAGATGGGCAGGATGCTGCAATATTTCTATAAAATCTGGACTAGATACATCTGATTGTTCGTGTAGAGTCTTGGGGCCCAGTGTTGTAATAAGAAGGCATGCTTGGATCTGTTCAACTGTCTTTTCAACATGGTCCACCACTGTTTGATGGACCTGACATTTGATGGCTTTATTTTGTTTGGGGAGGAAGCTGATACAGCCTTTTAGAGATTTAAGGAGAGCAAAGCAACAGTTCGTTCATTAGGGTTAGCACCTCCGATGTACGAATTGTCTCAACAACAGTGCTCCCTTCAAATGTTTGGTAGAGCATACCTTCAGAGGTAGGCCCGGTGCATACCAGCAATGCAGCAGTCCAACCAGGCATTTAGAGGACATGGTCAAGGAGACGGTAGACATCATACAACCACCCAAACACAACAATCTGCCCAAAATACAAGCCCCCTTCTACAACATCTTTAAAGCCTCTCTAGGCTGACCTTGATTCTTTATGATCGACCGTTTGGGGGTTGTATCACCTGCTACCTTTTGACCTAGAGGAGCATAACTTCAGACCAATGGCTACTTCAGAATGTGGCACAAGGTTACTCCCTAACTGGCCCCTCCGAAAATTCCTCCACCATTACAATTCCTTTTGGTGGACCATTTGTCAATTCTTCAGACAGAAGTTCAGGCACTGTTAGCAAATTTGGCTATAGAGAGAGTTCCACTTTTACTAGTAGGAATTGGTTGTTACTCCTGTTAATTTCTTTTACCAAAAAAGGACGAGGGTTTTCCTTACAATTTAGATCTTCAACCCCTGAACTTCTTTTTGAAAATGTTTAAATTGGTCACTTTGGCCCGAGTTCTATCTGCCCTGGATCCAGGAGACTGGATGGTAGGCTTGGATTTGCGGGATGCATATTGTCACATTCCCACTCTGCATATTTTCACATTTCCACTTAGATGTTATTTGCTTTTTCAGGTGCAACAGGAGCATTTTCAATTCTCCGTACCTTCTTTTGGGCTGACTAGTGCACCTCAGTGTTTGTTCACAAAGGTGATGGCAGTGGAATACCACTCCTCCTGTACCTTGACGACTGGCTGTTAAAGGCGGGATCCTCATAGGTAGTTGCCAACCATCTCCAGACAATGGACGACCTATTCATTTCTATTGATGTTTTTGGGCTTTACCATCAATATGCTGAAGTCCCACCTGACTCCTTCGCAAAGACTCCCTTTTATCGGAGCTATACTGGGCACAGTGTTGTTTCGAGCTATACTGGTCTCTGGCGGAAGCTCGTCTTCATATAAATACATTAGAACTTTGGGCGATCTGATTGGCCTTAAAAGCTTTTCTTCCAAGGATCAAAGGGCAATGAGTGCAGGTGCTCACAGGCAATACGACGGCCATGGGGTATTGCAAGAAACAGGGCAGAGTGGATTTGTGGGTTCTGTGTCTAGAAGCTCTTTGTCTTTGGTAGTGGCTGAGCAATCAGGGCTAATCTTTGATCAGGCAACACATAGCGGGGTTTAATAAATGTCAGAGCGAACAAGCTCAGCCTGCGATACCTAGTGGAACACAGATTGCATCTGTGCTTGAAGGTGGTTTAGGGTGTCTTCAAATGATAGGGAGAATTAAGTCTTGTTCTATTCGCCACCGTAGGCAACGTACAGGGTTGAGGATTTTGTGCATTGGAGTATCCAGGGCAGCCTTCTCTAGGAGACCCCGTTGGGGCCACTACCTCTTCTGCCTAGAGTGCTCAAGAAGATCAAAAGAGACCAGGCCCAAGTCATCCAAGTGGCTCAAAACTCGGCAAAGTGTGTGTGGTATCCAAAACGTTTGTCCATGAGCATCACTCCACCGATTCGGCTGCCTCTGAGGGAGGACCTCCTGTCACAGCAGCAGAGGCAGGCTCTGCACCAGAGCCCAAGAGGGTTACAGTTGTTGTTGGTGTAATCCTGGCTGCCAGGTATCAATCTACAAAGACTGTTTATGATGAATGCTGGAAGAAGTTTTTGGTGTGCCTCACATCCGATCCAACCCGTACAAGTTTCCCTTTCTGATATTCTTTGTTTTGTATATCACTGGCTCAGGAAGGTCTGGCTGTAGCTACAGTTAAATGTTATTTAGCAGACCTTTCTGCTAGCTTACGTTTACCGGATCAAGTGTCATTTTGTAAATCATCTGTTTTTTTAAGGGGTTGGTCCATAAGTTTCCTCCTGTTATTTTTATAATGCGACAATTGGATTTGAATCTATTCTTAACTTATCTAATGTACTTACATTTTGAGCCTATGGACAGTTGTACTTTGTGGACTCTGAAAACAGTATTCCTTATAGCCATTATATCTGCTAGGTGAGTAAGTGAACTTCAGGCTCTGTTAATGGTGCCTCTTCAGGTTTCCTTTTTTAGGTCTCGCTGGTGTTAGCAGCGCGAAGCGCTGCCTCCAGCGAAAGACCTATTGTTGTCGACTTGCCGGGAATTTTGGACAGGGGATGGGCACGCGCTTTCCCTCGGCGATTAAATCGCCTGTACGTGCACGTCCATTCCTGCGCCGTGCACATCCCCTGTCCCACTTTCACAGCAAGTCAGCCTTTCGCAATCGCGCGCACACGCACACAGAGACACACACACACACATACACATGCACAGCTACACACACACATACGCGCGCACACACACATGCACCCCACCCCCACGGGCTCACGTGCACACACACAGCCACGCACGCACCCCCCCACCACTCACGGGCTCACGCGCACACACACAGCCACTCGCGCACCCCCCCACCACTCACGGGCACAATGCACATACACACGCACACAGACACACACACATATCCCCCCCTCCACTCACTGTGCTCTTTTGTCGCATCGCCTCGCTGTGCTCTACAGGCTCCGGAACTCCCCTGGTGTTTTCTCCGCCGCATCACCACACGCGGGGCTTCCCTCACGCCTGGGAGCCCCGCGTCACCGCTGCTCTCCGTGGGCCAGGCTTACCGCAAAAAGCGGAAGTCCCGCCCCACGACATGATGCTTCCGAACTTCCGGTTTAAGACGGCCAGAAGGAGAGACAGCAACTACGCAGGGAGCAGCTCGACGGCCGGAAGCGGCCCGGCATGAGCTCTGCTGAGAGGACCCTGTCAACTGAAGAGCTGGAGCCGGGTGAGAGATATTTATTTATCCTGCCATTTGTGAGACAGTGATGACACCAGGGTTTAATTTCCTCTGTTGACTTCAGGGCACCTAAAACCACATGGCTCCAAGTTTGAGCAGTGCTGTGTCCCATCTTCCTTTACTACAGAGATCCCAACATCTGGCTGACAAATGGAGTTACAAGCACTGTCGTCCAGCGTCTCGCTGGGTTCTGCTCACCACGTAATGGGCTAGGCTCGCTCAAAGAAGGCTAGTTGAGGACGTAATCTAACACTGAAGCTGTTCCTAATTAGCCAGATGAATATATTAAATTCAAGATTATATGCAAGAGTAAGTAACCCGCAGTAAGTGGGGTGCCAAGCCCTGTGTGCCACCTTTGATGGATTATATGAACCGGGCTAGGAGCACTGCTCAAGTGAGTAGCGCACAGACAACCCACGCCTACACCACCCATGAACAGCGCTTTTCCAACATTTTTTTCATAACAAAGGGGCTTAAACCTGGTTGGTCACTTGTCGTAATAGCCTAGATTCACAGTAATTGCTGCATTCGCTCAGAGGATTGCTAATAATAACAGAAATAATCTGATAGGATAACGTGTGTGTCTGTGTGTGTCTGTGTGTGTGTGTGTGTGGTGTGTGCGTCTCCCACCCCAATGTTACCGCCCACTCATGACTTGTTTACCCTGTGCTTTAGTGGGATAACAAAAACAGGACACCTTCCTCGTGACATTTCATAACTGTTCTTGCTCCCTAAACACCATTTACTTAATTGGCTAACGAAATTATTCCTATCTATCCAGCCGGATTTCCAATTTGTGTTACTACCAATTTTGCCATTTAGTTGGTACTTTTTTTAAAAATAGAAATCGAGCAAATAGCATTTGCACCGGGTCAACCCTGGAAGCTGACCCACTGCACTGGTCTCTTAACCTTAATGTAATAAGTGGATAAAACAGGTTTCCTTCGCTTTTCATATGTGAAATATGCATCTGTGTTTGAAGCAAATTCGATGTAATGGAAGCCAAAAATAATGCAAATAAAGTTGCACTTTTTTTAATCAGTGCAAAGTTTATGTGCGATGACCTGGTCTCAAAACAATGGGTTGCTTTCCATTCAGCCCTGGGTTATACGTCTAGCCTTCACATCAGTAAAGTTGACAATGCAGCCGAGCCTCCTGATGGGCACCGTGGACTGCGGGTACATGAAAGGCAAATTTGAGGTGCCAGAAGGCATGCTTAGGGGGCTAGCAAATATGTCACAATTGTTTGTAAAATGTACATGCTGCTCATGTCATGGCTAGTCGAGAGGTGTGCTATGCTGCTTCCAGTGATGTTCTAAGGTTACTGCCCCAACACTTTGGCCTTTGGGAAAAAGAAATGCCCACATCAAATCTTAACATGTAGGAAATCATCTTTCACTATAAATGCTCCAAAATCCCAACTCGCCAGCTATTGGTCATTATGGGCGCTGAGGGGTCAGATCACTAGTAAATGAGGCAGTCTAGGCAATGTGAATTTCTGCCTAAATTTGCATAGGTCTCTTCAAATTCCCAAAATCATATAGATTACTTCCAGGCATACTACTTTCTCACCCTCACAAACAGTCTCACCCTCACACACCCTCTCACACACCCTCACCCACCTCACCCTCACACCCCCTCCCCCTCACACATGCACACCCTCACACCCCCTCACCCTCACACACCCTCCCACACCTTCTCACCCTCTCACCCTCACACACCCTCTCACCCACACACACACTCTCACCCACCCTCACCCACCCTCACACCCACCCTCACCCATCCTCACACACCCTCACCCACCCTCACCCTCACACACCCTTACCATCAATAACCCTCACACCCTCACACACCCCCTCACTCTTACACCCCTCACCCGCACACCCCTCAACCCCACACCCCCTCACACACCCCCTCAAACAACCTCTCACCATCACATTCCCTCACCCTCACACACCCTCACCCCCGTCACCTACACCCCGTCACCCTCCCCCTCACACCCTCACCATTACCCTCACTCACCCTCACACACCCTTACACACCCTCTCACCCCCTCACATCCCCTCACACCCCTTCACCCTCACACCCTCTCACCCCCATCACCTACACCCCGTCACCCTCACCATCAAACCCCCTCACACTCACACCCCCTGACCACCCCACCCCCTGACCACCCCACCCCCTCACCCCAGTCACCCCCTCACCCTCACACCCCCTCACCCTCACAACCCCTCACCCACATACACCCTCACCCTCACACCCCCCTCACACACCCTCACCCCCCCTCTCCCTCACCCTCACACCCCCTCACCCTCACAACCCTCTAACCCTCACACATCCTCACTCACCCTCACACAACCTCACTCACCCACATACTCCCTCAACCTCACACCCCCTCACACACCCTAACCCACACACCCTCACACACACCCCACCCTCACACACCCTCACACACCCTCACTCCCCCTCACTCTCACACACCCCCTCACCCTCACACCCCCTCACTCTCACACCCCCTCACTCTCTCACCCCCTCACTCATCCTCACCCTCACACCCCCTCACCCACCCTCACAACCCCTCACCCTCATAGCTCCCACCCCTCACCCTCACACCCCCTCATCCTCACACACCCTCACACACTCACCCTAACATACCCTCACCCTCACACACCCTCAACCTCACACCCCCTCACTCACCTCACCCCCACACCCCCTCACCTACCTCACCCCCTCACCCCCTCACACACCCTCGCCCTCACAACCCTCACCCTCAAACCCCCTCACCCACCCTTACCCTCACACCCCCTTACCCTCACACCCCCTCACCCTCACACATCCTCACACCCCTCACCCTCACACACCCCCACTCACCCTCACACACCCTCACTAACCCTCATACCCCCTCATCCTCACACTCCCTCACACTCCCTCACCCTCACACACCCTGACCCTCACACCCCCTCACTCTCACATCCCCTCACTCTCACACCCCCTCACGCCCCCTCACTCACCCTCACACCCCTCACCCTCACAACCTTCTCACCCTCACTCACCCTCACCCCTCACCCCCTCACCCTCAGACACCCTCAAACACCCTCTGACCCTCACACACCCTCACCCTAACACACCCTCACACACCCTCACCCTCACCCTCAAACTCCCTCACCCTCTCACCGCCTCACCCTCACACCCCCTGACTCACCTCACCCCCTCACCCTCACAACCCTCTCACCCTCACATCCCCTCACCCTCACATCCCCTCATCCTCACATCCCCTCACCCACCCTCACACATCCTCACAAATCATCACTCACACTCTCACACACCCTCACCAGTATAGCATAACAAAACATAGCATAGCATAACAAAACCCAGCATAGCATAACAAAAAAAAGCATAGGTTAGCAAAACATAGCATGGCATAAAAAAACAATGCATAGGATAGCAAAACAAAACATAGCATAACAAAACTAAACGTAGCATAGCAAAACACAACAAAGCATAGCATAGCATACCAAAACATAGCATACCATAACAAAATATAGCATAACAAACCAAAGTATAGCATAACATAACAAAGCATAGCAAAACAAAACATAGCATAGTATAACAAAACATAGCATACCATAACAAAACATAGCAGAACAAAACATAGCATAAGATAACAAAACATAGCATAGCATAACAAAGCATAGTATATCAAAATACAACAAAACATAGCATAGCATAACAAAACACAACAAAGCATAGCATAACAAAACAAAGAATAGGATAGAAAAACCAAACATAGCATAGCATAACAAAGCATAGGATAGCAAAAGAAAACATAGCATAACAAAACATAGTATAGCATAACATAACAAAACATAGCATAACAAAACACAACACATAGCATAACAAAACATAGCAAAACACAACACATAGCATAGCTTAACAAAACACAACAAAACATAGCATAGAAAAACAAAACATATAGTAGCATCACAAAAAATAGCACAGCATGCCAAACACAACAAAACATAGCATAGCATAACAAAACATAGCACAGCAAAACAAAGCATAGCATAATAAAACACAATAAAACATAGCATATCATAGCAAAACATAGCATATCATAACAAAGCATAGCATAGCATAACAAAGCATAGCATAACAAAGCATAGCATAGCAAAACATAGCATAGCAAAACATAGCATAGCAAAACATAGCATAACAAAACATAGCATAACAAAACATAGCATAGCATAACAAATCATGGCATAGGATAGCAAAACAAAACATAGCATAGCATACAGCATCACTCAGCACCACACAGCATCACTCAGGGGCACCACAACATCACAATGCGCTACCACAGCATCACTGAACGCCGCAGCAGCACTCATTCAACATCACTCAGCGCCACCACAGCATCAATCTGTGCATCCATTCAACAACAACTGGTTCAAATATGTTCTCTCAATGTTTCAAACTTTATGACAAATGTAACAAAAAGATGTTAATATTTCACTTCTGTTCTTGGATTTTCGTAACAATAAAATACACTGAACATAATCTTCACAACAGTTATTTACAAAAGTTTAAGCTATTGCCATTATAAATTACAATAACTTTTATTTAAGTATTAATTATTAAAAAAATTAAAAGCCATTGTTATTTGTAATATCAATACAATACATGTAAGTCACGTAAATACGACACATATTGCATTACAAATGCTATAGGTGTCACATTTGCGAAAGTTATAACTATTGCCATTGTAAATGACTTTCCTAATGCGAGACCTATTGCATTGCAAATGCTTGTTCCTGATAAGTTGATATCTCAAACAAAAGCAGAAAAAGTTGATATCTCAAACAAAAGCAGCATTCCTTCCTAAAGTAGTTAATGCCCTTTCATACGAGACAATCCATCACTTTGTCATCTTTTTATACACCACCTCATCCTTACAAAGAGGAGGAAGGGTTACATTGTCTTGATCCCAAGGGAGCTCTCAGTTTTTAACTGAAGAGAATTTCGAATGCATGCCTGTAAGACCTGGGGTCACCAGCTCTTAAGGGGGTAGCATGGCACGAGCAGGAAGGCAGCCAGGGGCTTGCGTGTAAAGCAGCTACTTGACACACACATCCAATGAAACACACAGTGGCGCAATAATGGAGACCACACCAGTAGTTGTATTTGAAAGAATCAAGATCTTTTATATAGGCTTTCAAATAGAGCGTTGCATTATTAATTCATCAGCATTTCAGGTAAGCATTTCATTAAGACATTTCATGAATCACGTTCAGGTTACATTTCCTATGAATGAGTGAACATTTCATTAAAATCATAACCCGCTTATCTAGCAGTGAAACACTAGCTAACCCCGCCTGGCGTATCAAACTCTCTGACAGGCAAAGGGGTATCTGTATTAACCTGGAGGATCCTACAAGAAGCGACTATAGTAATGCGTTTAAATAACACATCAAACCTCTCATGGACGCTTTTCCTTAAAGGTAATAAAACATATCGGCAAGTACTTATCAGTCTAACAAAGAACTCCAAAGAACACAACCTTTAGTCATTTCAATCAATCAATCAATCACAGCATTTATATAGCGCACCACTCGCCCGGAGGGTCTCAAGGCGCTGGGGGAGGGGGGTCCGCTACTGCTCGAACAGCCAGGTCTTGAGCTGCTTCCTGAAGGCGAGGTGGTCCTGGGTCAGGCGGAGGTGGGTCGGGAGGGAGTTCCACGTCTTGGCGGCCAGGTAGGAGAAGGGCCTTCCTCCTGTGGTGGCTCTTCGGATCCGGGGGACGGCGGCGAGGGCGTAGTCGTTCGATCGAAGTTGGCGTGTGGGAGCGTAGAAGTTGAGGCGGCTGTTGAGGTATCCTGGGCCTTGGTTGTGTAGGGCCTTGTGTGCGTGGGTGAGGAGACGGAAGGTGATTCTCTTGTTGACCGGGAGCCAGTGCAGATCTCTCAGGTGTCCGGAGATGTGGCTGCGACGGGGGATGTCCAGGATGAGTCGTGCTGAAGCGTTCTGGATCAGCTAGAGTCTCTTCTGGAGTTTGGCGGTGGTTCCGGCGTAGAGAGAGTTGCCGTAGTCCAGACGGCTGGTGACGAGGGCCTGGGTGACCGTCTTCCTAGTCTCGGTGGGGATCCACCGGAAGATCTTGCGTAGCATGTGCAGGATGTTGAAGCATGACGAGGAGACAGCGTTGACTTGTCTGGTCATGGAGAGGGAGGAGTCCAGGATGAAGCCCAGGTTGCGTGCGTGGTCTGTTGGTTTGGGTGCGCTGCCCAGGGCGGGGGGCCACCAGGAGTCGTCCCGGGCGGAGGGTGAAGATCCCAGGATGAGGACTTCCGTCTTGTCCGAGTTCAGTTTCAGGTGGCTGCTCATCATCCACTTGGCTACGTCTGTCATCCCTTCGTGTAGGTTGGCTCTGGCGGTGGCGGGGTCGTTGGTGAGGGAGAGGATCAGCTGGGTGTCGTCGGCGTAGGAGATGATGTTGAGGTTGTGTTGGCGTGCGATGGCTGCGAGGGGGCTCATGTAGACATTGAAGAGGGTTGGGCTGAGCGAGGAGCCTTGAGGAACGCCGCAGATGACTTTGGTGACTTCTGAGTTGAACGGGGGTAGGCGGACTCTCTGTGTCCTTCCGGCGAGGAACGAGGTGATCCATTCCAGTGCCTTCTCCTGGATTCCGACGTTGCTGAGACGCTGCACTAGGGTTCGGTGGCAGACCGTGTCGAAGGCCGCGGAGAGGTCTAGGAGGATGAGGGCCGCTGTTTCTCCGTTGTCGAGCAGGGCTCGGATGTCATCGGTAGCTGCGATCAGGGCGGTCTCAGTGCTGTGGTTGGCCCGGAAGCCAGACTGCGAGAGGTCGAGGGATCCGTTCGTCTCGAGGAAGGCGGCCAGCTGCTTGTTGACGGTCTTCTCGATGACTTTTGCAGGAAACGGGAGCAGCAAGATGGGGCGGTAGTTCTTGAGGTCGGTGGGGTCGGCTGATGGCTTCTTTAGTAGAGCGCTGAGTTAGGCGTGCTTCCAGCTCTCCGGGAAGGTAGCGGTGTCGAAGGAGGTGTTGATGATGTCCCGCAGGTGGGGTGCGATGACAGCGTCGGCCTTGTTGAAGACGTGGTGAGGGCAGGGGTCGGTCGGAGAACCGGAGTGGATGGAGTTCATCGTGCGGACGGTGTCTTCGGTGCTGATCGGGGTCCAGGCGCGGAGGGTGGTGGTGGGGGGCGGTGGTTCAGTCGTGGCGTGCGTCGGTTGAGGGCTGAAGCTGTTGTGTATGTCCGCGATCTTGTTGTGGAAGTAGGAGGCGAGGGAGTTGCAGAGGTCTTGCAAAGGGGTGATGTCGTTGTTTCCGGTGTTGGGGTTGGAGAGCTCTTTAACGATGTTGAAGAGTTCCTTGCTGTTGTGGGCATTGTTGTCCAGTCGTTCCTTTAAAGCAGTTTTCTTGGTGGCGTGGATCAGTTGGTGGTGTTTTCGGGTGGCGAGCTTGAAGCAGTCATGTTGTTCGGTGTTGGGTCTCTGCGCCAGGCTTTCTCGAGGGCTCGGCAGTTCTTCTTGGAGCTCTTGAGTTCGTCGATGAACCATGGGGCTTTCTTGCTGCCAGGTCTGCTAGGCGGGGTCTTCAGGGGGGCGAGGTCGCCTGCGCAGTTGCTGATCCAATTCGCGAGGTTGGTGGCCGCCTGGCTTGGGTTCGTTGCGCTGGTGGGAGGGTTCATGTTCAGGGAAGTCGCGAGCTGGTCGGCTGTGATCTTGTTCCAGCTTCTGCGTGCAACCTGTTGCTGGTGGTGGTGGATCGTGGTCCTTCTGAAGCTGAAGTGGACGCAGCTGTGGTCCGTCCAGTGGAGTCCGGTGGCGTGGCTGAAGGCGACGTCCTTGCTAGATGAGAAGACGGGGTCGAGTGTGTGTCCAGCGTAGTGGGTGGGAGTGGTCACCAGCTGCTTGAGACCGAGGTTGGCGAGGTTGTCCAAGCCTTTCTTCTTTTAAATACCGGTCAGCTTGCAACCTAGATCAGATCATCAGAATACTATGGAAGCCCACCTCTGCAAGAAAATTCAGTACAGTGAAGTGAATCTCCCTCTCTTTTCAGGCTTGTAAATATGGTGCACTATGAACATTTCAGGTTTGTAAATATGGTGCACTATGAACATTTCAGGCTTGTAAATATGGTGCACTATGAACATTTCAGCTTACAATTATGTGCTCTCTGAACATTACAGGCTTGTAAATACGGTGCACTATAAACATTGCAGGCTTGTAAATATGGTGCACTATGAACATTTCAGGCTCCAACCTCCATACTCTTGAGGCACCTATGAAGGGGGGCCAACAGGGCCCAGTCTCAGTTAACCCCGGGGGAGGGGCGACCTCGGGCCTCCCTCGGCCTACCGCCCTCCTCCCCAGGGGGTTACCTTGTGTTCTTCGGCCCTCCGGGGCCCTTGCGAAGTATCCACTTTGGGGGGAAAGGAGCTCCAGTCCTGTGTGACGCGGGGGGGCAGTTCTGGAGCCCCAGCGCCGGGGGGAAGCTGGGCCCGCGTTTGGGGCGGCAAGCGGAGGGGGCTCTCAGGCTCAGCGGCCCCCTCTGTAGGGAAGTGCAGCTCTCTTCAGCCGTCGGGCCGTGTCAGCGGGGCCCGTGGTGACGGCCAAGGCAAGAGCAGTGTGGGCCGGGCCGCTGGACCAATCGCGGCACAGGGAGACGGGGGCGCGGCCAATGACAAGGCCGAACCCCTCGTCACGTGACGGAGGCAGCGATCTGGCTTCAGGCCTAATGAGGCCTGACTGGATTACGCGGCGGCCCTCCCCAAGCTCCGGGGGCCGCCGAGGGATGTCACAGCGCCTCGGCAGCTGCGGGGGCGATCCGGTGCACTGCGCGACAGCGCCTGAGGGGCAGTCTCGGCTGGGCAGAAGGAGGAGGCCACGGGCGCCTCCAGGCTCGGAGCGACAGCTGCAGACAGCGACAGGCCCACGCAGCGCTCGGAGTCACCAGGTGAGCGCTTAGGGCAGATGCAGCGCCTCGCTGACAGGATGATCCATGAGGGGGAGAAGCGCTTTAAAATACCAGTGCCTCACAGGAGGGCTTCAGCGCTAGAGTCTCGAGACCACAGTCAGCTCAGGGCAAGCATGATGGGAGCAATTTACAGCGCTTGGCCCACAGTTCAGTCAGGGGAATACAGGTCGGCCCAATTGTAGGCAGGGGATGCGCAGGGCAGCACAGTGGATGCGCAGGGCAGCACAGTCCAGTACCTGGTCCCAGAAAGCAGTCTTCTTGGCGCGTGGATGGCTCTGCGCGCTTGGTTGCTTGTTTCTTGAAGTTACTGGGTGGGGGGGGGGTGATGATGAGTTGAAGGGTTGAGGAGTTTTTCCTCAGTCACTGCAGATGGACCCTGGGGTTCCCTACCACTGGGCCAGAATAGGGGGCTAGCTTAGGACACCTCACCCAGCTTAAGAGGCAGCACCTAAATCCTGTCACTCCAGTAGCATAGGTTCCTCACTAGGCCCTCCCACCTAAAACTCCTGCGTGGGTTCCTCAGGTCAGTGATGCCCACACTCACTAGAAAGTTTCCCTCCTTTTCCTTATATAGTGTCAGTTGGCAGTTGGCAGTTGGCAGTTGGCAGTGGCAGTTGGTGCCTCCCCTATTCTGGAAGGTTCCAGGAGCTTCCCTCATTCTAGCTATGGGCAGGCTGGCAGGCTGGTATGGCAACATTGTTTAAGGGTTCCAGCCAGCTCCTGGCTACTAGAGTGCACCTAATCAGACCACGCTGCAGTAGCAGGGGTCAGTGGCAGCCATGTTGGGGGAAGAGAGCACCTGCACCCTGGCATTGATTAGCAATGGGAGGGTGCCCAGAGTCCTAAAGCCAACAAAAAGTAGGTGTGAAAAATGAGGCAAGGGCAAAAAATACAGGGAAAGACCACCTTAGGGCTGACAGGTCTAACATGCGTCCCCCCCAGCTGAAAGTGGGGAGAGCTACCCAACCTCTAGGGAGTTCTCGTCACTAAGGCGGAAAAACCGGGAGAGACCGTCAGCATTGGCGTGGTCAGCTCCGGGTCGATGTTCCACCCTAAAGTCCATCCCCTGTAGGGAAATGGACCACCTTAGCAACTTTGGGTTTTTGCCTCTCATCTGCATGAGCCAGCGAAGGGGTCGGTGGTCGGTTTGAACCAGGAAGTGAGAGCCAAAAAGGTATGGCCTCAACTTCTTCAAAGCCCAGACCACAGCGAAGGCTTCTCGCTTGATGGTACTCCATCGCTGTTCCCGAGGGAGGAGTCTTTTGGAGATGAAGGCCACAGGTTGGTCTTGGCCATCATCATTGAGTTGCGACAGCACGATGCCTACGCCATGCTCTGAGGCATCTGTCTGCACGATGAATTCTTTTTGGAAGTCCGGAGTGGCCAACACCGGAGCGGTGCACATCGCGCGCTTCAGTGTTTCAAATGCCTCCTGGCAAGCAGCCGTCCAGATGACCTTGCGTGGCTGCTTCTTGGACGTTAACTCGGTCAAGGGGGCCACGAGGGTGCCATAACCCTTGACGAACCTGCGGTAGTAGCCAGTGAGTCCGAGGAAAGCTCTGACCTCAGTCTGAGTTTTGGGGGGCTCCCAGGCCATGATGGTTTCAATTTTGGCCTGGAGGGGTTGCACCTTACCTCCGCCCACCACGTGTCCCAGGTACACATCAGAGCCCTGTCCAATCTGGCACTTGCTAGCCTTGATGGTCAAGCCAGCACGTTGCAAAGCCTGCAGCACCTCCTGGAGATGCTGCAGATGGTCCTCCCAGGTGATACTGAAGACAGCTATGTCATCCAGGTACGCCGCTGAGAAGGACTCCAGGCCAGATAGCACCTGGTTCACCAACCACTGGAAGGTGGCCGGAGCATTCTTGAGCCCGAAGGGCATCACTCGAAATTGGAAGTGGCCCTCGGGGGTGGAGAATGCTATCTTCTCCTTTGCTCCACCATGGCAATCTGCCAGTACCCTGATGTCAAGTCGATGGTGCTGAGGTACTTGGCTGCTCCCAGCCGGTCAATCAGCTCATCTGCCCGTGGTATCGGGTGAGCATCTGTCTTGGTGACAGAGTTCAACTCCCGATAATCCACACAGAACCGAAGTTCTGGTGTGGTGCCCGGTGGAGCGGCTTTCGGCACCAGCACAACCGGACTAGCCCACGGGCTGCTGGAGGGTTCAATCACTCCCAGGTCCAGCATCTTGATCACCTCACCCTGGATGCTGCTCTTTACTTTATTGGATAGCCGGTAAGACTTGTTTTTCACTGACGGGCTGTCCCCTGTGTCCACATCATGGGTACACAGATGGGTGATCCCAGGTGTGAGGGAGAACAACGAGGCGTGCTGCGCCAATACCTGGCGGCAGTCCCTCTGTTGCTCTGGGGTCAAGGATGGGGAGAGGACAACTTCCTCCACTGAACCATTCTTTTCCTGAGCCGCTAGAAGGTCAGGAAGAGGCTCACTTTCCTTCTCCTCGCTCCCATCTGTCACCATGAGGAGAGCAAGCTCTGATCGCTCGTGGTGAGGCTTCAGGCGGTTGACGTGGAGCACCCGATGGGGCTGACAGGGGGTCTTCAAGTCAACGACGTAGGTGTTCTGGCCTCGACGCTTCACAATCTCGTACCGACCAGTCCACCGGTCCTGGAGGGCACTAAGCTCCCCAGGCTCCATGACTCACACCTTCTGTCCAATGTCCAACTCTTCCGTCCGAGCGTTGCGGTCATACCACTCCTTCATGACGGCTTGGCTAGCCTCTAAGTTGTCTGAGGCTTCCTTCCACAGCTTGGCCATCTAGCTGCGGAATGCCAGCATGTAGCTGACAACATCACGGGGAAGCTTCTGCAAAGTCTTCTCCCAACCCTCTTTGATCAGACTGGGGGGTCCCCTAACGGGATGGCCATAGAGCAATTCGAAGGGGCTGAACCCGACTCCCTTTTGTGGTACCTTGCGGTAGGAAAACAGCAGGCAAGGGAGGAGGATGTCCCATTTCCGACTCAGGTCTTCTGGCAGACTCCAGATCATCCCCTTCAAGATCTTGTTAAAGCGCTCTACGAGCCCGTTAGTCTGGGGATGGTAAGGAGTGGAGAACAGATAGGTCATTCCGCACTCCTTCCACATGGCCTGCATGTAGGCCGACATGAAATTTGTGCCCCTGTCCGACACCACGACCTTGGGGAATCCCACTCGGGTAAATATCCCCATCAGGGCCCGCGCCACCACAGGTGCAGTAACGGTCCTCAGAGGGATGGCCTCCAGGTACCGAGTGGCGTGGTCCACCAACACCAGAATGAACCCATGTCCCGCAGAGGTCGGAGGGTCCAATGGCCCAATGATGTCAATACCGACCCGCTCAAAAGGGGTCTTCAATTTGGGCCCGTCTTGCCACTGGCCTGGCAAGTCTTGCAGGTCTTGCAATAGGTGTCAGAGGCAACTCTCATCCTAGGCCAAAAAAATGTGGGACTAGCCTTGCAAAGGTCTTGTCCTGGCCCAGGTGTCCAGCTAAGGGTATTTCATGCGCCAGTTCCATCAAAAAGGCCCGGTAATACTGGGGGACCACTAAGGCCCTTGAAGATCCATGCACCGGAACCCTTGGTTCACTGTACAGGAGGCCATCCTCCCAATACGCGTGGTAACTGCCGGTCTCCTTATTCAACGCTTGGGCTTCAGCCTGTCGCCGCATGCCTTCAAGCGTGGGGCACTCCTTCTGCGCCTGACAGAATTCCTCCCGGGTAGGCCCTCCTTCCACATGCCACTCGGCAGGGGTCAGCAGGTCCCCCACGGGAACGACATCCACCTCCACGGACTCCGGGGTTACCTCCGCGGGCTCCCCATCCATCACACGGGGTGTGTCCTCCACAACACTCTCCTCTGGACCGACAGTGGGTGGGGCTGTTGTTTCAGGCTCCAACCCCGGTTTAGCTTCTTGCCGGGCAGCCATGGACCACGTGACTACGCAAGTCCACCCTGGTAATCCCAGCATCTCAGTGTGGGCCTTAAACTCCACTTCTTTCCGGGCGGTATGTTAGAGGTCATTACCTAGCAGGCAGTCCAAAGGCAAGGCAGGGCTAATTGCAACTCTCAACGGGCCCAACACTCCTCCCCATTCAAAGGGAACTTGAGCCACTGGATAGTAGCTCAGACTGCCGTCAGCCAACACGGCCGGATAGTACACATCAGGAACAACCTGCTCAGGGGACACCAGCCGCCTCACTACGGTGGTCATGCTGGCTCCTGTGTCCCTCAGAGCGTCCACCTCCTCCCCATTGACCTTCACCCTCTGCTGGTACTTAGCAGTATTCGATGGTAAGGGCGTCACTGGGACCATCTCTCTATCCCCAAGTGAAACCAGGGTCAGGCCTGTCCACTCCCCTTCCCTATCTAGGGGCAGCTCCAACCCAAGCGCTACACTAGCCACCCCGGGACTCTTGCCACCAGTGGGGGCTGGGGGTCGTTTCCGACACTGGGCATCTCCCTTGTAGTGTCCGACCTCTCCGCATTCATAGCACTGGACCACTTTTGGCTGCTGGCTCTTGTCAGGGTAAGTGGGTTTTGGGGAATTCCTCTGAGGTGGGGTACCTACTCCTTTCCCAAACTGTCTAGTTTGTGGGCCTCGTGAGAACTCCGGTCTTTTATCTCCACCCTCGTTCTTCTGAGGGGCGCCCTGTTCGCCTTTCAGGCCATATCCCCCGGGGCCCTTGTGTGACACCCGGGTGCTAACCCAAGTATCTGCCTCCTTCGCAAGCTCACGGGGATCAGTAAGCTTGCGGTCCACCAGATGTTGGCGTAGCTCTGGAAAACACTTATCCAAGAGGTGCTCTCTCAAAAAAAGGTTATACAGACCCTCAAAATCACGCACCTCGCTGCCACGCACCCAACCATACAAAGCCTTTCGGGCATACTCTAAAAAATCCACCCAATTCTGTGTGGACAGCTTATGGCTGCCACGAAACCTCTGGCGATACCTTTCAGGGTTGAGGCCAAAATTTGTGATAAGCGCCTCCTTTATGGGGGTGTACCTAAACTGGTCTGCCTTTTCCAAATACAGGAGGGTGTCCCTGACATCAGGAGGTATATATCGGTACAAGCCACCTCCCCAATGTTTCTCGGGCACCCCATGGGCAGTCAAGGCCACTTCATACGCCTCCAACCACCTGGCAATGTCCTCCCCCTTGGTGTAGCTCGCTATCACCTCCTTGGGTAACCAGAATGTGGGCTCCTGCTGAGCCCCTGGTACGCTGCCACCATTAAGACATTTCATGAATCACGTTCAGGTTACATTTCCTATGAATGAGTGAACATTTCATTAAAATCATAACCCGCTTATCTAGCAGTGAAACACTAGCTAACCCCACCTGGCGTATCAAACTTTCTGACAGGCAAAGGGGTATCTGTATTAACCTGGAGGATCCTACAAGAAGCGACTATAGTAATGCGTTTAAATAACACATCAAACCTCTCCTGGACGCTTTTCCTTAAAGGTAATAAAACATATCGGCAAGTACTTATCAGTCTAACAATGAACTCCAAAGAACACAACCTTTAGTCATTTGTGACAAGCCTTTCTTCTTGTAAATACCGGTCGGCTTGCGACCTAGATCAGATCATCAGAATACTATGGAAGCCCACCTCTGCAAGAAAATTCAGTACAGTGAAGTGAATCTCCCGCTCCTTTCAGGCTTGTAAATATGGTGCACTATGAACATTTCAGGTTTGTAAATATGGTGCACTATGAACATTTCAGGCTTGTAAATATGGTGCACTATGAACATTTCAGCTTACAATTATGTGCTCTCTGAACATTACAGGCTTTCAAATACGGTGCACTATAAACATTGCAGGCTTGTAAATATGGTGCACTATGAACATTTCAGGCTCCAACCTCCATACTCTTGAGGCACCTTTGAAGGTGGGCCAACAGGGCCCAGTTTCAGTTAACCCCGGGGGAGGGGCGACCTCGGACCTCCCTCGGCCTACCGCCCTCCTCCCCAGGGGGTTACCTTGTGTTCTTCGGCCCTCCGGGGCCCTTGCGAAGTATCTGCTTTGTGGGAAAGGAGCTTCGGCCCTGTGTGACGCGGGGGCAGTTCTGAAGCCCCAGCGCCGGGGGGAAACTGGGCCCGCATTTGGGGCGGCAAAGGAAGGGGGCTCTCAGGCTCAGCGGCCCCCTCCGTAGGGAAGTGCAGCTCTCTTCAGCCGCCGGGCCGTGTCAGCGGGGCCCGTGGTGACGGCCAAGGCAAGAGCAGTGTGGGCCGGGCCGCGGGACCAATTGCGGCACAGGGAGACGGGGGCGCGGCCAATGACAAGGCCGAACACCTCGTCACGTGACGGAGGCAGCGATCTGGCTTCAGGCCTAACGAGGCCTGACTGGATTACGCGGCGGCCCTCCCCAAGCTCCGGGGGCCGCCGAGGGATGTCACAGCGCCTCCGCAGCCGCGGGGCGATCCGGTGCACTGCGCGACAGCGCCTGAGGGGCAGTCTCGGCTGAGCAGAAGGAGGAGGCCACGGGCGCCTCCAGGCCCGGAGCGACAGCGGCAGACAGCGACAGGCCCACATAGCGCTCGGAGTCAGCAGGTGAGCGCTTAGGGCAGATGCAGCGCCTTGCTGACAGGATGATCCCTGAGGGGGAGAAGCGCTTTAAAATACCAGTGCCTCACAGGAGGGCTTCAGCACTAGAGTCTCGAGGCCACAGTCAGCTCAGGACAAGCAGGATGGGAGCAATTTACAGCGCTTGGCCCACAGTTCAGTCAGGGGAATACAGGTCGGCCCAATTGTAGGCAGGGGATGCGCAGGGCAGCACAGTGGATGCGCAGGGCAGCACAGTCCAGTACCTGGTCCCAGAAAGCAGTCTTCTTGGCGCGTGGATGGCTCTGCGCCCTTGGTTGCTTGTTTCTTGAAGTTACTGGGGGGGGTGGGGGGTGATGATGAGTTGAAGGCTTGAGGAGTTTTTCCTCAGTCACTGCAGATGGACCCTGGGGTTTCCTACCACTGGGCCAGATCAGGGGGCTAGCTTAGGACACCTCACCCTGCTTAAGAGGCAGCACCTAAATCCTGTCACTCCCAGTAGCATAGGTTCCTCACTAGGCCCTCCCGCCTAAAACTCCTGCGTGGGTTCCCCAGGTGAGTGATGCCCCAACTGACTAGAAAGTTTCCCTCCTTTTCCTTATATAGTGTCAGTTGACAGTTGGCAGTGGCAGTTGGTGTCTCCCCTATTCTGGAAGGTTCCAGGAGCTTCCCTCATTCTAGCTATGGGCAGGCTGGCAGGCTGGTATGGCAACATTGTTTAAGGGTTCCAGCCAGCTTCTGGCTACTAGAGTGCACCTAATCAGACCACGCTGCAGTAGCAGGGGTCAGTGGCAGCCATGTTGGGGGAAGAGAGCACCTGCACCCTGGCATTGATTAGCAATTGGAGGGTGCCCAGAGTCCTAAAGCCAACAAAAAGTAGGTGTGAAAAATGAGGCAAGGGCAAAAAATACAGGGAAAGACCACCCTAGGGCTGACAGGTCTAACAATGCCAAACTTTTTTTCAGGTTCTCCGGAGTAAAGAAGGGGAAGGCAGAACAAAAAAGAACAATGTCTAGGTGAGTTGTCTTAGAAATTAAGATCTGTTATAGTCTGGCCAAAAAACAGCCTCCACAGGGTCTGTGTGCACATTCAACTAGGGCAAAGGCTGTTAATACAGCTTTGGCCCAAGGTGTACCATTGTTAGATATATATATCAGGCTGCAACTTGGCATTTTTTCACATATTCACCAAGCATTATTGATAGATAGTCAATTCAGGAGAGGAGGGCATTTTGCCCCATATGTCCTGCAAGTGTCCTCGTTTGAGTCAGTCCACAGACCTATCACCTGGGAGATTCTGCTATGGTATCTATTCAGAAGGTGATGAATCTGCGGTTAGAAGTCTCTATCAGAAGACAAGCGTTACCTACCTTCAGTAATATCTTTTCTGGTGGAGACTCTATCTAACCACAGATCCCTCACCTGCCCTCCCACAATTCTGAATATCTGCACACAAAAATTTAATACATAACATGCACATTGCAATTGGGTATCTTTAGGCTCCACATCAGTTGATACGGGCGGAGTGCAGAAAGAAACTGACGCCAGCACAAGCAAGGACATGACAGTCACATAAAATGGATTAGCACGTGGAACCATGATGCTGCACAACACCACTTGTCGACACTGGAGAACATTGCTATGCAAAGTTTACAGAACCAGTCTCACGCCTGGAGGTATTCAAAAGGTGGGAAATCTGTGGATAGATAGTGTCTCTACCAGAAAATGCGTTACCGAAAGTAAGTAACTGGTTCATTGAGTGAAATTACTACAGTGCCCTGCTTTTGGTGCGGTGAGTAGATGGAGCAGAGGACCTTGCAGATGAGCTCTACCTTGTTAGTGAGGAGAGAAGAGAGATCTCCCCGACCGGACGCTTGTGGCTTGATAGCCCTCTGTTTGCTCAAGCGATGACAGCTAGTGTTAGTGTAGCCCAAATCCTACTGTACATGATCGCCATCCTCTGATCTTCGAGAATAGCCCCATACAGTGCTGTTCATGCTGGTGGTGTCAATGGGTATGGGGGGCCCTGTGGTTCTGGTAAGAGCAATAATTTGTTTGAGGAGTGCAGGTCTGATCATGCAACATTTAAAAACGGGGGCTGCAGTCTATATTACACTCCAATGAGCATCTCCAGCCTGCTCTCAATCTACAAGACATATACATGAGGTAACCTTGCTTTGATAATAGCTCCTGCCTCTTTTCTGGCTATCATTCACTGCCTGCTACGACCATTTGTGACATGGGAAAAACAGATGCCAAACAGAACAAGCTCTTGTTTTATATGATGTCACAGGCGGGATCAGGATCTCAACCGGTGTTAACAGCCAACTTATCGGCTAACAATGGCACAACCACTGCAGAGTTGGGGCCTGATTTAGATCTTGGACGATGGGATACTCTGTCACAAACGTGACTGATATCCCGTCCGCTGTATTACAAGTGTTATAGTATACAATGCACTTGAATATGGCGTGATATCCGCCACATTTGTGACAGAGTATCCCATCCGCCAAGATCTAAATCAGGTCTTTAAACTGAACGGTGATTCTTCTGAAAATAAAATTAAAAGGGATTGACTCCAAAATAAAGCATCTAACTTGAATAATGGACCTAATGCAAGACAGACTTGATAAACAAGAAAATCGCTTAAATGAAGTAGAGAATAGGAGTTAAGTGTTCGAAGATGATGCCCCATCCACTAAAGCAACACTGTAACGCATAGAGCAGGAGTTGGCCTGGATAACTGCAAAGAACGACGACCCTGAAGCAAGATCTTGCCGGAACAATATATGTTTAGTGCGTTTCCCTGAGACTACCCATATGGAAAAACCCAAGCCATTTAAGGAAGCACCACTAGGAGAGCTATTTGGTAGAGATAACTTTTCGGACATCTTGGTAGTTAAAAGGGCCCATGGATCATAGGGACCCACGCCACCACCCGGAGCTCCCCCTCTCCTAGTCCTTGCCCGATTACTAAACTATTGCAACTGGGATATGGTACTTCTATTATTATTTTTGTGTAGTGTAAATGATAATCTTCTTTTTACAGATGGATATTTGTCTTATTTTGTACTCTTTTATTGTATGTGATTTTAAGTAATCTAAACAATAAATATTACTACTACTTCTAGTATAGTAACCGGAATATGGTACTGAAACTAGGTAGAGAGAAAGGCCCTTTAACTTATCAGGGCTCTGAGATATTCTTTTACCCGGATTTCACCATTGCGGTACAAGAGGCCAGGAAGGCGTTCTCCAAGACAAGGTAGGTTCTGAGATCAAAGGACATTAAATATGATATCCTCCATTCAACTCAATAGCGTGTTCAGTACGATGACTGGGTGCATATCTTTGCTAACCCTAAAGAAGCCCTGATTTTCGACAAAAAAACAGGCATAGCAGATTTTGGGATACTTCCTAGCAACTCCACGGATAAACGATTAACTGAGGTTGAGAGCCATTTGCAGACTCAGTGGCAAGATAGAGAAGCTACAGCCCACAAGAGAATGCTCTGTATACAGGACTGCATGGTCAGCACACTAGTTGGTGAGTGCCAACAACCGCTGTCTTCACAGGATCAATGGAGGTTGCTGACTGCACATTAATGTAACATGCCTTCAGGTGATACTTGCTACAATAACTATGCTACTCTTTCCCTGCTGTTGAACTGAGATTGACGGGGACTAGCAGGTGTGGAGCAGAAGGTAGTTGGTGTAAACCTCCCTCTAAGCAATGTGCTTTAATTGCCTTTTTGAAACAAGGGATGTGTTGGCAGAAGGATGCAAGGAAAGTTGGGGTGTTCAGTGTGGTAGGAAGGTAGGAGGACGAGGTGTTTAATGTGTACATGGAAGCTGTATTAATGCTAGCCTTGTAATGCCATTTTGTATATGTCTACGACACCCTATGATGAGAAATGGGCACGGTTAAGATTGTGACATGAAACATCTGCAGCAAGGGCAACTGTAGTGCTATAGGCACTCCCATGTATTGGTACCACGTGATGACCTTTGACTACCATTGTTTTTATTGACTTTATGTGTTTTAATGTACTCTATCATGAAAGTACAATATCATTCATTCTGAGCTTGCATTTTGACTTATGATTTCATTTTGTGTCTCCTGGTAGCTTCACAGTGGGAATGTTTCACAGAGTAGGACAGATTTAGCCTTGCCAGGAACAAAATGTGTGGGAAGTGCGTTTGAAAACATGAGAGAGAGAAATGTACGTCTCTGTCTCAGAGTGTAGTGTTATAGGCAGTGGAGGCCCAAATGTGCATTATGTTGTACATTGGGAAGTTTTATGACGTTTTTACTATTGCCGTTGACATACCATCTTGAATGCTGACTCCTGAGTTTTGCACACTCAAGTAGCACCCAGGTTACTCTCAGTTAATCAGGTTATTCGCATTTAAGATAATTTTCCTCTTTGAATGGTGTTTTTTTGTACTTTGTGAAATGTTTTGTACTTTCTCAAACCGGTGCAAGATAAGGGAAACATGTAGTGTGGGAGTGCAGAAAAATATGTCAGAAATCCTTTGCCATTGGAATGCTTATCGGAGATTGGCCAACTCTGGGAAGCTTCCTTAGCGCAGAGAAGGTCTTCTTGGAAACTTCTAGTGCATTGAGAATATTATAAAACTGGGGACTCTTGACTTGGAAAAACTGGGTTCCCTTCCTGAGGGAAGGATGCGTCTGCTCATTGTTGCATTTCCCAGCTTGAGAAGTGTCTTGGCCCCAGGATTGTCATTTGGGAGCCCCCAGACTTGTGTGGGCCAAGATGAAGCTATTGCAACCGGTGAGGTATTTTTTCAAATTATATTGTTTAAGTGTGTCCGTGTGCACATTCAGGTATTCAGTGGTTCTTGTTTATTGGCATTCATTTATATGTGTATTATAATCATCTGATGTATTCTGTGTATATATTTTATATGTTTCCAAGCTTTCCTTTGAAAGGGTTTATTTTGTGTGTTTAATTACTTGCATTTGACTTTGCCTATTTCTTGCAGTGGGTGTCCAGTATTATTATTATTATTATTATTATTATTATTACTTGCTCGTATTCTATTTCTCTTGCATTTGAGTTATTAATGTTCCATTATTATAATCTGCTTGTGGTTTGCTCCATTATAAATATTTGACTTGTAACTGCTCAATATTTGCGTGTGTTTTATCACTATTATCTGCTCGTGTTTTATCCCTTGCATTTAAAAGTTGCATTTGATTACTTGTAAGTGTGTTATTATTGCTTGTGTGAATACATAAGGAGCACCCAAGACTTTGGACAATCGCCCACTTGGGCAATACATCTGACTTTCACCTTTAACCGATATAATTTTTGGATTTTCCAAATATTTTATTTTATCTTTGAGGTGGCAGTACTGCAGAACGTATGAAGTTAAAGTATTACAAACTTTATTGATTCTAACAAATGTATACAAGCAACAATGTAACGTTGATATATATTTCTGTTATGTTTACAGATCACGTGATTTGTTTGAAAAAAATGTAATTTTCACTTTAAAATGAATGGCTGTGAAGTGAAACTCCACCCGTGAGCAAGAGGTCGGCTGACCTCGAAACGCGTAGGGTGTTTTTTCTTGTGCCAATAAACCTGCACTGCAAGAACATCGGGGCCTCGACGCTGGTTTTTTCCTGAATGAAAGATGGACCAGGGAGTTTGACATTTAGGGTTTGGCGACCCTGTCTTGTGCCCGCGGCATCAAGTGGCAGAAGTACGCCTTTCAAGTGTGTATATATATATATATATATATATATATATATATATATATATATATATATATATATATATATATATATATTTATCCTACTGGCGGTCGCCAGTAGGTAGTTATAGTTAGGACCTAGTTTCAATAGGAAATCCGCAACATTCTATTTGGAATAACTTTGGCGCCGGTTGACGAATCTTCGTGAAATTCTCAAAGAAGATGGGGTGTTAGGCTCCGCTCCTTCCCTGAAAGTTTCGGGGTGAATCGTGAAGCGGGGGCCAAGAAAAACGAGGGGTCCCAAAACGTGTTTTCCCCATGCAATATTCCATAGGGACCTTTAGACACGGCTACAGCCCGAACTGCTGAACGGTATTACACCAAATTTGGCAAAAAGGTAAAGTTTGGTTCGTAGATTGTGCTTTTTGTTAAATGGTGTAAATCCGTTCAGTAGTTCCTGACAAAATCTAAAGTAAAATCATAGATATATTTGCAAAGTTGTACCGTACGCGTACTGTCCGAGGATTATACGCGAACCATTACGAGCACGAGCTGCATGCTAATTGGCTGTAAACTGTCTGTCAACATTCCAAACCAGGAAGTGCTGGCACCCATCTTGTGCCTCGATAGAACCGAGGCACAAGTAAATTGAAAAACAAGTGCGCAAAGGCGCAAAGGGGGCAGGGTAGAAACACCCTGACCCCCTAGGCCTGATCAGGGGCCCAAAAAATTGTTTAAAAAAAAAATCGTAGGATATGCGTAGGGTACCCGTACCCTGCCGATAAAAAAAATAGTATTTTTTTTTGCCTCCAAGGGGGGCCAAATCCCGGGGACAATTGATTTTTTGTAAAGGGGGGCCCAGAGGGGCCCCCCAGCCCCGGGGACCGCCACCCCCAGAGCTTATTTTAATAGGGTGGGGGGACTCTGAGGCCCCCGGGGACCGCCATCCCCGGAGCTTCTTTTATTTGTAATAATGGGGGGCCCAGAGGGGCCCCCCAGCCCCGGGGACCCCCAACCTCTGGGGCTTCCATGAAATGTATGCGGGGGGGCTCACGGCCCCCGCGCAGCCCCGGGGACCGCCACCTCCCGGGGCTTATTTAAATAAAAAAAATCCTGTGTGGGGGGCACAAGCCCCCCCACACACCCCGGAGACCGCCACCTCCTTGGGGCACTAATTTTCAAAATAGGGGGGTCCCTGATGGACCCCCCAGCCCCGGGGACCACCACCCCCGCGGCTTTTAACTGTTGGGAGGTGGGCCGCGCAGCCCCCCTCCTGGAGCCCTTGATGACCCTGGGGACCGCCAGCCCCCAGGGCCGGCTCCTGCAGTGTCCCGGGGTGCCAGTGATGTCATATGTGACGTCATCAGCAGTGCATTGCGGGCGCGCGAGTTATAGTTAGCTGAACTAACTATAACGTGGGGAATTTCAATGGTTTTGTATGAGGGAAGTGTCCAGCTAACTATAACATGTGTGAAACCTATGGTTTTTTCACTGAATTTCTAAGGTTTTTTAAATGCTAATTCCTAACTATAATGTGGCTGAAACCTATGTTTTTTTCAGTGAATTTCTAAAGTTTTTTAAAATGCTAATTCCTAACTATAACGTGGCTGAAACCTATGTTTTTTTTCAGTGAATATATATATATAATTGTCAGACAATCGGACAAGGGGGGCAACATTTTGCTCTGGCCCAGATCATTATATCTGGAGGAAGCTTACCTCCAGCTCAATGACCCGAACTGCTATAGACATTGTGACCTCAATGCACTTAGGAAGGCACAATCGGACTTCCACTCTCTCCTGATGGGATGGCGATCCAGCGGACTTATCAGCATGGATGAGTTAAAGTGTCTAAAGAATGACCATCCTGTAACCCCCGTGCTGTACCTGATCCCGAAGGTGCACAAGGACGCGACCAAGCCGCCAGGTAGACCCATCATATCGGCGTGCGGTGGTCTGCTGGAAAAAGCCACCATGTACATTGATTTGTTCCTCCAAGAGCATGTTCTGTCACTTGACTCATATATTCAAGATTCAAGTGACTTGATGAGGAAATTGGATGAGTTTGAGTGGAATGATGACTTTTGGTTGATTACCCTAGATGTGTCATCTTTATACACAAGTATAGTGCATGCAGATGGGTTAAGGGCTGTTGAGTTCTTTTTGGGTAGGCGACCCATAGAATTAGTCGAGCATAACAAAATGTTGCTGGCCATGATCAGTTTCTGTTTGCACCATAATCACTTCATGTTCCTAAATCGATACTACCAACAAGTCAGGGGTGTTGCCATGGGGGCCTGTTTCTCTCCCAGTTACGCCTGTCTCCACATGGGGTATTGGGAGAGACAGGTCCTCAAAGGCACCCACCATGATATCTGTACCCGTCATATCATCCGATGGTACAGATATATCGATGATATTCTGATGGTTTGGCATGGAACATATGAAGAAGCGGTTAACTTCATTGAGGTCTTGAATTCTAACTCATTCAACTTGTCTTTCACGTCTCACATCAGCCAGCAGGAAGCACACTTTCTTGATGTTACATTGGAGGTCAGTCAAGGTAGGCTAGAAACCAAGCTTTATAGGAAGCCTACAGCGGGCAATACCATTCTGCATGCGGGAAGTCATCACCCCCCACACTTGATTAGAAGCATCCCCTATGGGGAGATGCTTAGAATTCGTAGGGTGTGTAGTACGGACTCCCACTGCAAAGTTGCGCAGGCAGCCAGTAAACAAAGGTTCCTCGCCCGGGGGTACAGTTAGCAGCTAATTGATACAGCTATTAGAAAAGCCAAAGCCCTGTCCCGCAAAGAAGCAATGACCCACAAGAAAGCACAGAAAAACATCAATGCTAGCACTGAGCAACCTGTCAGACTCATTTGGGCCTACAGTAGCCAGCACGGGGCACTCAGGAAGATCGTCAACCAATACTGGAACCTGATCTAATTGGATCCAGTTATTGGTGAACACATGCCTAATAGACCAGCCATTACTTACAGGAAGGCGTTCTCCTTACAGGACGCACTAGTCAAATCTAGTCCTGAGGTAATACCCCCTAAAAATTGGCTAGCTGCCAGTCGGGGGTTTAGAAAGTGTTCCAGCTGCAAAGCTTGCTCCCAGGGGCTCAATAAGACCGAGTTCCTTACAGCATTCTCTGTAGTGCCTCGCAAGATCAATAAGCAACTCACGTGCAAGTCGGAGTATGTGGTGTATGTGCTGGAGTGCCCCTGTGGCCTGCAATATATTGGTAGTACCAAATTGCAGGTCCACAAAAGGGTACTCCAGCATATCAGGGCAATCAACACTAATGACGCCACTTACCCTGTCGCACGACACTTTAAGGAGTTCCATGATAACAACAGCAGTCTCCTTAAATACTATGCTATTGACTCGGTGGGCCCTTTGAGGAGAGGTGGTAACCGGGATGGGATCTTAAGGGCACTTGAGACCAGATACATCCTGGAGATGGACAGCAAAAGCCCGAATGGCCTCAATTCCACGGAGGACTTTTACACGTGTTTGTAATAAACACAACATCTGAGAACCTCCCGCTGCACTCTCACCACTTTCTCTCATAAATAGTGTTGGCTATACGAAGAAATGTTCACCTGCTTCAATCATTAGTGGTGGTCCTGTGTTGATCAGATATGACTATGCAAGATAAGAGACACCAGGTCATACGATTAACGTTGATAAAAGTGGTTGCTACATGCCTCAGAAGTTTCATGTAACTATTGTTAAGCTTATAGTATCTCAGAAAAAAATTCTGTTTTTAATTGCACTTGTTCTATTTAGCACTTTCAACAGCGATGGTTTTTGGTATGATTTTTTTAAACACCTAATAGTGGGTTGGGTAGGGGATAGGTCAAAATGTATGCATGTTTGTGCCCTTCTTATCCGATTATTATACTACTACACCACAATTAATTATCTAGATGGTAGTAGTTTGGAGTATTTATGATGTATATAGATGTAAATATATGAAATTTTGTGTATATATTTTATATATGTGGGACTTTTAGGTATTTTGTGCATTGGTTTTTGCAACATTTAAGGCATTTATGCCGGCAGCTCTCAGACATTTGCTCTCAATGTATTTTGACTTCGTTTGAGGGTTTCTCTTTGCACATTTTGTAATTATATGAAATTTCTTATGCAGTTTGTAAATACCGTGTGTGCCCATGAATTAACTAAAATAACTCCCTTGAATTATCGGATATCATAGATGTATTCAAACAGTTATCAAAGTGAAGGGCAAGTGTGTAAATATGTTTGGTTCCCCGCCTTTGCAATTGCAAGCAAATCAGTATCAAATACGGTTAAACACGGGGGCGTGGCTTGGCGGGCGAAGATGGCGGTCGCAGCCTTGTAGAGCTCCCGCCGGCCCGGACTTAATCCGATCATTTATCCTGGCCCCCGAGCCCGCTGTTGATACCCAGTGGCTGGCATCGATCTGGCGAAGTCTCCTGTCTGCTTTGGTGTGTCGATCCTGCATTTCTCCCCCTCCTGTGATCGGAGGGAGGCGACGGCGACGTGCGGCCTGGTGACCGGCCGGAGACCGGGGTCCTCGAGTTTCGAGACGCCTGGTGGCAGTTGCGGTCTGGTGGGTGCGGGTGGCATCCGCCGCGCCGCCTTTGGCTCAACTCTACAGCTGCGGTCGCCTGCAGATCAGGACGGCGCCACCTGCTCCTACTCCTTGGGAGGACGGCTCTTCCCCTGTGTGACCGAAAAGAAGCGACGACACTGCGAGGCCTCGTGACCGGCTGGAGACCGGGGTCCTTGAGTTTCGAGGCGACCGGTGGCGGACTGGCGGACGGTGGTGGCGTCTGCTACACCGCTCTTGGCCCGGCTCCCGGGCTACGGCCGCCCACGAATCACGGAGCCGCAGCTTATTTCTGAGCCTTGGACGGCCGCTCGTGCCGACGAGTGTGGGTGAGGCCTGTTCCGCCTGGGTGAGGCCGGGACCTCGATTTTTGCGACACCGGATCTGTGCTGACCGGCCCGCTTTCTCATTTGGGACTTCGTTGCTGCCGTTCCATTCAGGACTTGTGACAGTGCCCAAGGGTCCCTAAGCCTTGTCGGGGGTGGTGTCCGCCCTGCCCAGCGTGTGCCATGACCAGGGATAGGGGAGGTGGCCCGCCTAAACATGGCCCTATCGACAAATTCACGGGACCGAGTGGCGGCTCTGGGGCGGCCGGTGGCGGCGGTGGCCCTGGGCCGGACAATGCAGCTATACTGGCGGCCATCACCCAGTCCCGGGACATGCTTGATGCCAAAATTGGGGCGGTCGGGGCGGATGTCACGCTGCTGCGCCAAGACCTCCGCAACGCGGTGGAGCGGATCACCGGGGCTGAGTCCCGCATCACAGTGACCGAGGCTGACATTGGCGCCCTAAAGAAACGATTGGCGGAGGTGGAGGGAGTCCAAAAGACACTGGCGGCCCGCGTGGAGGATGCCGAAGGGCGCGCGCGGAGGAACAACCTCCGCTTCGTCGGCTTTCCGGAGCGGTGCGAGAAGGACGACATGGAGCGGTTCTTGACCCAATGGCTGGAGAGCTGGCTCCCCAAAGGGGCACTGTCAGCGTGCTTCGTGATTGAGAGGGCTCACAGGGCTCTGACCCAGCGGCCGCCGGAGGGTGAGCGCCCACGGCCAGTCATCGCTCGGCTGCTAAACTACCATGACAGTGATGTTATCTTGCGGGAGGCGAGGAACAAGGGCTCGCTCGCCTTCGAAAATCATACCATCATGATTTTCCCGGACTACACGAAGACGGTGCAGCAGCAGAGACAATCCTTCGTGGCTGCTAAGGCCAAGCTGAGGGGCCTCAAGCTCCAATACTCCCTCCTGTATCCAGCCCGCCTGCGAGTGGTGTATCAGTCCCGGACCCATTTCTTTGATTCACCTGAGGAGGTGTTCCGCTGGACCGATGAGGCGGTGCGACTCAGACCGCACCCCCAGCCGGGACTGGACCCGGGCAGGTCCCAGGGATCGTCGCCGGAGCGGACGGATCGCCCGAACAGGAAGGGTCGCCATCGGAGGTCTCGCTCTAAGAAGAGGTCGGCCTCCGCCAGTGCATCGCAGTCGGGTGGTGCCAGGGACTCGGAGCACTCCGATGCCAGCAGCTGAACATTGCTGGGACTGGACTTTTTTGCTGGACACTGAGTTGCCCTACGTTGGCTGGTGAGACTGTTCTTTTGTGTTTTTCGTATACCAGTCGGTTCCCATGTGAGGACTCCTGTTGGTTTTCATGGGGACGCAGTGGGGCTCGGAGGGTACCTTCTGTGGGCCTCAGACCCTCACGGATGTGAGTGTGGGTGTGGTTGGGGGGGTGGTGAATGTGTCATGGTTGGGTTGTTGGGATCCATTGGTATGGCGGGACCTGGGTTCTCTGTTTTGGACCCGGGTCTCTCCATGCCGCGACAGATACTTCAAAGTTCTCTGAGATATTGGGGTGGTGGGTGCGGGGTGTGGGGGGAGGTTCTTTTGTTGCTATTGTTGGGGGGGATCTGGATTGAGGGGGGGTTGCTGAGTGTTTGGGTTGGGGGGGTGGGACCACACGTGTCTAAGGTCTTGGTTTTTGTTGAATCGTGGGTTGTGCCAGGGTGGGACGGAGGGCCGGATTTTGGACTTTGTGTCGATAATGGCTGATACTGTGACTATGCCTCCTCAAAAGACCCTGCGGGTTGTGACATGGAATGTGAGGGGTATCCTGGATAAAATCAAGCGTGGGGCTGTGCTGCGATGGGGGAAGAGGGAGATGGTGGATGTGCTCCTGCTCCAGGAGACTCACATGCTGGGCTCTAAGGCCCTTAGCCTCCAGAGGTTTGGATATCAACAGGTTTATCATGCGGGCTTCACGAGGGGGTCGCGGGGGGTGGCCATCTTAGTGCACCGTAGGGTGGCTTATGTACATGAGCAACAATGGATTGATCCTCAGGGCCGGTATGTCTTTATCAAGGGCCTGCTGGGTTCTGAGCCAGTGGTTTTTGGTAGTGTGTACGCCCCTCCCCCACTGCAGTGGGCTTTGTCTGAGCGGCTGTTCGCGCTGTGGGAGGAGATTCCGGAGGTGCTGACCATGGTGGGGTGCGATTGGAACGAGGTTATGGATGTGGGCCTGGATCGCCTGAGACGAGTACCCGTTGTGTCTGACCCCCCCCCCCCGCGGCTGCTCCCACCAGGTTGCGTGCGACTGTGAGTGGTTTAGGCTGGATTGATGTATGGCGGCATTTCCACCCTGCGGTGCGTGCGTTCACGTATGTGTCGTCGGTGCATGGGTCCTTCTCGAGAATAGATTATCTGTTTGTGCCGGGTGCCTGCCTGAGTCGCATCCGAGATGCCGCGATACTCCCCAGAGGCCTCTCGGATCACTCCCCTGTCCTGGCTACCGTGACCCTCCCTTCGAAACGACAACCTTTTCGCTGGCGTATGTCCTCCTGGCAGCTGCAACGGCCTGAGTATGTGAGCCATTTACGCGAGGCGATTGACCACTTCTGGCACGAGAATTTGGTGGGGGATGTGGACGCGCTGGTTGTATGGGAAGCGCTGAAGCCTACACTCCGGGGCGTTGATATAGCTTGGTGTGTGGCAGCTCGGCGTAAACATCGGGAGGCCATTGTGGCCGCCGCGGCTCGTGTTGAGGAACTGGAGCAGCGTGGTCGGCTCCGTGGTGATGAGGGGGTCGTGAGACAGCTCCTGCAGGCCCAACAGATGTATGCCTCAGTCCTGTACGAGGAGGCCCGACAGGCGTGGCTCGCCACGCGCAGCAGGGTATACCAGTGGGGCGACAAGTCCTGCACCATGCTTCATAGGCTATGCCAGGCGACTTTCCAGCCCCTAGTGTTGCCGGGCCTTACTGCGGACGACGGCTCGGTCATGACCGATCCAGATTTGCTGGCGGCTAGCTTCGCCCTTTATTACAAGGCGCAATACGCTCCTCGAGATCTTTTGATGGCGGACGAGATCGCGTCGTACCTAGATGACCTGCTCCCGCAGGCAGTCCCTGACGAGACCAGAACCGCCTTGGAAGCCCCGCTTACGTCCGAAGAACTCGGGGAGGCCCTCGGTCAATTAAATACTGGCAAGGCGCCCGGCCCGAGCGGCTATCCTAGTGAATTTTATAAAAAGTTTCACGTCCAGCTGGGACCCCACTTTCGCAGCGCCCTAGAGGCGGTACGGGCTCAGGGTGAGTTGCCACCGGACTGGCGTCATGCCGAAATAGTGGTCTTCTTGAAGCCGGGCAGGGCGCCGGACCGGCACGACTCTTACAGGCCGATTTCCCTTCTCAACATCGAGGCCAAGATCTTGGCGAAGGCCTTGGCGAACCGCCTTTTGCCTCACATTGCTGACCTGGTCCACCCCGACCAGGCCGGATTCATGCCGCACAGGGCCACCCGGCATAATATCCGACGGGCGCAGGCGGCGGTAGACGCCATGGGTACTAGAGATGAACAAGCGGCACTCCTTCTGGCGGACATGGACCGCGCCTTTGATTCGGTGAGTTGGACATATCTGTTCACCTTGTTAACCCGCCTTAACCTGGGGCCTGTCTTCCTGTCATATATCCGTCTCCTCTACACTAATGTTACGGCCTCGGTCCGCGTGGCCGGCGCTGTCTCTGGGCGCTTCCGTATCGGTCGCGGTACTCGACAGGGTTGCCCGCTATCCCCCTACCTGTTTGCCCTAGCCATGGAACCCCTGGCGTCGCGGATACGGACAGATGCCCAGCTGCGTGGCTTTGTCTGGAACGATGACCTGACGGATAGGATTGCCCTATATGCAGATGATGTCCTTCTATTCCTCACTGATCTGCGGCGCTCGGGCCCCCGGGTTTTAGAGATCATGCGGGTGTTTGGCGAGGTCTCTGGTCTCCATCTTAATCTGAACAAATCGACCCTGTGGATTTTGGGTGGCGGAGAGGTCGCCGACCCATGGGCCGCCGAGTTGCGTGTGGCGGCGGATGGCCTGAAATATCTGGGCGTTTTTCTTTCGGACTCGGGGCCGTGGCCTGGGCACGTGGTGTCTTGCCGGTGTGGGAACGGGTCCAGACTGATGTTAAAACTTGGTCCAGAATGCCGCTCACCATTTTTGGGAGGTCGGCCATCTTCAAGATGGTGGCACTGCCGAGGCTTCTATACCAACTCCAAAACTTCCCACACCCCATTGGAATGGAATGGTTCCGTCAGGTTAATTCCGTGCTGGGCCGCTTCCTGTGGGATGGTGGTGCAGCCAGGGTGGCCTTGAAGACGTGCTTTCTGTCCACGTACTGTGGTGGCTTGGCCACCTCGGACCTCCTCTCCTATTACCAAGCGTCTCACCTACTTGTCCTTAATGAATGGTGGTATGGGGACAGGGGTGATCCGGCCTATGCCCTGGAGCGACTGCTCATGGGTGATCGCACGCTTCACACCATTCTTTATTCGGCTCGCATACGCCGTGGCCTGCCGTCGGTCACTAAAGTAGTATTTGCGGTGTGGCGGCAATCCCTACGCCGCATGGGTTGGTGGGGCAAATTAACAGCTGAAACGCCACTATGGCACAATGGCCTGCTTCCGGAACTGGCGGCCCTGGCCGGGTTTGAGGGCTGGGAGGCCATTGGAATCACACAACTGGGCCAGGTCATGTCAGGCACCACTCTCAAGTCCTTCGAGGAACTCCGCGCGGAGTTCCAGATGCCTCAGTCCCAATTCTTCCGCTACCTCCAGCTGCGGCATGCCCTCGCCCCGAGCATTACCGGCCTCGACTCCCTACCGGAGTTCAGCCCGATTGAGGCAAAAGTGTTTATGGGAGACCTGGGAGACAGGAAGGTCTCTAGGATTTATCAGACGCTTGTTATCCACTGCTCCTCCACTCTCCGCTCCCTTCGGGAAGCGTGGGAGGTGGACGTGGGCGCCCTGACGTGGGCGCCCTGGACGAGGACGATTGGAGGGAGGCGCTGGAGTCCCCGCGCGGCACCGCCATTGCGGTCCGGCTCCGCCTGATTCAATTCAAGTACTTGCACCGTGCTTATTATACGCGTGAACGTCTGTGGAAGGCTGGCTTGATTGCGTCCCCGGAATGCCTGCGTTGTGGGGCGATGCCTGGCTCCCTAATGCATACGGTGTGGTCGTGTGGTCGCCTGACTGGATTCTGGAGGGGCGTGTGGAGTTGCCTTGCTGAGGTCCTGGGTTGGGATCTTCCTCGTACCCACCGGCTGGGCCTGCTGCATATTATGGAAGGGGTTGGGGGCAACGTATATAAGCGTCACCTGTTGCTCCTGGGGCTGGTGGTGGCCAAACGAGACCTGGCTCGGGCATGGAAGTCTGTGAGGGCCCCCCCCCTGTCTGCATGGAAGGCTGGGTTAGACTATTTCATGGGCCTGGAGAAGCCGATCTTTGAGGCGCGGGGCTGCCCGCGCAAACATTTCAAGATCTGGAAGCGGTGGGCCGACTACCGTGGCCTGTCCTTGGACCCCCCCGGCGGAGCAGGAGGAGGACATTTGAACACAGTGACACTTCTGGCCTGCAGCGACAAAGCCCTGGTGGCGCTATACCTGCTTATTCTTTGTATATTTCCCAAAACGTGTTTTCCCCATGCAATATTCCATAGGGACCTTTAGACACGGCTACAGCCCGAACTGCTGAACGGTATTACACCAAATTTGGCAAAAAGGTAAAGTTTGGTTCGTAGATTGTGCTTTTTGTTAAATGGTGTAAATCCGTTCAGTAGTTCCTGACAAAATCTAAAGTAAAATCATAGATATATTTGCAAAGTTGTACCGTACGCGTACTGTCCGAGGATTATACGCGAACCATTACGAGCACGAGCTGCATGCTGATTGGCTGTAAACTGTCTGTCAACATTCCAAACCAGGAAGTGCTGGCACCCATCTTGTGCCTCGATAGAACCGAGGCACAAGTAAATTGAAAAACAAGTGCGCAAAGGCGCAAAGGGGGCAGGGTAGAAACACCCTGACCCCCTAGGCCTGATCAGGGGCCCAAAAAATTGTTTAAAAAAAAAATCGTAGGATATGCGTAGGGTACCCGTACCCTGCCGATAAAAAAAATAGTATTTTTTTTTGCCTCCAAGGGGGGCCAAATCCCGGGGACAATTGATTTTTTGTAAAGGGGGGCCCAGAGGGGCCCCCCAGCCCCGGGGACCGCCACCCCCAGAGCTTATTTTAATAGGGTGGGGGGACTCTGAGGCCCCCGGGGACCGCCATCCCCGGAGCTTCTTTTATTTGTAATAATGGGGGGCCCAGAGGGGCCCCCCAGCCCCGGGGACCCCCAACCTCTGGGGCTTCCATGAAATGTATGCGGGGGGGCTCACGGCCCCCGCGCAGCCCCGGGGACCGCCACCTCCCGGGGCTTATTTAAATAAAAAAAATCCTGTGTGGGGGGCACAAGCCCCCCCACACACCCCGGAGACCGCCACCTCCTTGGGGCACTAATTTTCAAAATAGGGGGGTCCCTGATGGACCCCCCAGCCCCGGGGACCACCACCCCCGCGGCTTTTAACTGTTGGGAGGTGGGCCGCGCAGCCCCCCTCCTGGAGCCCTTGATGACCCTGGGGACCGCCAGCCCCCAGGGCCGGCTCCTGCAGTGTCCCGGGGTGCCAGTGATGTCATATGTGACGTCATCAGCAGTGCATTGCGGGCGCGCGAGTTATAGTTAGCTGAACTAACTATAACGTGGGGAATTTCAATGGTTTTGTATGAGGGAAGTGTCCAGCTAACTATAACATGTGTGAAACCTATGGTTTTTTCACTGAATTTCTAAGGTTTTTTAAATGCTAATTCCTAACTATAATGTGGCTGAAACCTATGTTTTTTTCAGTGAATTTCTAAAGTTTTTTAAAATGCTAATTCCTAACTATAACGTGGCTGAAACCTATGTTTTTTTTCAGTGAATATATATATATAATTGTCAGACAATCGGACAAGGGGGGCAACATTTTGCTCTGGCCCAGATCATTATATCTGGAGGAAGCTTACCTCCAGCTCAATGACCCGAACTGCTATAGACATTGTGACCTCAATGCACTTAGGAAGGCACAATCGGACTTCCACTCTCTCCTGATGGGATGGCGATCCAGCGGACTTATCAGCATGGATGAGTTAAAGTGTCTAAAGAATGACCATCCTGTAACCCCCGTGCTGTACCTGATCCCGAAGGTGCACAAGGACGCGACCAAGCCGCCAGGTAGACCCATCATATCGGCGTGCGGTGGTCTGCTGGAAAAAGCCACCATGTACATTGATTTGTTCCTCCAAGAGCATGTTCTGTCACTTGACTCATATATTCAAGATTCAAGTGACTTGATGAGGAAATTGGATGAGTTTGAGTGGAATGATGACTTTTGGTTGATTACCCTAGATGTGTCATCTTTATACACAAGTATAGTGCATGCAGATGGGTTAAGGGCTGTTGAGTTCTTTTTGGGTAGGCGACCCATAGAATTAGTCGAGCATAACAAAATGTTGCTGGCCATGATCAGTTTCTGTTTGCACCATAATCACTTCATGTTCCTAAATCGATACTACCAACAAGTCAGGGGTGTTGCCATGGGGGCCTGTTTCTCTCCCAGTTACGCCTGTCTCCACATGGGGTATTGGGAGAGACAGGTCCTCAAAGGCACCCACCATGATATCTGTACCCGTCATATCATCCGATGGTACAGATATATCGATGATATTCTGATGGTTTGGCATGGAACATATGAAGAAGCGGTTAACTTCATTGAGGTCTTGAATTCTAACTCATTCAACTTGTCTTTCACGTCTCACATCAGCCAGCAGGAAGCACACTTTCTTGATGTTACATTGGAGGTCAGTCAAGGTAGGCTAGAAACCAAGCTTTATAGGAAGCCTACAGCGGGCAATACCATTCTGCATGCGGGAAGTCATCACCCCCCACACTTGATTAGAAGCATCCCCTATGGGGAGATGCTTAGAATTCGTAGGGTGTGTAGTACGGACTCCCACTGCAAAGTTGCGCAGGCAGCCAGTAAACAAAGGTTCCTCGCCCGGGGGTACAGTGAGCAGCTAATTGATACAGCTATTAGAAAAGCCAAAGCCCTGTCCCGCAAAGAAGCACTGACCCACAAGAAAGCACAGAAAAACATCAATGCTAGCACTGAGCAACCTGTCAGACTCATTTGGGCCTACAGTAGCCAGCACGGGGCACTCAGGAAGATCGTCAACCAATACTGGAACCTGATCTAATTGGATCCAGTTATTGGTGAACACATGCCTAATAGACCAGCCATTACTTACAGGAAGGCGTTCTCCTTACAGGACGCACTAGTCAAATCTAGTCCTGAGGTAATACCCCCTAAAAATTGGCTAGCTGCCAGTCGGGGGTTTAGAAAGTGTTCCAGCTGCAAAGCTTGCTCCCAGGGGCTCAATAAGACCGAGTTCCTTACAGCATTCTCTGTAGTGCCTCGCAAGATCAATAAGCAACTCACGTGCAAGTCGGAGTATGTGGTGTATGTGCTGGAGTGCCCCTGTGGCCTGCAATATATTGGTAGTACCAAATTGCAGGTCCACAAAAGGGTACTCCAGCATATCAGGGCAATCAACACTAATGACGCCACTTACCCTGTCGCACGACACTTTAAGGAGTTCCATGATAACAACAGCAGTCTCCTTAAATACTATGCTATTGACTCGGTGGGCCCTTTGAGGAGAGGTGGTAACCGGGATGGGATCTTAAGGGCACTTGAGACCAGATACATCCTGGAGATGGACAGCAAAAGCCCGAATGGCCTCAATTCCACGGAGGACTTTTACACGTGTTTGTAATAAACACAACATCTGAGAACCTCCCGCTGCACTCTCACCACTTTCTCTCATAAATAGTGTTGGCTATACGAAGAAATGTTCACCTGCTTCAATCATTAGTGGTGGTCCTGTGTTGATCAGATATGACTATGCAAGATAAGAGACACCAGGTCATACGATTAACGTTGATAAAAGTGGTTGCTACATGCCTCAGAAGTTTCATGTAACTATTGTTAAGCTTATAGTATCTCAGAAAAAAATTCTGTTTTTAATTGCACTTGTTCTATTTAGCACTTTCAACAGCGATGGTTTTTGGTATGATTTTTTTAAACACCTAATAGTGGGTTGGGTAGGGGATAGGTCAAAATGTATGCATGTTTGTGCCCTTCTTATCCGATTATTATACTACTACACCACAATTAATTATCTAGATGGTAGTAGTTTGGAGTATTTATGATGTATATAGATGTAAATATATGAAATTTTGTGTATATATTTTATATATGTGGGACTTTTAGGTATTTTGTGCATTGGTTTTTGCAACATTTAAGGCATTTATGCCGGCAGCTCTCAGACATTTGCTCTCAATGTATTTTGACTTCGTTTGAGGGTTTCTCTTTGCACATTTTGTAATTATATGAAATTTCTTATGCAGTTTGTAAATACCGTGTGTGCCCATGAATTAACTAAAATAACTCCCTTGAATTATCGGATATCATAGATGTATTTAAACAGTTATCAAAGTGAAGGGCAAGTGTGTAAATATGTTTGGTTCCCCGCCTTTGCAATTGCAAGCAAATCAGTATCAAATACGGTTAAACACGGGGGCGTGGCTTGGCGGGCGAAGATGGCGGTCGCAGCCTTGTAGAGCTCCCGCCGGCCCGGACTTAATCCGATCATTTATCCTGGCCCCCGAGCCCGCTGTTGATACCCAGTGGCTGGCATCGATCTGGCGAAGTCTCCTGTCTGCTTTGGTGTGTCGATCCTGCATTTCTCCCCCTCCTGTGATCGGAGGGAGGCGACGGCGACGTGCGGCCTGGTGACCGGCCGGAGACCGGGGTCCTCGAGTTTCGAGACGCCTGGTGGCAGTTGCGGTCTGGTGGGTGCGGGTGGCATCCGCCGCGCCGCCTTTGGCTCAACTCTACAGCTGCGGTCGCCTGCAGATCAGGAAGGCGCCACCTGCTCCTACTCCTTGGGAGGACGGCTCTTCCCCTGTGTGACCGAAAAGAAGCGACGACACTGCGAGGCCTCGTGACCGGCTGGAGACCGGGGTCCTTGAGTTTCGAGGCGACCGGTGGCGGACTGGCGGACGGTGGTGGCGTCTGCTACACCGCTCTTGGCCCGGCTCCCGGGCTACGGCCGCCCACGAATCACGGAGCCGCAGCTTATTTCTGAGCCTTGGACGGCCGCTCGTGCCGACGAGTGTGGGTGAGGCCTGTTCCGCCTGGGTGAGGCCGGGACCTCGATTTTTGCGACACCGGATCTGTGCTGACCGGCCCGCTTTCTCATTTGGGACTTCGTTGCTGCCGTTCCATTCAGGACTTGTGACAGTGCCCAAGGGTCCCTAAGCCTTGTCGGGGGTGGTGTCCGCCCTGCCCAGCGTGTGCCATGACCAGGGATAGGGGAGGTGGCCCGCCTAAACATGGCCCTATCGACAAATTCACGGGACCGAGTGGCGGCTCTGTGGCGGCCGGTGGCGGCGGTGGCCCTGGGCCGGACAATGCAGCTATACTGGCGGCCATCACCCAGTCCCGGGACATGCTTGATGCCAAAATTGGGGCGGTCGGGGCGGATGTCACGCTGCTGCGCCAAGACCTCCGCAACGCGGTGGAGCGGATCACCGGGGCTGAGTCCCGCATCACAGTGACCGAGGCTGACATTGGCGCCCTAAAGAAACGATTGGCGGAGGTGGAGGGAGTCCAAAAGACACTGGCGGCCCGCGTGGAGGATGCCGAAGGGCGCGCGCGGAGGAACAACCTCCGCTTCGTCGGCTTTCCGGAGCGGTGCGAGAAGGACGACATGGAGCGGTTCTTGACCCAATGGCTGGAGAGCTGGCTCCCCAAAGGGGCACTGTCAGCGTGCTTCGTGATTGAGAGGGCTCACAGGGCTCTGACCCAGCGGCCGCCGGAGGGTGAGCGCCCGCGGCCAGTCATCGCTCGGCTGCTAAACTACCATGACCGTGATGTTATCTTGCGGGAGGCGAGGAACAAGGGCTCGCTCGCCTTCGAAAATCATACCATCATGATTTTCCCGGACTACACGAAGACGGTGCAGCAGCAGAGACAATCCTTCGTGGCTGCTAAGGCCAAGCTGAGGGGCCTCAAGCTCCAATACTCCCTCCTGTATCCAGCCCGCCTGCGAGTGGTGTATCAGTCCCGGACCCATTTCTTTGATTCACCTGAGGAGGTGTTCCGCTGGACCGATGAGGCGGTGCGACTCAGACCGCACCCCCAGCCGGGACTGGACCCGGGCAGGTCCCAGGGATCGTCGCCGGAGCGGACGGATCGCCCGAACAGGAAGGGTCGCCATCGGAGGTCTCGCTCTAAGAAGAGGTCGGCCTCCGCCAGTGCATCGCAGTCGGGTGGTGCCAGGGACTCGGAGCACTCCGATGCCAGCAGCTGAACATTGCTGGGACTGGACTTTTTTGCT
Source organism: Lissotriton vulgaris (assembly GCF_964263255.1). Taxonomy (NCBI): domain Eukaryota; kingdom Metazoa; phylum Chordata; class Amphibia; order Caudata; family Salamandridae; genus Lissotriton; species Lissotriton vulgaris. The sequence continues at coordinate 261,976,174 of NC_141699.1, read as the reverse complement.
GGACACTGAGTTGCCCTACGTTGGCTGGTGAGACTGTTCTTTTGTGTTTTTCGTATACCAGTCGGTTCCCATGTGAGGACTCCTGTTGGTTTTCATGGGGACGCAGTGGGGCTCGGAGGGTACCTTCTGTGGGCCTCAGACCCTCACGGATGTGAGTGTGGGTGTGGTTGGGGGGGTGGTGAATGTGTCATGGTTGGGTTGTTGGGATCCATTGGTATGGCGGGACCTGGGTTCTCTGTTTTGGACCCGGGTCTCTCCATGCCGCGACAGATACTTCAAAGTTCTCTGAGATATTGGGGTGGTGGGTGCGGGGTGTGGGGGGAGGTTCTTTTGTTGCTATTGTTGGGGGGGATCTGGATTGAGGGGGGGTTGCTGAGTGTTTGGGTTGGGGGGGTGGGACCACACGTGTCTAAGGTCTTGGTTTTTGTTGAATCGTGGGTTGTGCCAGGGTGGGACGGAGGGCCGGATTTTGGACTTTGTGTCGATAATGGCTGATACTGTGACTATGCCTCCTCAAAAGACCCTGCGGGTTGTGACATGGAATGTGAGGGGTATCCTGGATAAAATCAAGCGTGGGGCTGTGCTGCGATGGGGGAAGAGGGAGATGGTGGATGTGCTCCTGCTCCAGGAGACTCACATGCTGGGCTCTAAGGCCCTTAGCCTCCAGAGGTTTGGATATCAACAGGTTTATCATGCGGGCTTCACGAGGGGGTCGCGGGGGGTGGCCATCTTAGTGCACCGTAGGGTGGCTTATGTACATGAGCAACAATGGATTGATCCTCAGGGCCGGTATGTCTTTATCAAGGGCCTGCTGGGTTCTGAGCCAGTGGTTTTTGGTAGTGTGTACGCCCCTCCCCCACTGCAGTGGGCTTTGTCTGAGCGGCTGTTCGCGCTGTGGGAGGAGATTCCGGAGGTGCTGACCATGGTGGGGTGCGATTGGAACGAGGTTATGGATGTGGGCCTGGATCGCCTGAGACGAGTACCCGTTGTGTCTGACCCCCCCCCCCCGCGGCTGCTCCCACCAGGTTGCGTGCGACTGTGAGTGGTTTAGGCTGGATTGATGTATGGCGGCATTTCCACCCTGCGGTGCGTGCGTTCACGTATGTGTCGTCGGTGCATGGGTCCTTCTCGAGAATAGATTATCTGTTTGTGCCGGGTGCCTGCCTGAGTCGCATCCGAGATGCCGCGATACTCCCCAGAGGCCTCTCGGATCACTCCCCTGTCCTGGCTACCGTGACCCTCCCTTCGAAACGACAACCTTTTCGCTGGCGTATGTCCTCCTGGCAGCTGCAACGGCCTGAGTATGTGAGCCATTTACGCGAGGCGATTGACCACTTCTGGCGCGAGAATTTGGTGGGGGATGTGGACGCGCTGGTTGTATGGGAAGCGCTGAAGCCTACACTCCGGGGCGTTGATATAGCTTGGTGTGTGGCAGCTCGGCGTAAACATCGGGAGGCCATTGTGGCCGCCGCGGCTCGTGTTGAGGAACTGGAGCAGCGTGGTCGGCTCCGTGGTGATGAGGGGGTCGTGAGACAGCTCCTGCAGGCCCAACAGATGTATGCCTCAGTCCTGTACGAGGAGGCCCGACAGGCGTGGCTCGCCACGCGCAGCAGGGTATACCAGTGGGGCGACAAGTCCTGCACCATGCTTCATAGGCTATGCCAGGCGACTTTCCAGCCCCTAGTGTTGCCGGGCCTTACTGCGGACGACGGCTCGGTCATGACCGATCCAGATTTGCTGGCGGCTAGCTTCGCCCTTTATTACAAGGCGCAATACGCTCCTCGAGATCTTTTGATGGCGGACGAGATCGCGTCGTACCTAGATGACCTGCTCCCGCAGGCAGTCCCTGACGAGACCAGAACCGCCTTGGAAGCCCCGCTTACGTCCGAAGAACTCGGGGAGGCCCTCGGTCAATTAAATACTGGCAAGGCGCCCGGCCCGAGCGGCTATCCTAGTGAATTTTATAAAAAGTTTCACGTCCAGCTGGGACCCCACTTTCGCAGCGCCCTAGAGGCGGTACGGGCTCAGGGTGAGTTGCCACCGGACTGGCGTCATGCCGAAATAGTGGTCTTCTTGAAGCCGGGCAGGGCGCCGGACCGGCACGACTCTTACAGGCCGATTTCCCTTCTCAACATCGAGGCCAAGATCTTGGCGAAGGCCTTGGCGAACCGCCTTTTGCCTCACATTGCTGACCTGGTCCACCCCGACCAGGCCGGATTCATGCCGCACAGGGCCACCCGGCATAATATCCGACGGGCGCAGGCGGCGGTAGACGCCATGGGTACTAGAGATGAACAAGCGGCACTCCTTCTGGCGGACATGGACCGCGCCTTTGATTCGGTGAGTTGGACATATCTGTTCACCTTGTTAACCCGCCTTAACCTGGGGCCTGTCTTCCTGTCATATATCCGTCTCCTCTACACTAATGTTACGGCCTCGGTCCGCGTGGCCGGCGCTGTCTCTGGGCGCTTCCGTATCGGTCGCGGTACTCGACAGGGTTGCCCGCTATCCCCCTACCTGTTTGCCCTAGCCATGGAACCCCTGGCGTCGCGGATACGGACAGATGCCCAGCTGCGTGGCTTTGTCTGGAACGATGACCTGACGGATAGGATTGCCCTATATGCAGATGATGTCCTTCTATTCCTCACTGATCTGCGGCGCTCGGGCCCCCGGGTTTTAGAGATCATGCGGGTGTTTGGCGAGGTCTCTGGTCTCCATCTTAATCTGAACAAATCGACCCTGTGGATTTTGGGTGGCGGAGAGGTCGCCGACCCATGGGCCGCCGAGTTGCGTGTGGCGGCGGATGGCCTGAAATATCTGGGCGTTTTTCTTTCGGACTCGGGGCCGTGGCCTGGGCACGTGGTGTCTTGCCGGTGTGGGAACGGGTCCAGACTGATGTTAAAACTTGGTCCAGAATGCCGCTCACCATTTTTGGGAGGTCGGCCATCTTCAAGATGGTGGCACTGCCGAGGCTTCTATACCAACTCCAAAACTTCCCACACCCCATTGGAATGGAATGGTTCCGTCAGGTTAATTCCGTGCTGGGCCGCTTCCTGTGGGATGGTGGTGCAGCCAGGGTGGCCTTGAAGACGTGCTTTCTGTCCACGTACTGTGGTGGCTTGGCCACCTCGGACCTCCTCTCCTATTACCAAGCGTCTCACCTACTTGTCCTTAATGAATGGTGGTATGGGGACAGGGGTGATCCGGCCTATGCCCTGGAGCGACTGCTCATGGGTGATCGCACGCTTCACACCATTCTTTATTCGGCTCGCATACGCCGTGGCCTGCCGTCGGTCACTAAAGTAGTATTTGCGGTGTGGCGGCAATCCCTACGCCGCATGGGTTGGTGGGGCAAATTAACAGCTGAAACGCCACTATGGCACAATGGCCTGCTTCCGGAACTGGCGGCCCTGGCCGGGTTTGAGGGCTGGGAGGCCATTGGAATCACACAACTGGGCCAGGTCATGTCAGGCACCACTCTCAAGTCCTTCGAGGAACTCCGCGCGGAGTTCCAGATGCCTCAGTCCCAATTCTTCCGCTACCTCCAGCTGCGGCATGCCCTCGCCCCGAGCATTACCGGCCTCGACTCCCTACCGGAGTTCAGCCCGATTGAGGCAAAAGTGTTTATGGGAGACCTGGGAGACAGGAAGGTCTCTAGGATTTATCAGACGCTTGTTATCCACTGCTCCTCCACTCTCCGCTCCCTTCGGGAAGCGTGGGAGGTGGACGTGGGCGCCCTGACGTGGGCGCCCTGGACGAGGACGATTGGAGGGAGGCGCTGGAGTCCCCGCGCGGCACCGCCATTGCGGTCCGGCTCCGCCTGATTCAATTCAAGTACTTGCACCGTGCTTATTATACGCGTGAACGTCTGTGGAAGGCTGGCTTGATTGCGTCCCCGGAATGCCTGCGTTGTGGGGCGATGCCTGGCTCCCTAATGCATACGGTGTGGTCGTGTGGTCGCCTGACTGGATTCTGGAGGGGCGTGTGGAGTTGCCTTGCTGAGGTCCTGGGTTGGGATCTTCCTCGTACCCACCGGCTGGGCCTGCTGCATATTATGGAAGGGGTTGGGGGCAACGTATATAAGCGTCACCTGTTGCTCCTGGGGCTGGTGGTGGCCAAACGAGACCTGGCTCGGGCATGGAAGTCTGTGAGGGCCCCCCCCCTGTCTGCATGGAAGGCTGGGTTAGACTATTTCATGGGCCTGGAGAAGCCGATCTTTGAGGCGCGGGGCTGCCCGCGCAAACATTTCAAGATCTGGAAGCGGTGGGCCGACTACCGTGGCCTGTCCTTGGACCCCCCCGGCGGAGCAGGAGGAGGACATTTGAACACAGTGACACTTCTGGCCTGCAGCGACAAAGCCCTGGTGGCGCTATACCTGCTTATTCTTTGTATATTTCCTTTTCTGTTGCCTTTTTGTACACGTGTGGTGGGGGGGTTGGGGGGGGAGTGTTGGTACAGGGGGGGAGGTGTAGTTGGGGGTTAGAGTAGGCTGCTGGGGCATTTCTAAACTGAGCTTATTTTGTATTTACTTCATCCTTTCTTATATATGTCATAGATGCATTGATGTTGTTGTGGTGATCTTGGTGTGTGGAGATGCCACATTCTTGATACTCCTATGCTCAATAAACTTGGTTTTGGAAATACGGTTAAACACTCCCACTGTTTTAAATGTAACCAATCAAATGTTTCCGTCGTTGTTGCATGAGCACTTTAAATTTCTCGCAACTCTCTCAGTGTGTCATGTGACCAAGGCCTCTGTGTAGGCTGAAACGTTATGCTGGCGTGGTGTGCTGAGGAATAAAGAAACTCACCTGCACTCTGGGTCTTCCGTGTTCTTCCTGTCAGATGGCCAAGAATTTAAGTCTGTCGCAGTAAAGGCGCAAGTGCGGAAATATATATATATATATATATATATACATATATATATATATATATATATACATATATATATACACACACATTTGCATGTTGTTTTGATTGTTTCATTTTACTTTTGTTAGAGAGTGTTGCACTAATAAAACCCCACGCTTTATTCTGAAAACTGCCCCTTGATGTGCCTCATTTGGTGAGAGTGGAGCCCCTTTCCAGGAGTTTTCTTGTTTTACTGACTTCCTCTGCTAGGGAGTGCTGAACTTCTTTTATTTGGGAGTGTAAGGCAAGACAGCAACCCTGTGAATAGACGAGATACTTACCTACTTAGAATGACACCAAATGTAGATTTTTATGGTACAGGAGACCCATCTTGGCACAGTCGGGGATGGCATGTTTGCCCGATCGTGTAGACGCAATGTTTACTTTACATTCTACAGCACATACACTAGAGGGGTCGCTGTTATGATGAAGAAAACCCCGTGCTTTTAGATGCTCCACCTTCATAAAGACAATCAAGGCACATACATATACCAGGCTGGAATATGAACAACGTCCTTGTCACGCTAATTAAAATGTATGCACCCAATATGGAGGCTCCTGAATTCTTTGTTGAGATAATGCAGCTGTGTAGAGATTATAGCACATGCAGTGTGATATAGGAGGGGGGACTTCAACCTACCTATGCATCCCTTGTTACATAGTAATAATCCCGAACGGCAGTAGTGCTGAAACAGATTATTGAAATGAAGGGCTAAGGGACATCTGGAGTGAACGATGAGGAATAAAGAGGGCCTATTCATGTTATTGTACTCTGCACACCCCCTTACATTGACTTCTGGCTCTCCTCTGTCGAGGTATTAATGTGGATAGCATATATTGCATACCACAAGCCATATCTGATCACTCCCCTGTTATTCTCAGGCTGGATCTGCCTTACATCAAATTGATGCATAGGGCGTGACGCTTCCCGAATGGTTTCCTCAGGGACCTGGCATTTCAGGAAGAACTCTGAAATGCAATCATCAATTTTGTTGCACTCAATACTGGCTCAGTTGCACAAGTTGCCAGAGGCAGCTTCTCCACTAAGGCAGAAGAGCTTCACCCGACCGCTCTCAGAGCAGGATAGAGGAAAAAGAAATGATAATAAAATAATTATTATCATTTTATTTTTTGGCGCTATGGGGCTGGGTTAGGGCGGGGCTTATTAACGTAAAGTAGTATTTTATTACCATATGTAACTAAATCAACCCTCTCTGTACATGGCCTTGCCATGGGGTGTTGAGTTGGCCCAATTACCCCAAATGCATCCATCCCCTTGTCGTGCACGGCTTTTGGCCATGCGCGATTTGGGTTAGCTTCAGGGCCAACCGACTGCACGCGGCCAACTCACAAAAGACACTCACGCAACCTTTAAAAAAAAAAAGATTCTTATCCTGTAGGACTCTCGAGGGGGCAAGGGCGGGTCGCTGTACTCCAGTGGGACTGTCATGGGTGGGAGAAGGTCGCACTCGCCCCGCAGCAGTCCCTTGGGATCACGAGAACCCCAAAAAAACTTTTTTTATTTTTTTTATTGAGTTTACAATATTAGGACCTTAGATTAAACCACCGTTGGAAGTGGCCTGCCAGCGGCTGATCCCACACACAGCTGCTGGCTTTAGGTTTTCTGAAAGGGATGTAAAGTATACAATTGAGCAATCAAACATGCTAATAAACAAGCCTCTGTTTCCTCTAGATATCTATAGGGTGGGACTTTCTGTGCTGATTTTTCCTACCCGAATGCTTTCTGGGAAGGAAAATACCAAAAATGCCCCCTGTGCTTAGGAAAAAAAAACCTTGCATGTCACAGTCATTTGATTGTTGTTTTTCCGGAGAAAAAAACCCTCCACTATGGTGTTTTTTTCTGGAGACAATACATTGTTGCTGAAAGTGAATGTGCCGTGTCGTAAACCCACTTTCTTTAAAAAATCTCCACCAGAACTGCAGAAATGTGTAAACATGGTGGGTTGCCGCTAGGCTATATTCTGTCCACATGGATAAATATGGGCACACATAAATGTCTCCTGTTATGCTGATTATATTCAGTCAGTTTAAAACAGTTTGGGGTGTGTTGAGTTCGATGAAGGGTTTGAATATAGTGTAAGAATGTCATAGGGATGCTTATCAGATCTGGGAGTGTTATGGATGCATGTGGTTTTGTAAAGTGTGAACCTAGCTATAAAGCAAGGGAGCAATATAGAATGTTAATGGGGCAGGATCGGTGGGGAAGGGTGCAGGGGTGATAGGGAGGAAGAAGCAGGCAGGGAGGAAGCAGGACGAGGGCAATCTGTGGCAGGGTTAGGTGCAGAGGAGGAGGGCAAAGGAGGAAGTGCGGTGAGCCTCGGCCATACTTCAAACGCTCTAAATATGTGTTTGATGTCTTTGTAGAACAGTAAGTCGTGCGTTGGATTTGGTCAAGGGTGCACATGTACAATTATTTGAATTTCATAGTATATGTATTTGGTCCATATCAAACCCTGCGGTACTTGTTTATTTCAGATTAGAGAGTGGATCTTGGTACAAATGGCATACAGGTCCATATTTCTGGTCTGTGTAAATAAGTATGTCGGACTTCTGTTCAGTCCTTGGGTCGGTGTTTTGTTCGGATACTGGCAGATATTCCGTTTTTTGGCATCTGCCCAAGTATTTACTGAACTTAGGTTTTTCCTATCTTAGCACAGCAAAGTTAAATCTCCATTGCATTTAAATATTTTGACGTGAAATGCACACTTGAACCAAGTACATCTTTTGTGCTTATCCACTGTTGTGAAATGTAACTTCGATCATTTTGAGTGCCCAGGTTCGAGGAACATTTTGGCAACAGATACCTACCTGTTCACCCATGGAAAGAATTAAGCCTGGGAACAGGATTTTCCTTTCTACTATATGTAAACATGATTTGGACCATAATTGTTTACATATTTGCAAGGCCCAAGCTATGCCTAATGGAGAGATATACATATATATGATCAGATCCACTTTTCAGAAAGTGCCTTAGGAGGTGTAAGGCTTTGCCTTGGGAACCAAAAGTAAACTCACATGAATCTGGGCAATAGATGGTTATTTGTCTAATGGCTCACTGGTATGAAAGGTTATGATGCAACAAAGCCTGTGGCAAATGAGGTCATTACTCAAAGGGATTCTTATAAAGCATGCGCAACCATAAATAAAGCAGATGAAGCATACATTGCATAACTGCAGCTTGAGATCCAGTCTTTGGAATAAGAGCACAAGAAAGCTGGATCACTTTATATAATGCCTAGGTTAACTGCTGCCAGTTTACCATCTAAATTTACTATGGTCCGAGTAAAGTGAATATTCCCTTCTCCGACGCATACAAGACTCTCTGGGAGAATTATATAGTATTAATGCTTGGATCTGAAAGTGCTTTAACGATTGATTCATTTGTAAGAACCAAATTCCTAGCATTTGAAAAACCTTTACGCATATTATGAAGTATATGGGGAGAATCCAGTAGTTGATAGGCTCACGAATGCAACTCGGAAGAGATTTCATAACATGACAAAGGCTATTAGGTATTTTCAAGTCATTTTGAATATATAAAGGGATATGGCTGTTGAATACCATTCACCTACGCAGCCTTGTACAAAATATAAAGCTACGGTAATACTTAGGCTGAGGAGTTGGTGTGGTTCTGACATGGACAGGGAATTGTCAGATACTTAGAGTTACAAAGCTTGTGTATGCGTAAAGAAGGTCACTATCAATCCTAAGTGAAACTAATTAAAATATTGTGTTTCTTAGAAAATATATACTCTGCTGAATGTAGGCTTGCACAGAAACGACCCTCATAGCAGATACGGATGACATCTGGATGATCCTCGACATGGGGTAAACCGCAGCCCTCATTCTCCTAGATGTATCAGCAGCCTTTGATACGTCTCCCAGCCCATTCTAATTCGACGACTCCATGAATCAGGCATCCAGTGACCTTGATGGATCTGCTCCTTCCTCACTGCAAGAACCCAAACCATCACCATGCCCTCCTACTCCTCTGAAGCATGCAAACTCGTCTGCGGAATCCCTCATTGTTTCAGGTTGTCAAAACATGAGTAAAATTTAACTTTCAGGGTTTTTAGTGAAATTTCAGCTTTGATTTGAGTGGCTAAATTATGAATTGACTTTGAACACGCAGACAGAGATAGGCCTGGCCGCATGTTGGCGTGTCTACTACACTCTGAGGTCTTTAGAACTGTTATTGTAGCGATTCGTTCTCCCACTGGTGGGATTGTAAGTTCCCAAGCTGAGATCTGTGAGGTTTTTGCGCAATACTATGAGACATTATATCCACCTCCACAGATCCTCTTTTAGAGTGACTCAGGGCATATCTTGCTGGGGCTGCCCTCTCTCACCTTACTTCCCTGTAGAGGTGATACAGGCAGCTATACGTCAGATTGCTCGTAATAAAGTCTGGGGTACAGACTTATTTAGTAGAATACTTTTTCATGTTCAGGGCCTCCCTGGCCCCCCGTCTGCTCGAGGTGTATCGCGAAGAAGATTAGCAGCAGGGCAGATTGCCTGATTCTCAAAGGAAAGCCTTCATTGTGGTGCTACCCAAGACTGGTAGTGACCCTCTAGAGGTGAGCTCTCCTAGTCCTTGTATATTTACGGACACCTACTCAGGACCTCCCAGCTCTCTTTAATTTATTAGACTTGTTTGGAGATATGACGGGACTTTGAGTAAATTTGGGGTAAGTCGTGTATCTTTCCCCTGCGGCTGGTGAGCTATGTGGAGGTGGAGAGATTGGAATTTTACCGTCTCCCTTGTCGACCTGAGACGTTTCAATACCTGGGCGTCAACGTATATCACACTGAAAAAGACCTCCTGGATGGAAATCACAGTAGACCTTGGTAGCTCTGTGGCAGTCTGCAGGCCTCCATAGTGAGAATGTTAATATACCCACAGCTCCTTTACCTCCTCGCAGCATTGCCTGTGATTCCCACCAAGGCCTACCTCAGGGACCTGCAGAGCTTCCTGTTTGATCTGGTATGGGAAGGGGCGCGCATGCAAGTATCTTTTTGTACACTACAACACCTAGTATTGGAAGGTGGCTTGGGAGTACCTGACCTAGAATGCTACGTTGCGGCAACACTGTTGCAATGGCCCATGCGGTGGTTTGCAGGTGAGACTATGGGTGAGGTCAAATTGATTGGCAATGAACTGAACAGCCATAGAATATTGGAATGGCTGCTATCGCCAGGAGGCCCTTCCAGGGGTATGAGCAGACTGGCACGCATTGCGACACAATGCTGGAATAGATGTATTCAACCATGTCGGGTAACACAGCTGTATGCCCCTCAATTGCCACTGTGGAGCATGTCTGTGTTAAGGGCCCTGATGGATGCCCGTGACCCGCACCTTGGTGGGAAGCGGAGGGGACCTGCCTCAATGACCTTTACACTGCCGGAGACTTGTGCTCTTTTCAGGAGCTGGAGGACAGTACTAAGTTGGGAGCAGGCCAATTCACAACATATAATACCTTGATACTCGAGCTACGGAACGTCTTGGCGATGGGACAGGAGGCCCCTACCAGTCATAATGGATTACGATGTATACTGATGCATGGATTGGGTCGCAGATCTGTTACAGTACTCTATGCTATGCTACAAGCGGCAGATGTGGATCTGACGCTGCTCCACAAGCTCTGATGGGATGCCTGTTTGGGTACTGTGCTGACTCCTAAGCAATGAAGGGAGGTCCTTGAATAGGTAAAACGGATTTCCCAAAAAACTCGGTTGAAGTTTACCCAGTTCAGTTACCTGCATCACACTTACCTCACCTCACCCCACACCATCTCCACAGAATGTTCCTGGGAGTGACTCCAGTGTGCCCTCAATGTGGTCACCATGAATCAACTTTAATCTTTTATGGCCAAAGGATGCATAGTGATATTAAATGAATAAGGAGGTAGTATGGATCCTCGCGAGACACCACTGCTGAGCGTCCTTGGTTTGCATCAATATGGAGGTAAAGTCACAGTTTGTAGGAAAAGGGAGTGGTCCACAGGAAATGCCAAGTCTATTCCGGTTTTCACGTTTCATGTATTGGGGAAAACACACTCAAAAAACTCTGGACCGCTTGAGTTTTATAACAAATAAATCTTTGAAGGGTGTGATGAGTGCGTTTGATCAAATTGTGAATATCCTTAGGCCGAATCCTTGCTTTTTTAATCAGAATCAGGAGTCCAAGTGATGTAGAAAAAATACTTTTATTAAATAGGGTTTAAAACATGAACAGCCGACACGTGTTTCGCCCCCTGTGGCGGTTTGCGCTGGGGCTTTTTCAAGGCTGTAAAAAATCAGAAGAGTAATAACTGTAAGCGCGAGTGGTTAAAAACAGAACGCCTTTGACCCAGGTGCCTGTGGGATGGAAAACGGAAAGGAAGGTGAGTAGGTGTGAGCTAGCGTGATTTTGGAGTTTGAGCGTATTTACAAAGGGTAAGAAGGAAAAGGAAAGCCCCGTGATATTATAAGATATACAAAGAAAGAAAGATACATCATGTTCTTAAGTCTATCTCCGATGTAATTAAAAATTTTTTATTGGTTAATCACTAACAATTTTTATGGAGATATTTGTGAAAGGTGCAATACAGAGGATTGAGGGTAAACTGGTCATAACCAAAATGGTGTAATCGTGAGAGATCAGGATAAGCCACCAGTAGGATGAAAAGCAAACAGAAATTAAGCGTGTTATTTCCATACCTATTTACAGTATCATGTATTCATTAATACAGATCTTCAAGTGGTTAACTTTGTTTTCAGAATATCTTATTATTTGTCAAGTTTCAATCTGTAAAAAAATATATAATATATGTACATTCAGAACAGTACATAGACATTGTGTGCAAAGGCATTTTATACAGGACATTTATGCCTATGCTGTTTCCTTCAGTGCATGTTGGGCATTATTCACGTCATAGTGCATTCATTTCCATTCGATTTGCTCCCCAAAAGACGTTACATTGATCATATGCCTTTTTATCATGGGTTAGGCGTAAGATATTTGTGGGGCAGGTGTAGCTATGTGGCTCTAGAAAGGGTTGCTTAAATTCAGAATCACAATGTCAAGCCGATAAACGGAAGAACAGTCATTCAAGACTTAAGTCCTTCAGGGTGAAGGAAGTCATCATAATGGAGGGACGGGGGGAAGGAGAATGAAAGTAATGCCAGATTGTTAACTTAGAACGAGGAGAAGTTTACAGGGAATTATTTAAAACATTATTGCGTTTAGTCGGGAATTAGCAAGCCGGCATGTAGTCATGATGCGGCAGGATGAGGGTCCGGTATTTAATTAGAAATGTGGCCAAGTTGGACGTTAACTGGGCGGGAAAATAAACATACGGGGGTCTGCATAGCCGATGGGGGCCACTTACTTCTCAGGTTTTAATCCCTGGGTCTCGTCTTCTTCCTCCGCTCGCAAACGGCCGCTTTCGCGTTTGGTAGCCCGCCTGCTGCCACTTTTGAACCGGAGGCAGAGTGTAACTGACCCGGAAGTCACGGTCTCCAGATGTTATTATTTAGTTAGTTCTTATGTCAGCTGGGGCGGGAAAGTGCCTTCGTTTAGCGGCGAGAACAGGTGGAATGTGCATTGTTACTTTTAATCAGCTATCGCTCTTTTTATGGGGTATATTTATATTGTCTGGAGTTTACTGGCTGTAACCCGGATGTTATAACGCGGCCATGATGGTATGGTCATGCTCGGGACAAGTCTATGTGGTATTAGTAACCCGCCATAATGGAAAGGTCGGATACTATGCTCGTCGACTATGGTATAGAAATAATATACACGAGAAAAACGTGCTGGTAAGAAAAACAGTGCAGCCGGTAGTATGTCATTAATACTGATGTGTAAAATACGAGTTGCGCAAAATTGTGTGCGGAATACAGAGGACTATGAAAATAAGGTAAACTGGGAGGCGGCCACAACATTCCATTGTGTGTCTGGAGGAATGCAAGCTGGATATATTTTGGGCGTCATATTGAGCTGGTGGAAAAAATGACTCATAAGTATGGATAAGGTTTTGTTTATACGGGGTGAATGAGTCGGACAAGGGATTTTTTGAAAGAATTCTTTAACGATGACTTTTGGAGTTTTGAGCATGGTCCATAGAAGAATAAGCGCTTGTTGCTCAGGGAGGTCTGCAACAGTGTTATGCATATTAGAGGGTTCCCCTACAAACTAATCGGAAACATGACAGACAAACATCACACTCAATGTAGGGCAGTGTCTGAGATGCAGACGATACATGGATGGTTTAACATTATTAGTTTTGATCAGTGCATGTAGGTTCCACAAGATGTAATATTCTTGGTAGGATAGAAAATGTTCACAAGTTTGGCCATGCTAGGGCTTTAATTGGAAAGCCTTCTGTTGTCTATCAGGAGTATGTGGCCATAATAGTAGAGGCGCTGCAGTTTCCTTAATCAGAGTTATGGTTATAGCCAATGATGCCATTCATATTCTTGATTAAGGCCTTTCTCTACTGTTTCCATTTTTATAATCAGTGAGCTCTCTTCCCTTCGCAGAAGACGATCCAGATCTCCGCCACGTTTGGGTGTCTTTGCTTTTTTGATACCTACAAAGGAAAATGTTAGGTTGTGTTCATGATGTTGCAGGAAATGTTCCACCAATGATTGTCTTGTATCTGATTTGTGGATATTCCGATAATGTTCCTGAATCCGAATTTTCAGGGGTCTCCTTGAGCTTCCAATATAGTTTTTGCCACACGGGCAGGTGATCAGGTATATTGTATTTGTGCTTTCACAATTGATGAAGTCATTGATTTTATATCTTTGTCCATTTATGTTGATTTCTTTGGTCTTTGATTTGCCAAGTTTGCAAATTGAGCAGTTTGTGCATGTGTAGAATCCTGTGATTTGTGGTGGAAAGGCCCTGGGCTTGGTTTTTGCTTCAAAGAGAGAAGGGCAGAGTATATCACGTAGATTCCTGCTTCTGGAAAAACCTAGTTGTGGTTTATCAGTTAGTGAGTTTGATAGAGTAGGATTGTCTCTCAATAGATGCCAGTGTCTGTTCAGGATTTTGCGGATTATGTATTGTCCATTGTGGTATTCGGTATTGAAACGGATGATAGGTTTCTCCTCTTTAATGACATTATTGTGAAGTAGGGATTGTCTGTCAGTTTTTAGAAACTTCTCTTGTGCTTTGTATAATGCTTGTTCATTGTAGCCTCGTTGTTTTAGTCGTTGTGTGACATCCTCAGAGTAGCTTTGATATTCATTGGTTGAGCTACAGTTCAGACGGGCCCGTCTGTATTCTCCTCCTGGGATGTTTGCAATTGTGTGTGATGGATGGCTGCTGGACGCGTGGAGAATTGAATTGACAGCCGTCAGTTTCCTGTGTATTTTTGTCTGTAGTTGTTGTTCCGAGACATAGATAGTTAGGTCCAGGAAGTCAATTTCAGTTCTTGAGATGTTGTGTGTTATTTCAATGCCCCATCTGTTTGGTACTAGAGACTTGATGAAGGTTCTCAGTTTCTGTTCACTGCCCTGCCAAATTAATAGAATATCATCTATGTAGCGACCCCACATAATTATATTCTCGATGATATTGTCAGATCTTTCTTGCCAGAGCCAGTCTTCTTCAACTGCTCCCATCAGGAGGCAGGCGTAGGGCGGGGCAAATTTGGCCCCCATCGCGGTCCCTTGCATTTGGGCATAGTACTTGCCATTGAAGAGGAAGTAATTGTTGAGAAGACAGAATTCTAGTAAGTCCAAGATCATTTTATTTCGCGCAGTTAGATGGACTGATCTAGTCTGTAGGTATTTTCTTGCTGCAGCTAACCCATCAGAGTGTTTTATTGAGGTGTACAGACTACAGATGTCAATTGGTGTTAATAGGTAGTCATCTTGCCATGTTATATTTTCGAGCTTTTGTAGGACATCTTTAGTGTCTTTTAGGAAGGACGGTAACGCTTTCATTAGGGGTTGTAGTTCCGCGTCTATAAGTGCTCCCACATTTGAGCAGATGGAATCTATGCCTGCTATTATCGGTCGGCATTTAGGTATTCTTCCTGGTTTGTGCACCTTTGGCAACAGGTATAGTGTAGGTGTTATAGGGTTTTTGATGAGAAGTAGATTTTTTTCTTCTGCGCTTAGTAAGCCTTTTTCATGCCAGCAGTCCAGCAGTATGGTTAGTTTGTCTTGAATTTGTTGGGTAGGGTTATGGTCCAGCAGTTGATAGCATGTCTTGTCCTCCAGTTGTGTTTGAGCTTCCAACAGGTAGTCATTGGTGTTTAGGAGAACAACGTTCCCCCCTTTGTCTGCTTCTTTGATCGTTAGGTTTTCATTGTATTTCAGTTCTTTTAGAGCAGCTCTTTCCTTTGCAGTGGTGTTATTAGGGATATATCTCTGTTTGGCTTTATGTTTTTGAAATTCCTTATCTAAGTCCTCAGATACTCTTTTTGAAAACATGTCAATAGAGTTGCCTGCTGGTAGAGAAGGAGTGAACTTTGTTTTTTTCTTTAGCATGCTTGACAAATAATAAGATATTCTGAAAACAAAGTTAACCACTTGAAGATCTGTATTAATGAATACATGATACTGTAAATAGGTATGGAAATAACACGCTTAATTTCTGTTTGCTTTTCATCCTACTGGTGGCTTATCCTGATCTCTCACGATTACACCATTTTGGTTATGACCAGTTTACCCTCAATCCTCTGTATTGCACCTTTCACAAATATCTCCATAAAAATTGTTAGTGATTAACCAATAAATTTTTTTTAATTACATCGGAGATAGACTTAAGAACATGATGTATCTTTCTTTCTTTGTATATCTTATAATATCACAGGGCTTTCCTTTTCCTTCTTACCCTTTGTAAATACGCTCAAACTCCAAAATCACGCTAGCTCACACCTACTCACCTTCCTTTCCGTTTTCCATCGCACAGGCACCTGGGTCAAAGGCGTTCTGTTTTTAACCACTCGCGCTTACAGTTATTACTCTTCTGATTTTTTACAGCCTTGAAAAAGCCCCGGCGCAAACCGCCACAGGGGGCGAAACACAGTATTTTTTCTACATCACTTGGACTCCTGATTCTGATTAAAAAAGCAAGGATTCGGCCTAAGGATAGTCACAATTTGATCAAACGCACTCATCACCCCCTTCAAAAGTCACAGTTTGTAGCTGGGGCGAGAGAAAGTAAGATAGCAAATGTAAAGCTGATCTATCAACACCAGTATCCCAAAATCTAGTGATTAGAATGTACTGGTCGGCAGTATTGAATTCTGCAGAGAGTAAGAGTAGCACTAGAAACCCTTTACCACAATTATTGTCCAGTCTTCTTAAATCATCCAGCACTTAAACCACAGCTAGTTATGTGGATGTACCAGGATGGAAGCCAGCCTGGTAGGTACCCAGAATGTTGTTGGTTTCAAAGTAGCTATGGAGTTCATTGAACACGAGTTTTTCTAATACTTTCCCTAAAAATGGGAGATGGGATGAAGGCCTACAGTTGTTAATTTGTTCTAAGTTACAAGAGGACATTTTTAACAAATGTTTTACAGTTATGAAAGTGAACATTTAACAATGGTTAAAAAGTATTTTTGTAAAGTGTTGATGAGAGTTTTCACTCAGTAGGGCAGGTGACACAAAAAGGGGCGGGAAGGGTGCATGTTGTTTACAGTAACTTTGAGAGAATCTGGAATCACCAAGTTAAGGTGATCTAGGGTCACTTTTGGCTTATCTAACACTGGGAGGTTGTTTTTTTCTAATTTTACCCTTGAAGAAAGAGGGAAGGTCATTAATTCATTCTTCTGATGGGGATATGTATTAGCTGAAGATTTTGCAACTTATTAGTAATTCTAAATCTTCTTTGGTCCAGTTCCTGAATTAGTAAATCATCTGAAAAGCACAGCTTTTTAGCCATTTTCCATTGATGTAGATTCCATAATTGAGAAAGATGTCATAGTTTACCTCCATTTAAGTTCATATTGGCAATTTTTGTTGATTGAATTCGAAGGTAAACCAGAGATTATGGGGCAGATGTATCATCACCATCATTTGCGATTCTTAAATAGTGATTTTTTAGAAATCGCTATTTGAGAATTGCAATTTGGGATGTATGTAGAAAATCGATTTTTTTTGGCGATTTCTTAATATTCCTAAATTGGGATTTGCAAATTGCGAAATCGCAATTAAGGAATAATTTCCCATTAATTTCTATGGGCCAGGAGGCCCAGAGGAATGATTGGGAAGTTATTCTCAATTTGCGATTCGCAATTTAAGAATCGCAAATTGAGAATAATTTCAAGGGTGCAAGGGTATCTTGAGGACACCCTGCTGCACCCCTGAATTTTATATTTGTGCGCATATGGCTGCACATACATGCCCTAAGGGCATGTATGAGCGCCACATGGCACCTTCACAAATGCCAAAAAGTGCATTTGTGAACGAAATCAAAAATTAACACCAACTTGAAGTTGGTGGTAATTTGCAATTTCTTAAGGTGAATTCGCAAAACTTAAATGTTTCTTACATAGCATTTAGGAAATCGCTTTTTGCGATTCCTTAAATGCTTGCGCAAAGTTAAGGAATCGCAAATTTTGCGATTCCTTCATTTTGCGATGCCATTTCCTTCATACATCTTGTTTTCCTGATTTTTAGTCTCAAACGCTGCTTTTTTGCGAATCGCAGCGTTTGCGACTAAAAATCCCGTTGATACATCTGCCCCTAAGTCTGTGAGAAGTTGTTGGCTTGACTTTAGTTTGACGAATTATGTGTGTCTCGTATCTTGGTTAAACTGTTGTTGGGACTGCTCACAAGATTTTGGGCTTTTTCCTTTACCTGCTAGTTACAATTAAGGTTAAAATCTGTCGATACCCGAGGGGCTACTTAGTTGTGGGAACACTGGCTCCATTTCCTTGAAGTAGAGTGGGTATTTGTTGACCTGACTCTGGCGGCGTTCCCATCGAGATTGTAAAAGAGATACCAGATTAGACGCTAAAGGTGAGTTCAATGGGAACACCTACTTTTAAGGAATTATCTGTGGAGAAGATGACATCCAAGAGGCGACCTACATTATCAGCTGGAGATGTATTTATCAAGTGAAAGTTACACACCTACATATTTAATTTAAACTGCAAGGCTGTACCAGTAGGCGCCCTTAACCACAGATTATGTCACCTGAAAGCATTACACATTCCTTCCAATTACTTAAGAACCAATGTCTTCAGTTAATGTACGGAGGGGTTGAAAAGAGTTGTGAATGGCAATGTAACAGAATAAAGTGTTGAACCATAGTGTTTAATTTACAGAAGATATCCAAATAATTGCATTCCAAGTCAGAATCAAAAGATTCTAATAGAATTGATTAGCAGGAGTCAGCAGTAATACCTACTCTGCCACTCTGTGCGGACAGTCAGCCTTATTGACATTACAATTATTTGGAACAGTAGTGGTAATACCAACTCCAAGCACATCCCAGCACATATTGATGTCATGATATTTATATATAAATGATGGGCCTTCCCGTAGAACGGGTTCATACACTTTATCCCTTCAAGGCAGCCTTTGGGCTTAAATTAATGTTTAGTAAACTTGACATATTCTCTCTTTGACAAGGCATGGGGCTGAAGTGTTGGGAGTGCTACTGCCTTTTAAATTGGGGTCAACTAAAGAAGCAAAGATAAATTAATTTATGTAGGATGAGAATAACGCTAGAGTGAGGACTCCCGCTGAGAATTATGTGGTTATCAAAGGAAACTGGCCTTCCATACTGTGTGATGCAATATAAATAGTGAATGGCTAGATATGTTAAGGTATCCATGGGCTTAAGAAGGCCCTCATCACCTTCTTCGCACCCCTGTTTACTGGAACAAAGAATTCCCATCAACATTGAAAAAGAGGTAATTTGAGACCTGGGAAAGAGAATATTATGTACATGTGCTCCTCATGTTTTTAGCTGACATATGTAACAGCCAGTTTTGTCAATGGAAAAAGACTGTATTTTTTATGGAGAGGGGAGCATGAGGTAAACAATGGAGGGAATCGACTAAACATTTGAAGATAAGGAACAGCTATTTGAGGGAATCACTTTATTACAAGGAATGCTGAAAAACGACCCAAGCTCTAGCAGCTTACTGTCATTCCTCTTCAAACTTCATAAAACAAACACAGAGAATCCAGATTTATTTTTATGTTATTTTTTTTACAACAAATATTTATTGACACTTATTTGAAAGGGCACATTACAACAACTGCAGTTATAAATAGACACAAACACAGTAGGCAGCATAGGCTAGGCAATAAACATTTAAAAGAGGAGTACATGGGATTTTTGCCCTCTGCTTGAGTGAAAAAATCAAGATTTGCTTTATGATGTATTTGTGTCATTGGGCCCCTGAATACCACTAGACTCCTTCTCGCTTGAAGCATTAGCTGCATAATATGAGCTGCAAAGCACTAGGCCACTAGGCATGAAATGGGTGCGCCGTGAAGTATGGTGAGATATCTACTCTGTTTAAGAGGCACGTGCAACCCAGGCTTTCCTCTTTGGCTTCTGGGTGAGTTTTAGGTAGGACTGATCTGTAGATTTCATTGGTCCTGATCTTCCATGCAAGTAGTTTGGAAGAAAATATCCTACCCTAATAAAGGAGACTAGCAGCAGGTCATAACTGGTCAAACATTTGTCAATATTAGACAATCAAACATGGGAAACAAATTATACACGCTTTGTGGACTGTAGTGGAAACAGTCACAGCCATTTGGACAAAATTCCAATCCACAAATGTGGATAATGCATTATGTAAACATTTGGTTGGCACTCAAAGAGATCCATTTAACAGCAACCAACAAGACCAGAAGATTTTTTGTGATTTGTTCCATCCTTCTGACATACATGGTACTGCACTACAGAGACATTGCTTGTCCAAAGACTTAACTTATTGTGTCTCTTTTGATTCACTTTGTGATCCATTGTGAGATGAATATTCCTAGATAATATTTTGAGTAAGTCTAAGATTGAGAAATCAACTCCTGATGGAAACTGAGTGGCCTACTGTTGAGTGTTCGCCAGTGCCGGCAGCTTAAATACGAAGATTACAACAGCCTTATGTGATGTTTCATTTTACCCTCTTTTGTTATTCTGAAATGACACAAATTCAGTCAAGTATTTCAAATGTAAATGAGTACAGTGCAATGAAAATGCAGTCCTAGAAATGCATCCTTTTCCTTTATGCCGTCCTGTGCCAGCCATTTTGTAGCCTCTATGAGTTTTCAGAAAGAGGCCAGCACAGCTCTGTGTCAGGAAGGACTCTAGCTTTACAGATAGGATCACATATTTTTACTTATGCGGGCTCTAGGACAGGAAGCCTGTTACGCTCCTATTCGGACTGCTCTGCTCACTTAAGTTTGTTTGATTGTAGGTTCAGGAAACATTGCCGAGGACATGGAGAGACAGCTACAAGCCAACTGCATTCGAATCAACGTCTTAGAAGAGGAGAACGCACGACTTCGAGCCATGCTGAGCAAATTGAGAGAGACAGCCCAGCACGGGGCCCTGAAGGTGAGACTTTGCCACCAATACTGCGATTATCAGGTAGTTGGGTCCAGAAGAATGTGTGCAAAGCAATGGTAGTGCTTAGCGTGAGTCTTCGCACATGCTGAGGACCTGTGCTGAAGTGGAGTACACTCCCAACAAAGAGCCCACTAACAGCCCCATTCAGACTGTAGAGGTTAGAACCGGTACAAGAACACCCCCAGTGAAATCTGACTTCTGCTGACTTAACCTGGATTTCTGTCCATCTGAAGAAATCTTAAATCTGACCTCCAGGAACTCAGCCGCTTAAAAAGCAACAGTAGAGTGCATGGATATGTTCTGTTGTGTGGCTTTGGATAAAGGTATTGCCAGTTGGGCAGTCACATGCACACAGTGACCATGTTTACCTTAGCTTTTCTTGAACGAAGAACTCTCAGCTAGTGTGGGATTTCTTCATATGCTTTTTGAGTGTCTGTTGTGACAGTTACTTCAGTTCAGAGAAGAAGCACCTGCAGGCGGTCTGGGCTGAGGAGCCATATTCAGCAGTTATGAGGGGTAATGTTGTTTTATGAACAGACCACACTCTACATTCGTTTCTAAGGTTTTGTGAAAGATTGCCTCTACGTCCCTGGGCAGTTGTGTGGTTCTTGTGCAATTCTCTGATGAGTAACTGTCCTTTTCATTTGCTGCCGCAGGACCTTGATTGGATGCCAGATATCCCTGCATGGGGTATGACTCCGCAAAGGGTAGGGTGGTTGGAGCATCTAGGCTTAATCTAGGAAGTGATTAGGGTTTTAAACTCTGGCGCTCTCTCATAAAAGTAGCAACACTCCATGAACATCATGGTCCTGTCGGAGCTTCTTATTTGCAACTGTAAAAAAGCAGATCAGTAAAAAAAACACACTTCGAAATACAGAAGGTTTTGCGACCTTCTGGGGCCCTGCCAGTTGAGCTTCTCTGTTTCACTGAGTACTGTGAAGTACTACGTGGCTTTAAGCCTGACCGGTGAAAATCTGTTAAAAACACCACAAAGCACAAAAATGTATTAAATAACCAAAGGTGCATGACTCTAGAACAAACTGGGATCCGCATCTATATATTCTGTGTTTATGATGCAAAGAGTTGTTCCAAACCACAGTCCTATTAGTCAGGTATCAGGCCAGCTGGAATTTTTGTGGGTGGCTCGAACTGGTCTCCAAAGTGAAGGTTCAAAGATGGGGGCTACTGGTTTTTGCATTGGGTACCACCCGCAACAGGGCAAATGAGCTAAAACTTTAGGGGCGTCAGCTCTGAAATGGCTGGTTTCAAATAGTGGGCCACACAATGGACTCACTAGATACCGGTTTCCACTTGCAATTATAGAAATGGGATTTCAGGTGAGAGCACGACCACACCTCTAAATTTAGTTTTTGATTTCTAGAACTATAGGTTGAACAGGTATGATCAAAAGGTACCAACATCTTGGGGATCAGCCTCAGCAATGATAATACTACTCGAAGGTCCAGGGTGAAGAAGAAAACATTCGTATTCTACAGATTTGGCGATATGGGCTCCAACAACAGCAGGAGCTGTCACAGAATAGTGCAAGATCACCACAATTGCGATCTTTGAATGTCTGTCACACGTTGTTAGCCCTCTGGATGTTCAGGTGTCATTGCCTTCATGACTTCCGGGGGGCTCATTTCTTTGAAGCATGCTTGCCACATGCTGTCAGTTAGCGGTGCATTATTTTGTTATCCTCCTGATCAGGGTTCCTCCTCAGTTTTACAGGCAGTCCAGCAGCTCTTCTTGCAAGGCTGAAAACCTGGTGTCTCGTAGGATTGCTTCCAACCTTGGGGAGAAACAGGTACATGGTGTGTTTATCATACGCCTCCTGTGATCTTGGCAGCACAGTTCATTCTGAGTACCACATGTATTAAAGGAACTGGCTCCGCAATGTATTTCTTATCATTTTTCGGGGGTCTGAGATTGCACTCAGTAGTGTGCACATCTTTCTGGGCATTTTTAGAAATAAGGATATGAGGCAGGCATCAAATGATTAAGGGGATGTTTACCCGAGGCAAGACAGGCCAAGCTCCACGATGGGTACCTTTGATCCCCAGACAGCTCTCAGCCTGACACAAAGGGAAAGCTACAAATGGCTTCAGAATGTGTATTGTCCACACACAGAGCACATGGATAAGATATTTTTAGAAATATTTGGAAAAAGGTCTTCCAATGTCAATCAAACTGGTTGAGTTCGGTCTTTTATATTTTTGTATTAAAATGTAGATTGCGCTCTGCAGTGTGAGGGTGACGATTTCTGTAACGTCTCTGAGGCGCAGCCTCATGTGTTGCTCCATGAGCAGTGGACAGTGCAGTTGGAAAGGCCTTGAACCTGCTGGATGCAACAGTAAACAACCACTAGGGACCCAGCATGGAGCAACACTTCTCGTAAACTGAACTAAAGCAGAAAAAATACCAAGAGGGCAGAGTGCAAGGCGGCAGCAAGCAGCGGGCACTGGATCCCGGGTGGCCACGGACCTTGACAACTTAACAGCAGGAGCAAGGAAGGGAAAGTTCCCACAGGCTGGCCTTGGTGCCACAGTACAACACACATGGAAAGCGACAGGTAGAAGGCGTCGGTCGACGGCTGTGGGGTGGTAAGAGCACTATGCTGCAGGCCTCCCGTGCTGCATGGAGGCGGCTGATGTTGGGCAGATGCAGCTTGTGCTCGTCTGAGGAGCCTGGAGGCCCGCGTTGGCACTGTAGCTCCTCTGTGACCTGGAATTCCTGCATTGCTTGCATAGCCAGCATTGCCCTCATAGACCCTGCATATACTGCACCACCCTGTCAAGCGAGGCACCTTAAATAGCCAGGGGTGAGCATAATGCTTCCAACATCATATATTTTTCAGGGCAATAGAAGGAAATCTTGCACACACTTTGCATGCTTCTGATTGTGTAAGCAACTCAAGAGGGTGAGTGTCTAGGACAAGAGTGGCCCGACTGCTGACTTTTGTTTACCTACTCCACATGTTCACATTGGTCTCATTGCATAGCTACCCTTAGCAGCTCTAGGGTGAATTGCTAAATTCCTCAGTAGCAACCGTAGGGTTAACCGCTTAGGGTTATGGGATGCTGCCAAATGAAAGATACAGTAACGTCTTAAACTCCACAAAGGTGCTACCGCGGCTGAGGTCCACAGTGGGCCAATGGAGGCTCTCTCACCCTGCCATGCATTTGGACCAATCGTCAGAAAAAGGTGGGCAGCCTTATAAGTCAACTGGTATACAAATTGAACCATCTCCACCCTCGCTTTCAGGTGGTGAGCCCAGTAATGCAGAATCTCCTATTGACCATGTCCCATTTGTCATAGAAAATCTGTTGCCTTGAGGCAATCCAGTAAAGTTTTACATCTCAAACATATATAGAGAACCCAAGGATTGTTCCCTCCAAAAATGTGGAGCTACATCCATAGACTAACCCCAAGCAAGAAATTTCGCTTATCGGTCTAAATACTAAAGAAGATTTCGTACCAGTATTATCACAAAAGAATTGCAAGGGACTTAGGAAATTAAATAAAAATAAAAAGGGTGTGGTGTTCCTGGCGAAAACCGAGTGAAGTTACATACATATCAGTCACAGTGACAGTGAACACAAGGCCAGCTTTGCATGAAAATCAAGTCTGCTTTTTGTTGTCACTTGTCCAGCATGATGCAAGTATTGATTGTTTGGCTCAGAGAGGGGCTTGTAAGATAATTGATCTGGAATCTCAAAAGTCTCCACTGCTGCCCCAAAATTCACCACCCTTCACTGCTTCAGTGTTACTTTCGACGTCAGTTTCTCCACCATTAGTCAATCTTTGGAAAACTCAAGTAGTCAAAACAGCTGGCACCCAGACTTACCCGCATAGTATACCAGCTGATGAGGCCAAAAGTACCACAATTGGCCCCACAGTAGGACCCTGGCCCAAAGTGTTAGCCTTCAGTCCAAGGTGCCCACAAAGACTAGCAGCATCAAACAAATCCAACCTCGGGTCGTATATCAGCTTACAAATAATCAGAGAGGTCCCTCAGGACGGTGTGCCAGCCAATTCCATTCAAGCCCAAATCAAGCCCCTCAGGCCAAACCTCCATAAATTAATAGAGTGAGGCTACTGCAGGAGGACGCAGATATGCCATAAGAAGCAGTAACTCTGTTAAAACCATTATATCAGTCCCGTGGTTCCCACGATTTTCTCAGGCGTAACAACATTCTTAAGCTACTACAGGCTCCTTCGACTAACTTTCTATTTTCAGCCCACATGATCAGCAAAGTGGCTTTTCCGTCCAAGTACAGTCAAATTAATGAGTCAACCAAACTAACACTCAACTCAAAGGAGGCAGCTCTTTCAGTTCCGGATCCAAAAGAGGCATTTCAACTGTGGGGCATAAAGCTTATGCACCTCAAAACTGAGAGATACCCAGCCGTTTTTAAACAGCTACTACTGCCCACCACTCACACCCTTGTTCAAACATATTCAAGCAGGAAACACAGACCTTACTAGTGCACACCTGTCAATAGACCTTGAGCCCTTGCTCATAACATAGGAGTATATTGCCCCAGTATTGGAACTTTCATAGATTCCCATGCTTTTGTATCATTCCCCGTCGTCGGAATGGGAGTCTCTGTAACAAAAATACCATAGCAGTAGGTACAAAAGTGAAAGAAAAAGGCATAGGCCTCATTCCCTTTTGTAGCATATCACCCTCTTTTTGTAAAAGAGACCAAACATAAGCATCAGCCAATCAGAAGTGCCTCACCCCTTAGAACCCTCCTTAAGGAACCTCTGAGCCTCAGATTTTCTACCGCACGTTGTGCTTAGGGAGTCTCGTTTGAGCTCTGCTCAACTTCTACTCTTCAAGGAGTTTCTTCAGGGTTTTTTCTTCAGATTCTTTTCAGATTCACTTCAGAATTGTTAGCTGCCTTCCAGGATGTCTGACAAGGAGAAGAACAAGGCCCTTTTCAAGCCATGTTCCACCTGTGGCAAGAAAAGGCTTTTTATGGAGGATAAGTATAAGGACTGCATCTATTGCCTCTATCCTGACCACAAGGCTGTGGACTGTAAAATCTGTCGCACCTTTTCAACCAAGACCCTCTGGGACCGTGAGGATAGGCTTTTGACATGGCTCCAGAAGCTGAAATCCAGGAAGTCTCTAGTGACAGTGAGGATACAGCATCGGCATCTTCCTCAAGAAGGTCCGTCAAAAGGGGTAGGGGTTCCCCTTCTCCTTCTGTGGAACGTTCTACTAAGGCCTCAAAAAAGACCATAGTGAGTCTGAGAGCCAGGGTTCCAGCAAATCTCCTCACCGAGGTGAAAAGGAGAGGGTAGGACCAGCTACGCCTTCCAAGGGTGAGAAGACTGTTTCAGCCTTCAAGAAACCCTCTTCCCAGTCTTCTGACAGGAGTTCTAAGTCCTCGACGACAAAGGCGTCGACGGTGGAGTTTCCGTAGACGAAAAAATCGAAGTCAAAATTAAAATTGGTTTTGTCAACGAGCTCGTCGACGAGGGATTTGTCGACGAAGGGATCGTCGTCGAAGAAGGAAGCATCGACGACAGGTTTGCCGACGACTGTGTCGACGATGAAGGCATCGACGAGTACCACAGCATCAACGACGAGGGTTACAGCGTCGCCGACGATAATGATGACGACAACGTCGCCGACAATGTCGACGACGACGGTCTCGTCGACGAAGACGACTTTAACAATGATGACAGCTAGATTGTCGACAGTTGCATCTTCGACGACACCAATCTCGTCGACGTGTGTACAACCGTCGACGACAGAACCGTCTACGGTATTGTCCTCTGAAAAGAGAATTACAATTTCTGTTACAAGAATTACGCCGGAGATGACATCTCCTAGGAGAGTGACCCCCTTGCCACCAGCTTTGCTCTTCGAGGAAGGGGAGTCGGATGAGGATGACCAGGACTCGTATAGTTATGCCAATAGTCCCTCTCAACTTCTAGTCAACTGTCAAGAGACGGACTCTGAAGGAGAATATGACCAGGAGGATGGTGGACATCATCAGGCAGCCCAGTCACAACATCATTCTGGGCAGGATATGGTTACAGTACCATCTTCTTTTCTTCAGGACCTGCATAGGATGCTGCAGGACTACAAATCTAAGGCAATTAGACCAATTCTGGTTCCGGCAGCGCCTGCTACCCTGCATTGATTTCTGCCTCAACGGTGATGCCTGGATTACCTGCTCAGGTATCCCTTCAGCCTCAAATATTTTTCCCACAGGATCCTTCCGGGCTGGCAGATGCCCATGATGATTCCTCAGTTGAGGATCAACATTCGGATCATGAACCTGTTCATACAACTGAATGGGATGAATATATCATTCCGGATCCCTCATCGCCAGTTCCGGATCCAGTTGATTCCCCGCCAGCGGACATTGGAGGTTTCCATCAGCTGATGGAAAGAGCAGCTGGCAGGTTCAAATTGGCCATGCCTGCTGTGGCTACGGATTGTTTCCTATATGACTTCAAGGAACCCTTTAGAAAGACAACAAGGTCCATTCCTATTGTAGATCATCTGTGGAAGGAGGGCCTGAAGGCAATGAATAACCCAGCGACGGTGGTCCCTGTGCTACCGCGTCTGTATAAGAAATACAGGGCACCTGACGATGGACCGGCGGCCTTGACGGGCCATCCCAAACCAGACTCCGTTATTTCACAGGCAGCGCAGAGGAAATATCGTAACCCCTCTGCCCCCTTAACAACTCCTCCGGACAAGGAAGGGCGGGGAGTGGATATTGCGGGAAAAAGATTCTCATCGATGGCGAGTCTTCTAGTGCGAGCTGCAAATGCCCTGGCGATCTGGTAGATACGACCGCCAAATTTGGTGTGATGTTGCCCAGTTCCTAGACCAGCTACCTCCAGAGTCAACATCAGAGGCGGAAAAGATCTTGCAGGAGGGAGAAGCGACGTCAATGGAGATCATTGACTGTGCCATGGACATTGCAACTACAGCGTTTCGTTCCTTGGCTGGGGCGGCAGTCCTCTGTCGCCAGGAGTGGCTGAAGGCTACTTGGTTTCAGCCTGAGATAAAAAACAAAGTCCTAGACCTTCTCTTTGATGGGGAGGCATTATTCGGAAAACTGATTGATGACACTCTTCAGGAAATAAAAAAGGATACTGACACTGCCAGATCCTTGGGTACCCTTCAATACCGCAAGTCTCCTTTTAAGGGTTCCAGAGGCAGAGGTAATAACTACAGGGAATCATATCAACAGCAGCGCTATTCATCCACAGGCTCAGGTTCCCAGCAATCCCGTCAGCCTTATCAGCAGAGACCAGGCCAATCTTCAAACTACTCCAGGCTTTACAATAAGGCGAAACAGGGTGGACGAGGACGAGATTCGTCCAAGCGCCAATAGCGGCCTCCTGGCTCTTCCTACTGAACCCTCCTTCAAGAGATCATCAGTTGGAGGCAGGGTGACCAAATACCTTCAAAACTGGTCCAGGATAACATCGGACCGTTGGGTGCTGAACATCATTCGGAAAGGGCAAACCTTGGAATTTACGCAAGTCCCTCCACCCAAGCTCTCGGCAGCCATTCCATCGAAACACCAACGTCTCCTGCGGCGCGAAGTCCAACAAATGCTCCGGAAGGGAGCGATAGAGCCGGACCCTACAAACAAAAGGGACAAGGATTCTATTCCAGGTTCTTCCTGGTAAGGAAGACGCTAGAGAAATGGCGCCCCATTTTAGATCTCAGGGAAATCAACACCTATCTCATCTCCCTGTCCTTCCGGATCGGTTCTCTCCAAGACATCTTGAGGCTCATCAACCCGGGGGATTTCATGGCCACGCTCGATCTCGAGGATGCGTACTTCCATGTCCCGATTCACCCAGCACACAGAAGGTTTCTACGATTCACAGTAGCCAAGAGCCACTTTCAGTTCAGGTTTTTAACCTTTGGACTCCGCTCAGCCCGAGGATTTTTACAAAGGTGCTGGCGCCAGTAGCAGCATTTCTGCGGAGAAACCATTTCCAGGTCTTCCCCTACATGGACGACTGGTTGCTGAAGGCCCCGTCCAGGGAGGCAGCGCTGGACGCTGTTCAGGCTTGTACAAATTTGTTTAAGAATCTGGGACTCACTCTAAACAAAGAAAAGTCATCCCTGGTCCCGTCCAGAAAGGCTCGTTTCCTGGGAGCCATCCTGGATTCAAAGCTCTCGAAAGCCTTCCCTACTCTGGAAAGGAGGGAGAAACTACGGACCTTGGCTCGGGACTTACTAGAAAGGTGTCTTTCAGTACGCTGCTACAAATCTCTGCTGGGGTAATTTCATCATGTATTCCCCTAATTCCTCATTGCAGACTAAGAATGCGTCCTCTACAGGAGCAACTAGACAACCAATGGAAGCAGGTTCACGGATCATTTGAGGACAAGGTGACTGTCACTCCAATGATGAGGGAAGCGGCCTTATGGTGGGCAGATCAAGACAACTTGTCCCAAGGTCTATCCTTCGTAAACGACCAGTCTCCTCAAGTAGTAACAACGGACGCGTCTTTGGAGGGTTGGGGAGCAGTGATGCAAGACCTACATGTCAGCGGTGATTGGTCGCCTCAGGAACAACGACTCCACATCAACCTTTTGGAGCTAAGGGCAATAAGACTGGCTCTGCAAGCCTTTCTTCCTCGCTTGGGAGGTTCGCAAGTGCTTATCAGGACGGACAACACCACGGCCATGCACTACGTGAACAAGGAAGGAGGAACCAGATCTCGTCCATTGTCGCAAGAAGCTCAACAGATCTGGGAATGGGCGATCCTTCAGGGAATATCGTTAAAGGCAGAACACTTGCCAGGAGTTCTAATCGAGAACACCGACAGACTGAGCAGGTCATCCTCAGTCAGCCACGAGTGGGAATTAAACCAGCGAGTTCTGGAAGAGGTCTTCAGCCAGTGGGGCAGACCGGAGGTGGATCTCTTTGCCACATCGACCAACAAGAAATGCAAGCAGATTTCGCCATTGATGGTCACTGGGGAATGCGCTTTCGATAGCCTGGTCAAGGACATTTGTCTACGCCTTTCCCCCTATCCCTCTGATCCCGCGGCTCATCAGGAAGATCAAGGTGGAGCCGTGCAGGATGATCTTGATAGCCCCTGCTTGGCCGAGACAGTTCTGATACACGGAACTCCATCTGTTGTCGCTAGCTCCTCCTCTTCCGTTGAGGGTTATTCCAGATCTCCTCACAATGTCCGAAGGACAAGTTTGGCACCCATATCCACAGTCATTACACCTGACAGCATGGCTCCTGAGCAGCGAGAGTTTATGAATCTTCCCATCTCAAGCGAAATTAAGGAGGTCCTCTCCCAGGCAAGGGCTCCTTCAACGAACAGGACTTACCGTCTTAAATGGAAAAGATTTTGTTGCTGATGTAGGAGAGAAAAGATTGCCCCTTTGCTTCCAAGCCTTATCAGCTCCTACCTTATCTGCTCTCCCTGGCTAAGTCGGTACTAGCCCATTTATCGATTAAGGTCCATTTGGCGGCCATTTCGAGATACAGAAGGTCTGGGTCTGGGCCTTCCTTGTGGTCTTCCAGGATTGTCAACCAGTTTCTTAAGGGCTTGTTCAGAGTCTATCCACCAGTGAGGCCTCCGCCTCCTACTTGGTATTTAAATCTAGTCCTTTCTCAGCTCATGAAAGGCCCATTCGAACCAATTAATCGTTCTTACGTGAAGTTCCTTTCATTGAAATTGGCTCTCCGCCTCGCTCTCACATCGGCTAGACGTGTTGGAGAGTTGCAGGCCTTGACTATCCAGGAGCCTTTCCTACAATTTAAAAGGAACATGTAATCTTGAGAACTAACCCTAGGTGTATACCTAAGGTACCCTCGGACTTTCACTTGAATGAGCCGGTTATTCTGAATGCATTTTTTCCTCAACCAGCAGAAAAAACACTGCATTCGTTGGATGTACAACGATGCTTGAAATACTATTTGGAACGTACTAAGGGATTTCGGAAATCCTCTCAGTTGTTTGTTGCCTTTGGGGGTCCAAGCAAGGGCCTTCCGCTATCCAAACAGGGTATTTCAAGATGGATAACAAGTGCCATTCTGCATTGCCACACTGCGGCAGGAAAACCTCTGACTGGCAGGATTCGGGCACATTCCACAAGATCTGTATCATCTTCAACGGCCCTCTTTGCAGAGGTACAGATTAAAGACATTTGCAGAGCTGCTACCTGGAGCAGCGTTCACACCTTTACTAAGCATTATTGCCTGGAGTCCTTACAACAAGATGATGCAGCAGTGGGACAGGCTGTCCTGAGGAACCTCTTCCAATAATTGGTGAGCTTTCCTTTCTATCCCCCCTTCCGTGTTACACATTTTGTATCTTTATGTCATGTTGGCTATTGCAATACTTTTATGACACAAAATGTGGTTTTATTGCTAACTGCTTGCTACTCTGATACAAAAGCATGGGAATCTATGAAAGTTCCAATACTGGGGCAAGAAAACAAGTTACTTACCTGTAATTTTGGTTCCCCAGTATTGGTAGCTTTCATAGATTCCCATGCGCCCACCCACCTCCCAGAGGAAAGCTCAGCCTACAACAGATATGGTGTCTGGTACACAACGGCTACGAAAATCTGAGGCTCTGAGGTTCCTTTAGGAGTGTTCTAAGGGGTGAGGCACTTCTGATTGGCTGATGCCTAAGTTTGGTCTCTTTTACAAAAAGAGGGTGATATGCTACAAAAGGGAATGAGGCCTAGGCCTTTTTCTTTCTCTTTTGTACCTACTGCTATGGTATTTTTGTTACTGAGACTCCCATTCCGACGACGGGGAATGATACAAAAGCATGGGAATCTATGAAAGTTACCAATACTGGGGAACCAAACTTACAGGTAAGTAACTTGTTTTCTTCTGCTTAGAGGGGCATTGGTCCAATGAGATGTAGCAGGGTAGACTCGGAGGAGATCAATGTAACTGTGGTCAACCTCCGTAGGCGGTCCTGTACATTGAGACACACACCTTCAAAGAGTAATAAGACTGGTCCAGGCTCAAAGTAACCCAGAGGTAATCCAACCAAGAAAAAAAAGTTGGCACCCATTCAGCAATAGAGAGTTCCTGAACATTGCAAATGTACAGGCAGGTTATCCAGCCTTACATTGAAATTAACGTTGTAATGCTCTGTTCATGGAACATCGCTGGCTGGGATCAGATTAAAGTGCAAAAAGACGCATCAGAATATCTAAGGCAATTCATTCTCAATTGTCTACAAGAAGGTTGGGCCAGTGAATCAATCATATGGATGGGGTATGAATCGTTTGCTGCCTTAGTATAAAAAAAGACCGCAAAAGGCTGATTAGCCGGGGATCTTTAAATATTATGCCATACAAGGCTTAATTGTAAAGCAGTGCAAATAATGACTAATAAATCATGGATACTGGGGTTTTCAATAAAACTGCCAAATAAGCTCTCCCAGAACCTCATTCTGTTTAGAATATATCTAAACCCGGATAGGAAAACTCTTCAAGCCAAAGTGTATTATCTCAGCAATTACCTGCATTACAACACCATTGTTAACCCGGGATCAGAGCTAATTGTCAAAAGGGACTTTAAAGCGGGGGCAACTGAGGCCCTCTGAGATAAGGAAAAGAGTAGCCGAGGTACAGCATTTTGAACCATCTGCAAACGGAGTATTGAGGTATTCTGTGCACCCCGGTACATCACATTGCCATAATCTAGTCTGGATATGACCAACGCCTGAATGACATTATTGGAGCTGCTAGGTGAATTAACCAGAGGATTATTTTATCCATTTAAGAGTTGAAAAGCATATAGCAGTGCCCTTAGTTATCTGTGGTTTCAGTGAAAGTTTGTCAACAATGATGAAACTCACATTTTTAGCCGTGGTGGACGGAGTGGGCAAAGGTCCTAAATAGTACGGCCAGTGTCTGGGACTCCAGAGGACAGCTTTGCTACTCTTCAATCTGGGAGCATGCTAGATCAGATTTACATTCAGAGCTAAGTAAAATGGCATGCAAACGAGTTAACTTTTCAGATGGTCCTGCAAATGGGGTGACATCATGGTACACAATTAGTCTGCATACCGAAAAAGGAAAGGTAGCAAAATTAGCTGGCTCAATCGGCAATGGACCCTGAAGTGTAGAATTACGCAAGGCCAAACTCCACCAAATACAAAATCAATACAGGAAGTTAGTATGGGAAGCTAAGCAATTGAAAAATGTGGGTATTCTTATTCAAAAACGCTATGTCTGCCAATAGCCACCAATTCTGGAAGTGGGTAAATCAGCTCACCTCTTCATCAAACTCACGGCGGCGCAATCAACTTCATAGCACAATATGAGAAACATACATCGCCAATTATAAAGAACTAGCACTGATGCCTGAAATACTCTATCTATACCTACTAAACAAGATCCAGTCATATTTCAGTTGGCTAACTCAGCCAAGCTACTGTTATTCTAAAGTCTTGTGGGGACCAAGTCCTTAAAGGTAGAAAAGATCATTATCAAGGGAAAGAGCAATGGCGCCCTAGGGCCGGATGTCTTGCCTATCGCTGTCTTTAAAGCAAATCTGCAATTCTGGATCAAAGTAAAGAGCAGTGTATTTGACAATGTCCTTTCAACCAGCTGGCTCCTCAGTCCTGGCAGGGGTCCTATATTGTGCCCATTCACAAAAAAGGGATCAAGGACAATCCAGTGTTAAACGATTGATAGCCCTGCTTGATGCAGAGACTAAGGGGTATATTATCAAAACAGGCGATACAATTATCGCCGCTTTAGCGTCAGAAAACTGCCGCTAAAACGGCGATAATGGGCTTGATAATATGCTCTATGGAATTCCAATTGAAGCCCATGTTAGATGTGAAGGACATCTAACCTGAGCTTCAATTGGAATACAATAGAGCATATTATCAAGCCCATTATCGCAGTTTTAGCGGCAGTTTTCTGCCGCTAAAGCAGCGATTTTATCTCCTGTCATGATAATATGCCCCTAAATTCTTTGCTTCATTGGTCCTCCAAGACTTGCAAGGCTGGGCCTCTCAGGCAAACATAATTCCTTAGTTCCAGACTGGGTTCCGTCAAAACACTGGTACCACTGATGATATCTTGGGACTGGCTCACCGAATTCATAAAACCTTGGCCAATAAACGAGCCCTGCATTCATGTTTTATTGATACTAAAAAGCCTTCAGTTGTATTGATAGGTCTAGGCTATGGCAGAATCTAATCAATTGGGCCTTCTGACAAAAATAATAAAAGCTATAATTGCCCATTACTCTAATAAGTGGATTTAAGTCATACTCAGTGGGGATGGCACCTTGTCGAAAAGAGTATCCATCAACAAAGGGCTAAAGCAGGGTTGTGTTCTGGCCCCAACTCTCTATGGAATCTGCTCTGAAAAAATCAAAACCATTCACCAAAGGCTCAATAATCAACCACTGCATATTATGCAGTATGCTGACGATACAATATGGTTGGATATCTCGGCCATTAGGCTGAAATCCTCACTCAATAACTTGGTTGACTGCAATATCAACAGGCAAGAAATTACCCTAGAAAAACTAAAATTGTCACTTTCACAAGGACCAGCAAGCAGCACTGCTGGTCATGTAAATGAGGAGATCACACCATCAATAAGAGTAATCCTTACAAATATCTTGGCATTGATTTCCAGGCCTCGGGCAACTCAAGCCTTCATACGGAAGCTTGCAAAAAAGTAGGCCTATCGCATCGACCCTTTCATGCCCCTCATTAATTCCATTACTGCAAGCCATAAAAGCTAAGTTCTTGCCCTCGCTAATATACGGCCTAGAAGCCTTCCAGACAAATTTGGAGGAGGTTAAACCAGCAGCAATAAAGCCTT
Source organism: Lissotriton vulgaris (assembly GCF_964263255.1). Classification (NCBI taxonomy): domain Eukaryota; kingdom Metazoa; phylum Chordata; class Amphibia; order Caudata; family Salamandridae; genus Lissotriton; species Lissotriton vulgaris. The sequence goes on along the minus strand of NC_141699.1, from coordinate 261,941,877 downwards.
TTTTCGTCAGATCTTTTGGCTTCCTAACTCCACCAGGGAATCAGAGATTCAATTAGAATTTATTTGTATAGACCAATTACTGGCACTGAGGGCCAATTTCTTTCTTTCTTTCTTTATTTATAAAGTTTTGTATAGCGCGAACAAGACCCAGGAGGGTATCATAGTGCTTCACAGTTGAGGTAGGTAGAATACCAAGGTGTGACAAGAGCAAAACATTACAAGTAGGTTCAAGATAAACTTTACCACTAAGTTCAAGATGAGAGCACGACAACAAAATGATTCAGAACCAGATAGACCAGTTCCAACAAAAGAAAGGCATAGGCAATGTCCATCTGTAGAAACTCTGGTTCAAATCAAAGAAGGCAGCCTTCACCGGGAGCTTTAAATATAGGGCTCTGGTTTTACGGTATTTATTTTTTTAACATTTCCATTTGTATTTACCCATATTTCTTCCCATCTTATTGGTATTTTCCATATTTATTTTGTGTTTTGAGAAGAAAGGGAGATGTAAAATGGTATATTCCCGTATTTATTTAACTGATAAACTTGCACTCATACTTTGGTACTGTTAGACCAGGCACCATTGGCGTGGGTCTCCCTTCCATTTTTGCTGTTGCCTCATGTGTTTTTGCTGGTATTAGATGCTTTGGGCACTGTGCCACTGCTATTCAGTGCCACAGTGCAAGTGCTCCCTATTGTGAATTGATGTATTAATCAGTAGTTCCATGTTTGGCTATTTAGTTTACTTGTCAGATCCTAGTCTAGTGCACTGAGTGTGCCCAGAGTTTGTAAATCCAAATGCTGCTGGTGGGCTTGCAGCACTGGTTGTGCCACCCACAGAAGCAGCCTTGTTAAATGTGTCTAAGGTCTGCCTTTGCAGAGCCTGCGTGCAGTCTAGTACTCTCATGCTGACTGGGCAAGTGCACTCACTTCCCAGTCCCTAAAACTTCCCTTTTCTTCATTTCAGTCACCCCTATGGTAGGCCCAAGGGCAGGGTGCATTGTAAGTATAGGGTAGGACAAGCCCTGGTGTGTGGCATGTCCTAATAGTGAATTACAGCCATTTTCGTTTTTCACTATTGCAAGGCTACCTGTTCTCCATAGGCCAGAATGGGCTGTTAGAGTTATTACATTTTATAATCCTAACTGTCTCAGAGAACTGTTTAGTAGGCCTGAACTCAGAATAATAAAATACATCTTTTAGTAAAGTTTATTTTAATATTCAGTGTTTGAAAATACCACTTTTAGAAAGTAGGTATTTGCTTGTCTAACCATTCAAACCTGCCTCTGCTAGGTTGTGTATTCCTATGTCTGGTTTTGAGAGTGACAGGGCTGGGAATTCCAGGAGACAGGCTGAGTCACCCAGTGGTGAATAGAGGGATCTGCATCTAGATGGGAGGGAGGAGTCGCACCTGAACCTTGAATAGGGCTGTGCCTGCCTTCCACAATGCTGGCTTCACCCCCTGGGTAGTGGCTGATGTCTCTGCCCTGCACACATAACAATCAGCAGCAACCAGACATCATTCTCTCCCATGGTCAGGCGAGAAGATTGTAGCCACCTTCCATTGGAGGAGGGAATACACATTAGGAGTACCCCAGTTTAGAAGAGTGCAGCATATGATACATACCAGCAACAAAATCATCACAGATTGTCCCTCAATGCTTCCAAGATTCGAACCGTTAGGGCAGAGAAAAACACCGGGCAGGCAGGAATGCTCAAAATTGAGGCTGTATGTCATGGGCAACTACTCATAAGAGTCTTTTGTGTCATATGAATCAAGAGATTTATTTTACAACATTTCTCGCAAACTTATCTGCAAATAGAGGAACATTCTCAGGACTTTTTATGTATTTTTTGGATAAGACTAAGGGCTGATTTATAATTTGGCTAAGGCGCAAAGGCGACAGAATATGCATACAGCCAAGATAATGGTCTTATCCCCCGATTTAGATGCAGATGGTCCATAGGTTTGGTTACGGTGGTGAATACTCCATTACCACCATAGTTAAACCTCTCCGACGGCCCAATTGAGTAACGGTCTTCGGAGAAATGCCTACATGTCCTCTGATCCTGTGAGGATGGGAGGATATAAGGATGTTTCCTTTTTTTTTTTTTACTGTCCATCATTGCCAGGCAAACACTGGGGGTCAGAGACAGTATAAAAGGATTAATGCCCCCCTTGTCCAGGGAGATAACTCCCCTGGTGATGGGGCATTGTCTTTTTTTGTATAAAAAAGAAAGTCCTGCTTCAGGTTTTTCTTTTTGAAAGTAAAACAGGAAAGTGTTTGGTGCAGGGCTCCGTCGTATGGATGGAGCCCTGCACCAAACAGCGAAGAGCATTGTCAGGAACTGCAGTGATAGCGGTTCCTGCCAATACATTATAAATGACTGCCAGCTTGACTGCCATTTATACATTTGGAGGTGGTCCCTTCACCAGGGAGACCGAGTAACCTACTCTGTCCCCCTAGCGGAACTGTCCGCCGACATATAAATCATTCATCAGGCCTGAAGTCATTAATACCTTTGGGGCAACACTGAGAGTATAGTTTGTTTCAGGATTCAAGGGATATTGCAAGTTAGACAATATCTTTGCTCCAGAAGATGTTTATTCACATGTTGACAGAGCTAAGTTATCGTCTGTTATTTACTTCTAGAGCAACATCTTTCTCACATTATGTAAAATCTGTTGTAAATGTGGATTATGCCCCACACTTCTTGTAAAATCAACACATTGAACATTAGTTTCAGGTGTGGCAGGATGAAAAACAAGACATAATTTTATATATCTGCTCAGCACACCTCCAGCTGTGGGCCCAAGCCAAACCCTCCTAACACCAAATGCGGTACAGTGACCTTGTGATAGAGCACCAAAATGTCCCTTCGTCTAGGACTGAAGAGAGGATTTTACCAAGCTTAGCTCAAGAGTTCTCACTCAGGTTGGCCAGCCCAAATTAAAGTACATTTCTGGTTTGATTCCATACTGAACACCACATGTTTTATCTCTGTAGAGTTTTCATGCTTTGGAATATTCTCCTTCGTAAGAGTGAAGGGCTGGGCTGTAAGAATGAGTATAGTTTACATACATTAGTTGTAACTGTATTCTTAGTCTTTCTGCCCCTAGAGTTATACACAGACACTGAATCATCATAATTTCATTGATACAAAATATTCAAAATATGCAGGCTGAGCAGGAGAAGTGGACAGAGAACAGCAAGCTGGGGCAATTGTTTTTTATAACAAATCAATCAAACATGACGTTAGAACTTATACCCTCAGTACATAATTTCATTAATTGTTTTGGGGTTCTGGACAGTAATTCATCGTTATGCACATTATCATGCGGCGAGAAGGGGATCTTCTTTGTGATATCCAAGCATTTGCAGATAATGTGCGTTTTGTTCCTTTCTCATTCCTTTACCCTTTCACTTCAGCTCATCCCGCAGACCCAGCTTTGGTGTCGGTCTGACACTCCTGCGCGCAGAAGTGGGTCAGGTGGCAGCAGAATTGAAACTCACACAGATCAAAGCCGGTAAGCCCCGCTTATGCTCTGTGACTCCACCAAGCAAGATTTGTTAAATGCCACCACCACCCGACCGACCCGAATAACCACCACCCTATCCTCCACCACCACCACCCTCACAATAGCAACTGCCACCACCAGCACCTTAACCACCATCACCCAAACCATCACCCTATCACCACCACCCAAACCACCACCCTACCAACACCACATCCTATCCATAACTACATCTACCACCCTAACCACCACCACCCTAAACACAGCCAATGCCCTAACCGCTACTACACTTGCCATTAGCACCACCCTATCCACCACTCAAACAGCACCCTAAATTCCACCACCCTAACCATCACCATCATTACTACCATCATTCTAACCATCACTCTCACCATGACCATCAACCTAACCACCACCCTAGCCGCTAGCATCACCCTTTCCAGCACTCTAACCACCGCCTCCACCCAAACAGTACCCTAACCACTATCCTAGCCACCACCATCCTCACTATCGCCATCCAAACTCAAACACCATCACCATGCCACTATCACCGCCTACCACCAACCTCGCCAACACCCTAACCACAGCCACTACCAATCAAACAAACACTACCCTACCATAACCACCACCATCCTACCATAACCCCACAGGTTAGCAGTGGTAAAGTGTGGCAAGTCCTAAGGCCAACAAATATAAGATCAGCAAAAATAGGAAGCATGAAGGCAAAAATTCTGAGGGTGACCCTAATCACTTTACCACCCTGACCACCACCCTAACCACCACCACCCTACCATAACCAAACCATACCATAAATACCATCACCCTTCATACTAGCACCACCTTACCCTAACCACCACCAACCTACTCTAATCACTACCACCCTGCACTAGCCACCACCACTATACTAATCCCCACCACACAACCCTACCCACCACCACCCTAACCGCCTCCACCATATTAACCACCACCACCCTCAGCCTAACCACCACCCATACACAACAGTAATCATCCTAGTTACGACCTCCACCCAAACCACCACATCTTAGTTACCACCACCCTACTGCCACTATCCTAATATTACTGTCACACCAACTGCCTTTCAGCAACATGCACTATCACCCCTAGCCAGCACCAGCCTGCCACCACCCTATGACCACCACCCTAACCTTACCACCACCTCATCCCTAACCCCCACCACTATAATGTCCACCACCATCCTAACCACCACCACTTTCACCAACCTTATCACCACCACTACTACAGTGAACCACCATCCTCACCCTCTTCACTGCTACGGCACCACCACCAGCCTGCCCCCCCCAATCTCAGGCAGATCCTTTGTGATGGGCAAGTATGGTAGGTGACAGCTCCTCCCCCTCATTAAGTCGGACATGGCCCATCCTGCTAACATCTATGCTCCTTTGTCTCACTGTCTGAGCAATATACAAAGACCAACTGCCAGCTACAACTATCCATGTGACCCAGGAAACAGACTGCAGGCACCAAATGATTAGTTCAAGAACATGCCAACTTTCTAAAAGAGGCATTTTCAGAGTTGTGACTTAAAGTCCGACTATAAGGAGAGCTTTAAATTACAATTCTTTAGACACCAAACTCAATACTCCTCCCTGCTTCCAATTGAAAGTTATCATTTATTAAATGTAATAAGTTAACCCAAGGTTACCATATGTAAGAGGTAGGCCTTGCAGTAGTGAAAAACACATTTAAGAGTTTTTCACTACCAGGACATGTAAAACTTAAAAAAAAACTTGGTAAGCTTTTTTAATACACTGCACACTGCCCTCTGGATTGTTTATGGCCTACCCTAGGGGTGACTTATATGTTTTAAAAAGCAGGTTTAGGCGTGGCAAAAGGTTGATTTTGCTAGGTCGAAACAGCAGTTTTAACTGCACACGCAGTCTGCAATGGCAGTCCTAAGACATGTTTGAAGGGCTACTTAAGTGGATGGCACAATTCTGCAGGACCATTAGTAGCATTTAATTTACAGGCCCTGGGTACATGCAGTACCTCTTTACTAGGGTCTTACCAGTAAATTAAATGTGTCAATTGGCTGTAATGCAATATTATCATGTTGAAAGGAGAGAGCACTTTATCACTGGTTAGCAGTGGTAAAGTGTACTGACAAACGCCAACAAAAACGAATACAGCAAAAATAGGAAGTGTGAGGGCAATAGGTTTGGGGGTGACCCTGCAGACAGGGCAGCCCCAACAACAACTATCACCCTATCCACCTCCACAACCTTCACCCCCACCACTGTCACCTTAATCTCTACCACCCCAACCACCAAATTCACGCAAAACCATCATTTTAACCAGCACAACCCAGACCACCATCCTAGCCACCACCACCCTAACCACTACCATTCTCACCACCACCTTACCCTGCCATCAACACCCTAACCAGCCCCATCTTTACCACCACCAGCACCCTCATCACCACCACTAGCTGATCCTAACCCACCACCATCCTAACCAGCACCACCATCCTACTACCACCACCCTAACCTCAACGCCTTACCTTACCACCACCCTAACCACAACCTCAAACTACAGCCCCACCATTCTGTCCTAATCACCACCTCCCTACCATAACCACCACCACTCTAACCACTAGTTACAGCCACATTGCTCACTTTTCACTTATACTTTTATGTAGGTGAGCACTAATAAAGTACTGTCTATGACTCCTGCGCCCTCACACCTTCACTCCTGAGGCACAGCCGGGAGCTTTTTTAAAACTGTCTGAAATTATAATTGTTTTCACTTGCGAGTCACTAATTGCGTGTGGTGTTGATTTTAAAAGCACTCACTAGCTTTCTTGACGGTCGCTGGCACACCGCGCTGCGGATCCTATCGCAGCCGCGGCCCTCCGGCAAACACCCCTCAGCTGCTGCCATCACCGGCGTGCAAACAGGTCATGCCCCCAGCGAGGCCACGCCCCCTGACCTATAACCAGCGCTGAAACACGAGCGTTCAGTTAGAACCTTCACTCCTGAGGCACAGCCGGGAGCTTTTTTTAAACTGTCTAAAATTATAATTGTTTTCACTTGCGAGTCACTAATTGCGTGTGGTGTTGATTTTAAAAGCACTCACTAGCTTTCTTGACGGTCGCTGGCACACCGCGCTGCGGATCCTATCGCAGCCGCGGCCCTCCGGCAAACACCCCTCAGCTGCCGCCATCACTGGCGTGCAAACAGGTCACGCCCCCAGCGAGGCCACGCCCCCTGACCTATAACTAGCGCTGAAACACGAGCGTTCAGTTAGAACCTTCACTCCTGAGGCACAGCCTGGAGCTTTTTTAAAACTGTCTGAAATTATAATTGTTTTCACTTGCAAGTCACTAATTGCGTGTGGTGTTGATTTTAAAAGCACTCACTAGCTTTCTTGACGGTCGCTGGCACTCCGCGCTGCGGATCCTATCGCAGCCGCGGCCCTCCGGCAAACACCCCTCAGCTGCCGCCATCACCGGCGTGCAAACAGGTCAAGCCCCCAGCGAGGCCACGCCCCCCTAACAGCCTCCACCTCCAATAAATCATGTGTATGTGGAGGAAGCGCAGCGGACGAGCGCAGCGGGCGCGACGATTGCGCGCCGAAGGTGCGCTTAAGGCAAGCTCGTCTGCTCTCGTCCGCGCCGAGTCCGGGCTTAGAGCCACCCCCCCTACACCCCAAACTGCAATACCCAGGCAGTACAGCTATGCTAACCTCCAAGAACTAAGGCTCCTTCAAAAGAAGTGTAGCCAACATCCGCTTCATGTAGAAAGCCTCCCACATACATGCAACCTTTGCAATTCGATCCTCAAACCCCAGCCACCCTTAGACCAATCCCACGAGTACCGCATGTTCATACTAAATTGCAGATCCCTGCCCAAACATAAGGACGAATTTGCACTCCTGATGGAAGAACGTATGCCTGACATTGTCTTCCTGACGGAAACTTGGCTCACCTCAGACTCTGACCCGGCCCTGGTCACAGCCCTTCCATCTGGTTTTCAAATCTCTCGCCAAGACCAGCCTAAAGGTAGAGGAGGAGGACTAGCAATCCTCTTCAAAGAGCAGTTCCTTTGCCGAGTCATCCCAGAAACCATCCCGGATTGCGAAAGCCTAGCCTTTAGCCTTGAGCTCTCCCCGAACAACTGCTTTTCAGGTACTCTCATCTACCGTCCCCCCGGCCCCCCTAAGCAATTCCACAACCAACTGGCACTGATTGTGGCCGAACGAGCCAGTACCTCCTCTAACTTCACCCTGCTAGGTGATTTTAATTTTCACTTCGATTCTAAAGCAGACCATACGGCAACCTTACTTACAGATGACCTTGCAGCGTTGCAATTACACCAATCGGTCAGCTCCCAAACCCACGTTCAATGTCACCTGCTGGATCCAGTATTCAGCAACTGTCCTAACCTGAAAACTGGTCTACCCATCCCTCTCCCATGGACTGACCATCTACTGGTCCCCCTCTCTTGGTCTACACCTAGACCCTTAGCCGTCAGACCCACTGTAAGAATTACCAGACCTTGGTCTCGCCTTTCAACTGAGAAATGGACCACTAAATTGGCCAGCAACCTACCACTTCATAATGAGGACCCATGCCTCGCAAACCTGACATACGAAGAATGGATCACCCAATCACTTGACCACTCCCTACCCAAAAGGAAAACCACTACTAAACGTTCCCACAAATCTGCTCCCTGGTATTCAGAATCCCTTAGGACAAAGAAACGCCAGTGCAGGCAAGCTGAAAGGAAATGGCGTCTGGATTCCTTACCAGAATTCAAAACTCAATACCGAAAGCTACTTAAAGAGTATAAAGAACAAATCAATGCTAGCCAAGCAGAATATTTCTCTAAAAAAATCATCTCAGCCAAATCTAAACCTAGAGAAATCTTCCAGATCGTGAAAAGTCTCACTAAACTGCCACCTAGCCTGTGTGAGACCAAGTCCACAGAACACTGCAACAAGATGGCAGATTTCTTCCTCCAAAAAATCACTAACATCTATGAATCCTTCCCTTCCGTGCCCAACACCCCCTCTACTCAGATCAATTCTAACCCGACATCCCCTTCTTCTCAGCCTCTTCCCACACTGGACCACTTCACCCCCCTCAACCTTACGACTCTGGAATCCGTGGCTCAGAAAGTCAAATCAGGGTCTCCTGACGACCCAGCCCCGCCAGACATCGTTATGTCAGCTTCCCAAATCACCCTGCCCATCATAATGGACCTCCTAAATTCTTCCATCACTACCGGCATAGTCCCGCCGGAATGGAAACGAGCCATGGTTCGAGCCTTATTAAAGAAACCTAGCCTGGATCCCTTAGACTTCAGTAACTATCGGCCAATCTCTCTACTGCCCTGGCTGAGCAAAATCCTGGAGCGACATATCAACAGCCAGCTGGTCGACTACCTAGAAAACCATCATTTATTGGATCCCACTCAAACAGGCTTCAGACCAAAACATGGCACCGAAACCGCGCTCCTCATGGTTACCGAGGAATCCAGAACCATCCTGGATCAAGGAGGATCAGTGGCAGTGATCCTCCTTGATTTAAGCGCGGCTTTCGACACGGTCAGCCATGACATACTGCTGGACCGTATGTCGAACATCCGCATAAAAGACAAAGCATGGTTTTGGTTTAAATCCTTTTTGAAGGACAGATCCTTCTGGGTATTTGACGGAGAATCATCATCTACCAGCAGACCATTAAGATGTGGAGTACCACAAGGCTCCTCATTAAGCCCGGCGCTCTTCAACATCTATATGAGGCCACTGGCTGAGGTTGTTCGTCAGTTTGGAGTTAAGATCATTTCCTACGCTGACGACATTCAGCTGGTGGTCTCATTGGCGCAGGAAGCTAACTTGACAACGAGAGGAGGGCTCAAGAAATGTCTAGAGGAGGTTAAGAGCTGGATGTCCTCCTCATCTCTCAAAATGAATGGGGATAAAACAGAGCTAATGCTCCTGGGCCCTGCCGACCCCAATTCTTTCAATGCTCTATGGCCATCCTTCTTAGGTATCCCCCCGGCCCCCAAGGACAACATCAAGAGCCTTGGGGTATGGCTGGACAGATCTCTGTCTTTTGGCACCCAAGCCACCAAACTCGCAGCTACCTGTTTTGGCCTCCTTAGGATGTTAAGGAAGGTTCTCCATCTTCTACCTATGGAGGCAAAACAGGTAGCCATCCAGGACCTTATCCAGTCCCGACTGGATTTTAACAACACCCTCTACCTTGCTGCCCCAGAATATACGCTGCGGAGACTACAAACTGTGCAGAATTGCGCAGCCCGCACACTACTTCAGCTCCCTCGGCGCCAATCAGCCAAAGCTGGGTTGATTAAATTACACTGGCTACCTATCCACCAAAGAATCTAATTCAAAGCCCTATGCATCGCGCACCAGGCCTTCTGGAAAACGGGCCCCCTCATCACCCTCAACCTAGTCTCTCACTACCAACCTACCAGGAATCTCCGATCAAACCAGGCCTATATGGCCATAACACCTAGAATAAAGAAATCCAGAACTGGCGGTAGGACCTTCGCTCACAATGCCTCCAAGTTATGGAACACCCTGCCCCTTCATCTGAGATCCAACCCCAATCTCTCCTCATTTCGGAAACAGCTTAAAACATTCCTCTTCAACTCCCCTCAATAAATCCCCCGGCACCATTCCTTGATCTGTTGGTTCTTAGCGCTTGGACGCCCCCGGGCAGCAATCGCGCTCTATAAATCCACATACAATACAATACAATACAATACACAAGATGCGACCATTAACAGACTCCTGTCCTATTGCATCTGCAGCTCAATGTAGTGCGAGGCCTTCAGCAAAAAAGATAGTACAGATGCCAAGGGCACAATATTCCGAGCTGCGCTCTGGTAGTACTGGCCGCCCCCACCTTATTTTGCATTTCATGCTGTGACTGTGAGGAGAATCCTCTCGTAAGATGTCACAGGAATTCATACTTAGTTGTCTTTTTAGGTCTTGGCTTTAGATGGTGCTCATGTGCTGTCTCTAAAAAAGACCTGTTGTATGTACTTTATGAGCTGCTGCTTGCCCATAGGCTTGCCTTTTGCTGGTTCTCACGTCGCTCCATTATTCCTTCTCCTCATTTGTCCATGGCATGCAGGCGTCATGCTTCTTCCGATCTTTAGCCCTCCCTGAGAGCATGGTCCAAGTACTACTATTTATATACAGCAGCCATTTTAGAAAAAAAGTTTCAGACTTTTTTTTTAATGTATATTAACAGCACTCTAGACAGTGCTCGTGCTTTTTGCAACTGTTCACTTTTTGTTTTTATGAGAACTTAAACCGTTCCAACATACCGGCATAATGTTGATGTTCTCATGGGCCATTCACACCAGTCTGTGGTTTATCTTTCCCCGCATTCATACACACGTTTTTTTTTTTGGCATCTTGAGTTACACTCGAATAAGCCAGACTTTTTGAACCACGGGACACGGCGCACAGGTTAGTTTGAGAGAACTTCTGTCAGTTACTCTCTTGATGTGAGCTACATACATATATGCTCACAGTTTCTTACATAAACTTGTTATATGTGCCGGCTGTCTCTGCCTACTTCACTTTCCCTTCCACCTCGACCTCTGCTATTCATGCTCCCAGTTCCGTCTGCTGCTCCTACGTCACTGGTTCCCCCACTGCTGCAGGAAAGGCCATCACCCCTCACTCCCCCTCGACTATGCTCGCAGATGGCTAAAAAACATTAACATTAACAAAAACAATAGCTCTTGTGTTGCTGAGCTCACTTTTTGCTTTTATGAGAACTTAAAGCGTTCCAAAACTAGCGTAATGTTGACGCTCTTATGTTGCACTCACAGCAGTCCATTGTTTATATTTCCTCATATTTATGCACATCTTGCGTTACACTCACACTAACCCAGACTTGCCACACTACCTGACATGCCGCACAGGTTAGTTTAAGAGAACGTCTGTCAGTTACACTCTTTATGTGTGCGGCATATATATATATATACTCACAGTTTGCTACCTAATCTTGTTATACGCCAGCTGTCCCTGCCCCGGCACTTTATCCTACCTTGCTGCCTGCAATTCATGCTCCCAGTTCCATCTGCCCTTGCTACATCACCACTTCCCGCGCTGCTGCAGGTGATGACACCCCCTTTACACTCGCAGACCTTACACTCTTTTTTGTATCGAGACCTATTGACTACGCTAATGCTTGTTATTTGACAGTCCTCACATCCATCCATCCTCAGTTGCACTTTCGTATTTTGGAACAGGGCTCAGGCTTGTCACCATACATCACTCACCTCCATCCAGCTGCTGACTCATGCTCACAATCCTCCTCTCAGCCACCCACAGAACCAAACACCACCAAACTGCCAACAATGAAGCCCTTCCACATACTATCAAGCCACACCTATTGGCTTGTGTCAATGCATGCTTTTTGTGTATATGTACTTACATGTGACCTGTCAATCTGTATTTCCTATATTGTGCTTCCTTTCTCCACAAAACCTTGTGTATCTCCTTTTCCTTTGTGATTACACTTTCCATGTGACCCAACCCTATTCTAACCTTCCTTTTCCTTTGTGTGCAGTCACCATGTAACTTGTCAGTTTGTCTTTTTTTCGCAATTGTGCATTCACCATGTGCCTGGTTAGTTTGTCTCTCATTCTTCCTATGCATGCACTCCCCATGTGACAGGATTACCTCTGTATCAATTCTCCGGGTTCCCTACTTACCCGTTGACTTTTCGATATGTATCTAATTTTTTGTGCATGCACTCACCATGTATTCTGACAATCTTTGTATCCCTTTGATGTGTGTCTTCCCTCAGTGTGTGATTAGTCGAATCCCATTCACTTTTACTGTTACTGTTGCATCGAACTCTCTTTGAATTGCCAATCTGTTGATCTCCTTTGTCCTGGTCTGTTTGCACTGTTACTCGTCAATCTGATTGCCTTCTTTGCCCCTGTGTATGCTTTTTCCTGGACACTTCGTGTCTAACCTCTTTTGTGTAGACATTCTTGGGAACCATGGCCTCTGTTTCTCTATCCAATATCTGCTGCAGGGGTAGCGGAGTGTCTGAAGCAGGAAGTAAAGATGGAAGTGTAGTAGAGAAAGCAAGGACACAACGTCCGCCAAGCTCCCAACCGGAGAAGGCCCCCTCTTCAGATGCCATGCACACCGCTTTGAGCTTTCTCTCTCTTCCAAAGGAGAACTCAGCAATTGGATCCTACACACGGTTGAGGAGAGGAAGTGGTGGGAGCAGAATTCACAGGAAATGATGAAACAGGAACATGACAGAATATCTAGGGCTCTAGTCCCAGCCCTTTGGTGGCATCTAGTGCTGGAGTAACCTGCGACAGCCTCAGCTACGTAGGCTCGGATTGTGAGTTGTGTTGGAGATAATGTCTGAGCACTGTGGACCTTCAGTGAGATATCAGCAGAAGCGGTGGTCCAATTAAATTCCATTGGTTTGTTCTGATTGGGCCTCTGCGGTGATGTCTTATGAACATCACAACCCTTGTGCAGTCTGTTGGCCATGTGTAGTGGATATAGTATCAAAGGTACCTGCCTTGGAATTCTGGTGAGATCAGTGCAAGGAGTATTGTTGAATGAAGTCTAGCTCAGCACTGCTGATGGGATGAACACAGAGGATATAAGGAACCGGCACTTTTAGAGTGGGCAGTTTTGCAGTGAAGGAACTCTAGGCGTACCCCCATCGTAATTAGAAATTAGATTTCCTGAAGGGTTAGCGAATGGCAAACTGTTGATTGGGTTATTGGTACAGCCAGTTCATGCATTGGTCAGATGTGTATTGTGGGAGTAAAGCAGATTCTTCAAACAAGAGACTGATAGCAGGATATGCAAAAGGGACCTCACGCAGAGGCCTTCACTGCACATTATGAAAAGGACATATTACTGTGGATTGCAGTGCACATATAGGTCCAGCTCTGGGACAGTGAGGCCTCTAGGATTTTAGCTGAGCCCTCACTTTTTTATGGTTATTCTTGTGCTGTTTTGAATTTGAAATGTGTTTGATTTCATATGCTTTTCATACGTTTGCTTCTGCCCAGGTTGTGTTTGTTTGTGTCATGTGTTAACAATGAAATCATCTTCAGAAGGTGTCATCCTGCGTGTCTTTATTAAACAATTTGCTTTATTTCACTGAAAAACAAGTACCAAGGACATTGTGTTCAGCATCTATGAGTATTCTCCATCAGCGTACATGGATTATGGAGCAAAACCCTTTTGGACCAGTAAACTCTGGGATTATCAAGTCTTTGTAAGTGTGATAGTGCAACAACTTGACACCTGTCACTTCCAGACCTTTAAAATCATGGCCTAGAGTTACTATCCTTCATACAATGGACTACAGCCTGAAAATGTGCAACGATGGATAAAAAATAAATATAGAGGCAGCACCAGGCTTGCAAAGGGTCACTGGTTGATAATGTCACCAGCCGCGCTTGTGCAACAAGAGCTTATATGTGTAGCAGAAATACAAATCAATGTTGTCTAGCAGGGATCTGTATACCTTTCAGTGCAAATTATGCCAAGCAGACTCACACTCATGTAAGATGTGTGATTTTACACGTGTCACACATAGGTATACCACACAAAATACTGCTCACCCTCTTGTTTGACTTGGTGTAAGGGTTCTAGGCAAAGTTATGCCCAACCCAGACATGCCCTTTTTACATAAACTTACGAGAGGATGGCACTTTGGCGTGGAAACCAAGTGGCAGATTTACTCATGCTTGCGCAGGGTTTGCAAACTGTTATGCTGAGATGTGTTTTAGTTTCCTTTAGTAACACAAATTTGTGGGGAGTCGTAGGGGGGGTGGGGTGTACAGGGGCATTCCTATGCAACCTCCCAAGGGGTTTGACGCACATCTCTAGCTACAAACATTTGTACGCAAGTGGTTGTGCCGGAATCTTACTCTTCCTTGAAGCAGGTGTAATAAGGGAAGGTACTTCAATTTCTCCTCGATTTTCCTACGTTGTATGGTATTGTGTAGCACACATAGAAAGAAGGAGAAGCGTTAACCCCTTCGACGAGGGTGACAGAACTATTCCGTCATCAGTCACGGTTGAGCTGTGCTGATGACGGAATGGTTCCGTCAAGACCACACCCGCGATTGGAATGTTCAGCACAGTGCTGAAATTCCTGTCGCACGGATGTGGTTAAAGGAAGATTTTTATGCTGGAAGGGTGTAGTGCTTAATTTGAGCTGATGGTTGCCGGTGGGGGCCACCGGCATTTATTTTTCCAGCCCGTCCCTTATTTTTCCTCATCAAACATTTCCTGAGAGCAAGAGAGGAAAAAACAAACAAAAGGGAAAGGAGACTGAGAGAAAGGCAGAAACAAAGGGAGAAAGCAGGAACCTGCAAGAGTACAAAAGAGAGGCAGGGAGTGTTGGGTAGTAAATTAAAGAGGCATATGATGAATTCCAGACTACGCAGCCTTGGTATTCGTTGTGCTGTCATGTACTAGTGCTGTCCACAGGCTTCTGAGCTGAGCGTTGGGCCCTGACACTCATTCTTTTGCAAATTAAGCACTTGATGGTGGCCATTAAGTACAAAAGGTTTTCCTTACAGATTGCACGAACCCCACTCAGTGCCTAATTTGTCAAATTAGAAGTGCCTCTGCCCAAAGTTTTCTTCGGAAGCCCGGAGCGGGCTGTATCGAAGGGAGGGGTGCCAAACACCAAGGCTGTGTACTTTTGATTCCACCTCATGCCTTTTTAATTTACTACTAGATACTACCTGCCTTTTTAGCTCACTCTTGCAGGCTAGTTTTTAATGCTGCTCTATCCTTTGTCACCATGTTTCCATCTTTATCTTTCTCCTCCCTTCACCCTTTTGTGTTTTTCTACCTGTTGCTCTGGAACGAAGTTTTTTCAGGAAAAATAAGGGCCCGTCTCCAAAAATGAGTACTGGTTGGCCCCACTTGCAACCACCGGCTACAATTAATTACTGCTTGCACTATGGCGCAAGGGTGTGTGCATTTGTGCACGACAGCCTAAAGTGCTCCAGCACAAGTGTAGAAGAAACCTGGACCATATATTGGCAGATATGGCGCTGTTTTGCTCTCTCCCTTTCACGCAACGCAGATCAGCCTCTTTTGTTGCCGCTCTGAGTTGCATGACTTTTTCATAAATCTGAGCCGTTTGACTCTGCACGGCGGTTCAACTCAGAAGAGTTCTTGCTATTAAACGAGCTGCTGAATAACAAAGTAGCCAGTAAAGCCCCAGCATTAATCAGCCTAGAACTGATTCCGCTACCACACACTGCTCGAGAAGGAATCTAATGAGTTTGCAACCACAGTAAGCTAAGCAAGCCTGCTCTAGCGCACAGCTCACATTCACTACCTGACTGGCTATTAAAAAAAGTAATAGGAAGTGAGTTTTGATTATTTGGACTCGCCACCCCCACCCCAAGGAAGTTCTCTGTGTCGAGTTCCATTATACGGGGCGTCGTGGCTCACGCCTGAAGACATGTAGATGGAATTTTAGAGTTGCACCACTGCTTCTAAGGAAGCAGCAGTGGCTTTCTATACATTATTCTTCATCCATTCATTCACTGCCTCCTTAATGCTGCAATTAAAACAGATGGGCGGGGGGAGGTCATTAGTTGTTGTGATCATTGCATTCCATATCCCCTTAACACCATCTTAATAAATAGCATTTACCACTTCCATGATATTGTACATTTACATGGTCACCGCTCACACTGAATCTAATGCCTAGGTGGAGGATATAAAACCAGAGGAGCTTTTCAGCCTGGGGGGAGTAGGCAGTGTCTCTGTCACCCGATGCTTGGGTCAGGAAGCCTGGAAGGGTTAAATGATTCCCCGACTGATCGCTGTTGATTGCAATAGATATTAATAAGATACAGTTTGTTTGGTCAGATCCTCATTAAAAAGCACAGGAAAAGATGAACGTTCAGAGCAGTCCCCACATTTTGCCTAAGGTAGTTTTTTACTTCCGTCTTAACCACTTTGTGCCTTTTGCAGTTTTATTCCCTAACTGAAAAGGCAAAATATTCCAGAGACTAGTATTCTTACCATGAAAGGACTAAGCCCATCATATCCTGCTTGTTGCCTTTGATGGAAACAACAAGGACATGAGATTACAGAGGGTCACATATTGCTCTGCTGTATATATCTACTTATCCAGTATTAGGTTATCTTTTATAGATTCACATGCCTGAATCATTCCCCGTCGTCGGTATGGGAGACCCCGGTACATAAATAATGTTCCATTAGACATATAGAGTAATAGGCCAAAGGCCCCACATTAGTAACATATCCATTTCCTTTTGTAAAAAGGACCAAACTATAGACAAGAGCCAATCAGCTATCACCTCCCTCTAGAACCCTCCTGGAAGGAGCTCTTGTCCCTCAGATTTTCTGCCACACGTTGTGCTAAGGGAGTCTCCTCTGAGCTCTGTGCAGTTTACTTCTCATCTGGTTTTCCAGTGTTTTTTCTGGCTTTATATTTCATCTCTTGACTGAAGTTCCTTGGTATCCTCATGGCTGAGACACCTAAGAAGAGACTTTTTATGCCCTGTGGTTCCTGGGGGAAAAAGCGACTACATGTAGATGACCAACATCAAGATTGTCTCTACTGCCTCTATCTGGACCATTCTTGTAAAGATTGCAAGGTTATGTCGTACCTTCTCCACAAAAACCCTCAAAGACCGAGCGGGACGCCTTTTAATATGGTTACAAAGGCTGAAGGACAGAGACCAACTGGAGTCTTCAGAGGAGAGTGAGGGCTCTTCAATATCCTCTAAAGTCCCTCAAAAAGACCAAGGGTGGCATCTCCGGGCCCTTCGTCGCAGCCTCCTCAAAAGAAGACACTTAAGAAGTCTTCAGAGGTCCATTCTGAGGCTCTAGCATCAAAGGTGTCCTCTCAGGAAGTTACCACCTTCAAAAAGCCTTCTTCCACTCAGTCGACGACAACGACATCGTCGACGACGACTTCAGCGACAAAGAGATCTGTGTCTACAGCCTTGGGTGTCACTTCGTCGACGACAACTGTCTCCACGTCGATGGCGATGTCGTCATTAACATAGTAGACGACGACTCCATCATCGACGGCAGGTAAGACTGTGTCGACGACGATAAAGATCAAGAAGACACCGTCGACATCGAAGCAGCCGACCGACGGCGCTGCAATCGCCGACGACTGGGTCGTCGACTAGCTCGACGACGAAGACAGTCCCGTCGACATCCACGCCATCGTCGATGAAGGCTCCGTCGACGAAAACCATACCGGCGACGAGTTCTCCATCTGTGATGACGACAGTATACGACGACGGCTTCGTCGCCGATAACTCCATCGACTACGACACCTGTCGACGTTTCACCGTCGACGACCACATCGTCGATTACGACGGATCCAAATCTGAAAAGCACTTATGTGTATTTAAGAATTACGAAGAAAACGTTGACGCCAGCCCTAACATCTCCAAGTAGGGTCCAACCACTGCCTCCAGCATGTCTTCTGGAAGAGGAGGATTCGGATGAGGGCAGATTGTTTCAAAGGGCAGCAACCCCCTCTGAACATAATGTAAAATATCAAGAAAGTTCAGATGAGGAAAACCAGGATCAGGAGGAAGAATATCAACCGCCTCCTCCACCAATGGTTTGACTTCCAACGTTCTTGGTTTCGGATTTGCAATACCTCATTACAGATTACAAACAGAGGTTTCCAACATCTTCTAAACCTCAACCCCCAGCGGTGTCTCCACCACCAAGACCACGGCCTCCACCTTTAAATTTACAGCTGGAGCCTGTCATTTTGCTGCATCCTCCATCTACTAATTCATTAAGGTGCTTTGCAAGTGAACAAGAAATCAAGTACACAGAAGCTCAGACTTTACAGCGAGTTTTTAAACATGATTTTAAAAAGCAAGCTACACACTTAGCGGCGTATTGAGAATCTAATGACTGCAAGGCCAGATAAGCGGGCCGGCAGATTCTCAGGCCCATTTTACGAAGAAGGGGAATGATCCAACGCTTGCGGGGGAGCTCGTAATATCTGCAGAACAAAGTTACATGCATTGTAGACTGGGATGATGTTCCGTCACATGGGCATTTCATTAAATCATGCAACCAGTCATGTTCGTTGGGAAAAGTAACAAGGCGAAAAAAAGTATTAATCGAAACCTAGTCAAAACATATTTTTCATGATTAGTTAGGAAAAATGTTAGGTATGGTTGAATACCAAGAGCCGACTGGACCGATAGGATCTGTACATTTGATGGTTTAATTACTTCTTGGGAAAGACGCAAATCTCTGAGATGGATTAGACAGAGATTTTTCAGGTCTTTCCTGGTGATATCTGCCATTGTCATGGGCTCAGAGAAGTAAATTGTACAGTTCAAATCCTTGAGGAAATTGGAGACGTATAGAAGCCAAGGGATTTTGCTCCAATTTGCCAAGGCTAAGCAGTCGGTTATCAATGAACGGGTTAAATGGCATTGCGTTTTGGACCAAATACGGTGCCACAACAGGATCGGCTGGCATCTGATGTTATCTGCCAGGTAATCGATACCCAGCTCGATGTGGCAGCCGTATGTTGGGGCACTTTGGGGAAGTGCCAATATGTATTTTAAAAACCCGTTTTGAATCTTTTGTAAGTTATCTACAGGAGCATAACCCCAAACCCCTGCGCCGTAAGTTGCTACGCTATGGCATTTAGCGTGGTAGATTTTAAGCAACTCAGCTGGGGCAGGTTTACCCAGTTTCCTCGAAAAGGAAACAAGAGCTGATGTTGCTCTCTGAAAAAGTAACTTTTTACATATCATGGCTTTTTTCTAGGATAATCGGTTGTCCATTAAAATACCTAAATAAGGATATTCCCTGGTGCGTTCCAACCTAACTTGTTCGATGAAGACTGGTTTAGGGTTCTTCGCCTTGGGGCCGATGTGCATAACAAAGGTTTTATTTTTATTCACTTTCAACCCTAAGGTGAGCATAAACTGACAGTATTTATCTAGCTGTCTTTGTAACTGAATTAGTGTTCTTGCTAAAATTACAGAGTCGTCCGCGTAAAGCAGCGCGGGAATAGGGCGGTGATTAATAGATGGAAGGTCCTGAATCCCTTCTAGCATGGCTGCTTCCAGCCCGTTGGTGTAAAGATTAAATAAGAAGGGAGCCAGGACACAACGCTGTCTAACTCCTTTATTTACTGGAAAAGATGGAGATAGTTCGCCGCCAATCCCATATCTCACGCAAGCAGTAGCATCAGAGTAGAGTTCGCAGAGAAATTGGATAAGAGGATTGGCAGAGAATGGACCAGCCTTGAGTGTATCACGCAATCAAATGCTGCGCTGAGATCAACGTAGACTAGGTACAGGCTACCTCTTTTAGCCCCTACATATTTACCAATCAGAAGGGTTAGGTTCAATGCCTGCTCAACAGTACCAAGTCCCTCCTGAAAGCCGTACTGGAGATCTGTCAGGATGTTGTTCATAGACGCCCAATCCTGGAGACGTTCCAAGATCAGCCGGCCAGCAACTTTCCCCAGGGAGTCCAGGAGGGAGATGGGCCTGTAACAAGCTGGATTATTACGTTCGCCCGTCTTAAAAATTGGGAGCAGGATAGAAGAAGACCAAGAATCTATTAGGCCTATTTTTGTAACTGCTGCCATTACCTGGGTGACGAGAGGTGACCAGAGTTCCATGTTATTTACAGAGATATCTAGTGGAACCCCACCCGGGCCGGGGGCCTTACCGGTTTTGGAGGATGACAGCACATTAATGACCTCATTGGGATCAAAATGAAGGTCAATGGGAAATATTTGGTCCCCGGTACGTTCACTTACCGTCTGAACCTCCGTTAAAGTATCTGCGGAGGGGCCACCAAATATCTTTGAAAAGTGAGCCACCCACTCGTCGGCCATCACTGCCACATCTAGGTGTTGGGAAGATGTGGCATCTACCAAAAAGGGTGATTTGACCGTGCGCCAAAACAGAGAGCTGTCTTTGCGTAGGCAGCTCTCGTGTAATTGGGCCCATAGATTTTTCTTTATTTCCTTTTTGCGGTTGTGCTGTGCCAATTTGTAAACCTTTCTAAGTTTAACTATCTCAGCAGGATCTCTGTCTTGGTTGTGGAGGGCTCTTTTTAGATCAGTTAAAGCTTTACGACAGTTTGAGTTAAACCAACCTTTTGTTTCCGTTTTTCTGGATTTATGATTGCGAAACAATTCTGCCCGTATAATTTTGATAATTTCCATAAAGCTAGATATAATCAACTGGGGTGAGGAATCTATTGCCAAACAATTATTCATCCATGGAAGGGCTCTAGATATCACTTTGCCAGTAATTACTTCTGGGTCGACTTTGGACCATTTTACAGAAAAGCCGTTTACTTTATCCATGGACAATGTTTGTTGGTTTAATAAGCTGACCCTAGTTAGCTGAGGTAAAGCATTGTTAATTGACAGGGTGACACTATTAGGAAAATGATCGCTACTAATATCTGAACCTGTTTTAAAAGTTTTCAGTTGACCCTTTAGTATCTGGGAGCATAGAATATAGTCAATGAGACTTGACAGACCCCTTCCATGAAATGTTGGAAGGAATTCAGCGGGTGGATCCACAAGGTCATTTGCATATTCCAACTCCAATGAGAAAAGACACTCGTTCAGGCAGTTACCTAAGTTTGTATGTGTGAAATGGGTCAGGGAGCAACCGTTTTCGTCTTGGAGGCCACAGGTACCATTCTTATGGTTATTGCACAGAGAAACATTGAAATCCCCCCCCCAAATCACATAGCAAGTAAGAGAGGTGTACTTATTCCGTTGTTCTTTTAGATAGGATGTAATTTCCAATAGAGTTTTGACACATTCGGCGGATTGGAGGTTATTATAAAAGTTAACAAAAAAGTACAGTGTACACTTATTAAATGAGACCATTAAAATGTGAAAGTTCTCGCTGGAAAGAAGAACAGTTAAGTTCATGGGTGGTAAATTATTTGAGGTATATACTACTAGACCTCCCTTAGGTCTACCGTAAGTTTTAAGGCTAGCTGTAACATAGTATGTTTTGTAACCCTGAATGTGTATAGGCTCAATGGCCCAGGTTTCCTGTAAGCATACTATTTGGTGTGCACTTACTGTGTCTAGCCATGGTTTGTGGTTTATCTTGGAGCGGAGGCCAGCAACATTCCAAAATAGGACAGAAAGGGTCTGGGTAGAGTTTACCGGGTCATTTATATTAGAGAGGGCGTTGGGAGCTAAAGTACATGACTGTGAATATGAATGTGATATTGAAGGAATGGGATGTAATTCAGAGGGGTCGTCAGGGATGATAGAGTTCTCTAGCAATAAATCTGGGTCTGTTGATCTTGGGGGAACTACCTTCCCAGTGTTACCAGATAACTCGATAAATTTTATTGCAGCTAAAGACATTGATGAATCGGAGGTTGTTTCTACGGAGGAGGAGGGTATTATTAATTTTAGTTCTGTCGTCATATCAAGGATACCATTTGTTGCACATGATCTCGGGGAGCGTGAAGATGATTGTAAGGGTTTAAACTCCGAGAGCTGGGGACCTATGCTTTCCTGTCTAGTACACGATGATGGTCAATCTACCATTTCTAGGCAGTCACATCTATTTGCAAGTGGAATGCCTCTCCAGCCCAAGGGGAGAGCAGGATCTCTACCTCCATATCCGGGCCAGTCGGCCCAGTCTCTTCTCCTGTCCCAGTTTCCTACTTGGGTCCAGTTCCATTCTGGGCCTTCATTATAGCGAGGTGTTGGCGGGTAGAAGTAGGAGAGTCTTTTTGTATCTATCCCGTCGTTTGTTGTTGGCATACCCCAGGAGCAAATGTGCTTAACTGTGAGAGGGTCATCAAAGTTGACAATGACGCAGTCTCCCAGGATTCTTTTCGGCTCTTTGCCTATCCATGGGACCCTGCGGACCATTGAGACTCTTCTAGCAGAGTACGGTGGTAGAGGTCTGTTGATAGACAACCAGTGCAAAACTTTGTTTTTCAAAGACCAGCCTGGTTCTTCCGTATTTGTACTCCGCTCAGGAACCCCAGTCATAATCCCCACATAGGGACTTGCTTCTGGTGGTAGGTGTATTGGGCGTCCACCCCCCCCCCGGACCTGGTGTTGGTATTTTGTACCCCTGGAGGCTTAACTTGGTCGGACGTCTGGGTTGTAGGGGGAGCTGGAGTTTTTGTTGTAACAGGGCCCTTCTTCACAACTGTGGCAGGGGTCTTTTGTTGTACAGATGACACTTCAGTGGCGGGTTTTGTGGCTTGCGCCCCTGCCTTAGTAGTTTTGTTATTTACTTTTTGCACCACTGTTTGTCCAGGACCCGTCCCCTTTTGGGTTTTTGAAGTTGCAGTCAGAGCTGCTATCTGTTTTTCTATCTTTTGGAGGGTCTGTTCAATGGGTTGCATATAGATTTTAATTAATTCCCCTAATCTAGTTAGCAGTTGGTTGTTTATACCGCAGATTTTACACCCTCCACCCGTATTACTGTTTACACTGAGGTTTGCTATATTTGTGGAAAAATTAATTATTTCTGTTGGTGAAGAGATTAACTCTCTCTGTATTGGACCAGCTTGTCCTGAAGGCTGAATAGTAGGTAAGGTTTTATAATTAGGTTGTTTCTTGGGGTGGTTCGCTTTATGCGATTTCTTTGGTTTCTTATGTTTAGGTATCGCTCCCTCCCTTAATCCCCTATTTCCCCTATTTGGTGCTGTGATGGAATCCTCCCGGTTCGGGCTCGCAAAAAGAACAGGGGTTTTCTCTAACAGCATAGATGACTGCGAGTCTGAAAACTCTAAAGATGCTGACAGGTCGACCGTGCATGGCAGTGTGTGTTTCTACATGCACTTCCAGTAGTGATCCGGGTTCCGATAGGCGTGAAGGTGTCTTAGCAACAGCAAGGGAGCCCAACGAGGACCGTTTGGCCATGGCCAAATCCTGCGACACCCTACGTTCTAGCAGGATGATGCCCTGGTCAATTGCCTCGTTAGCCCTAGTGATAAACTGGTCAATTGGGCCAATTATCTGTGCAGCACCTTGTGATGTTTTGCTTCTGTTACTTCTAGTTGTCATGTTGTGATTGGGGGATTATCAAGATTAATACAATATATAAGAAGATGTAGGATAGTATTAGTCCAATGAGGATAGGTAGATAGATTTCACGGTGCAAATGTAAATAAGGTGGCCCAGTCCAGTCTTACCCGGACTATAACGGGCTTAAACAGGCCCGCCCTTGGCCCGGGCTTCACCCCGGGCGCTCCCGCGGAGCGGGTTTCAATGTTGATTTAATACCCTCGTGGTAGCCGTGGGCGGGGCCGAGCAAGCAACGCAGACCAGGTGTTGTTGTCTCGCAGGGACTCCTGGACAACTGAGTCCCTGCGTCGGTTGCTATCCCGCTCGCTCACCCTCCGTGGACCCAGGCACTTGCACAGCCCAATCAGCAACCAAAGGACACCTCCCGGTATCTTAGCAGTCAAAGCGGCACCCGCATAGCGGGTGCTGCGAGGTGTGGGCAAAAATGAAGCAGGGTGCGACCTCCATATGAGCAGCCCCAATCAGGCAGGTTAAACAGTTCCCGTTTTGGAAGAAAAAGTTGGTGGATTTTAAGCCTTGGTAGCCGAGGCGGGGCCGAGCAAGCAACGCAGACCAGGTGTTGTTGTCTCGCAGGGACTCCTGGACAACTTAGTCCCTGCGTCGGTCGCTATCCCGCTCGCTCACCCTCCGTGGACCCAGGCACTTGCACAGCCCAATCAGCAACCAAAGTACACCTCCCGGTATCTTAGCAGTCGAAGCGGCAACCGCGTAGCGGGTGCTGCCAGGTGTGGGCAAAAATGAAGCAGGGTGCGACCTCCGTATGAGCAGCCCCAATCAGGCAGGTTAAACAGTTCCCGTTTTGGAAGGAAAAGTTGGTGGATTTTAAGCCGTGGTAGCCGTGGGCGGGGCCGAGCAAGCAACGCAGACCAGGTGTTGTTGTTTTGCAGAGACTCCTGGACAACTGAGTCCCTGCGTCGGACGCTATCCTACTCGCTCACCCTCCGTGGACCCAGGCACTTGCACAGCCCAATCAGCAACCAAAGGACACCTCCCGGTATCTTAGCAGTCGAAGCGGCACCCGCGTGGCGGGTGCTGCAAGGTGTGGGCAAAAATGAAGCAGGGTGCGACCTCCGTATGAGCAGCCCCAATCAGGCAGGTTAAACAGTTCCCCAAAAGTTACTCAAAAGAGGAGGCAAATAAGATATTGCTTGAAGGCGAACGCTCGGCATCAGAAATAATAGATTGCGCGATGGATATCGCGTCGACTTTTTTTCGTCAGCTGGCTGGCGCGGCAGTGTTGAGACGGCACGGTTGATTGAAGGCAACTTCTTTTCGACCTGAAATTTAAACACAGATCTTGGATATGCCCTATGATGTACAGTTTCTTTTTGGGACAAAAATTGATGAGGATCTCCAAACTATAAAGAAAGATACGGACACAGCCAGAGCGTTGGGAACCCTCCAATTTAAAAACCCTTCCTTTTGTGGATCAAGAGGAAGAGGGCAGTCTTCTTCTAGAGGCGATTACAAATATCTGTCGTCCTACTCTTCTGGTCAACAACATCGTCCATAGTATCAACAACGTAAGCAGCAATCTTCTTATAATAAATCATCCTTTTGTGAAAAAGGTCAAGAAAAAGGCACTGCTCGACGACAATGACCCTTCACTTCAGCCAGTCTCCAGTTCATCTCTGCCCTCAAAAATTGGAGGAAGAATTTCCCATTTTCTAACAAATTGGACGCAAATTACAACGGACCGTTGGGTTCTACAATTTGTTCAATTCGGTCATTCACTGGAATTTGTTCACATCCCTCCTCCAACCCCTCCCTGGCCTATGCTTTACAAAAATCTACGTATACTTCTCTGGGAGATTTCTCTTATGCTCCAGAAGGGAGCGATAGAAAGAGTTCCTCTTTCTCAACGGGGGAAAGGATTTTACTCTCGTTTTTTCTTAATTCAGAAAAAGGAGAAAAAATGAAGACCAATCTTAGACTTGAGATCCCTCAACAATTTCTTGAAAAAGCAGTTGTTTCATATGGTGACAATCGAGGAGGTTCTACAACTTCTAGATGTGGAAGATTACATGGTGTCTTTGGATCTTCAGGATGCTTATTTTCATATCCCTATTCACTGGAATCACAAAAAGTTCCTAAGGTTTGCAGTAGCAGGCAGACACTTTCAGTTCCGCATCCTACCTTTCGGGCTCAAATCAGCACCACGCATCTTTATGAAATGCCTTTCTCCAGTGGCTGCATATCTCAAGCAACGACACCATCAAGTATTTCTATATCTGGATGACTGGCTAATCATGGCTAATCAAGGCTCCATCCATAGAAGACGCGTTCAGGTCTTCCAACGCTTGTCTACAGCTTTTCAATCGTCTGGGACTCACACTCAATCGGGACAAATCAGTCCTTCTATCTTCTCAGCGTATAAGTTTCCTAGGCCCTACCCTCGACACAAGGCAAAAGAAAGCTTTTCCATCTCAGGAAAGAAAGGACAAGCTGCAGTCACTGGCTATTCTCATAACTTCCAAAAGGTCCCTGACAGTTCACCTCTTCAAGTCCCTACTCGGGATGATGTCATCATGTATCTTACTAGTTCCACACTGCAGTGTCCGCATGCACCCTCTCCAAGAAGCGCTCTTAGCGCGATGGGTACAATGCACAGGTTCATTCAACGACATTATTCGAATGACCCCTCAGATGTTCAAGGCTCTGCAATGGTGGACTTGTCCTCAGAACCTTTCTCAAGGCTGGCCTTTCTTGCTTCCAGCTTCGCCGCATATCATCACAACAGACGCCTCACTGGGAGGTTGGGAAGCTTTCCTCCAAGAACTGCAGATAAGTGGGAAATGGTCCCCTGTTGAGAAAGAGTTTCATATAAATCTCCTCGAACTGCGAGTGTTCTTCCTTGCCCTTCAGGCTTTTCTTCCAAGAATCAGGAATTCTCTAGTGCTTGTGCGTATGGACAATAGCACGACAATGCACTATCTCAACAAGCAGGGAGGGGCTCGCTCACTACCACTCTCTCGTGAATCGCAAAAAATATGGAACTAGTTGATCCTGCACAATATCTCCCTTCGGGTGGAGTATGTCCCAGGAACGGACAACGTTCTGGCCGATTCACTAAGCAGGCAACACACAACGTGTCACGAGTGGGAATTGGACCAGGGGATCCTCCACCAAATATTCTAACGATGGGGCACTCCTCTCATAGACCTATTCGCTACAAGTCAGAACGCCAAATGCCAACACTTCGCAAGCTGGCATCCCCAGAAGGGAGCTCTAGGGAATACATTTCCGATTGCATGGTGCAACGTCGTTACATGCTCGTTTCCAATGATTCCTCAGGAAATTGAAAGTGGAGCCTTACACTCTCATTCTAATAGCCCAAGCTTGGCCGCGCCAACATTGGTTCACAGAGCTTCACCTTCTCTCGCTGGAACCTCGAATATGGTTGAAGCAGTTTCCTTCTCTCCTCACGATGAACCACCAGCAAGTCCAGCATCCGGATCCGGCATCTCTCAGGTTATCCGCCTGGCTCCTGAGTTCAAAGAGTTTCAGAATTTAAATATTCCACCGGATTGTAGGGCCATTCTAGCTCGGGCGCGAGCAGACAGTACTAACAAGACATATTCTTTAAAGTGGAAGAGGTTTTGCATTTGGTGTAAAACTCAGAAAATACATCCTTTTTCTTCTTCTCCAGTTCAAATATTGCCTAAACTTCTCCATTTGGCGAACTCAGGACTGGCTCATGCTTCCATCAGGGTTCACTTGGCGGTAATATACCGTTTCAGACGGTCTTCTGCTGGCCCTTCTCTCTGGTCTGACAGATTGATCAAACAGTTTCTTAGAGGCCTCTTCAGGACTTTTCCTCCGGTGAAGACTTTACCTCCTACTTGGCAGCTCAACACAGTTCTTAACCCCTTCGCTGCTCATGACGAGCTCAGCTCGTCATGCAGTACACTGCTCGTATGCTTATGACGAGCTGAGCTCGTCATGAATAATGGGATTCATGGATCTGCAGCACAGGAGGGGAATTGCCTTAGCAGTTAAGGTGTTAATCTGCTCATGAAACATCCCTTTTAGCCGATACACAGAGCTGTTCTCAAGTATCTCTCTTGGAGAACGGCACTCCTTCTCGCCCTTACTTCACCAAGACAAGTAAGTGTGCTCCAGGCTTTCTCAATTCAAGACCCTTTCTTGCAATTCAAACAAGACAGAGTGCTATTACAAACAAACCCAAATTTTGTACCAAAAGTCCCGTCGGACTTCCATCTCAAACGAAACTGTAGTCTTAAGCTCGTTCCTTCTAAATCCTCAAACTATGGCAAAATAACTCTACATTCTCTGGATCTTAAACACTGCCTAAAGTTTTATATTGAGAAGACAAAGACCTTCCGCAAATCCAACCAACTCTTTGTGACCTACAGTAGACCTAGAAAAGGCCTTCCACTCACTAAACAAAGTATTTCTCGCTGGATCTCTGCAGCTATGTCAGGCGGGGCAGCCCCTGCAATCTAAAGTACGGGCCAATTCTACTAGAGCAATGTCTACATCCATGGCGCTCTTCGCAGGTGTGCTGATCATAGACATTTGCAGAGCGGCAATGTGGAAGACGCCGTATACATTCACCAAGCATTACTGCTTGGATACAGAACTCATGAAGGATGCTGCAGTGAAGAAGAAGTATGTTACTTTATTGTGCATGGTTATTTAAAACATTTACAATATTGAAAAAAGGAAATTCAATTCATAAAACGTAGATCAAATTTAAACTTGTTAAAACAAGAGTTACGTCCATAAAACACGAGAAACAAGAATACAAGGTGAAATAGCAGCAACACAATTAACCGCATCGCTGCGGCGGCTTTTCCCGCTGTGCGCGGCATTTTCAAAAATCCCGCGTAACGTGACAAAGCCAGCTCGTCATCCGCGCAGCGCAGGTAACGCCCATGACGAGCTGGCTTTGTCATTAGCGTCGAAGGGGTTAAAGGAAGCTTAACATCTTGTTGAACGGTCTAATTATCTTAAAAACAATTTAAAAACTAGATTCTTCTTCACTGCCAGCCAAGGGGAGATAAAAAAGGCCAGAGTACGGAGAAAAATAGTTAAATTATAATAACAGTTCGGGATGTCCCTATTGTGTGCTCAATACTAGTCAGTGTAAGGGAAGGTCAAAGGTGTCACTCTAGAGGTTGGTCTTCTGGGGTACCGTTGAACTCATCCGTCGGACCATTTACGGTACTACTCTATTTGTTTGGTTCCCTCAAAGTTTTGAAGCGGGCCTCGGCTGTTTCAAGAAATGTTACCATGCAGCAGCTCAGTTGGGTGTCATCCCCTTTGAAGCAGGCTAGTACTGCTTGCCTGCAGGTCCGTATCATGCGGAAATTTAAAAGGGGACGCAGGAAGACGCGTCGATCTTGGGTGAGCTCGGTACAGGTAGTGATCAAATAGGCTATGTTTTCCTTGCCATTTTCGCAAAGTCGGCATATTGTTGGTGAGTGTGGCCGTAGCCATAGAGGTAGATAGGCCGCTGATGGCAGTAGCCCTGAGCGAAATTTCAAGAATTTTTCTTTTATTTTTTTACTAAAACCTATCTGCAGATAGGTTTGAGGCGAGGGAGTGATGTACGATTGAACTGTAAGCCAGCCATGGGCCCGCTGCATGCCAGCTCTTCTTTTTGTAACCCGAACTCTAGTCTCATTTGGGCAGGCGATGAATACCTAGGAAGGCCGAAGATCATGCCTAGTGCTTTTGCCACTGTTCTGTCTAATAGAGGAGCGTCCATCCCTCTCATGGCTTCACTGTCATAAGTGATGGCTGGGATTAGCTTTGCCTGTATTACCTTTATAAGTGGAAGTAAGCTTGGGCTAGAAACTGTGTTTTTTAAGTTTCTGAGTGCCGCAGCAGCGGTTAATCCTCTCCTTTTTATGTCTTCGCGTTGCGGCGTAAAGTTGCCTTTGCGGTCTATGATGACCCCCAAGTATCGATATTCGCAAACCTTTTCTAGCTTTCTGGATGGCAAAAGCCAGTTTTTTGAAGCTTTCTTTTTAGAAAGATTGATACACATAACTTTTGATTTTTCACGGTTGATGGTAAGTCTATTAGCAGCGGAATATCTTGAGGTAATATCCAACAGCCGCTGGAGGCCGACCGGGGTCCGGCTGATAAGTAACAAGTCGTCTGCATAGAATACGTTTGAAATCTGTGAGCCCCATAGCTTTGGGGCGTGCGAATTGCAATCGTTCAACAGTGTGGATAGATCTCCCATAAAAAGATAAAAAAGTATTGGGGCAAGTACACAGCCCTGTTTTACTCCTGTGTAAGTTGGAATCTTTCTTGAAAGATAATCGCCGGTGCCCAGCCTAACTTGCACCGAATGTCTCGCTATGTAGGAGAATTAATTGATTTAAAAGCAGCGGGGGAATGTTCAGCTTGTGTAGCTTTTCCCACAGAAGGTTTCTGTCGATATGGTTGAAAGCCGAGCTATAATCAATATAGCACAGGTAGAGTGGATGGTTCGCTTCATGGGCTGCGTCAATTAGTAAAGAAAGTGCTAATATATTAGAAGTTGTGCCCATACCTTTTCAAAAACCTGTTTGGCTGTATGGGATTGCTGAGACATCAGCTGCCCAGGATGACAGTTCCTCTAGAAGCAGGCCCGCAAAGTGTTTTGCCTCGTTATCGAGCAGAGCCACTAGCCGATAATATTTTGGGTCACTTTGGTCTTCCTTTTTGAAATAATGGCTCCCCTCCATGATGATGGGATTAATGATGTCTGCAGAATCTTGACAAATATTGGTTTGAGGGCGGCTGCCCAAAACTCGGGATCTTGCTTGAACAGTATGGGTGGGATCCCATGAAGGATGCTGCAGTGGGACAAGCAGTACTTTGTCATCTATTTCAATAGAGGTGAGCCTTCTTTTCATCCAACCATCCTTTCTATTATACGCACAATTCTCTATTGTACTTATTGATGGCATCTTTGCTTATATTTTGATATTTTCTATTTGTCGCATTGATATGTGATTATCTTGTTGATTTGTATATGCAGTACTACCCGAAATGTGCTTATTGTTGCTTACTACTATGATTCAGGCATGTGAATCTATGAAAGATACCATAATACTGGATAAGAAATGCGTTACTTTCCTGTAACTGCAGTTATCCTGTATTGGTATCTTTTATAGATTCACATGCAATCCTCCCGCCTCCCCTGGAAGGACTCTAATTCTCTCAGTAGTACGCCTACTTAGCATGGTGCTTACGAACATCTGAGTGACAAGAGCTCCTTCCAGGAGGGTTCTAGAGGGAGGTGATAGTTGATTGGCTCTTCTCTAGAGTTTGGTCCTTTTTACAAAAGGACATGGATATGTTACTAATGTGGGGCCTTTGGCCTATTACTCTATATGTCTAATGGGACATTACTTTATTTATGTACCGGGTACTCCCATCCCGACGACGGGGAATTATACCAATACTGGATAACTGCAGTTACAGGTAAGTAACGCATTTCATATGGCACATTGCTTCCAGTGCACAGTCACTACACATTCAGCTGGTGTCAGGTTTTCTTGAAGACCCCTACTGAATGTTCTCACTTATTTGGCCACTGAGCACAACCATCTCATTGACATTCTATGAAAAGGCAACCACCTATGGCTAAAAGAGATGAAGTTATATTAAACTTTGGACAGCTGTGTTGTTCTTAGCCCCTTACTAGAAGTAGAACAGCAGTGTCTTTGTATGTCAGCAGCACGGATAAAAAAGAAAATAGCAGGTAGAAAGTATTAGTTAACACAAGGAGATGATGGACGGAGCGCTGAAACTTTTCAGACACTCACCCCCAGTCACAGATCTGGGTTGAATCCATCATCGTGCTTTAGCTCACTTCGCCACCCCAGTTCAGATACAGCTATATGCAAATCAGTCTTGACCCTGTGCCTCATGGAAACAGTCCAGCCCGAACTGCCAAGCCAGGTCTTCCCTGAACTGGAAACAAGCATCCTGGGACCGGTTTCGGGCTAACAGCTCTCATCACACAGGCTAGCTTGAATCCAGTGGCAAAGCGAGCAAGGGACCACGTGTGGGTATACCCTGCCAACTTAAAGTGAACACAGCAAACACATATCCTTGTGTTTAGAAAGTATTAGTTAACCAGCAGACATGTCAAGCAGGCCCACTAATTCCTGAGGTGCCCATCTCCTTGAGAAGTAAGATGGTGGAGGGGGAAAAATCAGTTGGATGGTTAGGAGAGTTTGGATGTACGAGGAGGTTATATAGGAAAATGTAGTTCCACCCACAAGTGCCATCTCCGTGCTGTGTTCAATGTCCAGTACAACACAACAACTGAAAGCAGGATAACCTGTGGTCCCACATCAGAAGACTTCACAAAATAATTATTCTTGTTTTCTGAAATGCACTCTGGCCAGGCACAACACTGAAAGGACAGAAGAATGACAAGAGGAGGAAGACAGCAGTTTAGGGCTGTGGGCCAGTTTGGATCCCCTAACCGCGGCTTCTTGTCTCCCTTTTTGACGATGGTCCCATCGTTGACTCCATCGGCGATGACCCTGTCATCGACGATGATCCCACTGACAAAGACCCTGTCAACGATAATTACCTCAATGAGGACTCTGCATCCCAGGCCTTAGCAAGACAGCCGCCTCAGATAAGTTTTTCCTTCATGCTTTAGAAAGTTAAGATACCAGGGAACCCCTTTTAGGCCACACACTTGCTTCGAAGATGAAAACAGAAAGGTGACCAGGCATGTAGAATATCTGCTGATCTTTCAGTGTCTCAGTATTTGTCTGTGACAGATGTTATTATCTGTCAAGTATACCTTGAAGTATACTTGACAGATAATTAATGAACTCCACTAAAGAACTATGCTATTGTTGCCTTTACTATTAACAGAGATATGCATTCACATTGTAAGCATCTAGTCAGCAGACAAGACAGATTCCCATCTGGTAAGAATGTCCAGTAAGAGTGGGTAGGCTGTGCTGCAAGTTTTAGTCACTTATGAGTCCTGGAACTATTGCGAGTGACGGAGGAGGCTCATGGCCTTCCTTCAATCTGTGGGTTCCTCGGGTTTTACCACTAGCCATGCCTTAGCTGGTTGATCTTTAATTTCGCCCCACTAAAACTTCAGCTTTCTCGCCCTTCAGGTACAAGCTGTCGTAGTCATATAGGGACCCTCCGACACAACGGCCCCTGCCAAGAGCGAATCTTAACATTCTCTGATATAATGTCAGAAATTCGAGTAGCAGGTTGGATTTCGTCCTCCCAAGTGGCCAGGCCCCAGAGATTCCTCTGCATGCCTGACAAGACACCCAAAACCCGATTCTGTAATTTCTAAAATTTCACAACGTAGATCCAAAAAACCCATTCCACTCTTACATCTGCACCACAGGACAAATAAGGGTACAGTTTAGACAACATCGGCAAGAGGTTTTCCACCATGTATCCCATCACAGTTCGTGCGGCCAACTCCCTGGCAATTCTGCACTGCTAGGACCCACAGATGTGGTCAGATATTAGATCCATCATTGACCTCATCCCAGAAGACAAAAGACCTGAAGCCAAGAAGATCTTACAGGAGGGTGAGAGCACCACCTCCGAGATTATAGATTGCGCCATGGACATCACCTTCACAAGCTTCTGTCAATTGGCAGGCGCAACCAGTTTTAAGGCCCACAGGATGGCTTAAACAACCTCTTTTAGGCCCGAAGGCCAATCTAAGATACTTGACATGGGGTATGATGGGGACACATTTGGCAAGCACATTGATGACACTCATCTGCCATTAAGATGGATACTAGCACAGCCAAATCCATTGGCACCCTCCAGTACAGCAAGTTGCCCTTTCGGGGGGTGCATGTGCGAGGTGTCTCAACCTACAGAGGTGGCTACCACCGCTCCCAGCAATACCAATCCTACTAGCCCCAATACAGGTCTGCGTGCCAACAGCAAACACACTTTCAACCATCCCCAGTGAGTTTCTATAAGCAAGATCCCTGCAGAAAGCCACTACCTCAGAGCCGGGACACAGGTTGTCAACAGTGACCTTATTGAGGTACCAGCTACACCACCGTCTTCTCACCCCCTAGGTGCGAATAACTCCAATTTCCTCCATCACTGGAAAAGCATCACCTCAGACAGATGGGTATTGGACCAAGTCACCTATGGCCATACCGGGGAGTTTACGGAAACACCATCAAACACTCCGCCGGGGAAGCGCAACCCCCTCATATTCACTTATTAAGATAGGAGGTCCTCATGATGCTTGCCAAGGGAGCAATAGAGAAGGCTCTGGTTGCTCAAAAGGGAAGAGGATTCTACTCCTGTTTTTCCTAATACAAAGAAATCAGAGGAATGGAGATGAATCCTAGATTTCAGGAAGCTAAACAAATTCCTCCGCAAGCAATCCTTTCGGATGATTTCTCTCTCCGACATCCATCACATCCTGAACAGTGTTCAAGTCGCTACTAGGCATGATTTCTTGAGCAATCAACCTAGTTCCGCAGGCATGCCTGTAGATAAGACCATGCAGGACGAACTGCCGCTCTAATGGGTATCAATCAGAAGGGTCTTAGAAGATTTGATAATCATAACCTCAAGGATGATAGACACGCTAGTGTGGTGGTCTCATAGACCTCAACTATCACAAGGCCTCACGTGTCTGCAATCGGTACTCAATTTCGTCTTCACCAAGGATGATTCGCTAGAAGGGTGGGGAGGCAACTGGCAGGACCTACAGATCCAAGGAAAGTGGTTGACTCGTCAAAAGGCTATGCACATTAACAGCCTGGAACTGAAAGCTTTTTTTCTCACCCAGATGGCCTTTCTTCCTAGGATAGCAGGATCCTCAGTACTGGTCCGTATGGACAATTCGACCAGCATGTTTTAAATTAACAAGCAAGGGGTACTAAATCTCTCACACTGTCTGACGAACCCCATTAGCTTTGGAGTTGGCTCATGGCCCACAAGATATCCCTGAAGACCAGACATGAGTCTGGAGTACACCACAACCTGGCTGACACCAAAGACAGTTGCCACAAGTGGGAACTGGACCATCTACAGCTGGACACAATCTTCTCACTGTGGGGGAACGAGCACTGGATCTCCGCGACAAACAACAACATCAAATCCCAGTTCAACACAGGTCTATATCCCCTCCCAGGATCGTGGGGAAATGCCCTTTCGATGAGATTGTCCGGAATGTATGCATACGCTTCCCCCCTCTACCCACTAATTCCCAATGCTCTCAACAAGATGAAAGCAGAACACTGTCCCCTCATTTTGATCGCTCCCAAGTGGCCCAGGCAGCAGTGGTTTACGGAACTACTCATCTTCCTGTCATAGATCAGTCCCATATGGCTTTCAACAACGCAAATGCTCCTGACGATGAACCAGGGCCAGATATTACATCCACAGCCAGCCTCTTTCCACTTGCAATCATGGCACCTGAGTTCTATGAGTTCTGAGACTTGAAGATCTCTCAGGAATGCAGAGACATTGGGGACGTGGCTGACTGCTGAGGAAGATGACCGCTTCTTAGAGCGGCTCTGTAACCCTGCTACCTCATCCCCTGAAATACAGCAAACAATCTGCCCCCTAGCCGTGACCCAACCCACTACAAGGTCTGCAGGCTTTCGGGATGCCATATAAATCCTTGCCCGACCGCAGATTGTGTAGTATTGAATGAGGCCTGTACAGCGGGGAGGAGCCCTTTAATAATAATAATAATAATAATAATAATAATAATAAAGCACCTGGTTACACCGACAGGTGTGTCCCCGCACTAGGAAAACAGCTACATGTGGGGCTGGGAAAAGGTAGGCGCAGCTCACATCTGGTAAAGCCATGTGAGTATCGTCGATGAAATAAACAGCAAGCAGACAGGAACAAAGTTGAGAAGGATTTTATTGTAACCTTTAAGTAAGAGACCTCATCCTCCAAAGTCCAGCATACAACTGACTTCAGTTTGAGACCAAACATTCTATGAAAGCTACATTCTACAGTGGAACATAATACAAGTGCATGAGCCAAGGAAGACAACTAGAAAGGTTGACTCAGCTTAAGCTGAGAACACTACAACACCTCCCTCTTATCACCAACAGAACAACATAGGTAAAAAGAGAAATGAACATGTCAAACAAAATCTTTCAAACGAGAAGGAGCAGATCTTTCTCTTTCTGATCTTCTCACAGTGTTATCTGGCAAAGACGTGGAAGGAAGAGAGGCATTTAGATCAACATCATTAGAACAGCATTTGGCAACTCTATTGAGGTTCCAAACCTTACAATCCTGCGTTCCAACAGCATTACCTAACAGTTTGATAACTTTGGTAGGTTGACTATATTTAGAAACACCAAATTTGCTCTCAGGTAATTTTATCCTCACCATCTCTCTACATTTATGACAGTTTTCTTTACAGCTTTCCTTACATCATACACACTCTTCCTCCTATCCATTTCTTCAATCTCCCTTTCTCTCCAACCGGCTGTGTTGTCATCTAAACCAGCAACACCAGAAAGTTTTGCAGAGATCCAAGAAGGTTTGAGATGAGTACAGGCCGACCTTCCTTTGAACAAGGTAAAAGGATTTACACCAGTTGAGGAATGCGCTGTGAACCTATACTCACAACCTTTTTTTTTTAATAGCTTCTTCCCAGTCAAAACTGGACACAAGAGCAAGTTGCATGGCTTCCTTAAGGACTCTGATGAACCTATCAACAACACCATTACTTTCAGGGTGATAAAGAGATGCACGTTTAAGCACAATTACTCTTTCATCCAAAAAACGCTCAACAACACCTGAAGTGAACTGTACACCATTATCCGTTAGTACTGAGCTTGGCAAACCCTCATACGCGAACAAGTCATCCAGAAAAGAAATTACTAAAGAAGAATCTACTTGATTGACTATTTTAATGAAAGGCCACCTGGAAAACATGTCAACACACACCAACACATACTTATCCAGACTCTTAACCTTGACAGGTCCTAAGATATCTACAGAAATATCCACCCAAGGTCCTGTGGACTGTTTCCTGAGAACCATTGGTTGAGTCTTACATTTGAGTATTTTGTCACTTACAGAGCACTGGACACAATCCCGCACAGATCTCTCAATTTGAGTGTCCATAGCAGGCCACCAATACACTTCTCTGACCCTTTCCTTTGTCTTGGCAATCCCCATATGGCTAGAGTGAGCATTTTCAATTATTTTAGGTCTCAAACTTGTAGGAGGAACAAGTCTGCTTCCTCTCACCAACAACCCATTGAGCAAGGACAATTGTTCTCTAACACACCAAAATCCCTTAATCTCTTCATTGCACTCTTTCTTCTCACACCAACCATCACGTACAAAGACCATCACACGCTGCAAACTGGACTCAGTCTCCAACTCGGTTACCCATTCAGTCTCTGTGATAACGCCTCCCGTAACAACACATACTTTAAAATCTTCAGAAGTGTCTTCACCAAGAAGAGAAACATCCTCCTCATGCTCAGAGATAGAGTCACCACCCAGTCTGGATAAACAATCCGCCAGTATGTTGCTAGAACCAGGCAAATAAGAAATAGTAATTTTGAAGTCCTGCAGTGCAACTACTCACTTCCTTATTCTGTGAGAAACACAGTCAATCCCTTTACTCTCAAATACTTCTTTAAGAGGTTTATGGTCTGAAAAGACAGAGAACTTCTTACCCCACAGACATTTTTTGAGTTTGCGAGCTGCCCAATAAACGGCGAGAGCCTCTTTTTCAACGACTGAGTAGTTGCACTCAGCCCCTCTTAGAGGCCTCGATATAAACAAGATGGTGTTGTCAATCTTTTCTCCTTGTTGCAAAAGAACAGTGCCAATACCCTTGCAACTGGCATCCGTCATAATATATGAGTCTTTGGTAGGGTCAAAACTAGAAAGATTTTGAGCATGATTGAGACAATTTTTGATTAGATCATATTCAGCACAACAGCCTTTGTCCCAGACAAACTCCTGTCCCTTCTTTAGTAAGGTTCTCATTCTCTTAGTTTTCTGGGCAAATCCTGGAACAAATGTATTATAAAACTCAGCCATGCCAAGATATTTTACCAATTCATCCTTATTCTCGAGATATTTAAGATTGATAATCGCTTCCACCAGAGACGGCTTAGGCTTGATGCCAGCCCCAGAAATCAAATGGCCAAGATATTCTATAGTATCCACGTCAAATTTGCACTTGTCTAGCCTAGGAGTAAGACCTGCGTCTTGTAACCTACTCAAAACTTCACACACTCTATCATCATGCTCTCTGAGAGTTACACCATGCACTAGAACGTCGTCTTGGTAGACCTTAACCCCACGAAGACCAACCAAAATGTTCTCCATCACTCTTTGGAACACAGAGGCGGCTGAAAGCAATCCAAAAGGCATCCTTAGAAACTTATAGGTGCCAAAGGGAGTGATGAAAGTGGTGAAGTCTTGACAAGAGGGGTGAAGCCTGACCTGATGAGAAGCAGAGAAAAGATCTAATGAGGAGAAGTTCTCAGCCCCATCCAAGGAAGACAACATATCTGTAATATTGGGAAGTGGGTAATGATCAACTACCACAGCCTTATTGAGTTTTCTCATATCGATTCATAATCTTGCCTCACCGTTAGGCTTACGGGCCATCACCACTGGAGAAACCCATTCTGTGGCTTCAACCTCTTGTATAACATCATTTGTTATCAACTAGTCCAACTCAGCCTTCATCTTGTCCTTAACCAGCAGTGGAACATTTCTGACCTTGGCAATCTTGGGTATGGGTATAGAGTCCTTCTTTAGATTAATAAGATGCAGGTATTTCTTAAGGCAGCCAAGTTTCTTGTCGAAAACATTCGGAAATCTTTTAACCCAATCACCATGTTCTGACACCACAGATACACGAGGAAGATCTCTCAGACGTACAGCAGGAACTTCGTTGGGGTCAAGATAGACCCCAAGGTCTCTCTGATGCGCCCAACTGATAAGGGAATCCCCCTTCATTGATAAATACATTTTTCCAGCCGCGATCCTTCCTTAGAAGTCAATTGTGCCCATAAAACAACCTAAGAGATTGATTATCTGACCACCATAACCCCTGGGAACAATGTCAGGTTTGAGTAGTTTGACTTTGTTTACTAATTATTTCTCAAAGAAGGACCTAGGTATTAGTGTGAGTTTGGCACCAGAGTCAAATAACATATCCACAAAAGAGCCATTAATTAGAACTTTCTCTATTGGTCCATCCACTTTAAAGTCATCAACTTGACATACCACAGATTCATCCTCACTGTGATCATATATATCCACCTCCCTCACCTTTCTTTGAGTTTTGTTGGATCTACAACACCTAGAAAATTGCCCCTTTCTCTTACAAAAGGAACAGATTGCTTTCCAGCCGGGACAATACTTCGCATTAGCCAAGTGACCAGTGTTGCCACACCGAAAGCATTTGAAGGTAGAGGGTTTGGTAGTAGGGTTTGAACTCTTGTTGTTACAAGGTTTCCTGATTCAGGAAGAGATGTTTTGTGTGGAAGAACTGAGGCGTAGGCTTTAATTTCTTTAACCTCAGTTGAATTCTTTTTCTCATCAATGTTATTCTTGCGAATTACTTCAGAACAGGTGTTGGAATGCTCATGCAATTTGAGAGCAGTTATTACTTCTTGAAGTGTAGGATTGTCTTTCTGCCACAAACTGTCCTTGCCTTTTTCTAGAGATGAACCAAGCATGAGCTGATCTCTAAGTCGCTCATCCAGGGTACCTCCAAAAGTACACGTCGAAGCCAGTTTGCGTAGGACAGTGACATATTGTTCTACGGATTCATCCTGCCTCTGCATTCTCCTTCCAAAATGAAAGCGTTCTAACACCATGCTCAACTTGGGAAGATAATGCAGATCCATTTTCTTAATACATATTTCGTAATCATTAAGTGACCCCCCTTCGGCATCAGATAAATCAGGAAGGTTCCCAAAGACATCTTGTCCCTCTGAGCCTAAACAGTGCATAAATAATGAAGATTTTCTCTCCGCACTCAAAGAGGTGCCACATACCCTTGCATAATGAGAGAAGACTTTTTTCCACCTGAGCCAAGGTATGGGTGGATCTCCAGGCTCAGACAGAAACAATGGTGGGGCTGTAACGTTTTGCATGGTTAAGAGTAAAAGAGAATGTATAAATAAAGTAATAATAAAAATGTGTGGTGTTTACCTGGTTGAGGTAAATGAAAGTATGACACAACTGTAGGAAGAAAATGAGGTTATGGCATGCAAAACACAGAATAAAATGATTTTAAACACACTATAGAAAAAAAAGGCTCAGGCAAGTAAAAAAAACAAGTTCAGCTAAAGGCAAGCAAGAAGGGCGTTCAGGCAATGATCTGCTAAGTACTGAGCAGATCAGTGTGGGAGAAAGGAAGGAACCTCTTTTGCTTTAAAACGTTGTGCTAGAGAAGCCCTAGACCCTCGAAGGCAAACTTAGGAAAGTTGCCAGGATCTGTGAGCGTGAAAAGGCTGTGCTGATCAGCGTGGAAGGAAAGCACAGATTTAAAGACAACTGGTGCAGTTGAGAATGTCAAAATAAGCTGTGCCAATCAGCGTTACTAGAGCAAAAACATTGACTTGATCAGCATTCTGAAAAGCTGTGCCAATCAGCGTGGAGGGGTGAGCTGTGCAGAACAGCGTAAGTAAGAAACAAAGACTAAATCTCACTTGATAATGTAGGGACGTCGTAGGCTGACGGCGCTGCGTGAGATGAAGCAGGGATGCAGCACTCGGCAGTCGGATAAGCTGTGCTGGACAGCGTCGCGTTAAGAGCAAGATGACGCTTAGCGTAGTGATGTAAGCGCGCTGCGCGCAACGTCAGCGCGCAGGATGAGGATGCGCTACGTCAGGCGCATCGGTGCTGGTAACCCGGAATGTTAGATAACGCGCTCCTCTCAGTGCGTCAGAGATGGTGTGCTCGTGGAATTTACACGTCGCTCCAGGAAAAGCTGACGCTGCTGCAGACACGACAGGTTGCTAGGAGCTCGGCCAACGCTTGTTGTGGCCGAGACCGCTGGTAAGGGGCAATTCACATCCAAATGTTTGTAGAATGATCTGCAAACAAGGAAATACCGCTTCCAGTCCATGAAATGAGAGACCATCCAGTAGAGAGTGACACCGCTTTCAGTCCATGAAAAGAGACACGATCTAGTAGAAAGCAACCCATGTAGAAAATAGATTCCAAGGTAGAAACAGGAAATACAATCCTGAAGCAGAGGTGCATTGGCCCTTTGTAAAAAGTAAAGTGTCCAGAGAGGGTAGGAGGCAAGTTTAGAGGCAATCCATTTAAAGATAAAATAAATGCCAAAAATGACGAGCTCAGTTGAGGTCTATATGCGTGGGTGAAGTCCAATCGTCGCCAAAATTAGGTTTGGTCGATGAAATAAACAGCAAGCAGTTCAGAAACAAGGGGGCTACAGAATAATTTGGTGCATTTTTTAGACTAAGTACGCCGTTTCAGAATTGGGAACAGACAAAAAACAGAAAGACCAGACGGGGGGGGGGGGGGGGGGGGGGGGGGGCGCAGGCGCAAAAACCGATGCAAAAGCAGGAGTCCAGACCCGGTATCAGAGAAAGCAAATGAACAAACAGTAACAATGGAAGTAGAGGGGAATGATGCACATGATGAGACTATACAGGAAGAGGTTAATTTGGTGGTAAACTTGTCAAACTATGTATTAAATCAAGATGAACTGTCTGCTATGAATAAGGGCTTAAGTTTTTGTCCAGTAAATAGAGGCAATTTTCCAGACATACATGTTGATCTGTTTAAATTTTCAAGATTGGCGAAACTTAAATGTCACTTTGCATTTGAATAAGGTCAATAAAAATGTTGAACAAAGATCTGTGGTTTCTTCAGATTTATCGGTGTCAGCTGTGGAAAATGTGTCTTTGCTACTGTCTATCATGGAGGGGGACTCTCAGACTGTGGAACAGACCATGAAAGACATGGGTATGGAACAGGACTACACACTGGATAGTGGTCTACACCCCAGTAGCAAGTTTATCCCACAGGGAGCCCATCTAAATAGTATTGACGTCTTCCACCAACAAGTTACACTAAGTCTGCACGAACTGGAAGATAAATTACTTACCTCTAACAAATGCTATAGGTATGAAAATCTTAACAAAAGAGAAAGGATATTGTTAGAAAAGATCAGGAACCATAAAGATTTAATAATCCGGGAGGCAGATAAAGGGGGAAACATTGTCCTCATGAACAGGAAGGACTATGAGTTGGAGGTATATAGACAACTATCTGTGGAAACATGCTATAACAAATTAACATCTAACTCCTATGCAAATGCATCTGCATCAATCAAAGATCAGTTAAGCCGGGGGCGCTAGAGGGCGCACTGCGGGATGGTTGACTAATCGGTCAGCTCCGCCGGACGGGTGCAAGTAAAAGCGGATTTTCACCCCAACAAATACCCCCTGAGTGACGAAAAGGGTACCATTGGGAATCGGACCATGCCGAGCATACAATAGCAGTATGGGAACTCCTGCTTCACAGTCGGCATTGGGCGAAAAGGTGAAATAACGGAGTGGAGGTGAGGAGCGAATCAAGAGGGCCGCCCCCGACGGTCGGCTCTGATGGACATTACTCTGCAAACACTAAAGGAAACTGTGTGATGAGCCGACAGTACAAAGACCGCGTATCACCGGGACCGAGGGAAGCCGAAACGGTAACGTGCACTCTGGCGGGAGGAGTCAGCAGAGTGAGTTAAGGGGTTGCGTTCCACGGAGAAAAACATGGCGGCAATAATGGAACGCATCCCTTACGCGGCGCAGCTGTACCACTACGGGGCCGCATGAAGGCAGGGCGACTCCCGACAATCTGGAAAGAAGAGCGAATGTGGTGGCCTGAACGGGTGGGGCATCTCGTACTTGCAAAGAACTCCTGCTCGCTCGGAGGACGAGCTACCACAACTACGGAAACGGGAAGAATCCAAAAATAAAATGGCGCTCACACCTACATGACGGAGCCGAGTGCACAACCAGCCAAGCTGACTGCCGAAGGAAACCGAGAGTAGCCCGCTAAAACATATGCACCAGACAAAGGGGATGCAGAGCAGAAGAGGCGGATTGCAGTACAACTCCTCACTGACTGCTACCGAGGTGGGTGACACGCAGGGAC
The DNA here is from genome assembly GCF_964263255.1 of Lissotriton vulgaris. Classification (NCBI taxonomy): domain Eukaryota; kingdom Metazoa; phylum Chordata; class Amphibia; order Caudata; family Salamandridae; genus Lissotriton; species Lissotriton vulgaris. The sequence continues at coordinate 261,899,113 of NC_141699.1, read as the reverse complement.
CTGCATGCGTGAATCCAGCGTGTGGGCGAGAACTATGGGTGGCGGTGCAGGCGAGAAATTGCCACAGTCCTAAAGCTCCCGGGTGCAGCCTCTTCCACACAGCGCTGCAAGCATACCGAGAGTCAACGAAGTGAAGCGCTGCGCAGCAGAGGGAGGGGTTCTCAGACTGCCATCTCGACCCCGATATTAATATAGCAAAGTTATTCAACGGACATGCGGGTAAACGTGTTGGCAGATGCATAACTCCGCGACGCAGCGGACGGCGAAAACACTCCAACGGCGAACTCTCACCACTACGAAAGCAAAGACACCAGAAAGCCCTGGGAACTCACGACGAAGCCCTCTACAGAGTACCAACATCATAGGAAAACCGGACAAGCAGCAACCTAAGCTGTCATTAGAGGCAAGGAAGCAAACCAAAACCAATGCGACCGCTTCAGATGTGGAAGGGGAGCCGGACGCCAATGAAGGGACCGGCATGGAGGCAGTCCTAAGGGCAATTCAGCACAGTCTACAGGAAATGAATAACAAACTGGACAACGTGGTGCAACGTGTAGACAGCATGGCAGCGAAAAAAGAACAGCACGATGAACGGATTGTGGAGGCTGAACAAAGGATCTCCAGAGTGGAGGACGACTCCAGATCCACAATGAAGGTATGTGACGGCATGGTGAAAACGATGGAAGTCCTCAAAGCGAAGGTGGAGGACCAAGAAGCGAGATCGAGACGAAACAACGTCCGCATTTCCGGCCTGCCGGAATCAACAAACACTGGCAGGATGGAAAGCTACATCGAGAAGATGCTGACAGAACTGGAGCGGAAAACCTGTCTTCTGTGTTCCTCGTCGAACGCGCGCACCGTTCTCTGGCGCCCACTCCAAAACCAGGAGCAACTCTGCGCATGATAATTGCCCGCTTACTCAACTACCGAGACAGGGACACAGTCCTCAGACTGGCCAGAGAGAAGGGTACCATCACATATCAAGGTAATACCCTGGAATTCTACCCTGACCATACAATGGCGGTGCAATTGGCGCGCAAGGAATTCGCAGCTGTAAAAAAGAAGCTGCGTGAGCTAGGAGTTGAATACGCAATGCTATACCCGGCAAAGCTCAAAATCACAAACGCGGGCAAACCCGTGATTCTCCCAACGGTGCAAGCAGCGCAGGAATATATCAAGAGGTTGGGCAAACGGCGCAAGGCACAGGACAGAGATGGCCAGCTAAGTGACAACGATTGAACCGCTACACAAACACATGTCACCGATGTAAAAAGCACTACATGACACAGGTGACGCCGCCGAACTCGGACCGCACTGAACTTTTGCGGGTTGACAATGCAGCGGGCAGAAGCAAACAGACGACATTCAAGGAGGAGGATGGAAATACCGGTGGAACGGAGCCAGATGCACACACAGGAACTGTTGACAGTCTGATTGTGAGTCAAGGTCCTGAACAGTGAGCTATCTGACAGTCAAAATAGGCTATAAGGCAAGTAAGAAAACAAGGTGCTGGAACATGGAAGTGAGGCCACATGGCAATGGCGGTAAGATGCGGCGTCATACATGCTAGATGGTGTACACAGGGCCCAATCTGCGTAACTGAGGTGAGGACTACTATGAAATCAGAGGGGCGGGAACCGTAGAACACTCAAATACCACGTCCGATTTCAATAACCACCACTGCAAACGGGGACCCAACGCATTTATAGGGATGGTGCATTTGTTTAACTACTGACTATGGAAGGGGGAATGAGGTGAAAATAAGGTAGCGTGTTATACTGTTAAGGGAACGCGCCCGTCCACATCCATTATGTGGATGGAGATGTGTGCACCTGGCGACACCCCCAAGCGGGTGCGCCCCAATTCAAGTTTTGGTACTAGTTCTGTTATCACAAGGGGATGGCTTTGGCAAAGTTGGGGTGCTGAAGTGGGAGGGGGGAGGAGGGGGGAATTGGGAGATGTTCGACTTAATTTACTGTGTCTGAGAAGCATTGCAACCTCTTTATTTATTGTATGCACTGTATTGCAAGTTCTGATCATAGTCAGAGCAAGTACACACACCTGTGGAACGGAGAAAACGGCTACCATATTGGGTGGGGAGGGATGCTCTAACAAACACCAGGAGACCCAACAACGGCAAACATGACACGCACCACAGGGTTGAAATTTATCACGTGGAATGTAAGAGGCCTAGGTAACCCGAAGAAAATTCGACAGATGTTCGCATATTTTGATAGATTGCATATAGATGTAGCCTTCCTGCAGGAAACGCATATAGCGACTAACAACACATCCACATTAGGTGCTAGATGGGCAGAATCGATCACCAGCTCAAACTACTCATCCTACGCTCGAGGGGTTAGCATTTTGATCAGAAAAGGGGTGCATTTCGATATCTCGGACACACACAGAGACTCCGAGGGCAGGAGTGTGGTTGTGGTGGGCACAGTAAGACAACCAAAAATAACATTGGTGAACGCTTATGGCCCGAACATAGATGACCCGGGTTTCTTCGAGAAAATATGGAACAAATTGGCAGATATCCAAATCGAGCATATATTATGGGGAGGCGATTTCAACGTGACATTGGCGGAAGGGGTTGACAGATCACCAAACACACTGGAACCCCACGTGAAGGCGAGGGCGACACTCCTGAACATTATGCAAGACCTACAGATGGGGGACATATGGAGGGTCCAACACCCTGGAGAACTAGTGGCAACGCACATTAATGCTGCACACAAAAGTTGGTCCAGACTGGACTACTGGCTGGGAACACAGGCAGTGATGTCATGGACCATCCACATAAAACATCTCCCACGTACACTTTCAGATCACAGCCCTGTGCTGCTAGAGATAGATATGCCACACTATGTGCCTCCGCCCTTTACATGGAGATTTAATGCAACAGCGTTGAAAGACCCTATATACGTCGACACTATACATAGAGCAATACTAGACTATTTTGAATTAAACTGCCCCACGACAGAAGACCCTTGCCTGCTGTGGGAAGCCTTCAAGGCTACACTACGGGGGGTGTGCATTAGCACGACCACGGGCATATTAAAAGACATAAGGCAACAACTAAAAACACGTGAAAGAGCCATACACACACTAGAGCACAGATATACACAGACTAGAGACACGGCGTTGCTGGGGGAAATTCAGGTCCTCCTGACAGAACATCGACAATTTGTAGAAGATGAACTTAAATATATCTCCAAAACGAACAACGGCTAGAAGATATAGTGAGGGGGGTAGACCAGGGAGAGCACTAGTGGAGAAAATATGCACAGGACGACAGCCACAAAACATCACAGCTATTAAAACCAAAGAGGGACCCATGACTCATGACATAAAAGGGATACTACGTGCATTTATGGACACGTACGGCACACTATATGAGGCACGCCCCTCGCTATCACAAGAGGAATTACTGGATTACATGGCAGACATCGAATTAGCGTGGTTAGCAGATGGGCATAGGGAATATCTGGCTCGCCCTATTACGGTGGAAGAGGTGGTGGACACCATCAAGCGTCTCCCAAATGGCAAGGCGCCAGGGCCCGACGGCTACACGATAGAATTTTACAAAACATTCGCTGACTTGCTCGCCCCACACTTAGTGAGATTATATGGAGCAGCGCATGAGGCGCAGGAGCTTCCGGCATCTATGAGGGAGGCATTGCTGATTGCTCTACTTAAGCCAGGTAAAGATGGGGAGCATTGCGACTCATACCGCCCACTATCGCTCATAAACGTGGACACAAAGATCATAGCTAGTTTATTAGCAGACAGACTAAAGCCGCTCATGCCTCTACTGATAAGACCCGACCAATCTGGCTTTATACCGGACAGGTCAACGACACATAACACACGCACCCTATTCGCGCTGGCTCATTATCTGGCCCCGGAAGTAAAAGCAGTGGCAGTGCTATTAGACGCGGCCAAAGCGTTTGACACGATAGATTGGTCATATCTGCAAGCAGTCCTAATACGAATGGGGTTCCCTCCAATCTTCACGGGATGGATCGCGATGCTCTACACCAATTTGACAGCGCGCATTAAGGTGAACAGGCATGTCTCGGAACCTATTGCTATATGCCGTGGCACTAGACAGGGGTGTCCGCTCTCGCCGATGCTGTTTGCTCTGGTGTTAGAGCCCTGGCTTGCAAAATTCGACACCACCACCATTACTCGGCCATACAGCTACCGACACGTCCAATACACATCTCCCTGTACGCGGACGATATGGTGCTATACGTAAAAAATCCGGACCAGCACCTTAACCCACTGCTACGCGAATATATCCAATTTGGCTGGTACTCGGGTCTCCAGATCAACTGGGCTAAGTCCCTTGTCCTGGCGTTAACGGACGGCACACACCCAACGGCCATGGATTATCCACTAGAGTGGCAAGATGAGCCGACCAGATACTTGGGTGTATGGTTCCATAGGGACCCGGAACTTGTCATCCGGACCAACTACGGGAGAGTACTCTCAACCTTAGACGAGAAGATTAAACGATAGAATAAGCTGCCGTTGTCGCTGGCGGACAGGGTGGCAATTGTGAAAATGGTACTTCTGCCCAAGTTCCTATACTTGTTTAATAATATCCCAATAAAACCTCCTGCGGAGGTGTTTCGAAATATCAAAAAGTTGGTGCTAAATCTGCTTTGGGCGGGAAAGCAAGCCAGACTGGAACTACGAACAATGCAACTGACGTATGCAGAGGGGGGTTTCAAAGTGCCAGATCTATATCTGTATTATTTATGCGCACAAGCGCAATTCGCGCATTACTGGTACCACGAGATTCCTTTCTTGACACATGTGGCGGTGGAAGCTAGTGATGCAGACCCGATCCCGCTGTCCAGCATACTGCCGCATAAACGAGTTAGATTACACGAGCGATACATAAACCCAGTAAACATCACTGCGGAGGCGTGGAGGCTGATGGGCAAGATGACTAATCGCCTCCCGCTCTATGCACCTGCGCTCCCACTGGCACATCACCCAGCGCTTTGGGTCACACAGGAGCAGGTTGGGATGGAGTTACTGAAACGGGCTGGTATTGATAAGATGGGAGATTTGTATAAAGAAGGGGTCTTTCAATCTCTAGACAACTTGGACTACATTAGCAATCCGACACTACTATTCCGATTTAACCACTACAGATTACAGAGGGCGGTGAAAGAACATTTCCCTACATTCCCTGAAGAACCTCAGACCCTGACTTCCTTGCAACTAGTTCTCACCACTCCCACAGCAGCCCACCTAGTGTCGAAATTATACACAAGCATGCAGAGTGACATAGGTGGAAACACAGAGGGGATGAGAGGTAAATGGAGCAAAGTCTTAGATGAAGCATTGACAGAGTATTGGTTAACCATGTGCCTACTCACTGGTATGTTAACTGCCAATGGGAACCTGAGGATCATACACTATAAATACGTGCACCAAATGTACTACACACCTCAGAGGCTGCATAGATACGGGTTGAGGGAAGACTCCAGATGTGTAAGATGTAGGCAGGAAAATGCCGACTTTATGCACTTAGCATGGCACTGTCATACTGTAGCGCGATACTGGGAGCAAGTGACAAAGGCCATAGGCGACATGCTGGGGATATCGCTGGAGTGTAAGGCAAAGATCTGTTTGTTGGGCATTGTCCCGCAGCTCCGGGCTGCGAGGCGTAGGTTCTGCGTGGTAGCACTTTTAATGGCGAAAAGAAGGGTTTCCTTACACTGGAACAGTAAGATAGGGCCGAAAATGAAAAATTGGCTGGAAGATCTGACGTACTGCCATGACACACTGGCCACTTATGAAGAGGAATTGCCGTTGGGTTCACGCCCAAAGGACTATTGGATGTATTTGCGTGACTACTTGTTGACGCACACAAAGGACCAAATAGAATAAAGGGACCATATATGTGCTGAAATCATAGTGCACAGGGATGAGTCATATACAGTTATTAATGGAGAGGGAGAATGCTGTGACACAGTGACTGAAGATAATTAATCTCAGGTTGTTTTATAGTAGTTGAAGGGTTTATGAACTGTTTTATTTCATAAACAAAAGTTGTTAAGAAAAATAATACAAAAAATGTAAGAACATGAACATGCTTTGCAGCGTATACAGCACTGTTTACTACTCTGTATGCTTTTACATGTCTCGCCGCCGGTCCCAAAAGATGTCAGCTGATGGGCTGTGTACAGTACTAAAAGTCTTATATAACTTGCACCTATATGTAGCCAGCCTCGAAAGGTTGTAGGCAAAGATATGTATTTCACCTATGCGAAATGTGCAATAAACATCTTACACCAAAAAAAAAAAAAAAAAAGATCAGTTAAGCCATTGGATGGAGATTGGCCTCCTCTCGGATACTGAACACAGATATCTATGGGTGGAATATCCCAGATATCCGTGTATATACCTATTGCCCAAGATCCATAAAAAGGCAGTTTTCCCTCTGGACACCCCATAATTGCAGCTATTGGACCTTTAACTGAACCAATGGCTCAATTTGTGGACTCATTCCTGCAGCCCCTGGTGTATAATCTCCCGTCTCACATCAAAGATACTATGGACCTGCTAAACAAACTGGATGGACTACCGTGGGATGATTCATTTTGGCTTTGCACACTAGATGTGGAATCTTTATATACGTGTATACGGGAGGACCTGGGTTTAAGAGCTGTAGAATACTTTCTTTCTTCACGCCATGCCCAATATTATGATCATAACCAAATGCTCTTGTTAATGCTACACCTAATCTTAGATAACAACTTTTTCTTATATGACACTACCTGGTATAAGCAGCTACAAGGGACCGCAATGGGGTCTAAGGTAGCACCGTCATATGCCAATTTGTTTATGGGGTGGGTGGAAGCGAGACATGTATGGGCCCATGCAGCATCTCAGTGGACAGAACATATACAATTTTGGGGCCGTTACATCGACGATGTTATTGTCATTTGGTCAGGATCGCAAGACAGTTTTAAAGCCTACTATAACTACTTAAATGACAATGCCATGAATGTAAAATTCACTATGAGCATGTCTCAGGCTAGAATAGAATTTCTTGATACTACACTTTATGTGAAAGACAACATCTTACAGAGTACCTTATACAGAAAAGAAACTTCAGTGAACAGTCTTTTACATTACAAAAGTTCACATCCTACTGCACCAAAAATGCCATCCCTTTTGGTGAGTTAGTAAGAATCAAAAGGGACTGCAGTGAGACAGCAGAATTTGAAAAACATAGTTTGGATTTGGTACAACGTTTAAAACAGAGGGGGTACAAGAAAGAGATTCTGAAACAGGCAGTTGAGAAAGCAAAAAAATTAGATCAGGGAGTGACCTTAACACCTAGAGTTAAAACCCCAAAGGAGAGACTATCGTTTGTCACCACCAGCTCCAATCTTAATCAAGACATATATAAAATATTAGCTAAAGACTGGCATCTGTTACAAGGTGCCCCGGGCATTGGTAATTTGGTTCATCATAAACCCAACGTAGTCTTTAAGAGATGCAAAACCATAAGGGAAACCTTATGTCCAAGCTACACCCGACCAACACGAGAGAGACAAAAACTGTGGCTAAGCCCCAAAATGGGTTTATTTCCCTGTGGGTGTTGCAATATGTGTGCACAAGCAAGCCAGATGACTAGTTTTAAATACAACACAGACAAAACCTATGACATCAGATTTGTTATCAATTGTTTGACTCAGTTTGTGGTTTATGTCATTATTTGCAAGTGCAACAAAATCTATGTAGGGAGTACAGTCAGGTCACTTAAAACACGTATACAGGAACACAAACGAGCCTGTATAAACCAAGACTTGTCCTATGCGTTGGTGTCACATCAGTGCAACAGCACGGGTGATAGATCCAACTTTAAATTTCACGCAATTGATCATCTACCAGCATTAGAAAGGGGAGGTGATAGAAAGTTACAACTGCGCCAACTGGAAGCTAAGTGGATCTGTAGGCTACGTGCCATCTCGAAAGGTCTAAATATCGACTCAGAGATGCATTATTTTCTACAATGATACATACAGGTGTGATAAGATGTAAGATAGCACCAGGAAAAGTTAGTTATTTACTTGTTTTATCTGTTTTTTCTGTTTCTATTTGCAATTAATTTTCTATTGGAAGAGCGAGGTACCGATTGTATCATCAGAATCTGTAAGTCCAATATAGTTTCCTTCTCCACAAGATGATGTTGAACCAATAATCACTTAAATTATACCGCAACCTTTAAATATAATGATTTCCAACCTAGGTTGCACTGTATAGTCCCATGACGACCCTGGTGACGATACAACACAACATTTATCAGTGACCTTTCCAAATCTGCCTGTTTGCACACTTATTCCTGAAGTAAATGCTTAGACCTATTTGGTCAAGGCTGCGTTAACTATCCTCTCTTTCCAAACAATCGAACTTCTAAATGGCTAGAAATGTCAACTTCTCCCCTAGCTCTCAGCGCTTACTTAGTCCCAAGGCTTATCCAGGTTTTCGTTATAGGTGGTGTTAGCACTCACAGTATAGACGCGTGATACCTAACCAGAGGTATAGTGGGTTCTCGCTGGTACACAGCAACAACACCTCCTCTGTTTTACCGATTAAAATATGAGCTCTTAGATATAAAGAATTGTACCAGTAACGGCATTCTATATAATAATTTTTAATCTATTGCAAAGGTTTACCTTAGCCTGCGTTATGTTAGGGGTCTCTTCCCCTTTCTGTGTACGGAAATATGGTTAGTTAAAAACACTAACCTTATCATTACCCCTTAGGGCCTTTAATTTAGCCCCTGCCGATCGCGTAGGTTCTTACTGGAATTGGACATAGCACCATTGGTAGAAACCTGTGACATCTAACCCATGGTACGGGGGGTTCGCGCCGGCACAGGGTGACTAAACTACTCTCTTTTGAATTTCACTTCTTATTTTTTACCTTTTTCATTAGAATATATTTTGAGCAGTCTGGTGCCACGAATAGAATTAGCAACAGCATTAACATGATCTAAATTCCTTTCTTTGCTACATCCCTTGTCCGAAGTTAAAACTACAACCCCGGTATATACATTGATGCCGGTCTCCACTGGTTCCAGTACGTGTTTTCTGGGACACCGCGTTAATTTTCGCGCGGGATACAGGTGAAATGAATTTTTTAATTAGACTCAGCATAAAAAGGGGCCAGGCTAGCCTCTCGTCTCTCCACATACACTTTCCGGAAAGAAAGAAGAAGGGCTCCGACGTAGGAGGTAAGGACAGTTGCCTTGACTGGTCCGATGTAGGCTAGAAGTCGCTTTCACGGTGGGATGGATGTTAAGGTCAATTGGGGCCAATAGGGTCTTGTACTTAGATCTCTTTGTGCTTCTATTTGCTGTAAATTGTTGGGCACATATGTTTAGAGGGAGCCATACGTTCTGTGAGTCATGAGTTGAGACACGGGTATCGAACGTATATCGGTTACTTTGGCAGATAAACGATGTCTATCTGACCCCTAGAGGGAGCTGTGGACATAGAGATTTTTCCGACGTTGTCATAAATACAAGCAGAAGCAGTGGATACGAGGATTGTGTTTACGGGGTTAAAAGAATGATATAATTATATTTTCGTGTAATTTAGTAGTATCTTAACTTTGGAAAAGACCAGGATCAGCGGATGTAAGAGGGGAATAGGCTAATGTATATCTCCATCTTATATTTGCAGACAGTACTTTGTGCCTTAATCGGCACGGTATAGCGACACGGCTATTTTCTAAGTTTTTCCCTCATCCTCAGAAGCAAGGAATTTGACAACATAGAAAGGGTAAGCGTGCGTAGTTTATTGTGTATCACAGACATTGTGTGCAATTTCTAAAAAAGATTTATTTAGAATTATTGTAAATCGGTGGAATACTATCTTTTTAGATCACAGGACAATACCTAATCCCTTAATGAAAGCGTGATCTCAGGAAGTGGGACATATTCGCCAGTGTTTGGGACTACATTAACGGAGATACCCAGATTTGGAGTCATTGTAGTACCAAGATACGAAACTAAGGTATACTTATTGAATACTTTGTTATTAGCAATCCCATGCATATTATTAGAGCCTTAATCACCTTGACTTCAATAGCTCTCTATATATTTTTTAGGAAGTTGTTTCACATTCCTTTAATAATTTTCAATATTGTCATGATTCTAGTGTTTTCCACTGCCCTTAACTTAGGTGACCTATGACTAAATGTGAAGTTTGGAACCTCTCTCTTCCAATAACATGACATTCTCTACTGTGATACATTTATGTACAAGCTTGTGCATGCCAATATTGGTAGTACCATTCCAAGGACAACTAATATAAATATATGTAACACCTATAGCAAATCATGTGTTGATCTTGGCTCGTCTGTTTTAGCTACTTTGATGCAATACTGTGGCATTTTGATAGGCCGTTTGTTAAACTCTCTTTTTCTCCTTTTTCTGATATTGATATTTTAAATGTGAGTTTTTTATAAATAAATTTGTAATATGTCATAATTGTTTTGTAAATAGGTATTATATATGTGTGTGTTTTACACTTTATTTATGATGTGTATATATACATTATTTACAGCCCTGAAGAAGCCCGTGTTGGGCGAAACGCGTAGGCTGTGGATTTTATGAAACACAATAAAGGCACTTGAAAATCACGTCACTGTTTGGAAAACTATTACTCCTGTCATCTATGTTCGTTTATATGTATGGCATTTAAAGCTACAAATATGTACTGATACACTTTGCCTCTCCATAGTTGTGCAAAATAAGTTTATATGTAAAGACCAACATTGGTGGCTGGTCTTAGGAATGGGGCAAGAGTGGAAACTTTAGCGTGAACCAAAGAACGGTTGTAACAACTGTCTGTTAGTGCAGCAATAGTACCTGCCACCTTTTCTGTGCTGTAAACTAAAGTTGAGAAGGTTTTTATTGTAACCTTCAAGTAAGAGACCTCATCCTCCAAAGTCCAGCATACAACTGACTTCAGTTTGGGACCAAACATTCTATGAAAGCTACATTCTACAGTGGAACATAATACAAGAGCATGAGCCAAGGAAGACAACTAGAAAGGTTGACTCAGCTTAAGCTGAGAACACTACACCATGTTTTCACGTCCTGTACTCGATTTCGGCTTGGTGAAGGTCGGGAGCCTGCAAGGCACTTCTGGAGGTTGGTAGTGCTTGGTGCCGCGAATGCGACCGCCATGCATGCAACACACTACTAGTGTCTGAGGGGGAACAGAGAGTCACCTTCCCGCCTCTCATACCACTGGCAGCTAGAGGGGAGTACCATGCGGTGTCTGAGAAGCGGTGTTCTGACCTGCAGAAGAGTCGGAGTCCGTGGCGGAGTGTGGCACATTAAGAGGGCCTCCTGTGAGAGTTTCCCTCGCACAAGCGGCCAGTACGGTGACTGCAGCACCCCTGGGTGAACGGCGTGGCAGCTGCTCGACGCCGCACTAGTGACACTCAGAGGTGGCAAACAAGAACTAACTGCACCACTGAATTACGCCTTGCTGATTGTTGTAGGGTGGAAATAGAGGCTTCTGTGAACGCTTTGCCACACAAAAGGAGTGCGGTGTCCCACCTTGCCACAACATACTTTGTGCTGGGGTGTTTAGGGGCTGACCCTCGTGTGACCCCCTTCATTCGGCCATATGCTGCATGAACCCCGTGTCTAGGAGAGCTCCATGCCATCTGATAGACGTGGTTTTGAGGACATTGGTAGGGTAGAATACATGCAGTGAGAAACCCGACAGCCTGCGTGGAGGTGGCGATAAGCCCCATACCGATTCTTGCAATTGCTTCAACAGAATGACAGGCGGAAAGAGTATGCTCAGCTCCCACCAAACCAAACTGGACAAATTTGAGCTCCCAATGACCGGAGGTTCAAGAGGGCTCCCAAAACCAACTACCCTCCTCGGCCACCCAGTTGTCTGGGGGTGCCACTCTGTTTCTCTACGATATCATGGCAGCCATTCAAGGGTTAATTCTCGCTGATGTAGCTGACCTGCGCAACATGGGGGCAAGAGTTAATGAGGTGGAGGATTCAGCTGCAACTCTTCGTCAGGAGACAGAGGTCCTCTAAGTACAGGTGGGCAAACTACAGGCCACTAACAAAATCCTAGAAGCTAGACTTGAAGACTACGAGGGCAGATGTAGGCATAATAATGTCCCCTTCTGGAAGTCCCTGAACAGGAAGAAGAGCCAGCCACAGATCTATTTGTGGAGGACCTTATCCTTAACCACCTCCAACCCCGCGCCCTCCAAGTATTTTTCTATAGAAAGGGGCCAACAAGTGCTGGGCAGGCGGCCTCATCCAGGTGCACCACCGCAACCCATCTTTGCCAGCCTCTTCAATTTATGTAACTGTGACGTTGTGCTTCAGACAGCCCGCAGCTCTCCGCCGGTGGCCTTTGACAATGCAACTATAACTATTTTCCCCCAACTTCACATTGAAAGTACAGAGGCAAAGACATAACTTTCTGAGAGTGTTCTAGAGGGTGTTTTAGCCTGATTAGTCATAGTTCAAGTGAGGTCCTTTTTTAAAAAGCACATAGACAAGCTATTAAACTGATGAACTAGTGCCATTATAGCCTACGATAGTTATACACACTTCTTTACTATGGTACCGTGGGACTCTCACTATGACGACAGGGAATTATTTAAGCATGTGAATCTATGAAAGATAACAATACTGAATAACTGCAGTTACAGGTAAGTAATTGATTTTCTTTTACTGCAAACTGGTGCACCAGGCACCCAAAAGGTTCTAGCAGCTGGATCAGGAGTCAGTAGACCTCTTTCTCGCACACCTGAACTGCCAGCTCCTCACCTTTATGAGCTAGCACCCAGAAGCTTGGGCAACAGACACCTTCCTGCTGGATTGGTCCCAATTTTGTTCTTATGTCTTCCCTCTCTTTGCCCTTCTAGGCCTGTTCACAAGGTGCTTCCTACATAACATGATAGTGATCTCATCCCATTGGCCCTCTCATGCCTGATTTACCCAACTTCCAGAGCTTGCTATGGACTCTCCTCGTCTCCTTCAGTTACCTGCTCCTGAATCCAGAGGGCTAACCCAAAAACCCATCTGCTGAGCCACCTCTACTTGTTTGTGTGGAAAATCTCTTGGGATCTTCAAAATGGTGAAACCTATCTGAAGTCACTGCAGACCTGGTCGGCGAGTTCTGGACTCAAGGCACTTGCTGAGCTGGAGCTTCTGCCTCAAAGGCCCCTTACTCTCATCTCCAATTAATCTGTCTAACTTCCTTTCATCTCTATTTTCCAACAGTCTTACCCACAGGATTATTAATGTTTATCACTTGGTCTCTGTTCTCTGTAGCCCAACTGCCTTTTTATAATTTATCCTCTGTGGGTAAAACCTTTTGGTCTGCCGTCTCATGAAGGGCATCTGCCTTAAGAGACCTACTCAACAAATTCCGGCCCTAGAATCCCTCACCCAATAAGCACTCAAAAACTCGTCTCCGCTCTGTTTTTACTTGACGTTTTATTGTATTTGATTGGGGTTTTCAGAGAGTTACCTCTGTATGCAGTTTTCATATTCATTTTTTTATAAGTTCCTCCCAGCTCCGCTTTTGTGACTTTCTAATACATGGGCAAAATCTGTAATAGTCCCCATCTTTAAGAAAGGCAATAGAGGGTTTCCTAGCGGCTATCGCCCAATATCTCTTATTGTTTCCTCAGTTAAGGTACTAGGATGGGTGGTGTTAAGCCAACTAACGGGCTGGCTGGAGGAAATTAATAAACTTTCAGTCTTGCAGTATGGTTTTAGAAAGGGTATGGGCACGATAGATCAATGTCTAAACCTGCAATTATTGATCGGGAAATATACAGTTGCCAAGAAGGGCGCACTTTTCCTGGCTTTTATGGACCTGTCATCGGCCTTTGACCGAGTGAACAGGTCCAAATTGTGAACTATGCTTCTGACTTTAGGAGTTGATAAAAACATTGTCCACTTTCTTGCAGATCAACACAGGGGCCTATCTGCTACTGTGAGGTACAACCAGATGGGCAATTGTACCGAAGGAATACCTATTGTTAACGGTGCCAGTCAGGGGTGTATCTTGGCGCCCCTGCTTTTTACACTTTATATTAACAACCTGGATTCCACCCTACGTGCTTCATGTAAAGATATTCCGCGTGTTGGGAAATCCTTTATGCGGACGATGCCGCTCTCTTAGCTAGAACTGCGGTAGGATTACAATCACTTTTAAATTCCTTCACGGTTTTCATGAGATCTTTGGATCTTAGTGTAAACTTTTCCAAATCTCACGTAATGGCTATTGGTCAGAGAACAACAAGGGTCAAAACCCTTCACTGTGAGGGGAACATATTAACCAGGGTATCGACGTTCCCATATCTAGGAGTTCTATTTGATGACCAGGGCTCTTGGGAACTCAAATTTTAGCAAAAAGAACTGTCTTGACAAGAGCACATCAGCTGTCTTGGGCTTTGCCCGTAAATTAAGAGCTAGACCGATGAAGGCCCTTTTTCAAATAAATAGAGCTAAATGTGTATCCCTTGCAATGTACGGGGCTGATTTGTGGGGTATCAGGAATGTAAAGGCCATCCAGATGGTTGAAGACAAGTTCCTTAGGAACATTCTATCTGTCCCGCAATCAACAGCCAGTTAAATTGCCCATCAGGAATGCGGAACAGGCTTTGTTGAAGATTTAATTGCTGTGGCACCCTTGTTAAAATGGATAGTGACCTGGCTAAACCCTGAACTATGGCTAAACCATGACATTTTGAAAGACTGTATGGCACTTGATCATGGGCGTTGTATCCCCTGGCTTAGATATATCTATAATGTATCAGTAAGGTTGGGAGACCTAAATATATAACTCACCTGAAAGGTTGCTGAGGGGAGATGTAAAATGGACCAAAGAAACATATCTGCGAATAGCCACTATGGCTAGAGTAGAGAGGGAGCTGGCAAAGCCGACAGAAAGGGCTCATCAATTGTTGAAGACTACCCTGTCCATGGAACCATACTTGGATATTGTCACAAACCCCAATCACAGATTTTTATTGATTAGATTTAGATTAAATCAATTTCATTTTCTTCTTAGTGATTCGCCAGGTTGGAAGAGGGTTGAAGACCTAGGGGTTTGTTCATGTGACAATTTGTCTGGGCAGGACACTATGCATTTCATCTTTTTCTGCGAGCATCTCACTGGTATTCGGAAGCGCTTTATTCTTCCAATCCTAGTTAACAAGGGCTTTGTGCAAGTTAAGCCAGCTCTTCTCTACCTGCAGTTATTGACAAATGTATGGGAAGTTTTTAATATTGCCAACTTTCTCTCTGCGGCTGTAAGAATTATAAGGAAAACAAGTTAAGCTCATATTGTACATATTTTAACTTATTGTCATGTCCTGATGTAACTTACCCAAACTGCCTTTTCAACTGTTTAATGCATGTAAATATTTGTATATCCCTAAAAGTTTTTATATGTGAATCATGGTTTTATATCTCTTTTGACATCATATGTCTTTTAGTATGCTTTTATGGTTTGTACATAAACCGAATAAAGTAAATTTGACTGACTGACTTTCTAATATGCTTCATTTACTCTTGTTCCTCTATTCCCCATGCCTGCTCTGACTCATGTCTCTCAACCTATTTTTTGCTTGGACTGTTTATGATTATGTATACCAGGCCTGCGCAGTTTTTCTCCCCTTGTACTTCTGACCCCCCGGTTATCTGATTTATAGGTCTCCTCTTTTTCGCTCATCTTTAAAGCGCTCTGATACCCTCATGGGTATTGGTCGTGCTATATAAAACTTTTAAAATAAATAAACCCAACTACTCATCTGCTGTGGATTTCTCGGTCATCCTCTCCTTCCTGACATCTAGGTTACCTAAATTCTCTCTATCTGTATAAGATCGCTGGCTTCCTTGCACTGCCTGAACTTCTGGAAGAGGGTGTCTGATGTTAGAGCCCTTTCTCTATACGGCCTGCATTTTTCCCAGACAGTGCAATATTTTACATCTAGGCTTTCATCAAAACATCTTCTCTCTCTGTTCTCTACTCTTACTTTCCAGGTGGCTTCCTACCTTCAGGAACCATCCCTTGGACTGGGAGTTTTGGATCCTCAACCAACTTCTTTCATTGAAGTTCCCTCACAACCCAGTCTCCTGGCCCAAAGTAACCAGCTGGGCCAGGCTAAACATGATGGATATGAACAGCAACACTTCTTTCCTTGGAGTCCACTCCATTTGTGGTGTACTGGCTCCAAAGCCTCTTTTGCTGACACCAGGCTTGAGGACATCTTTAATGTCACAGATCAGTCTCATGCAGCCACCTTAACCTTAGCCCTCCTGAACACATAACTTTCCAAGTCCTCACCAGGCTTTAAACCTGGATATTGTCTGGCTCCATGTCTTGCTATAAAATGGGTATCTTCCAGTTTTAGAGAAGAGGTTATCTGAGAATTTATTAAAGACAATGAGGCATGTATATTATCCATCCCTCCCTCTCTTCTTGTTCCTTCACATTCCAATTGATCCTTTTGTGTCATCACTCAATAACATCATTGGCTTAGTCACAAAGTAAGAGAGGGGATTGATTTCTGCTCAGCCTCCTAAATACTGTCAGTGACATCACTAATCTTTGTTGTGTCATCTCTCATTGCTGCTGCCTGGCAGTCAGAATTATAGAGTTAAGCATAATATACACGCCTCATTGTCTTTAATTAAAGCTCAGATTTCATCTTTGATGTAATTAGAAAAACATCTATTATACAGCAGATCAAGGCACTAACCAAAGCCTTTTTCTACACATTTTGGATTCTGCACCTTAGTTTGCCATTCTTCCTCAGAGCCCAAACGTGAATTTTTGATAGCTGATTTAATTGTATCATAAAATAACTTACTGAAATTGCCTATATTTTGGCCTTCCTGAATTTCCAATACTTATTTACAAAAACTGCAAAATGCAGTGGGCTGTAGGCCACCGAAAGAGGCTCTAGATTGCATATCACCCCAGTCTTGACAAGACTTCAATGGCTAGTAATGCCAATATACTTCATTTAGGATCTTGTGGCTTGTGCATAATATTTAGGGACAATTCAGGGGGTAGTTCCCACATTTCTGATAGATATGTTCTAGCACTATATCCCTGGTGGTACCTCGAGATTTGTCTAGGTCAACTATCTGCGTCTTCGCAGGTTTCAGAAAACCTATAATGGCTGCTGATCCTTCTCTGTACAGGGCGCTTAGCTGAGGAGCAAACACATGTTAGATCTAGTTGCACATGGCAACCATTGCCATTTTATGAGCAAACTGAAGACATGATGATTGCACATGGAAGTGACAGGTAATGTTCACCTTTTCTTTTGTCAATTTAGCACTGTTAAGCCACTTGGCATCCAAGCCCTTTACAAACAAATAAAATAAAAAGTAAAAGACGCAATAAGGAAGAGTTGCATTTTTAAAACGTTTACAAAGCACAAATATTTGAATAAAAGTTTGTTGGGTGATGAAATATGCAGTCGATGAAAGAAGGATTCTTTTGATGATTTAGTGGGGTGATTGATTTCATAGATGTGTAGGATCTTTTCCTCAGTATGTCTTATGAAGGGAGCAGAATAATATAAAAAGTTACATCCACGGGGAGACAGAGAAGTGATATAAGCCAAGACTTTACATGGTCACGGCTCATCAGATTCAGACACAATCTAGTACCTTAATTATGAAGCCTCCCAAGGTTTTTAGTGAGGTTGCTGTAAACACTGTTACAGTAATATAGTCAAAGCATCACTAACGGTCTTGCCAACTCCACCCAATGGTTGTTTCTGAGGAATGAGAGGATGCAGAGGAGCGAGAACAGCTGACGGTAGATGCGCTTGATCAATATATTGTCCTGAGACACAAAGGAAAGCTCTGCATTAAATATAACCATCTAGTTCTTAACTACACATTTGAACCCTATGAACACTGCTCTCTCCACAGTCTGACATATTCCATAACCTGAGTGGCCAAGGAGGGTGAACTCAGGCGTTTGTGGCAGGCACTGCCACCAAGATCAATGGAGGGCAACACTTGTCTAGAGTGTAAGGAAGATTAGGAAAGCATTCGACAGGTCAATGGGAAGTATTTGACATATAAGAGTCACAATGATTCCAACACAGGTGATAAGAGCTATATCTATAGACTGTACGCGCTATTGCTGTTGATTCCATCACAAGCTTTTACAACCCCAGAATGTGCACATAATGTACTTGTCCCTATGCAAACAGAACTTCATAGAAAGGGTGTCCAGACTCTGAAAGAACAGTGGGATCATATAAATAGAAGAAATACACTATACAAATGCTAATAGGATAACACCATCAGCTCTCCATTCTCCACAAACATCAGTGGCTCAGGATTTTGGACACAAACACACCACCACCTTTGTCCTCTTTATACTTACCACCATGGGCTCTGCCCCTTCACACATCCTTTCAGCCCTAAGCCATCTATACCTAAAGACATACAAATACAAACGCCTTGAGTTCCGCGCCTTTACACATATGTACAATAACTTATCTCCTCTACGCAAAGACCAATATGGAAAAGTGGTCCAGCCTCAAAAAGTGCAGAAGGTTGTACAAATAGCACAAATGCACTTTAGAAATGCTGATAACATAGCACTGTCAGCTCTTAATTTACAAAATATAAAAAGCAACAGGGTCTCTGAAGCCTCTACACGTACACACGATCATCTTTGTATTCTTCATACATAGACACTATGGCTCCTGCTCCCATGCCCTCTGCACCTTCATACACAGGAAAACCAGATGCTCTCACTCTTCACACATACATAACATGGACTCTGTCCCTTTACGCATGTACACCCCACAGGCTTGACTCAGTCCTTATGTTTAAAACATGAAATCTCTGCCTTCTCTACACATTGATACTGTTTAATATCATTACACATTATGGGCTCTGCCCATTAACATACATACATCCTGTGTTCTGCCCACACCACAAATAGGTCATGGATTTGCCTGCTTCTCACTTGCACAAAGTGGGTTTTACCTCTCATGGACATACAATATGGACTCTGCCCTTCACACATATGCAACATGGGCTCGGTATCCTCTGCACAGATATTACTGGCTCTGCCCACTCTACACATAAAAATCATTAGGCTGGGACCCTCTATATCCATGCCAATGACTCTGCCCTCTTCCCACAAGCACACCATGGGTACCTTTTCCACACATAAACCAATGGCTTTGCCCTGCCAAACATACACCTCATGTACTCTTCTTCCTCCATTCATATGTGCCATGGGCTGTGGCCCTTTATGCCATCTGCTATACCCCTGCATAGATATACAACAGTAGCAGTGGCATTTCACAAACAACTTATACACCATTCCTCTTCCACCCATGCACACCATGAGATTTGTCCCTTGGCTCCTGAACACCATACATTTCATTCCTCATCCTCCATACCCACCATCGGCTCCTTTACATGATGCTTTAGATAAACAGTCATCATAAGTGATGTCAATTTTCTTCAACTTGTCTCTGCATACAAATGAGAGTTCTTTTTTTTGTTCTAAAGTGGGAAACGTTGGGGCGCACCTACCCAATCATTTCACCATATCCAGCAATTCAGTTCCACAGACGGAAGGCAGAGACAGGAGTGTACAAATCAGTAAATGTGTGTCTTTGGTCCATCGCCTGTCCTTTGTCACCCGCCCACTCTGCTCCCACCCTTTTCCTTTGAAGTGCAGATGGATACTCCTGATTCATGTACGGAAACTCCAGCTCTAGATCTCTTTGCAGAAAGTTCCTGGAACAATATATAAAGAAAATAGTTAATATGTACAAAACCAATATGATTCTAATCACCAGCCTGCATTGTTTAATCTCCATCATACAGATGACCCAGCCCATAGTGGGTAACAGAACACCAGACGGCCTAACCTGAACATAAAGTTGAACATTTCCCGGGCTGATCCCATTTGCACATTGTTAATTATTCATCTTGATTCTCCTGATGGATCCATTCTCATTCTAGTTCTTCCCCCTCACATGCATTCATGCCAATGAATTAACACTACATCTAGCCACAGATTTGTGATGCCAGTGGTACAATAGACTCACCCCATCCTAAAGTCACCCACCCTTAATGCCTGCTTTGATAATGCACCCTATCTTATCATGTCCCTAATTGTGATTTAATTGAGTGTACATGGGTTTGCCACAGTCCAAATTGTTGTTACTAAGCAAGGTTAGAGGAAAAATAGTGCCAAAAAACTGGCCTTGAGTGATGAAAAGGTTGATAGATGCTTTGCCACACTGTGAGCAGTCCAGGGGAGGACAATGCGTGAGCCATTTACAAAGAATCATACCATGTTTATATTATATCTAGCTGTAGAAAAGTCAGACGTGTGTTCCATCATCCACTCAAAAGCCAGACCGTTTCTCCTAGATAAATAACTGGTAAAGGTCACCTGGATTTATCTTTAGTAATCTAAGATCATGTTGCCACAGTCTGAGCCATGGATAGACTGACGTCTACTGAGTCAAAGAAGGTGATGTTCTATCTAGTTCCAGGTTAGGATTGGACATTATTTAGAGTAATTTGTTTTCCATGTTCTATGCTTAACTGTCACTACACATACTACCAAGTGGTGTTATGTATGTCATTATGTCCCCATTACTACGTTTGGTATAGCCTAAAAGGTGATGTTTATTTTTTGTTTTAAAAAAGTATAGACCTCACCCACAGGGGCTTTGGAAAAATTCATAATCCCTTTACGAGACAAGGAAAGGATGATAATCATGGCTTTGTTTCTGTAATGTCCCACTCCAAACAATATATACCTGCCCCCCTCAACCGGCACACTCCTTATTAAAGTCAGTGGGTAGTATAAAGGCACCAGCACACTGTCCCACTCTGCACTGCACCTGAACTATGAGCAGTGCATTAGTGAAAGGTGGAATGACTAATTGAAGTCACTGCTTTGCCGTTCACTTTAGGTGGAGACCAGCAATCATTTGGAACCCCTCATATTGGAGCCCTATTGCTCCCTTCCAAGAGGCACTCTCCAGTGGCACACTGAGTCTGTGCCACCTCATGAGTGCCCTTAAGCACACACCTGTAATAAGACACAAGTGCAATGGCAAAGCCTTCCTCAGCTGCATGCGCCCAAGCCTACATAAAAATCAGGCCATGACACCTTTGTGATCACACTGGCGCAAATGTTGCTGCAGGGCAATACATACTAAAGAAGGCGCTGCACAAGCATCTGCGGCTCCATCTGTAACATCAAAATGCCCCTGGGGTGCAAAAAGTGGACACACTCCTGTTTCACTTCCAGGGTAATATCTATAATAATTTCCAATGCCAGTAACTGCTTTTTGATTCATATTGCTGCGGCAAAAGCAAAGCAGCTCAAATCCCAGAGTATTTTTATTCCAAGACATGACAGTACATCCAGTTGCTTAACAAATTACCCATGCCATGCTGCCAAACAGATCTTCTCTGATTCACAATCATTACTCTTAGCCACAATCAAGCCATTGCCTTCACTACAACCTTTTGATTCTCAGCACTGGCCAAGCCAGACAGCTCAGCCCCATCTGTTCTACACCTCACCTTAATTAGGCAGTGAAGAAGGCTGGCTTAGTATATGGTGCACACTTATTCAAGTGATGCCCCATGCACTAATCCAGACAACATGGTGATTTTAGTGGTCTTTGATAACCTTTGAAAGCTTTCAAAGAGGTAGCTGCGGAGAGCAGCCTTACGGCTTATCTTTAAGGAGTGTAAAGCAGCTTGCTTTACCAACTTTAATCAGTGGTGTAGGTTAAATGAAAAGAAACCACATAGTGTTTATAAAAAAAGATCTTATTTATTACACACACTATCACTAACACATTGATATATCTCCTACCCGGAGATATCAACACAATACACAATAATACTTTGCACACAATTGGGTAAGTAGCACAAAATACAGTGGTCTCCAGGGGAAGACCAAACCATATACTAATAAAGTAGAATGTAAATTGCAACGGAGAACAGGGTGGATTCTGGAAGTGAAAAACCTGCAAACAGAGTGGACAGAGTCCATGCCACTCGTAGGTGACCAGGAGGCATGGAAGCAAAATGCACACCGATGTTGGGAGGTTCTGAAGTGACAACAGTAACCTTGTTGCTGCAGATGTGAGGACCAGGGCATGCTGAGTAAGACCAGGAGCCATTCAGGAGCTGTCCCACGTCGGATGTCGGTGTCTAGGTGCTAAATGTCCGGCAGGAGCACCAACAAGACTTGGTAGCCACAACTGGTGTGGAAGACGAAAAGGAGCAAACGTTGGGACCAGCAAGTTCCAAGGGACTCACCAAGAACTGGAGAGTCAGAGCAGGCCAGAGCAAGCAGGGGAGCCCACTGAAGCAAGAGAAGACCCTCAGGAGGACCCAAAGGCCGAAGGCACAGGAGTCGCAAGAGGACCTCAGGCAGTCCTCACCAAAGATGAAGGTCTATGGTGCAGAGAATGCAGTGAGGATGCAGATCTTCGGAAGATGAGGTGCTGGATGCCGGAGCTTCTTGTAGCCCGAAATCTCTCTTTAAATTTTTTTTTTTTTATTGAGAGCGAAGTAACATAGCAATGATACATCAAAGTGACTTTTTAGTTTTTTTAAATCAGAATCTTCCAGTAAAAGCCCGAAATCTCAGGAGTGCAGAGCAAACACGCCTTGGCAACGGGAAGTTGATGCGGTGCACCAGGGTTCGGTCCTAGCGGTTCTGACGAGGGATACTGGCTTCAAAATTGCAGAGAGGACCTCTGGAATTCCGTAGGACGACAGGGGCAGCAGGCCGGTCAGCTTTGTTGCGGTGCCGGCAGATGCAGGGGAGTAAATCCTTCATTCCAAGGGAGATTTCTTCAGGTGTCCTTGATGCCCACAGGTCTGTTGAAGAACCCAGATGATGCAGAAGACTTGAGGAACAGCGAGACCAGGAGCAGCAGGAGCCGTTCTTGGTGCAGTCTCGGTTCCAGTTGGAGTCCAAAAAAGTCCAAGTGTCCAGACGATTGAAGAGTGACGTAGTTTCAGAGTCTTGTTGCACCCTTACCCTTAGGAAAGCTTTGAAATGACTTGGAGGTCCTTCCCAGAGGAGGGGCTAGACAGAGGTGAGGATACTCCCATGTCCTTTATCCCGTTTCGCGCCAGAGCGGCAACCAAGGGTTCATAAACTGGTTCAAACTGGAGAATGCAAGCAGGGCACCAAATATGCTCTTTAAAGAAGTCTTTTGGTGCTGGCAAGTGCCCTCACCCCAGACCAATAAACTAAGCCCTGTCCAGGATGTGGTCACTACTAGCTGTGACAGGCAACCTATTGGTCTAACTTCTCCCGCTCGAGCTTGGCTCAGCAGCAGGAGGGCAGAATCATGTCTGTGGTCTGCAGCAGCATTAGCTTGCTTGCAGACCCTGAAAGGCTGTTACTGGGAGTACCGGGGGGGGTCCTCTATGGAGTCTCCCAGTACATGGGATCCAACTTCCAACATTGGAATCGAAGTTGGGGTATGATTCTAACATGTTTGATACCAAATATGACTGAGTTCGGTGCAGCCACTATATAGTTAGACAGCTCTTAATGACTGATGTCCACTATATGTCTAAAAATGTCTGACGGCACTTACAAAGCCTGTAGAATAAACTCCGGGGTTTGTAGGGGTGTCTTCCTCATGCAGGGGCATCCTCACACGTATAACCAAGCACCCTGTTCTCAGGAATGAAGAGCCTGCCATAGGGGTAACTTATAGGTTTTAAGTGCAGTGACCTCAGATATAAGGAAACATATCTGTTGTGAGAGGTGCAAGCACCAACTCACACAGGCTGCAATGGTAGGCCTGTAGTCACAGTTTAAGTGGACTCCCATGGGGGGCACAATACATGCTGCAGCCCATGAGACCCTTGGTGTACCTATTCCCTGGGTATCTTAGTACCATATACTAGGGATTTATAAGGGTACATCAGTGACCAATTGAGGAGGTACCAAAGTACTTACCATAACCAATTTAATGGAGAAAGCACCGTTGCTGGGGTCCTGATTATTAGGATCCCAGCAGACTAGGTCAAAAACACATTAACACCAGGCATAAAGTAGGGGTAACCATGCTAAAAGGATCCTACATGCAGTACCTCTGATTTTATATTTGGATCCTTTCATGCTGATGATCCACCCATTCCTAACTGATCAGTCAGTAGCCACAGGACATGTCACTGTTCCCAACCACATCAACATAAAGTAGAATGTGAATTGCAACGGAGAACAGGACTTGGACCAGAAGACCCAGAGGAGCCAGGGACACAAGAATCCACCCAAGGTAAGTATTGGGAACCCCACATTTACCTTGCCCACTGTATTTGTTTCCAACCTTTTGCAAGCGTTTTATCTTTAACATTGGTTAGTAATTCAATGAACCACTACTAATCCAACATTGGATCTTTTATATAGGGGGGCGTGGCTTAGCACGCGAAGCAAATGGTCGCCTGCGGGTAGAGCTCCGTGCCGAGTTCCCCTTCCCGACGCTGTTCTCCGGGACAGTTCTGCCCTGAGGCCGCCGAAAACCACCGGCGAGTGCCCCACCAGACCCGACGCGACGCCTGTCCAACTTTGGCGCGGATCGGACCCGCGAAACCGCACCGGGAGGTGCCGGCCGCCCGCGGCCGCGAAAGTTGCAGCCGGCCCGGGCGTGGACCCAGGAAACACCGGGGATCCAGCAGCTGCGGTAGGCCCAGAACCGAGGCCGACACCAAACGCTAGCGGACCACGCGCCAAAGCACCGGAGGCCGCCCACCCCCCATGACGGTGAGGAACTGGGGCGAGATGACCTCACAAACCCGGCTGGACTTCCCAAACACGCATTAAGGCGGATCGGCGGGAGTGCCCTAATCGCCAGGCCTGGACGCGTCACCCCTGCATCGGGAGCTACACTGGCCCTGAATCATAGCGGTGAGGAGTGGAGAACGGCTGGGCTTCGGACGCCTGGGGAGCTAGAGGGCAGTGGAGGCTGGGGCACGCAACACGACGCTCGCCGGCAGCCACACGCGCCGCGACACACGGGGCCCCGGTCGCAAGCAGCACCCATTGGCTCCGCAACACAACGAGGCCTGCGACCCACCGGCGCTACCCCAGGCGCACACCGAGGGCATAGCGACGGCTTGAGGGGACGGAGACCCGCACCACCTGCGATCAGAGCGAAGCTCAACACCGAGCGGCTGCCATACGAGCGGAACCAGCCGCCGCGCCAGCACAACATACAGCCCACTGGGATCCACACAGACCCTGAGCCCCTTGCCATAAACGGGCTCACGACTCAAAAGGGGCACATCGCGGAACCGCGCCACACACCCAGATATACCGCGCAGCACCGAGGTGCGAGGCGCCCAGCAGCTGTCTGCCCTCCTAGGAGCGACCGAGTGCCACGCGAACACCACGCAGATAGAGCCTAGCGACACCGCCAGCCGGGCCCCAACCAGCAGCAGACGACCCTCACCCACCTCCCCGCCATTGGCCGGGCCGGACTGAACCGTGCCGGGACGAGGAGAGCGGACTCCCCGTAGGACGCCGATGTCTGGCGGGACCAGGGCGCGGACTGGCACTGGGGGCACGAGGCCTAAAGGCGACATGAACAAAACTAGCAAAACCACAGACCAGGACCAGACGGCAGCGAAGCTCGACGTCATGCTGGCAGCCATGGAGCGGCTAGAAGAATCAATTCAACTCACACGCACCTCCTTGGCCACTAAGATCGACAGTGTGGCCATAGACCTTACGCATCTCCGCGAAGACCACAAAAAACTCGCTGACCGCACCTCGATGCTGGAGGGAACCGTGAAGGAGCTCCAACCCCAAGCCAGCCGGTCGCATACCCAAATACAGGACTTACTGAACCGAGTGGAGTTCCTTGAAGACCGGGCCGAGGATGCAGAAGGCAGGGCGCGGAGGAACAACGTACGCTTGGTCGGCGTCCCGGAGAAATGGGAAGGGAGAACACCGGAGGAGCACATGGAAAAATGGCTGACATCCATCCTGCCTGAGGGCTCACTCTCGCCTCAATTCGTGGTGGAACGCGCCCATAGAGTACCGACTGCGCCCCTGGCTGCGGGCTCCAACCCAAGGCCCATGCTCCTCCGCATCCTGAATTATAGAGACCGGGACTCCATACTGAGAGAAACACGCAAACTTGAGGAGGTGAGAATCGAAAACACCAAAGTAATGTTCTTCCCGGACTACACCATTCATGTACAAAGGCAGAGACAATCCTTTTTAGCCGCGAAGAAACGCCTGCGCCAGCAGGGCCTACAGTACTCCTTACTATTCCCTGCGAAACTCAGAGTGATAGCCGGGGAGAAAACCCATTTCTTCACAGACCCAGATGAAGTGGAAGCGTGGCTGGACAGTGGCACGGATACGGCCCCCAGGACCCCGGCAACCCACGCGAACAGATACCAACCCGGCGGGAATAGGAGACGACGGCGCCCGAAGCAGCGGACGCAGGGGCGCACGAACGGGCCAAGGAAGATGTCTCCCCCTGCCGACGCCACGCAGCAGGAAAAACAAGACGCCCTCCGCCTTGTGCGGGAACTCAGCAACTCCCCAGCGCCTAGCGACCCAACTGGCAGCGGCACACAAGACCCCCCAAGCGACGACGAAGCAATCTACGGAATGTCGGACTCTCCTGCGACAGATCCTAGACCGGACGTCACCCCCCAAACCTCGGAATACATCGGCTAACTGTCTCCTAGAGCATATCCACCAAGCCCCCCACAGGAACACTCGAAGGGCCACCCATGTGGAGATTGCGGACACAGACTGAGCACGACTGGCCCGACGAGACCTCCGGACAACTGAGAGCTGCACCTCGTCCTGGCGATGGCCCAGCGGACGCTGGGCGGCCGGCCCCCCACTCCTGTGGCCCGCCACCCTGCTGCACACGAATCAAGACACGTAACGTATGGCATTAAATGTTGGTTTTATACCTATGACTTTTACAGTTGGGGCTGACTAGGGCCTTCACATACCCACCGGGAAGGGGAACGACCCCTCTTCGATGACTCTACGAACACTTGGCCAGCTGCTACTGCTAGCACTGCACGGCCGCCCCCAGAACTGAACTAAACTTTGTTACTCTCCTTGAGAGCATGGACGGGAGCACGTTTGCCCACCGACCTCTTGGTATTTCGCATGTTTGCGATGTTCATTGGCTACCTGTTTTATTGGCCACGTTAACTACCCGTTTTCCCCCTTCACAAGACTGCAATGGCGTGCGGGCCAATCACTATTCCTTACGAACTGCGGGCGGGCGGGGGGTGGGACGGGGTGGCCACTCTGGGGAGACCGTCAATACAAAGCAATGTCTGTGATCACTATATGCACATGGAACGTGAGAGGGATGCACACACCGTCCAGACGGTATCAAATATTCTCATACCTCAAACGCCATAATGTACATGTTGCTCTCTTACAAGAGACGCATCTCTGTGCGAAGGAAGTCACCACCCTGCGCCGCAGATGGCGTGGCCACCTATACGCCACGCACCACTCTTCTTACGCTAAGGGGGCGCTGGTATGGATACGTCCGGGCACCCCGTGGATAATGCAGGACGCCTTGGTGGACCCCGGGGGGAGACATGTAGCAGTCAGGGGCAGGATAGATGGGAACCCGATAGTGCTAGCCTCGATATATGCACCCAACACAGGGATACAGGATTTCTTAACACAACTGTCCAGCACCCTGGCGCCATGGCACGGCACACAGTGGATACTGGGCGGGGACTATAACTGCACACTGGACCCTTCTCTAGACCGTTCTCGTCCCCCGCGCCCTAACTCCCCAGCTCTTCACGCAGCGCGAGCCCTCCTAGATTGGTCCACGCAATGGGACCTGCTAGACGCATGGCGTAGCCACAACCCAGACACCAGGGCCTACTCCTTCCACTCAGGGGCACATAATCTGCATGTACGCCTAGACAGATACATGGTATCCAGGGACTTACTACCGGCGATACGAGACACGCAATACATGGGCCGCACGCACTCGGACCACAACCCTCACTTCATGACACTCACCTGGGAACAGCCGCGACCACCAATCCCCACCTGGCGACTACAACCAGACCTCTTGCTTGACGGCACATTCAGATCCTCGATAGGGGCGCAAACAGCACAACACTTCGAGGAGAACAACAACACTGCCTCCACACCCCAGATAGAGTGGGACGCGTTCAAAGTGGTCCTGAGGGGGCTATGCCTCGGAACCCAGGCACACACCCGCCGACAGCTGGAAGCAGACCTGAAACAGATAGAAAGGGATTTACTGCACAAAGAGCAAGGGGCGACGGGAGGGGATGATACAGAGCTGCTTGAGGCTAGGGCAGAACACGACAGGCTGATAGGCAGATTAAAACAAGTCAACTTCACTGCACACTCAGCACGCACACACCGCTACGGCGACAAGCCGGGCAAACTCCTAGCCTGGCTGATAAGGCGAGAAGACCGCTCCGCCCCGGTAACGGCCATAAGCCCTACTGCGGATACCGTGGTGTACACCCAGGCGGGCATACATGCAGCCTTCGTAGCGCATTACAAGACACTATATCAGTCGCAAATGGCCAATCCGCAACCGGACATCCAAGCATACCTGGAGGAACTCACACTTCCCGCCCCGTCCGATGACCAACGAGACGAGCTCGGAGCCCCGTTGGTAGCGGAGGAATTACGTGAGGCCATATTCGCCCTCTCTAACGGGAAGACCCCAGGTCCGGACGGACTGCCTGCAGAATACTACAAAGCGTATTCTGACATCCTAATCCCCGAGCTGCTCAGAACATACTCGGCGGCTCTAGACGACTCATCCTTACCAACATCCATGAACGAAGCCATACTAGTATCGCTTCTCAAACCGAACAGGGAAGGGATGCTCCTCGGGTCATATAGGCCGTTAGCTCTGCTCAATACGGACTACAAAATCCTGGCATCAGTACTGGCCCGTAGACTAGCGACCCTGGTACCGGCCCTGGTGCACAAGGACCAGAACGGGTTTGTCCCAACGAGATGCACCTCCCAGAACATCCGGAGGCTGTTCCGGGTGCAGGAATACGCAGCCCAGACGTGGCCGAGATCGGGTTGCCTGGTGTTGGACCTAGAGAAAGCGTTCGACTCTGTCGAATGGCCCTATTTATCGGCAGTGCTACGCAAGTTTGACCTGGGCGATGACTTTCTAGAATTGGTCGGCCTGCTATATGGGAAACCTGAGGTGAGGGTACGCACTGGCAAGTTGGTCTCGGAGCCCATAAAGGTTAGAAGAGGCACCAGACAAGGTTGCCCACTTTCCCCACTACTATTCTCCTTGGCGATTGAACCACTGGCTGAACGGCTGCGCACCAGCGGAGCACTGTGGGGTATCCCGCTAGCAGATGGCACGCATGCAGTGTCGCTATACGCAGACGATTTACTCTTATATATCAAAGACCTTGAGAATGCGCCGCAGGAACTGTCGGACATCTTCCGCACGTTCGAATTGATGTCAGGCCTCAAAGTTAACTGGGCCAAGTCAGGGGCTTATTCGTTCACCCCCGACGCTCCGGACCCGACACTTCACATTAATAATGAACGACTGACATGGTACCAAACCACGTTCAAGTACCTGGGCATCCATGTATACAGGACGCCCCCAGACATTTTAGACGGCAACCTGACACGGGCCATAATGTCTGTTCGCACACAGGTCGCCTTCTGGAAAACTCTCCCCATCAACGTGCCAAGCAGGGTAACCTTAACGAAAATGATAATACTCCCCAGGCTCCTATACTACTTTGCCAATCTCCCACTCTACATCCCGGTCCGCATATTCAGAGAGCTGGAATCCATGCTCAGAGATCTGATCTGGAACACAGGTAGGCCGAGAGTAGCACTGACGAAACTCTACAACCCGGTCACTGAGGGCGGCGCAGCAGTCCCGAACCTAGAGCTCTATTACCTAGCAGCACAAGTGCAATGGGCAGTGGCCTGGATTTCGGGCAGGAATCTCGAGGACACGGCTACGGCCACAGACGTCCTTTCCCAACTGCAGGTACTCACCCTATTTCACCCGCTGACGAGCCCTAGGAAGCACCCGCAGCTACACGTGGCTGTAGCCACGAAATGTTACGACAGATGCTTACGCCTCACCAGACCCACCATACCGTATGCGCCAGCGCTACCGCTCCTGGGCACCCCCAAAGCCACGTCAGTCGTGACAGAGGCGACACTGGCACAGTGGACCCACGCAGGCATAAAGACCATGGCAGATTTGTACGCAGATGGCGCTTTACTCTCCTTCGAGGCACTGACTGCTGACACGGGACTACCCGCGGGACAATTCCTGCAACATGCCGCAATACTGCGGACACTTACACGGAAATGGGGGAACATCGCTGACGAACCGCCCACACACCAGCTAGTGCAGTGCATGCACGTGATGGGCAACGGGACGCACGTGGTGCACTGGCTGACGCAGGCGCTACTCTCGCACACCCAACACGCATTGCAACCTCTCCGGGACAAATGGGCGGAGGACAGAGGGAAGGCATGGACGGACAAGGAGTGGGCGGCGATACTCTCAGGCCCCCGCAACATTCCCCGCAATGCACGTTTCAAACAGATCCAATTTTATGTTCTACACCGCGCATATCTATCCCTGGACAAGATAAACTTGTATTTCCCGGGCACGGGAGCCAAATGCCCGAGGTGTGACACGGAGGGAGCGGATCTCCTCCACATGCTGTGGCAATGTCCCCAACTTCGGGCATACTGGCACTCGATACTCACGACACTGAAACGATGCACGGCAATGTCGATCCCGCTCTCGTGGGAGGCGTGCCTCCTGGGCCTCTTTCATAGGACCAAACTGAACAGGGTGACTTCCCGCTTCTGGGACCTTGGCCTCATCACAGCCAAAAGACTCATCACGAAGCACTGGAAGCGGGCGGCACCACCAGCGGCGGAGCACTGGCGCGCATCACTAGATAACTGGGCGAAAGCGGAAAGTATATCATTACATAATGAGGAGACAGCGGGATTGCGTAAATACCCCATAGCGGCGCCTTGGGACGATATGATCCGCTCTTTCCACAATGGACCCCAGGCACCAGATACTCCTGAGAGACAGACACCCCCAGATGGGGAACATAGCGATGACCAACACACTCCAGGTGCCGCAGACGACAGACACAACGCTCATACACCTGACCCCTAGGCACCCCCCCCTCTACTCCCCCCCCCCCGGCTCAGCTGACACGCCAGGATTGCCGACACCCTCCTGCATCGCCAGCGTACTTCCCACACATGCAAGATCAGACACGAGCCTGCTGCAACATTGCCACTGGGTCCTCCCCCCCCTCTCTCCTCGCCCCCCCCCCACCGTAGGCCCCACCAGCTACTGCACCGCACGCCCCACGACCCCAAGTTTGACACCCCCACCCCGTTACGTTTTCATCGAAGTAGCTTGATTGACGGGATACAACAACTAAGACAGCATGATCACGCACTGTTTGAACGCTGACACTCTCGGCGAACTATTGTGATATACTCTGCAGACTACTCCATGATCTATGTATGCATTACCTTGAATATTGAATCTTCATACATTGAGACTCTGTATGGAATATGCTTGTATTCTTCTTTTCTCCTTTGCATTGAATAAAAGACATATTTTAAAAAAAAAATTGGATCTTTTATATATTCACATGGTTGCATCATTCCCCTTCGTCAGGCTGGGAATCCCATGTACATTAAAATAGCAGTATACAATGCAACATATATAACAGACAGTATATAATGTAAAATGGCCATAGGCCTGAAACAACATAGTATGTTTAGCAACACATCCACCACAATTGAAAGAACCCAAACTCTAGCCAATGAGGCGGAAGCATAAGCACTCCTACCCCTTTTAGAGGCCACCATAGCTCAGATTTCTACTACACGTCCTGTGTGAGGGAGTTGAACCTGAATTTTTTATTTTTTTGGTCTGCCCTGGACTTGAACCAGCCCTATCTTCATCACTACAGTCTTTTTAGGGAAGACATTTAAAATTTCTAACCAGGAAAATCTTTTGGTCTGACAAGCAACTGTCAGCACCTATCACCATTAAATAAAAAAAAAATTTTATTGGGTTTTTGATGATTGAATATTGTTACATACTTTTGCCACATAAAATTGCATGTGAGGCATATCATTGCACACACCAGTTACATAGCAAGCATCAGGGGGCAACAATGAGGCACCTTAGAGGTGAGTGTTACCCCTGAAGGAGGTGTTGCCTCCTGTTATCTTACCTAAGAGAAAAACTTAAGCTGGTAACCTGGGGAGCAAATGTTGGGTTGTACGATTAGGGGTAGGTTAGGGCGGGGGTGTTTTAATGCTTCAGAGGTGGCAAGGAGAACAGGGTCTAGCGCATGGGAGCACGCGCCCAGTGGCGTCACAGTGGTATTAACAGCAGCCGAGGCACTGATGAGTTTGAAGGGTATCATAAGGAAAGTGGGTCTCGCCTCCTGAAGGGAGCGTAGAGGGGAGGTTGCTCAGCGAGATGCCCTTTGTGGGCCTTGTGACTGCGGGAGGGTAGCATCGTATTCAATTGTTTGCTGGAAAAGAATGAGCAAAATGGCCCATTCAAGAGAGTTTGGGCTCTGACACACTCAGTGCACTTCTTCGTTTCGGAGCGCGTCTTCCTTTGCAGAGCCCCATTTGTGCACTGCTCCTATCCAGGCCACTAGAGGAAGGCCCACAGGCACGCGCCAATGTAGTGTGATATCTCACTTTAATAGAAGGGGCGCCAGGGCTGTGAAGCGTGTCTTGACCATGTGTTGCTTCCTATGTTTAAATATGTCTAGCGAACAGGCTTCCCAGGAATAGATGTCCAGGAGTCCAGTGTAGCATGAATAGCTTGCCAGTACTGCTGCAAAGTTGGGCAAGCCCAGAACGTGTAAAAACACTGCATTAGGGGTGTGACAGTGAGGGCAAGCAAATTGGGACTCTGGAAAAGTGGCGGTGGAGCTGTGCCGGCATGATATAGACCCGGTGTAGGGTGAAGAACTGTATATTTTTGAAGCAGAAGATCTGGGAAACCTTCTTTGGTAATTCTAAAGCTCGCTCCCACTCATTATCATGGAGTGGCATAGCGTGTTCCTCGCCCATTTTTGGCATAGACAGGTGAGTGGGACGTACGTCAATTCTTGGATGGCCTTAGATCGCCACGTGATGAGGTGCTGGTCGGGTCCCATAGTTAACACAGCATGAAGCACTGGGTGGGTCGCTGGCTTGCCTCCAGATAGGTACCAGAAGCGCTGGCAAGCGTGTATGAGCTGCCAATGAAAGAGGAACTGCTCTGGAGGAAGTCCACTCTCCTCGACTAACTGGTCAAAAGGGAGAAATTTCCCTTCAGAAAAAAAGAGCCTCCACCTCAAGGAGCGAGTGGTTGGTCCAGGTTTGTAATTCACAGGCAGTGTAGTAGCCACTGCCATAGGGCAGGCCAACTACCGGCAGCAATGGGTTATAGATCGGGGTCCCCGGGGAAAGGCGGCGGATTCAAAGCATTGTTGCCCTCGCAACAGTCACTTGTATGGAGTGGGTTGAAACGGAATGGGCTCACGGCAAAAGCGAAGGCATATTGCCGACAAAGGGCCAGACACTTAGCAAGTATCACTGAGATAACGCCCAGCTGTCCAGCAAGACAGCCACTGAGCTGCACCGCCAAAACATGTGCCTTAAATGACGGGCCCCAAGACCAGCCCGGTCTACCGGCAACTGCAGCTTGGCTACGGCAACTCATCGGCGTTCATTCCCCCATATAAGGGAGCAAAGCAAGGTGTCCAGTTCTCTGAAGATGGAGTGGAAAGGAATTACCAGAAGGTTCGCAAAATAGTATAGAAGGCAGGGCAAGATGATCTTCGCCAGGGCAATTGTTCCTATAGGAGCTAAGGGAAGAGTGCTCAAAAAACCAACCTGGGAGGGTATACCCACTAATTCCCTGCTATGGTTGCCCTCATACAGGTCACAGGGGTATGATACAGACAGACGCCCAGGTAGTGTGGTGCCTGTTCGTGCAAGGCGAGGTGAGAGTTGCCAATGCACACCCTTCCGCGGCGAGAGGGTAAATTGCAGACCTCGTCCAGTTGACCCTCAGTCCAGCCGTGGCAGCCAAGTCCGACAGCGTGCCCAGTAGAGGTTCGAGATCAGCTGAGACATTCCGTGTGTAGAGGAGCAGGTCCTCTGCCTACAGGGACACGCTGTGGGACTTGCTCGCTAGAGGGATACCCGAGTCTATCCCCTCTTTTCGGAATCACACAGGTAGGGGCTCCCTGGCCAGGGAAAATAGTAGGGGGTAGAGCAGACATCCCTGGCCTGTTCCTCGAGTCTCTGGGTAGGGAGCTGAGATGTAGTAGCCCAAATGATCTGGGAGGTGGGGTTTGAGTACAATAGCTCTGTGTAGACTAGAAGTTTGGGTCCTACTCCCATACAGCGGAGCACCTTGAATAGATAAGGCTACAGGGTCTTGAACGCCCTTTCCAAGCAAGGACAAGGCAGGCAAGGTGTTGGCCAACCAGTTGCTCCCAGTCATATGCAAGCTTGTACATCCAGACCAATCGGGCTTTATGCCTGGAAGGAATACGGACCTCAACCTTAGGAGATTGCATGGGGTAATGGGGAGGATTGGCACTATCCAGGAGGATGCTGCCCTGCTGCTGGATGCAAAAATGGCATTCAATACAATCAAATGGACTTATCTATTTGCTCTACTTAAGCGCATGGGCTTCGGACCCACATTCATAAAATGGGTGAAATTGCTCTACATTAACCCGACTGCCCAAATAGTCGTCAATCAACATACATCCCGGCGATTCCGGTTAGAGTGGGGTACTAGACAGGGCTGGCCCTCATCACCCCTCATCTTCACCCTGATCCTGGAACCGTTAGCGACTTGTGTTAGGGGCGACCCCAATATCAGAGGTCTGAAATGGACCCAACACCACGAAGAGAGAATCTCCCTCTTTGCTGATGACGTTTTGCTATATGTCGTGGCCCCCTAAACCTCGATCCACAGGGTCCTCCATATCTTTGCCATTATTAGCGCACACTCAGGGTACACCATTAATTGGACAAAATCTATATTGCATATGCTTCAGGGCCCCACTCCAAGGATGCCCAAAGACACCAACGTTACGGTTGCAACAGAGGGTTTTCGATACCTAGGCATATATATGACTTCACACACCACCTACTTTTACTAAACCAATCTTAAGGCTCCGCTGATCAGACTCCAGAAAGATGTCCTCCATTGGCAGTCCCTGCCTCTGACTCTCCTGGGTAGGGCAGCGCTGTTTAAAATGCTAGCATTGCCCAGATTCCTATATGTGCTGCAGAACACCCCCTACAAAGTCCCGGATACATACTTCACCAACATAGAGAGCGAGGTTAGGACTCTTATGGGACAGGCAATACCCCCGTATTGAGACACATAAACTGACTAGAGGGTGGTATGATGGCAGAATTGCACTGTACGACCTCAAATAATACTACAGTCATTAATCACTGGGTCTTTGCCCCGCCATCTGAACCGGCATATCAAACAGACAATTGGTTAATGAACCCAGGTGGGTATCAGAGAGCACTCTATTGTAATCCTAAACGCAATTGGTTTACAGGCCCCACTGCCCAAACAGTCGCTATTTGGCACCGAGCTACCAAAGCACTGAGGTGGCACAAGAAACTAAAACTAACCAACCCGAGGAGGAGCCTAGCTACCGACCAAGATGGCCGCATAGGGAGTCGGCTCCGCCGATCTCCCCCTCCTTCCAAGACATCCTGCGGCATATCCTGTCCCTGCGTCCCACTCCCATGTGTGGGAATGGTAGCGATGCCCGCTAAAGTTTGCCCGAGCCGCCTCTGAGGTCCGGTGGCAAAGTTACGTCGCCGGACAGTTCGGGGACAGTTCGGGGCCTGGTCCGGCATCTAAGCCGGGGCCTCAGGTGATTCGGGACCCAGCTAGGAGCGCGTCAACACCGGGGGCAGTGGATCGGGACTAACTGGTCAAAAGGGAGAAATTTCCCTTCAGAAAAAAAGAGCCTCCACCTCAAGGAGCGAGTGGTTGGTCCAGGTTTGTAATTCACAGGCAGTGTAGTAGCCACTGCCATAGGGCAGGCCAACTACCGGCAGCAATGGGTTATAGATCGGGGTCCCCGGGGAAAGGCGGCGGATTCAAAGCATTGTTGCCCTCGCAACAGTCACTTGTATGGAGTGGGTTGAAACGGAATGGGCTCACGGCAAAAGCGAAGGCATATTGCCGACAAAGGGCCAGACTCTTAGCAAGTATCACTGAGATAACGCCCAGCTGTCCAGCAAGACAGCCACTGAGCTGCACCGCCAAAACATGTGCCTTAAATGACGGGCCCCAAGACCAGCCCGGTCTACCGGCAACTGCAGCTTGGCTACGGCAACTCATCGGCGTTCATTCCCCCATATAAGGGAGCAAAGCAAGGTGTCCAGTTCTCTGAAGATGGAGTGGAAAGGAATTACCAGAAGGTTCGCAAAATAGTATAGAAGGCAGGGCAAGATGATCTTCGCCAGGGCAATTGTTCCTATAGGAGCTAAGGGAAGAGTGCTCAAAAAACCAACCTGGGAGGGTATACCCACTAATTCCCTGCTAT
Organism: Lissotriton vulgaris; assembly: GCF_964263255.1. Classification (NCBI taxonomy): domain Eukaryota; kingdom Metazoa; phylum Chordata; class Amphibia; order Caudata; family Salamandridae; genus Lissotriton; species Lissotriton vulgaris. Next base: position 261,862,365 of record NC_141699.1, on the reverse strand, counting down.
GGTTGCCCTCATACAGGTCACAGGGGTATGATACAGACAGACGCCCAGGTAGTGTGGTGCCTGTTCGTGCAAGGCGAGGTGAGAGTTGCCAATGCACACCCTTCCGCGGCGAGAGGGTAAATTGCAGACCTCGTCCAGTTGACCCTCAGTCCAGCCGTGGCAGCCAAGTCCGACAGCGTGCCCAGTAGAGGTTCGAGATCAGCTGAGACATTCCGTGTGTAGAGGAGCAGGTCCTCTGCCTACAGGGACACGCTGTGGGACTTGCTCGCTAGAGGGATACCCGAGTCTATCCCCTCTTTTCGGAATCACACAGGTAGGGGCTCCCTGGCCAGGGAAAATAGTAGGGGGTAGAGCAGACATCCCTGGCCTGTTCCTCGAGTCTCTGGGTAGGGAGCTGAGATGTAGTAGCCCAAATGATCTGGGAGGTGGGGTTTGAGTACAATAGCTCTGTGTAGACTAGAAGTTTGGGTCCTACTCCCATACAGCGGAGCACCTTGAATAGATAAGGCTACAGGGTCTTGAACGCCCTTTCCAAGCAAGGACAAGGCAGGCAAGGTGTTGGCCAACCAGTTGCTCCCAGTCATATGCAAGCTTGTACATCCAGACCAATCGGGCTTTATGCCTGGAAGGAATACGGACCTCAACCTTAGGAGATTGCATGGGGTAATGGGGAGGATTGGCACTATCCAGGAGGATGCTGCCCTGCTGCTGGATGCAAAAATGGCATTCAATACAATCAAATGGACTTATCTATTTGCTCTACTTAAGCGCATGGGCTTCGGACCCACATTCATAAAATGGGTGAAATTGCTCTACATTTACCCGACTGCCCAAATAGTCGTCAATCAACATACATCCCGGCGATTCCGGTTAGAGTGGGGTACTAGACAGGGCTGGCCCTCATCACCCCTCATCTTCACCCTGATCCTGGAACCGTTAGCGACTTGTGTTAGGGGCGACCCCAATATCAGAGGTCTGAAATGGACCCAACACCACGAAGACAGAATCTCCCTCTTTGCTGATGACGTTTTGCTATATGTCGTGGCCCCCTAAACCTCGATCCACAGGGTCCTCCATATCTTTGCCATTATTAGCGCACACTCAGGGTACACCATTAATTGGACAAAATCTATATTGCATATGCTTCAGGGCCCCACTCCAAGGATGCCCAAAGACACCAACGTTACGGTTGCAACAGAGGGTTTTCGATACCTAGGCATATATATGACTTCACACACCACCTACTTTTACTAAACCAATCTTAAGGCTCCGCTGATCAGACTCCAGAAAGATGTCCTCCATTGGCAGTCCCTGCCTCTGACTCTCCTGGGTAGGGCAGCGCTGTTTAAAATGCTAGCATTGCCCAGATTCCTATATGTGCTGCAGAACACCCCCTACAAAGTCCCGGATACATACTTCACCAACATAGAGAGCGAGGTTAGGACTCTTATGGGGCAGGCAATACCCCCGTATTGAGACACATAAACTGACTAGAGGGTGGTATGATGGCAGAATTGCACTGTACGACCTCAAATAATACTACAGTCATTAATCACTGGGTCTTTGCCCCGCCATCTGAACCGGCATATCAAACAGACAATTGGTTAATGAACCCAGGTGGGTATCAGAGAGCACTCTATTGTAATCCTAAACGCAATTGGTTTACAGGCCCCACTGCCCAAACAGTCGCTATTTGGCACCGAGCTACCAAAGCACTGAGGTGGCACAAGAAACTAAAACTAACCAACCCGAGGAGGAGCCTAGCTACCGACCAAGATGGCCGCATAGGGAGTCCGCTCCGCCGATCTCCCCCTCCTTCCAAGACATCCTGCGGCATATCCTGTCCCTGCGTCCCACTCCCATGTGTGGGAATGGTAGCGATGCCCGCTAAAGTTTGCCCGAGCCGCCTCTGAGGTCCGGTGGCAAAGTTACGTCGCCGGACAGTTCAGGGCCTGGTCCGGCATCTAAGCCGGGGCCTCAGGTGATTCGGGACCCAGCTAGGAGCGCGTCAACACCGGGGGCAGTGGATCGGGAGGTCCCGGTCTGCCCCGATCGCTCGAAAGAAAGCTGCCGAGGGACTGCGAGCCACAGCGGCGTGGAGGCGGGGCGGGGCTCGGGCCAAGGAAGACGTGCCCTCCCGAGCAGGAGCACAGCGTGTGGGGCCACAGAAGTTCACTCCAGCCCCAAAGATCGGCGATTACAAGAGGAAGACTCTGCCAATTTCCCGGTTGGCGCGATGTATGGAGCGCCTCCGAGACGACGGCGAGGTTGACCGTGGGAGAGTAGTCCCGGAGGTCAGCGCGAGGAGTGAGAGCCCTGGCTGCCGCTTCACTCCGCCCTGAGTATTGGGAGGGGGGCGCTTCCAGAGAGAGTGGCGGTGAGTGTCTCGCCCCGTGGGGGGTCTCCAGGAGCTGGGAGCAGTGTTGGGGGCCATACGGGGGAGACATTTGCCAGACCATCGTGAAGGAGGTCCATTGGCCTGGCGGGTCTACTGCAGGTTGCAACTGGTTGCGGGGGGTGCCTGGGAGGCACTCCCCATCAAAGGGACACCAGTGAGTGAATAGCTGCGGCTGGAGACGGAGGCGCAGAGAGTTGCTGGAGCGACGCTTGGGAATATGAAGAGGCACCAGACAGAAACTCCAGTACACTGGCCAAAACAGTGGTGAGCTCAGGGGGTGAGCCTGTTGTGGACCCTGCAAGGCAGAGCAGTGTACCTGCGTGATGAGTAACCGAGTCTGAGCCGACTAGGTGTTGTGACCTGAGAGTGGACTTTGGGGGCGATACAGTAACCCTGCGGGGGTGGACGCTTTTCCCGGAAGCTGTGCAGTTTGTTGGACATGTAAGGGACCGGGAGACGAGGCGAGGCCCGGTGGAGAATCGGGGGGCGAGTTTGGAGAAGGCCTGTCATTGAGTATCGGAGAAGGGCAGAGGTTCTACGACGCTGACCACAGGAGAGGAGAGGTGTGACAAGGGCGTGAGCGGCAAGATGGTGACGAAAACTGATCAGGACAAAGCCTTGCCTCGATCCTCCAAAGGGGCCAGGAATGTTCAGTCCAATAAATTGGATCGTTACACTCTGCCCTAGGGGTCCCCGACGGAGTCGAAAGTGCGCATGTAGGAGGGGGAGAGGACACTCCCGCTTTGGTAGAGCCAACAGTCGCGGCTGGTGACATTTGAAAGTGGTGGGGCGATTGTGTGAACGTGCGTACTGTGATGGCTGGCGAGGCTAAATGGTGGACAGCGAAACTGGCAGTGTGTGCTGGCTTTGTTGTATAGAGACAACAAAATAGAAGTATAAGAGGTTTATATGAAGACATAACGGGGCTCTATTAATCCAACAACATGGTGTGAGCGCGTGTGCCTCCATCTCTCTCTCTCCTGTACTGCAATTGAGAGATATGCTATTGTCCTCCAAAACATTCCCGCTTCGTTGGGGAAAAAGGGCAGCTGGTCCATTTTCTTTCAACCCGTGGCTTTTGACACCATTATATAAAGACCACCACGTCCACGAAATATGTTTCCATTCACAAATAATTGGATTCCTTGTGTTACAACAGTCATGTAAAGTAAAGATTTTCCTTCCCACGGCGTATTTCATGAGTGAATGAAATGTAGTACAAGCTGCTCCGGTAAAAAAATCTAAAGCAGCAATTTAGACAGTTTTACCCTCCCATGGGAAAAACATTAAATGTATGTGAACGTTATATGTTCCTCTCACACACCACTCTGTTCTCAGTCAGTCTGCATCCAGGGAAATAATTTTTCATCCACAATGTAATCAAACAGACTAACAGGGTCATTGGTGACAACCTGCTGCTCACTCAGGGTGTCCACATTGATAGTCCGAGCCGAGAACTTTATCTGTCTCCGGCAGCCAGGCTCTTTGCTTGGCCCCACATAGAACAGTCAAACCCCGGTTTGTACATCAGCAGTCTCGGACACTAAGCACCGATATCCGCCCCATGGACATCACCCGTCATTCAGACCTAGTGCTTCGAGTATTATAAAACGCACAATTGAAATATAAAGACTGACTGCCTCATAATGATAAAAATAAATGTAAAAAAACTTACCTTGGCTTGGCTTGGCTTCCCGCTCTGGCTCTCGACTAGAGTCCTGTCCCGAGCGCCGAGACTGCAGACTCCCGCGCGCCATCCTGGATTTTTTTGAATGCCTCGTCACCAGAGTCGTCACTGAAGGCTGCAGGCAGCCTCCCTCCCCTCCATGGCAGCCGGCGCTGATTGGTTCGGCCGGCTGCCCTAAATACGTCATTTCTCCTAGTCTGTATGCTGCAGAACGGAGAGTGGGAGGAGGCTTGGGGGAGCGGCTTGCCCACTGTTGCTAATACTGTCTGTTTGGACAGCCTCTCAGGCTGTCCAAACAGTCCGTATTCACAACAGTGGGCAAGCCACTCCCCCAAGCCACTCCCCCCTGCCCTGAGGCTCGACTCGTAAACAGGAAGTTTGCTGACTGCGTTCTCGCCGTGTGAGAAGGGCAGGCAGAAACAAATGGTAGTTATAAATAAATACCTACCATTTGTTTCTGCCTTCTTCTCGCACGGCGAGAAAACAGGGGGGGCGGCGCCCAAACGCCCCCATGGTAAAACCGCCACTGAGAGCCAACATTGACTGATCTTATGGTGGCCATTAACGGTGTCCAAACGTCTCTGGGTCAGAAGATGTAGGCTCTGGATAATAAGCTCAACACCATCACAATTGAAGTGGGGCTGATAAGAGCGGATCTCACAAAGACAAGTGAGAAGGTGAAGTCATTGGAGGTCAAAACATCTAGCCTCATAGACGATGTGAATCTGTTGCAGCAGGAAATGCAGGAACTTAAGGCCTCAAAAGTCCTCACAGATCGGATGCTGGATGATTTTGAAGGTAGGGCACGGCGTAACAACGTTCGCATTTTCGAGAAGTCAGAGGGTCAAACGGCTGACCTGTTTGTTGAAAATATTGAACTTTTTACGGTTGAACGTTCACATAGGGTCCCGGGGGGCAGACCCAGGCCTGGGGCGCCTCCCCGTCCTATGATTGCAAGGGTCCTGAACTTTCGAGACAGAGATGTGATATTACAGGCGGCTCGATTGGGGCCCCCACTGAGATTTGAAAATGCAACCCTTTCTTTCTTCCGGATTTTACTCAAACGGTGCAAAAACAGTGACAGGGATTCTTGTCGGTGAAGAGGAGATTGCGTGACAAGGGCATGAAATACGTCATGATGTTTCCGGCCCATCTTCGAGTGGAGCATAATGGGAAGGCCTGGTTTTTCGACAATCCTGATGTGGCAGCGGACTGGTTGGGCAGTACGCATGCAACAGAGACGGAGGGCCAAAATAGTGGAGAGGCGGATTATCAATAAATATTGAACATGGTGACTGAGCGGGCTTGAACTGTGGTATGCTGTGCACGGGAGGTGGGACGGGCGAGTAATAATTCCCCAATACCGCTAAGTTGGTAAAGATGCCTTGGGTGATTGATCTATGCAGGGGCAGTGTAGGGGGGGTGTGGGTGGAGGGGAAGAGGCGGACCTATCCCGGGGCCCTCCTCTATTTTCTACTTTTAGTTATTTGTAGAGTAGGTTGGGGGGCGACAGGCACACTGCTAGTTGGGGATGAGCGTAAGCTACAGGCAGGGATGCAGTGTTGAGAGTTGCAGGGTGTTTGAGAATTCAAGGTTTTTTCAAAATTGAGATCTTAATATGTGTAACACTATCAGAAATTTGTTTTTGTTGTTTTGTTCATGCATCAGGTGACTTAGATATGATGTACCATTTCAATGTCTTCTGGTAGACAGGGGTTGGGGATTGTCACACTCAGTTGGAATGTGAATGGACTAGGGACAAGATAAAAAGGGGGATGGTAAACCAGCTGATTAGGAGACACTCCCCGGATGTAGTGTTGCTACAGGAGACACATCTGATTGGCAATCGTTGTATCGTGCTGCATAGGGGAGGGTACAAGCTAGTGGCGCATGCTGGATTTACCACGGGGTCCAGAGGGGTGGGAATTCTAGTGAGAAAATCCTTCCCACTGATCATTCAGGCCACATGGGCGGACAAACGAGGCAGATACATTGGCATTTCGGGGTTGTGGGAGGGGAGGACTGTTACCTTCTTGTCTGTATATGTTCCGCCGGCCCTGCAGACTGACACCTTTCGTGACCTGTGTAGAATTTTTTTAACTTTACCCGTGGGGATATTGATTGTGGGGGGAGACTTTAATGCTGTGATGAATGGTGAAGTCGATAGGCACCCCACCCGAATTCTGCCACAGTCTCGGCTGTGGTTATCGGATTTCGTTGAAACCACTGGGCTAGCAGATGGTTGGCGACTGAGGAACCCAGGAGAAACACATTACACGCACACCTCTGCTGCACACCACTCCCTCTCAAGGATTGATTATGTCTTGGTGCCGACGTCACAAGTGGCAGGGATCCGAGAGGTGCGACATCTGGGTAGAGGGATCTATGATCACTCACCGATCTGGCTTAGAATAGAGGTGGGACAGAGAGATGTGGGTAGGATTGCCCCCATAAAATGCATGGCGCTTAAGGGACCCTGCCACCAAGAAGGAGATTGTGCAGATCACGGAACGGTATTTCCAGAATAATGTGGGAACGGTGGAGTCCAAGTGTTTCCTGTGGGAGGCGTACAAAACCGTTGTCCGAGGGGAAGTGATATCTTTGATCTCGGGAAAGAAGAAAAAGGGTCAGGCGGAGGTAGACCGAGTGGAGGCAGAATTGACGGCCTTGGAGGGAGAGGAGTAGAGGGAGGGCACTCCAGATGGAGTGCACCGTCTGAGACTCCTCCGAGATGAATATAGGAGCCTGGTGAGAGATAGGGCTAAGGTGCAACACACTGCCACTCAGAGTAGGATTTACGAGCACGGCGATAAAGCCGGGAAATTGATTGCGTGGTTAGAGAGAGGGGATCGGGCATCGCGGTTGGTGCCAGAGTTGCAGACAGCGAGCTTAGATAGAATAACAGATCCGCAGCAGATAGTAGAGGAGTTCTCGACTTACTTCAGCTCAGTGTATACGGCTGCAGATACATATACAGAGGCCGACAACGCTGATATGATACAGGATATCCAGATGCCTGCGCTCTCGGAAGAGGACAGGAAATATCTAGACTCCCCCTTCACTAACGATGAGGTTGTGCAGGCTATTAGAGGGGTGCATTCCGGGAAGGCCACTGGGCCGAACGGAATGCCCATAGAGCAGTATAAATTGAATGCGAACAAGTTACCGCTGTTTATTCGTGACATGTTCATTGAGAGTAAGGAAAAGGGTCAGCTCCCATATGATCAGCGTGTAGCCAATATAATCATTATTCATAAGGACGGTAAGCCTCGGACAGTGTGTTCTTCCTATCGGCCAATCTCACTTTTAAATGCGGAGCCGAAGGTACTAGCAAAATTGCTGCCTACCAGACTGGTCAAGGTTATTACGACTCTGATCCATCCGGATCAATCTGGTTTAATGCCCCGCCATAACACAGCTCTCAATATACGGAGGCTACAAGGGATTCTGGCTGGCACATCGGACATACATCTATTTGCAGTCTTGAGAAAGATGGGTATTGGACAGGAGTTTATCGGTTGGGTCCGTCTCTTATATACAGATCCCTTGCCAGAGTAGTGGTGAATAACCACAAATCTGATGATTTCCCTCTGGGAAGGGGCACACGGCAGGGATGTCCTCTTTCCCCATTGTTGTTTGCGTTGGCGCATGAGCCACTGGCGGACTGGGTCCGTTGGGACAGGACGATTAGAGGGCTGCGATGGACGCCCGAATGGGAAGATAAAATCTCGCTTTACGCAGATGACATTCTGCTCTATCTTACTACCCCCAGGGAATCCTTGATTCATTTTCTGGATGTCCTGGCCATATTCGGGAGATATTTGGGATTCGCCATCAATTGGGCGAAGTCAGTGCTTTTTATTATCAGCGGTGACCCCTCGGCCATCCCGAGCTCCTGCCCGTTGCGGATGGAGTCGGTAGGTTTTCAATATTTGGGAACTTATGTGACCATGGACCCTAAGCTACGATATGATAATAATCTAGGCCCCCGTTGACTAGATTCCGGAGGGATGTGGCGAGATGGAAGGCGTTGCCGCTCTCCCTGTGAGGTCGCGCTGTACTGTTCAAGATGATGGCTCTTCCCCGTTTTTTTATACGCACTTCAAAATACAATGGATCCGGTGCCCTCCTCATATTTCAAGGAAATAGAGTCCCTCCAACGGCAGCTTCTCTGGGAAGGCAGACCGTGTATTGCATTTCCCAAGCTCACTTTACCCTGGTACGACGGAGGAATCGGTTTGCCCGACCTCAGGAAATACTACTGGGCATCCCAGTTGGCTGCGATTAACCATGCGATCTATGGATTGCCCCTGGACCCCGGGTATGTGATGGACCAAGGCCAGATGCCAGGCGGAGACTATATGAGAGCCCTCTATGCTAGAAAGAGACAGTTTTCCCTTGTTGGGCCAGCGGCACACTCGGTTCAGGTGTGGCATGCGGCTAATCGGTATCTTAAGTGGGATGGGAGGATTACATTGGCTACCCCGTTATGGAGTTCGGAGGGATTGGGTAACCTGTGGAAAACAAAGGGCTTTGACAGATAGGATCTCATCGGGATCTCACGGGTTAAAGATGTGTGGGGGAAAGACGGGATTCTTACATTTGACGCCCTGCAGAAAAGTTACCAGCTGCAAGAGAGCGAGCGGTAACGGTATCTCCAGGTTAAGCATGCCCTACTGGCGAATATTCCCCGAGGGGCTATGCCTCCGGAGGCTTCCCCATTAGAGGATCGGATGCTAGACGGTCATCTTCCAACCAAAACTATTTTTCTGATCTATAAAAAACTGGTTAATCACACTGAAGATCCACTGGTAACAATTAGAGAGCAATGTAGCCAATGGCCTAGTCTTAGATGATGAAGACTGGAGGGAGGCAGTCTCTTTCCTGAAATTAGTGGCTATCCAAATGAGACTTAGGTTGGTGCAATTGAAAATCCTACACCGGTCCTACATCACAGGACCTTGGCTTGTACAGATGGGATTGGCGGAGGATGGGAAGTGTCGGAGAGGATGTGGAGAGACCGGAACATTCATGCATGTTTTATGGCATTGTACCGAAATACAGCAATATTGGGTTAAGATCCATGAAAAGTTTCGAGAGGTGCTGGGAGTGGAAGTGTTGTTGGAGACCTGACGTTGTGTCCTGAATGTCTGGGAACCCACTGATCTTACTGCACATGGGAAGCATTGGGTGACTCTGGCATGCATGATTGCTAAGCGTAATATCGCGCAGTTGTGGGGTGCCAGTCAAGTGCCCCAGTTGGGGAAATGGGTGGAAGATTTGGACTAGTGCATGTTTAGGGAAAGGTCCGTGTACGTGGCCAGGGGTCGACCTGGGAAATGGGGGAAAATTTGGGGCGCTTGGAATAGCTACAGGGGGTATATTTATACTCCAACTGTAAATGAAGATACTGTAGTGTTGGAATCTCAATGATCCCTGTGTAACATCCTAAATGTTTATTCTGGTGTACTGAAATGTATATACACTATTGTAATGGCGTTGTTTGTCACCTGATGCTTTTCTTTTGGATTTGTTAATAAAAATATATATATATTTTTTAAAGTAACCACCCCTTTATGGGAGACCGAGCAACTCGGCACACTGAGTAACTGCCCAGGTTTTGATAAATGGGACGTAATCAGCATCTCTTCAGTTGGTGACCTTTGGAAGCGAAACGCAATAGTCCAATTTAAAGACTTGCAAGATGAATACCAACCGGCTGGGTCGGAGGCATTCCCATATCTGTAAACACGCCATGCCCTAACTACTGCTATCACGAACGGTGAGGTCCTGGCCGAAGTGTGCCCCCTTAGAGGACAGACTTGTAACGGACCCCATGTCACGCAAGGCAATATCCCTTACATACCGAAAATTATTTAACAATAAGCCAGACCGGCTATTACGTCTCTGGCAGCTGTGGGAATCAGATATTTCGTTCCTGGAGGATGACGCCTGGTAAGAAGTCATTTCTTCTCCCAGGGAGGTGGCTATTCGAATGAGGCTACATCTAATCCAGTTAAAAATCCAACTCAGAACTTATGTTTCTGCACACACGCTAGTCAAAATAGGGCGAAGACCTGAAGCTGGGTGCCTTAGGGGGTGTGCCGCAGGAGGCACGTTTTTCCATACGATCTGGGAGTGTCCAACCATCCCCCAATTCTGGGACAGAATTGTATCCACACTTGCACAGGTGGGTGGGAAGAATATCAGCAACCCCCCACGACTCTTACTAGGATTTTCCCTTGCTAAGAGAAATATCGCCCAACTATGGGGGACTGGTGATCTGCCCATCTTTCGGAGATGGGCCAACGATATGGACAGCACGATGATTGCCGAAAAGGAGGTTTTCAAAAACAGGGGCTGCCCGAAGAAATGGGACCAGAAATGGGCCAAATGGAATGTATCAAGAGGTGAATTATGTGTTTCCCCAACGGAAGAACTGCAAAGGGCTAATGGGGGCTTTGATCTTGACTCAAGTTAACAGTATACAGATAATGTGCTGTTTGTGCAGTGCATTTATATCAGTGCTTTACCCCTGTCATGTCTAAAATGTTGTGTGGCTTCAAATTCATCTCACTGTACTGTCACGATTGTCCTATAAAAATAATATAAAAAAATATATAAAAAAAGAAAAGGACAAGGCAGGCGGAAAAAGACCCCCAGCCCGATCCTGGACATGGAAAAGACGGCAGATGTTTTGGGAGAAGCTTCTGCCGGGACAAAGCCATTCTGGTCTGAGTGCAGTAGCTCTGGGAGGACTTAGGCATATCGGTCGGCTAATATTTTGTTTAGGATTTTGTAATCCACCCCTAGTATAGCAATTGGCATATGGGAAGTTAACAAGGGTAGATCCCTGTCTGGCTATGGGATCGAGACTAAAAGGTACTTGCGAAGAGAGTGGGAATGCCCACCTTAGCCCAGGACCGCCTTGTAGATTTCCTCCAGCCGAGGTACCAGGAGAGCCCAAAAAGTGCTGTATTAATCCAGGGGCAAGCCATCCAGACCTGGCGTTTTATTACCAGCCAGATTCAGGATTGCGATTGCCTGCATTACATCACCTGGTGTGATCTCTGCATCACGGTAAGTTCTTGTGAGAGGGAGTATGTGAGGCAAGGCATGGTCGGCTAGGAACTGCCCTATTAATTCTGTTTCATTCAGCAGAGCTCTGTATACAACGGCAGAATAGTCGTAGAAGACTTATAGAATGTCAGTTTGGGTGCGGACCCTGTCGTCGGAGGGGGGGACCACCTCAGTGATGGGACAGGGTTCTGAGTCCTGCTGGATAAGCCATGCCAAGAGTGCGCCAGGTCTATCGCCCTCTCAGTGCACCCTGTGCCGTGAGCCTTAAAATTATAACATCTCAGCTCTTCGAGAAGAGCCGAGTAGGTGGTATTTGCCTCCACCAGCCGCATCACGAATGCCAAGGTGGCATCCACAGCCTTGCTAAGAGCAGCCAGATTGTGCTCATCTGTCTTCAAGTCCCTCTCAAGCATTCTGCGGATTCCCGCTATCTGTCGGATGCAGGTACCCTTAGTCACCATTTTAAAGGTGTTCCATTTCAGCGTTGTGGAATTTTTGTGATTTTCAGAAAAATAGCAGCCGATGCTGGTTTCCTGGTCCTGATGAAACACTTGATCCTCGATTTATTCATGTGGCAGTCTCCAAGAGAGAGTGGGGTGTGAGGGAGGACTCCACTTAAGGGTCATAAGGTGCGTGTCATGATCAGAAATAACCCGGTCTAGGAAATCTGCAAACTGGATCAGAGGGAAAACCGTAGGAGAGCATAGAAAGCGGTGAAGGCACATGTAGAAGTTATGTAGGACAGAATGAAAAGAATATAGCTCAGTCATGGGATGCCAATGCTCCAAGAGTCCACAAGCAACCAGTGGTGCACCCAGGCACGTAAGCGTTCTGTCTGTGCATAAGGCGGGGAGCGAGGAAGGGCAGAGTGGGACCTATCTAGGGAAAGGTCAAATATAGTCCCCCCTAGTATCCATGATGTCACAGTAAAGCAATCAATAAGACTTATAAGGCTAAAGGGAAATGTTTCTGTGTCTTTTGCAGGATTAATGGCTATCATCCACTTCAAATAAAGCCTTCTCATATCCTGCCATATTGGTTAAACTTGTCCAAAAATGGTCTCAAATATTATTCTGTTAGGGTCCATCTGACTGTAAGGACTGACAGTATTTACTTTGTTTTCCCAAAGGATCATAAACAGTCCAGGAAAGGGCTTTTTAGAGAATTTTCATCTCGTCAACATCCTCCGGTTCCATGGGAACTTAATACAGTCCTAAGTCAGCTGATGTTACCTCCTTTTGAGCTTATGCATAGAGCGCATTTAAAAAGTGTTTCATGGAAGACTGCACTCCTGGCTAAGACATCTGCTAGGAAAGATGGAGACATTCAGAGAACCTTATTTTCCAGTCCATTAAGGACAAAGCGATACTTAGAACCAATCCTAAAATAATTCCTAAGGTTACTGCTGGCTTCCATTTGAATGAATCTGTTATTCTTCGATCCTTCTTTCCAAATTCATCTTCACCAGCAAAATGTCTATTGCACTCTCTAGAAATGCGTAGATGTCTCAAGTTCTGTTTATACAAAACCAAGGACATACGCACATTAGACCAGTTATTTGTATCTTTTACACAACCAAGCCCTGTCCAAACAGGGGAAGGCATTTTGGCTTTCAGTCTGTACTGCTCTCTGTCATACCAAAGCCAATCGTCTTCTCCAGGGAAGAGTGAGAGCGCATTCCACCAGAACATGGCTTCAACTGCAGCACTCTATGATGGGGTGCCTTTGAAAGACATTTGCCGTACAGCCACCTGGAGGAGCAGGCATATGTTCATGAAGCATTACTGAATATATGTGGACGCAGAAGCTGACGAAGCAGCGGGACAGGCAGTCCGGAGAATCCTCTTTCACTAAAGGTGCGCCTGCTTCCTGCTTTGTTGTATTTCATTATATGAACTACTTGATGTTCTGATTTAAGCACATGAATATATAAACAATGTAATGTTGGAGAACAAATGAGTTACTTACCTGCAACTCCAGTTCTCCAACACTGGTACCTTTTATATGTTCACATGCAACCCTCCCTCCTCCCCAGTCAGAGGCCCATTGTATTTTATTCTACATTTGTGCTTTGAAATCTGAGCTGTGGTGGCCTCTAGGAGGAGACGGAGTGCTTAAGTTTCCAACTAATTGGCTGAAGTTTGAATTCTTTCAAATGAGGTGGCTGTGTTACTAAACAAACTATTTACACTGTATACTGCTATTTTAGTGTACCAGGGATTCCCAGCCTCACGACGGGGAATGATTTAAGTATGTGAATATATAAAAGATACCAGTGTTGGAGAACTGGAGTTACAGGTAATTAACTAATTTCTTCATCAAGACCATGTGACTGGCTCCATACTCTACTGGTCAGTCATGAATTCTGAGCTTGCTAATGATCCCAAATTATAGTCTTGGCTAATCTCTCACAATTTATATACAACCATCCCATTGTCTTGGCCCTCAACGCATTAATCCAAAAATATCAGCCACATCAATTATTCTTCACCTTCCCAAAACATTGGTTGCTGAGACGTCAATGACACAAAGCTCCGCCAATACTCAGTGTATTTATTCTCCAACACCTCTGTTTTTTAATGATCCGCACACATTAATACTTAATTATAACGGCTGATTTATATGTTGGCGGAGAGGGAACTTTGTCGCAAAAAACAGGGACAGTGTTCCCTCCCTGCCAATATAAAGATCCTCCTGCTCAATTAAAAGTCAGGAGAGCAATTGGTTTGATGACAGCAGTCACTAATCCATCTCCATCATGGTCAAACCCCTCTGACCGTCAAACAGAGTAAAAGCTGTCAGAGGTTTGGCTATACGTATGCCCACCTAATGTAGATGGACTGACATACAGCTGATTTTAAATGCCCATCACCATCAGGAAAAACCTGACATAAGGGGGCACTGAAAAGTGCTCAACGCCACCGCCCCCCCCCCTCGCCATTGGAGTTAAATCCCATGGAAAGGGGCAAGTGTTTTGTTTTCTGAACAAGAAAATCCCAGAGCCGCCCATCAGACTTACAGTGCATTTTGGAGAAACTGATGTGATGGTGATTCCTGAAAATGCAAGAGCTGTCCGCTGGAGAATGAATTTAAACATATATATATCCATCCAAACAAAATTGAGTGCTCCTTTCGTCCCACACGTCTGTCTGTAGTTGGTGCACAATGCAGGCGGAGCCCATCAGTCGTAATATGTCGAAGAAAAAGTAGGTGCATACTCAGGGGATAGTTCCTGAGCCATAGATTAAAAAAAAAAATATATATATATATATATATATATATATATATATATCACAGGCTTCCATTCAATAGAACAGACGTCTCCGACACTAGAGAGTTGCAGTGCACGTAATTATTTTAATCAGCAGGAAAACAACGCGTTTCGCAATGTAGCTTGATCACGTGAGCGAGACTGGTAATATACCGGAATCTTGGGTTGATATATATATATATATATCCAGTAGCCCTCGAAAGGCCATTGTATGCCTGCCATTTGCAAAATCGCCAAGGCAGCTATGAGTGCAAAGGATGGTTGGGAGTCCAGAGAAGTTTGTGCAACATCTTTGGACTATTATAGTTTGGAAAACCAATCATAGGAAAAGGAACAATTAAAGTGCAAGAGTAACTGTTGTTAAGGTGTTTTTTTACCTCAAGATATATTTGTTTCTGGTTCATTAAACACTGTCATGGGACTGATCACATTTTGCAACAGGGGGCAGAAGAATGTATGTCAGGCCAGTTCTCTCTGGATAATTGGGCAATCCTTCTGAGAAACATTGCCTATTATTTCTACAACTGCTGGTGGAAAGTAGTATTAAATGCTCACAGCTTAGCCAATCAGTCGAACAGAAACCAGTGCCAGCCCTTCTGCTGACCAGCCACTTCCCTCCAGCCTGAGAGCTGAGATCTTCCTCAGGTTCTGAGACCGACGACCAGCATTCCTAGCCGGGCCAATGTGTGAAGATGTTGACTGCGAGTATTGTTCCACAACCTGGTTCACATCGACCCAGCCCGCAGGCCTAACACCGTCCCTCTGGGCGTTGGATGTAAAACCCACAATTAAGCCAGCAGCCTTCCAGTCTGCTACTGCCTCTCAGCCATGGCTGCACACTGCACCACCCAGATAACCTCTAGCAATAACCAGACTAAAACTATCTTCTCTCTTTTAAAAGACCTTGTAAAGCCCACCGCGGCCACTGGCAGCACCATATCTTCGAATCTGCAATGTGAAGCACTGGCCAAATTCTTTCTGGAGAAGGTAGAATGCATCTACAGTAGCTTCTACCCGGGGTAAATTCCTCGAGACACAGATCAGCGCGCGTCGACTAGCTACGAGTCCTATACGCTCGCAGTGCTTCTCCCGATCTCTCAGCAAGCCAAGGAAGCCCTGTTCAGTAAAATCAGGATCTCCAGCCAACCCTATGAAACCAGATGCCTTACGGAAATATCAGCAATGCCTCCTGCCCAAGTGCCTGTAGTTAATAAATCTGTCCGTTTCCTCTGAGGTGGTCCCTAAGCCATGGAAGAACACCAAGGTGGTCCCCGCACTAAAAAAAACGTCATCAGATATTTCAATGCCAGAAAACTACTGTCCCATCTCGCTGCTTACATTTCTGTCCAAAATCTCTGAATCTTATGTCAATTCTCTTCTAACGGCCATCCTGCAAACTAATTCCATACTTGACGTCTCTCAAAATGGATTCCGGCCTCGGCACAGTACAGAGTCTGCTTTGCTGGCAGTCACAGAACAATTACGGACCTCCTTGGATGCCGGCCGAACCACAGCATTAATCTTGCTCGATCTGAGTGCAGCCTTTCACATGGTCTCACGTAAGATCCTGCTCCTACGGCTGGAGGAGCGTGTGTCAAAGGCTCGGCCCTCTCTTGGTTCTCTTCCTTCCTGGAAGATCGGACCTTCCAAGTCTCGGCCCACCCTTCCACTCTCGCACTCATCCACTGCGATGCAGGATGCCCCAGGGTTAAGTATTAAGCCCTACTCTATTCAATGTTTATGTGAGGCCGCTGGAGCTGCTGGCTAAAACCCGGGGCATCTGTCTGGTGTCATACGCAGATGACACCCAGCTGGTGTTTGCATTCTCCAATAGCCCCAGCCAGGATTCAGTGAAATTTAGGCAGGATCTGACAACAATCTCAGAGTGGATGGCTGCTAACTATTTGCAGCTCATCTCGACCAAATCCGAGATCCTTCTGGTAGGCAGAGATTGCCATCACTGGGGAAATGAAAGGAAGCCTCCTGCTCTCGGAGCTCCGCCCACCCCAAAATCAGCGGTGAAAAATCTCGGCATAATGATGGACAGTGATCTCACTTTCGAGTCCTATGCCAAATCAGTGGCAGGGAAATGCTTTGGACTTGAATACGGCCTCAAACCTATGCTGGATCTCGTTGACTCCAAGACTCGTCAACTGATCATTCAATCGTCTGTCCTTGCCATACTAGATTATTGAAATGTGCTCGTCTTGGGAGCCAACAAATTCCTTGTAAAAATGTTGCAGTGTGTTCAGAACGCAACTGCTTGTGCAATCTTTGCCCTCCCTAAACAATGTCATATCTCTGGTCTCCTCTGTCGACTTCACTGGCTCCCCCTCGAACAGAGAGTGCGCTTTAAAACACTGTGCATCACTCACAGAATCCTGGGGGCATCAGCTCCAGTCTCTTCCACAGGCAGACTTGCTCCTGGACAGAGTTTCCCGGATACAGAGGGCCGGAGCAGGTGGGTGTTCTTTCAGGTGGTTAGCTCCTGCCCTCTGGAACTCCCTCCCTATCCACATCTGCAGCACTCCTGACCACCTCACCTTTAGAAGGCTGGTGAAGACATGGCTATTCACCCAAATCTAATCTTTCTTACGTTCTATTGTCTCTCTTGGTGCTCATCTTAGCCCTAGGACGCCCGGTTGCTGGGGCAGCCATGCGCTCTACAAATACATTGACATTAAAAGTCGACTTGGACTCCACTCCTGGCGCCAAAACAGCAGCACAAGACCTAGGCTTCCTCAGCACCAATAGCACCTTATAAGCAACAGGTCCTTCAATACAGTCGCCAAAAGCCTCTTCGGAGCTGCAACAACACTCCGTATCAAAACCTCACTCAAAGCCAAAACATACTTTGGCGTTTAGTCGACCAAGAAAAGCCCCTTCCTCTGTGGAGTCTGATGAGCATGACCAAACTATTCTGCAGTGCCAGACTTTTAATTTAAATGGGAAAGGTTTCTCCAAAACCACAGCCTAAGGCTCAGGAGACTCTTTCTCACAACAGTAAGATTACATTTGAAGAGCAGCCCGCTCTAGAGCCCTTACCACCTCCAAAGTAGAGGAAACACCAAGACAGGGCCACCAGTCCTCTCACCCCCTGTTCCTCCTCTTCCTCATCAAATATCTCCTCCTCTTCCAACCCCTCCATGATATAGACCACCTCTGCCACCACCCCCAGAGGGCTTCCCACTTTTATACTATTGGGGATGGGGGTGTAGTGGTAGTGCTTCAGATCTGCAGGGCCTTTATGAGACTTTATTCAACCCTGAGCCCAGGGACGATCCCTGCAACCATTATAATATCTTTCCCCTGGGGACAAAGACCTTCATTTATACAAAACACAGGGTGACCACCTTCCACAAGGTAGACCTTCACACAATCCCTGAGGAGGATGACTACTCATTGAAGCGCTTTCTAACACCCCACGTTCCATCCAGTGTCTCCCCATGCTCAAGGTCATGTTCAAAACTGTTCATGACACCTTCAAAGATGCTGTGAAGGCCAAAGTGGTTACTCCGAGGGAGAATAAAAAGTATAAACCCTCCCCCTCTGACCCAGTTTACATACGCCGCCAACTCTTACCTGACACACTGGTAGTGTACACAGCACGTAAACAAGCTAATGCCCAAGGGACTTGATATGCCCTGCTGCCAGACAAGGAGACTAAGAAGATTAACGGCCAGGCGAAAGAGTGTCTACAAAATCCTTTACCCATTGGCGCATCACCAACTTGGTCAGCTTACTCTCCAGGTATGACAGGTCCGGTAGGATGAGATGGGAGACTTGATCCACCAACGCCTCCGGGATCAGTAAAAACAGTGTTATACTGATTAGTTCGTTTCAGAGGGCCAGACTATATTTACTAACACCATTAAGTGTTCTCTGCTGCTGCTGACACCGCCGCCAGAAGTATCAACTAGAGCATCCTCATTTGGCATCATGTGGGGCTTTGTGTCTCTGGTTTTTATGCCAGAGGCCAGTCCAGCAGCAGCTGATCATCCTGCCCTTTGATGAGGAGCAAGCCTTTGGGCTACAAGTTTATCAAATGGTAAAGAAAATCAAGTAATACACAGACATGGCTAAGGCAATGGGTACCCTTCAGTCCCCATTGCTGCAGGGGTCCTTTCACAAAACCCAGTTTCCTGGTGGTGCCAAAGCAACCTCTCCAGAGACTTCCACCCTGTATCAGCAGCAGCAATAACATTAGCAACCCTCCCAGGCATACTCCAGGAGAGTCTGCAGAGGTAATAACCCCAAAGGGGCAGAGAAGGATGCAGCAATGGGAGCCCTACTACCAAGCCTTGACTCTCTCTCCCTTCCCCTGACCACACAACACCTGTCAGGGAATGGTTGCAGGGGTTTCTTGCAAGCTAGCAAAGGATAACCTCTCATCAATGGGTCCTTTCCATTGTAGAGCAGGATTACTGCCTGATACTCGATGCTCTACCACCAAACCTTGCCACACAAACACAACCTTTCCACAGAACAACAGTGCCTCCGACAAGAGAATTACAAGTGCTCATACTCAAAGGGGCCTTGGAGCCTGTGCCACCACATCAAAGCGGCAAAGGGGTGTACACCCTGTCCCCAAGAAAGACAAATCCCTTAGGCCCATCCTCAACCTCTGGCCCCTCTCGGAGCACTTCCACATGGTCATGCTCCAGAAGTCATTCCTCTGCTGCAGCAAGCCGACTACATGAACGCGATCGACCTAAAGGATGCTCATTTCCACATCCTGATCCACTTGCTCACCGCCACTACCTCAGATTCGTAGTAAGCTGACAGCATTTCCAGTTCAAAGTTCTGCTCTTCAGCTGCTAAAGTCTTTACAACATGCCTTGACATGTTAGCCACTCATCTACGTAAGATCTGCGTAAGCAGGCAACAGTGTTTGTCCCACAGCTACATCGCCTTAGATCTTTTACATGATCTAGGTTTCATCATCAATACGGTCACGTCCTGCTTGCAACCCCTTCAGAATACAGTCCTTATTATGAGCGGTTTTCAATTCTGGCACCGGGAAAGCTTATCCCAGCCCTGCACGGGTTCAAGCCTTCCAGCTTCTGCTGCCCTTTTTTCAGCCAGATCCCCAGATAACGGTCAGTACAGTAATATGCCTCCTTGGCATGAAAGCTTCCTTTATCGCCATTGTTCCCCACACACAATTACGTATGTGTTGACTTCAGGAGTGAATTGTGGCACAATGGATACAAGTGGAGGGTCTCTGTAAAGATCTAGTGTTGATCTAGGCCAGCAACCATTGCTCTCTGCACTGGTGGAAAAGCAACAATGTATTGTAAGGCAGGCCCTTTCTAGACCCAGTTCCCCAAGTGACCATTACCATGGATGCCTCTCTCACAGGCTGGGGTGTGCATCGTCCGCATATGACAGCTCAGGGCATGTGGACATCCCTTCAACAGGGCTGCCACACCAACTACCTAGAGTTACTAATAGTCTAGTTAGCTCTCAAGACTTTCTTCTGCCAGGTACATTACAAGGTGCTCCTGGTCAGAGCAGACATGACTGCCATGAACTACCTTGGAAATAATGAGGTATACACTCTCCTCAGTTGTCTGTGTTAGTACAGATCATTTTCCATTGGGCGATTCACAACAGAGCAAATCTGGAGAGGACAACAGTTTGCAGACCTGCTCAGGAGGACGCAGCAGCACGTCCACAAGTGGGAACTCCACCCACAAGTCCTACTCCTGTACTTCTGGCATTGGTGGTTCCCCCACGAATGCTGAAAATGCGAATGTCCAAGCTTCACCTCCAAGTTTCAGGGCCAACGGTCCATAGGCAATGCATTATGGATGAACAGGTCAGGGATATTTGCCTACGCTTTACCTCTTCTACCAGTACGTATTGTATTGTATTGTATGTTGGATTTATATAGCGCTTATAACCCAGGGGTCTCTAAGCGCTTGCCTTGGGAACCCGTCCTGGCTTTTCCCTGTGAGATAGCCCCTACAGGGCATCCCCAAGGTGAAAGCCAGGCATCCCGCAGCAGGGGGCTGTTGTGGAGATTAAGCAAGCTTAATGCCCAGAGTGTGAACCCATGATTAGGTCAGGCACCGAAGCGAGAATTATCAAGTCCGTGGACATTTGAGCTCAAGACCCTGCCGCATCAGGAATTGAACCCTGGTCCCGGGTCTGACCTCTGCTTCAGGGTCTGCCTGCTCTAACCAGTGAGCCACACTTCTCCACTACTACAATACAATACAATACAATACTACTTCTGTACGTGATTCGAAGCCTACAGCAAACATTCCTCACCCTCACCCTGGTTGCTCCCAAGTGGGCCATACAACTTTGGTTTACTACCCTCCTTAGTTGTCTATGGTCCATTACGAGAGGCTGCCCAACCAGCCAGACCTTCTCATTCAATACCAGGGCACACTTAGGCACCTGAACCCCAGGCAGCTC
This sequence comes from Lissotriton vulgaris, assembly GCF_964263255.1. Classification (NCBI taxonomy): domain Eukaryota; kingdom Metazoa; phylum Chordata; class Amphibia; order Caudata; family Salamandridae; genus Lissotriton; species Lissotriton vulgaris. The sequence continues at coordinate 261,841,503 of NC_141699.1, read as the reverse complement.
AATCTTGCGATTTTGTTCCGAAGGTCCTAGAGCTTGATTACCTGAATTACCTTTGGAATGTATGTCCATATTCAAAGAGGCTCGCCATCCTACTACACAAGCCTGCTATGAGGCAAAGTGGAAGAGGTTTCTTCATTACTGCCCATCTAAACACATTTATCCATTAAATCCAATATTACAAAACATTGTTTGCTATCTGCTTCATTTACAATGCTCAGGTCTCACTTACACATCCATTTGGCTGTCGCTGTAACTTACCTACAAGACAGGCAATACACTTCACTATTCAGAATACCTGTCATTCAAGACTTTATGGAAGGACTAAAAAAGGGTAATCCCATCCAATGTACCCCTGGCCTCTGTCTGGAGTCTCAATGTAGTCCTAACTGGACTCATGGCCTCCCTACAAATCATGCTGTCGCCAATTTCTAAAACTGTTTGTCCCCTACACTAAACCACACAAAGGCAGTGCCATTTCAAAAGCAGGTGTAGCTCGGCGACTAGTGAAATGCATTCAAACTTGTTATGCCAAGGCCAAAAGACATTATTATTATTATTATAAAAAGAAACATATAGAGCGTGCAGCTACCCAAAAGGGTCTCCCAGCGCTATAAGCTTTCTCCCTGTTCCATCCAGGTTGCATTCTACACACAAAAAGGCAGCCTCCATGACCTTTCTGGGTAATACCCCAATAACTGACATCTGTAAGGCAGCTACTTGGCCCACCCCACACACATTCAACAAACTCTACTGTGCTGGAGTTCTAGCACAGCAACAAGCTCAAGTTGGCCAGGCTGTGCTACTTATGGAGGAACTGCATTACAGCCCACGCACAGCGTGCTTATCTACAGCTACATTTGCCAAGAACGGAAGATGTTACCAAAGATGTAGGCATCTGTTCATGGCATTTAGAGCTGCAGATTCACATATGCCCACCCCCTCCTGGAAGCCTTCAGATGTTTTTCCTTTAATTTCTTTTTTCATGTGCATGTTCTTCTGTGCTCCATTTCCATCCTCACCTGCCCAGTGGGAAAACAATCTAACAATGGTGAAAATGCCCATGTGCATCAAAAATTATAGGAGGAGTCACCATACCTTGTGACTTGGAAGACTTCTTCGAATATAAAATAGCTGCACACGTCCAAGTAGAACACTAGATAGCAAGTGTATGCAGAGCATGTGAATTTACAGCACGATATTACATGAACAGATGAGTACAGGATAACATCTTTCTTCTGTGCCGGCTTCTAAGGTTTTGCAGAAGCAGGTCTCTTTCGTAATACTGGAGTATGTTGCCCACTCTTTCAGTGCATATAGCTAGGATTTCTTCCTGTATTCCAGTTCTTTCCTTGTGCTTCATAAAGTCAAAAGGTCAACATCTGACCTGTCTTACAGAAGCAGTGTACATTCAAAAACAAAGCAGCTGGACCCAAGCCAACTGCAATTCAATATTTGTAAACTCTTGAGAGGATTAATTTGTACCCTATTCATATCACCATAGGGGTTATTGGTTGCATAGAAACTAGCTTTCCAGGAAATGTTAAACCACATTGGTTTCCTTAGAGATAACAACAATATTATACCATCCACAGGCCATATGTATGAGGCCATGAAGCCTCTAGCCAATCAGGATGGGGTATGGGCAGATCACCAATCTCCTTTGTAAAGGTGTGCCTCATTGTCATTCGACTTGGCCACATCCCCTGGTTCATCGTACCTTTTTCCAGGCCACAGAATGATCTGCTCTAGATGGTTTCATTAATGGAAAGTGCTTCCTAGAAAAGTATGTAAACTGAAAACCAGACACACAAAAATGGTCTAAAACAGCTGCAGCAGGACAGAAGACAGGAGGATAGAGATTGCAGCATGTGGATACATGCAGGAATGGAGAGACATCATACATCGGACTACAACAAACCCTATAAAGCACTTAATCATCTTGGCGATAGATATACACATAGTGACCCCTTAAACTGGGGTAACACAATTCTCATGATTCCAAACAACAATTCACACACATCTCTTAGAGACACAGTGGGTAACAAGGGTTGGCAGGTCATTATATCACACAGATTTTGAAAGGCTGAACCTACCTTAGTCCCCACCTGCCAAAGCAATATTTCACCCACCTCTTACAGACCTTGGCGATGAAGCGATGCCACGTCATGAAAAATTACATACAATTTACCAGGATATACAATCTCCCTACTCTGAGTTGCAGGAAAGAAGTGATTTACTCTACAACTATATATCATATGCCACTAATCGCTACTGGTGCCATGGCCTGGTAATCAGGATTGCAGTCACCCATGATAAAAGCAGTTGCTCTTTTTGTGGACCCCTACAGACCAGCAGAGTCTAGAACTCCATTTGAGAGCAACAAAGAACATCACACAGAGCTACAAAGTTGAAATAAGGATCAGGATAGCACACATATTTTCAAACCTGAAAAGTGGTTCAAGATAAAAATTATTTGTGTATAGCTTATATTTCTCTTGGCCTATTCATTCTACTTGCAGGACATACAACACATTCTACAAAGACATTATCATTAAGAAAAGACGCATTGGCCAGATAATCGACCATGAACGCAATAGGACTTTATCGTGAAGAAAAGGAGAATATGTTTCTTATTTAGTAAATGTCCCTAGATTTTCTGATTCTGATATTGCCCCTTTCAATAGAAAAAAAGCCTGTTTATCCAGTGTTGGCTAAGAGGCAGGGTCATGCTGAACGGTTCAACTACAAGAGGAGTTTTAGGAATGTTTATCGTCTCTGTGGGTTATATCCCCTAAAGGGACACATATATAAATCACTACCCACTAACAGACAATTAGAATATTCTAGAATATCATAGAGTGGCAGCTACCTGCTGGCTGTTGCTCATGTCAGGCATCAACCCTTTGATCTTATCTCACTCTATGGTCTCCTTTGACTGCATAGAGCCCTTGTGCCTTTCTTAAATTCACGGACATTGGTTGATCAGGTGATTGAGACTGTTGAGACATATTATTAAAATAATACCTCCTGAGTCTTCATGAGATTCTGGAGTCTCCTAAGTGTCATGTCGAAGGGTCACAGGGGTTAGTGATGGAGCCATCCGGTAAACCAATGTTAAAAGACAAACATTCGGGTAATCAATAAAAAAATGATATCATCATTAGGAATGATTAGGAGGTCAATGTCAAGGACTGACTCATTGGCAAAATGTAACACTGGCAAAGTAGCTCTGCCAGAGGTCTTTAACTACATCAAAAAAAGAAGTGGACTACCACCACTATTAAAGTTGAATTTACAAGAGACGATCAGAGTCAGTCACAGACTCCGAAAGATGGTGAAGGTGGGAAGTGTCATCTCCTATTACAGCTTCAATAGAGAGGAGCCTCTTGATATCTACCTATAGTAGGAAGACTTTTCTTGGATAAGGTTTAGTGCCCTGTCTCATTCCTCCCACCCTATTTCCCATGCCCTCTCACTCATTCCTCCCTATCCACCCTGCCCAGTCTCACTTCTTCCTCATGTTTGTCAAGCCGGCTACTTTCACCCCATTATTCCAGCGCAGTCTTCATCCTTCTTTCACATTTCTCAAGTCCAGTCTTATGTCTTCTCCTACTTTCCATTCCCACAGTTTCATGCCAGTTTCTCCCCAAAATGACTTACCCAGAATGTTGTATTTACACAGGGGGCAGGTGTAATGCAGCAGAAGCCATGGATCAACACAATCCCGATGAAACCGGTGTAGACATGGCAGTACTCGCAAACACTGCACAAGGGATGTAAAAATAGACTGAAATATACTGCAACAAGAGGTGACTCTACAGTACAGCACAATGTAGTAGACAGTCCACAGGAACAGTGGAGGAAAGTTAAAGATAAACACTGATACTGTGTAATTGGCCTGTAAATTACGGTGGTGCATTCTGTAACCTGTCTGTAAAGCACTAAGGGCCAGATATACGACCATTGGCATTAGCGACTTGCAATTTGCGAAAAATTGCAAGTCGCAATTTAAAAGTCACTAATGCCAATGTACAACAGTGTCACAGACACTGTTTGCGGTTCCCAATAGGGTCTCAAATTGCATGCCTCATCAATATTCATGAGGCACTCGCAATTTGCACCCCATTGGGAATGGCTGGCCCTCCCAGGTATGGTGGGCTGCTGGGTTCAGCAGACCTCCATGCATGGGACTGCTTTCAAATAAAGCATTTTTTTTAATGCAGTCTGTTTTCCTTAAAGGAAAACAGGATGCATTTAAAAAAAGAAATAAGAAACGTTTTCATTAATTTTTTTAAGGGCAGGTAGTGGTCCCAGGGACCACTGCTTGCTTCAAAAAATATTTTCCCCTGTATTCACAAACAACAAAAGGTCCCCTTACGTTATTGCGAGTGCTTTAACACCCTCTTGAAGAGGGTGGTAAACTGAGAGTGTTAAGTGACCACAATCGCAGTCACTAAAATAGTGTTATTACATGGCCCACAGGATTTTTGCATGTGCAAACGGGTCACAAACCCGTTTGCTCATGCAAAAATGGGTCGTACATCTGGCCCTAAATCTGAATACAAAAGATTGTGTACAAACCTCAACCTGTATGTAAATTTTGCGAGATCTAAAAGTTAGTTTCATATAAAGTATAGCATCTCCAAGACAAGAGGACTGGTCTATAAGCCTGAGGAGAATTCCACCTACATATGTTGAGATGATTAATAAGGAGAATAAGTGTTATCTTGGCATACTATTTTTATTTTTATAGAATTATTGTTAATCCTCAACAGTTTGAGGCCCACATGGAGGAGAAATTACTAAATATGTTTGAATCTAACCTTTGTGGTTATAACCCTGATTGGACACTACTCAGTTTACGCATACAATGGCACATGTCTGCATAGGATTACTTCCTCTTCATTTTTGTTTTTAGATCTTTTCATCGTCCCCATTCTGTACCACAACGTAACAGAGGCCTTGTTGTTGGCAATGGGCAGGGAGGATTAGACCACCTGATATCAGTCCCACTGGAATATTTTTTGGTAAACTTAGTGTCCTGGGTCGCGGGGTTCCTGAGCCAACCCCTTTCGTATTTAGTGCTATGAAAGGAGCTGGAAAGGGCGAAGGACTAATGGAAAACTTAAGGAAACACTAGATGAACGGTAAACGGAGTAGAAGCCCAAGTACCCTGCTGTCCTTTCCCCCGACCAGAAAGTTAGCCTTGAGGCTGGGCAACAGTACATCAAAGAGGATATATATTTATTTATAATATACTGTATCCCATCTTAAACTTTGAAATTCATGTTGGAACTTTAGCTTCTGCAACATACTTTCTTCAACCTCCAGCTGAGGAAAGATGTGCTCCCCTTTTAACTATTAGTTTGTTCGTCGATTATTCCTCAAATCTGGCTGAACCATCCATTTCGCCCCCCCTACAAAGGCACTCTGTAAAAAATCATCTTTATTTTGTTTTCACTTTTGTAGACTTTCAGCTGTGTTCATGTCTTTCACTTGAACAGACAAACAATGTACCTAGTAGTCCGTGACATACCCTATGGTCCCACATAGATTAAACAATCTCCCTGCAACTCATTAGCAGCCACCTCATCTTCAGACAATGCAAAACACAGCAGTTGTATTGCAAATAGGTATGGAGAAAGCCAGCCCAAGAGGGCACAACTGTCTGAATATTGGCAAAGTGGTGACCTTCAAGCCGAAGATCTCATCAATAAATCCACTTGAAGAGCTGGTGACTGACAAGTCGTATTTCAAGAAGACTCCTATGCACCTATCTTCAGAACATTATGCTTGTCTTGAGAGCTACTATTCTTTCAAAGGGAGGAGATAATTTGCTGTCCATGACCTCTATCTCACCCCCAGGGCAGTCTACCCCTATGCACCGTTGGAAAAATCCTTAATGGGTATATATGCACCAACGCCAGCACCACTAAATAACAGCACCTTTAGGTGAAGTGGTTTGCATAGTGCAACATCTAAACAATAATAACAAACGTTATCTGTGTTTTTTGTGTTTTTTTAATGATTAAGGTTCAGGTGACAGAAAGCTTTATAAATTGGCGAGTCAAGCAACAAGGTTGATTTGCAGTTGATTAGAGGGGAATTAGTAAGTGGACCTTTCAGGAGTGATGTTATTTTAGGTGGCATTTATAAAATTCACAACAACCAATACTTGCCTGGGTTATACTAGTTTACTGAGTACTAGAACATTGGAAAGTTGAGCGCTGCATTGAAAACAGTGGAGTGACCTGGACTTCTAATGGCCGGTAGAAGCCCGGAGCATCAACTTTCCATTGTTTTCAACCCCCTCCGGCTCTGTGAAGCCTTTGTTTTATAAATTAGAATAGTCTGCCTTCTCGGGGAAGAATGTTCTAATAGCCTTAGAGCCCTCCGTAGCGGGCTCTAGCAGCCATTAAAGCCCCACTCCCTTATTTAAGGCCCTTGTCTTCGGCTCAGGCCTTTAATGGCTGGTAGCGCATGCTACGGCTGGCTTTAAGGCTGTATCAGAACATTGGAATGTTCAGAGCTCCATTGAAGACACTGGAGTGGCTCGAGTCTTATAATGGCTGGTATAAGCCCGGAGCTTCAACATTCCAATGTTTGTCTTCATGTTTATTACTTTTCAATTTCGAACATTCTACCCTTAGTGGTTGGAATGTTCGAATAGTCTTATGGCCCTTATGCCTCTGCTGGGGCCTGTAACTCGGTTTCTTTCCATCCCTCTCACCCTTCCTAGTATCTGTGTCACTTAGTCCCATTGGTCAACACCCCCCATTCTGCCGTTCAAGTCGATTTCCCAGTGGTGGGGTTCCATATCTTGGTGTTTATGTCAGACAGCAACAGTGTCAGTGTTTCCCAGTTCTAAACTCTTGTCCATGTGACTGTGTCTCTCTCTGTCCCAGCTTGCATGTCAGGAGTTCCTTGTACCAGTATGTGTGGCAGCATTTAGTGCTCAAGTGTCCATTCCTATGACTTCAGTGTGTGTCTCGTCTTATTTTCTATATATCCATGTCACTGTGTTCCTGACTCCCTGTCCTAGGATCTGTTTTCCTCTGCTGCGATGTCCATGTTTCCTTGCCCTATAGTACACTATCTTCTTCTCCTTTCTCCTCTCTTCCTATGGACATATACAATTTTTGAGCACTAATTTAAATGTAGACCTTTTCATTCAAGCTAAATGGTAAAAGAGAGCCTGTTAACTTACCAGTGTATTGCACCAACAGATAAATGCAAGTTGAATTAAAGTCATAAATTACAACTCTTGGTATAATGTAGTACTCACTTGAAGAATTCAGGTTTTGGGTCATAAGTGAATGTTTTTGCTAAAATTATTGCTAATATGACCTTTTATATTCCCTTTCCCAGTGTCTCCGTCTGTATTTTCCTGTCCCAGTGTATGTGTGTTTTCCTGACATAGCAGGGATGTCAGTATTTACTATCGTAGTTTCCATTTCTCTTATGTCAGTGTAAGTATTTTTCTATTCAACTCAGGGTCAAATGTTGTCTGCGCCAGTGTTCTTATCTTCTGTCCTAGTGCCCATCTCTCCATGTCTCAGGTTGTAGAGCTGGGTTTTGGTGTTGCTTTGGGTGTCCATGTCTCAGTGTCCATGTCTCTTATCTCAATCTTTGTTTCTGCATTTCACAGTTCCTGAATAGCCCTTTCTTTTCGCTCTGTCTTAGTATCTATGTTTCCGTATCCCCGGCCTTTTAGTTTAGAAAGCACTGAATGTGCAGGAGATGTTTGACAAAGTATTTTAATTTGCTTCTAATTATGTGTGATCTTGGAAGCAGTGGTGGTACAATGATTGATGTGTAATTTGCCTTAAAAATGTTTCTAGTACAGAAAGGAGCTTAAAAGATTGTATGACAGAGATGCTATATAGTGTGTAATCTAACTTCAAATTATGTCATTTGAGGGCAAAATGTTTATTGACTGTGCAAACAGTCTGTTAACAACTTTAGGTTTTGATTTTACAAAGTGTTATATAATCTGTTGGAAAGCACTTTGAGATCTGAGTATGTGCTGTCTGTTGTGTCAGTAGTTGCTGCACTATGAAGTACGAGGACAGGTTTCTATTGCTGGTTTACCTTGAAATGTGTTTTTAGAGATTTTTAAAGATCCCCAGCTCAGCAGACCACTCACCTCGTTCTTGTGAAACTGGTCCAAGCACACAGCACAATTTTCAATGTCAGGAGTGTGTGCCCTGTGACATTTTGGGGGATGATATCGCCGCGTCTTCAGAGCCGAAAGTCGCCTCAGGATGTGCTGCCGGAGGTCCACCTACAAAGTTATGACATCATGAGCTGTTACACTGTTATACTTGATAGAAACTCTGGTTGAATAGTAGGGACATTCATTGGTGGCGCCTTATACTGTAGGGGTAAGTGAACATATGTTAAGAGCATCATTCAACATATAATATTGGAAGGGAAACACATTGTGAACATTCCTCACTTACTGTTGGGAGAGAGGATGAGATAAACCCATGTAACTGCTGCATTAGCAGCACCATCATCTTTTGGAGTGTAGGGTAAGGTGAATATATACCCTGGGCTACTGGAACCTCAAACTAGTGGAGAAGGTCACTTGCTGCAGGATGCCCTGTATTCAACAGGACGTCAAGGGTAATTTGAGGGTATTCTGAAGACACTGATGTATATGGCTGAAGGGATGCAATTGTAGGCATACATCAGAGTGTGTGGGCATCATATGAGTAGTCAATGACTGTATCAGAGGCACGATATGCTGTAGGAGGGGAAGTCACTATTTGCTTTAGGGTAGGAAGGGGGAGATCCTTGGTGGAAAGAGAAAGTAGTGTGAGTATATGTTAATGGCTGCAGGGAGCACCACAAATAGTTAGCCATGGGGTGCATATACAAATTGAAGGGGAATATCTTGTTTATACATTACAATGCATTCAAATGGGTGTTCTATTGCTAGAGAGGGGACATAGTATGAACATAGCTACACATAACTACACATGGGGGATGTATAAGGGGGATGGTATAGTAGGTTAGAAGGCTGTGGTACTGGCACGGACTCCTTGCTTCACACTCCTGTCATCTATCACTCAAGTCTATAAAGTGTTAAAGCAAATGTCCTAAGAGCATGAATAGCTTCTCTTAAAGGTCTAGTTGTTTGCAATAGTAAGAAACACAAAAAGAAAAATACTTTTCTATCCTGGTACCTAGAACCTAACTCCAGGCAGATGCACTTTTGATCAGTTGGGCAGGTGTGTTTTTATGCAGAAGCTCAACTTAAGATGAGCTAATCCAAACTAGCTGAACTGCTGTGGCCTCACCATTGGTGTTATGCATTCACTGTAAAAGAACCTAAACATGAATGTCCTGCAGATCGGATGTCCTCTCCAGAATGGAAGGCATCATTCTACTCCATACTTCCAGTACTGAACATAAGTACACCAACATGGTCCTGCATATTTCCATAATGAGAGAATATACCCTAATGGAAAAAGGTCACCCAGGATAATCTAGCTTCCAACGCTAGTTGTCACTACAATTTAACTTAAGCTTAAATTGAACACTCTGAAAAATTCCTTCACACTTTAACTCTTTCCCGCTCCTAGAGTTGGTTTTCCAACATTTAAACCTATCTACCCGACCACTTGCCATCTGGGATGGCAAACTCCTCTGTTCCAAGCAATCAATTTACCCTAATTAAGAGCATTCAAAGCTAAATGCTTGACCTGGGTCCGTCTGTCTTGCTACTAATGTGGTCACCCTGTCGACACAATACTTGTAACTCAGAGCTTGGAGTTTGTAATTGACTTAATGCTGTTACATCTATGACTGTGGCAAAGTGTCAATTGATGCTTCCTGGCAAAAAGGTATGGAGGGCCAGGCTTAGGCCTTTCCGAGATCTGGTAAGCCTCCCTCCCTGCACCAATCATTGACATTGCACCAATATTCTCCTGAGACAGCCTCAACAGGCATTCCTGGACCAGGTCCATCTGGAATAGGAATAGCTCTATATGAGTGGGACTATTATTTCAACTCCTTTTAATCCGGACCCTCCAGTCTTTGATATATTAACACTGACTTGGGCACAGACAATTTGCACCATACAGTGGATTACTTCACCACTGAACTTGAAAGTTGTCCTGCTGCACCTCCTCCACTCTATATAAATGGAACACAGGGCTGAGGGGTCTACAACCGAAACATTAGTGACATCACTGTAATAAAAAAGTTTTTTTAAACAGATCATCTAACCTTTGCAACAGGAAGTGGGGGCTGGCCCACAGACACTGCTTTGTCCCACTCAAACAGTTTCAACATGACTCCTGGAAACAATATTGGGGTGCTCACTATACAGTGAGAGGTCCAAGCAGCAGCACCGGGACCATGATTACATATCTCCATACGGCTAGCCTTGGAGGCACAACTGTTCGCAGACCACCCAATGCCCAACCTTAATTTGGATCACTGGTTCCACGTAGGTTCCTTGAATCCATGTTATTTGAAGCACATTACCATGTACCTTGAGGTTCCCCCCACTACTGCCATTAAAGCATCCAGGATCACCCAACTAGCCATGATGTTGCTTTGAAACTGCAACTACATGCAACAAGTGCTGCGATTTTAGTAAGCTTCATCACCCCTTGCACTAAAGGTGACAGCAATACACAGTGATACATTGAAAGCACAACATATTGCCCTCAAATCGGATTTGCTTTGCAGCTCTTTGACTTCCCTTGGAGTGAACAACCCTACAGCCTCTTTTTTAATTTTTTAATATTTTATTAAGGAGATCACAGTAATACAGTACATGGTTGAGCAACACATTGCTGATACCATCAAAAAATCACAAGTCATCATCAGTCAGTAACTTTCAGGGAACATCTCTCACCAAGCTTTCTTGCCGGCGCATTTCCATTTCTACCGTGGGTGACATACAAATATCTCCCCTATGTTTGTTCCAGTGGGACCATTTCCTGTCCCATTTCTTAGGGCACCCCCTTGCCTTAAAGACCTCTGTCATACACCGGTCCATTTCCTTGCCCCATAAGGTAACACGAGGCAGGGATCTATCTCCCCACCCTCTAGCCACCTCTCTTTTCACCATTGTGTAACCCAGTGTAGTGAACTGTTGTTCGAATTCCGTTAGGTCAGTAGCCTCCCAGAAATGTAGTAGTCCTAGTCGTGGGGTGAGAGTTACTTCCTTCCCGATTGCAGTGGACATATGTGTCGTGGCTCCCTCCCATATGAGGCGTACCTCTGGGCACGTCCATAGTGTGTGGTAAAACGTGGCTTGTTGGCCACACCAGCTTCCACATCTGTTGTTGGGTTTAGCGCCTATTTTTGCCAATACTTTCCCGGTTATGTATGAGCGGTGTAGTATTCTCAGTTAGATCAGGCGGAATCTCTGAGAGATGGCCGCCTCACAGGGGGACATCAGGGCTGACTGCCAGTCTTCGTTTTCTATAGGGCCTCATCCTGCCAGCGCTCCCTAAGCTTTAAGAAGACGTCTGGAAGATTATTACTCAATTTTTTGTAGGTTAAGGAAATCGCCTTCGAACTAAGTGGTCCGTCAAGCAGACGGTCTTCAAGTTGGGAGGACTCCGGTATACCATGAAAGGACGGAAAGGCTGTCTGTAACGCGTGTCTAATTTGGAGATACCGGTAGATCTCTCCTTGAGCCAGTTGGTACTTATCCTGGAGCTCAGCAAAAGTCAAAATTGTCCCCTTTTTAACCAAATCTCCTACTGTGGACAGTCCAATAAGGTCCCATTTATCAAACCCGGGCTGATATCCCAATCTCTCCAACTTCTGAGCAAACCAAAGTGGCGTAGCCAAGTTAAGGTTTCCACCAATCCCAGTCGTGACAAGACATTGCGCCAGATGTCAAGCGTATGCTTTATCTATCCAAAGAACTTCCCTTTGTTTTTCTTATCTGTAGTATACAAGGCGCCCAAAAAACCGGAGCGATCAGTCTGGTACCTATCTAGGGCATATGCTGGGTCATCCGGGGGTAGTATATCCAGTGATTGACAGTCACCAGATGCGCCGCCCAGTAGTAGCGTTGTAGGTCTGGGAGTGCTATGCCCCCATCATACCAACTTTTGGTCAGTTTGTGTCTAGCAATCCCAGGGGCTTTTCCAGCCCATACCAGCGTGTTGATCTCACCCTCAACCGCCTTAAAATAGGAGTCTGGAACTTTATAAGGGCAGTTATGTAGAGCGTAAAGAAAGCGAGGAAGTGCTAGCATCTTAAAAAGCGCTACTCTCCCTACAAGCGTCAGAGATAGGGACCTCACCCTACAGCCTCTTTAACAACACACTTCATAAATATACCCTATAATCCTATGCTATTTGAGGCAACTGATACATTTAAATCTTTTGTCGTTGAACCTCCACCTCAACTGACTTAATCTTCCTAGGCTTGAAGGTTCCACTTTCCCTCCTTTCATCTTTGGGATAAAGGCATCACCTGTCGGTCACCGAAGCTGTAAGATCAACCTGAAGCCTCCACCCCTTACCAGACATTCCTCGCCCTAGCTAGGCTGCTGGTCTGAAGTGACTCTTCCTAATTACTCTCTTCCATAAAATCAAAATCACTTTCCAATGTCTGGGAAGTGCTATTAGCAATTTACCAACCCAAGCCCTATGATCAAACACAGCAGCAAACTTGTCAAACCTTTAAAAAACACTGACAAAGCTCATTATCATTCAGCTAACTCTAAATGAATAAAACTACATCTTTTTCACAACCAAATCTTTGCAATCCCAAACCTCCTCCCACATATAGGATATAATTCTCATGATCAAAGCTCAACTTCAATCCTTCAGTGGCCATTGTAAGATGAACTTAATCTCACCATCTAAAATTCGGACATGGTCCATCATCTCAAACTGATCAAGACACTCTTCTGAAAATATAAGGGATCCTTTCCGTGCTGCATACTTAAAAAGAGTTTCTGGTGGTACATGTCTGTGTATAAACAGTGGTTCTTAAAGGCGATAACCTAAATGTTTTCTTTACCTTTGGAGTAAATACTCTTGATTGAACCAGGTTCTTAAAGTTCTTGGTAGAGCACTTTACCATTGTCGTAAGCATGAACAATCACAGTGTGGTGCGCTAAGTTGGGAAGAGCATCCCAATGTGGAAATCTTCCTCCTACTCATTCACATGCATGGGTACACTGTGGTGTTCTTCCATCCTGACTATTACCTGGATAGGCGGATTTGGCACTAGATGGGTAAGCTTTAACAGGGTATGATTCTAAGGACCAGGATCCAGAGAGTTTGTTCTGTAATCATGACAAGTGCAATTACATTGATGTACAGTTCACAAATTTGAGTTAGATGGTAGGAGACAGGGGGGTGAGCAGAGGTCACCATGCAATTCCACGAGTGATAATGTTTGAATTCTGGCAAAAAAATAGATTGCATTGTTTGTTCCTACTCAGTTAGTAATGCTGCCACCCACACTTTGCATGCAATAGTACTGTTCCATAGAGTGGATTAACAACAGGACATTTAACAATTAACAAGACTGTGGATGAGCAGAGGCATGAGTTAAGGAGCTTTATGATGTGTATATAGGTTTTAGTTTACAGTCTTCTGTTGAGGTTCTTATGCATATTTTTAAATGTGTGTGTAAGAAAATGCTTCTTTTTGCATTACCACCCCCAAATGTTTGGACCAATGCAGCTGTTGTTTTGACTCTGAAAGTGCACTTAGATCTGCCAAACAGGCCTCAGTGCCTGTGATCTGACCCTTAAATGTATTTGTTTAGTTGAGTAACCTCCAATTTACATAAGTTAACTTACTTAGAAGTCGCTAGTATACAGTATCAGGTGTATCCAGGACTTGTAAGTAAAGTGTCCCTCGTGGACTGAAGCACTTATTGCGCCACTACAAATGTCACAAAGCAAAGCAAAGCCGAAGCCGCGCCTAAGCCAAGCCCGTCTGCGCCCGTCCGCGCCAAGACCGCGCCAGGCGCAGGACACGCTGCTCCCACTTCCCCTGTTCTCAGGTACGACTCTTCTGAGTTGTTATCTATGCGCCCCTCCTTACCTAGTCCTTCCTGCTGTGTGCATTCCTTTTCTGACCACCTCTGTGGCCCTTACACCTGCCGACCGTGTGGTTGGTCATCTTCCAGCCCCGCCAGCCCCATTACTCCCCCTCCCCCTCGCCCTCGGCATAAGCCAACCTCCTTTAACGGTGGTCTTATCAATGCCAGATCCTTAGCGCGACATGGACAAGACATCCATGATATTATCATAACAGCCAATCTTGATGCCATGTTCATTACCGAATCTTGGTTGCATGATGCTTCAAATCCCGATCTCGCCACCGCTCTCGCCCCTGATTATACCATCCTCAGGCGAGACAGGCCCATTGGTCGGGGAGGCGGATTGGCCATCATTGTAAAAAAAGCACTCAAGTGTCACACATTTGATCTAGCTTCCTTCAAGGACTGTGAATCCCTGGGATTTGTAATCCAAACTAGTTCCTCCTCCGCCTTTTCTGGAGCACTCGTCTATCGCCCCCCCGGAAATGCCGCTACTTTCCTGGACTCCCTTGATGATACGCTGGCAGCTTTTCTTACCCATTACCCTACCTTCACCCTTCTTGGAGACTTTAATCTCCACTTGGAATCCGATACTGACCCCCACACTCTCAATTTCCGCCACTCTCTTGAGATTTTTGGTCTTTCCCAATTAGTCTCCCTTCCTACCCATTGTGCCGGACACACCTTGGACGGCATTTGCACAAACTTGACCTCCCTAGATGCTTCCACCCCCGTGCCACAAATATGGACAGACCACTGCCTCATTCCCTTCTCCATCAATAACAAAACCCTGCCCTCCCCCCCATGAAACTTCCTCACACCCCCTTCCCTATTAATTGGAAAAAGGTAGCTGAGTACATCAAACTCAACCCTCAACCGGCTGTACCCCCCCCTTCCATCACGGGTGACGCTTCATTAGACTCCACTAATTTCCACCTGTGGATTGAGAGAGTAATCCCTGCCAATGCAAAATCCGTCAACCAAAAACCTGTCCGAGGAAAAAAGAAACCCAATGCTCCCTGGTATACTCCGGCCCTCGCTGACTGCCACCTTAAGTGTAGGCTTTTAGAGAGAGAATGGAGAAAAACCTACGACCCAACGTCCAGATCCACATACATTCTCCAGAGAAAGCAATATCTCTCCAATATAAAAAAACAAAAAAGGCATTCTTCACTCAAGCAATAGACTCTGCGAAACAGAAACAACAAACGATTTTCAATATCGTAAAATCTTTTACTCACCCCAAAGCACTGGCACTTGAAATCCCCCCCTCGCAAGTCCTTTGTGATCAAATTGCTGATTTCTTCGAGGAGAAAATTAATAATATCCACAAGGACTTCCCCCCTGCACCTATTCCCACCCAAGAGCCTGACACAACTATCCCCTCACTAAACCAATTCAAAGCAGTCTCCCTATTGCAAACGCATAAAGCCATACTAGCCTGCAAATCAGGTGCGCCCACGGATTCCTGCCCTCCAGTCATCTTGCACCATCTTATTGAGGCCGTTAACCCTCTAATCAATGCGATCGTGAACGAATCCCTTGACTCCGGCATTGTTCCCCCCGAGTGGAAGAAGGCCACAGTCAAGCCCCTCATGAAAAAACAAAATAAATCCCCTACTGATTTGTCTAATATGCGCCCAATCTCACTCCTCCCTGCGCTAGGCAAAATCACGGAGCAACTAGTTCATGAGGAACTAAAGAACTTTGTGGAAACTCACTGTATTCTTCACCCACAGCAATCCGGCTTCCGCTCCGGCCACTCCACAGAGACCGCTCTGATTGAGTTGTCAGACACCATCAAGTTCTTGCAGGATGAGGGCAGGCAGGCCGTCCTCATCCTGCTCGACTTAACCGCGGCCTTCGACACCATCTCACATGCTATTCTAATTAATAGGATGCGTGAGATTGGTGTCTCGGGCTCCGCGCTTGCTTGGATAACCTCATTCCTGTCCAATCGCTCTCAAACGGTCTCCTTGGGCCCCTTCCTCTCCAGTGAACGATCCATCATCTCAGGGGTACCTCAGGGTTCCATCCTGAGCCCCCTTTTTTTCAATGTTTATATGGCCCCCCTTCTCACGTTGATCGAGTCATATGGGATTCTCGTGACATCCTATGCTGACGACACTCAGCTTGTCGTCACTATTGATAAAAGACTTCCGGATGCTGCCATCAGATTCCAAAGCTGTTTGTCAGAAGTTTTTTCCTGGCTAAACCGGCATCATTTAAAATGCAACAGCGCCAAAACAGAAATAATTCCCCTTGGCAAAGGCACACTCTTTTCCCCCAAAGACTGGTGGCCTCATAACTCCGAAGCACCACCAAGCGCGGTCGCCTCAGCCCGCAACTTGGGCGTTCATTTGACACGTCCCTCAGCTTCGATGAACATGTGCGTATTACCGCAGGGCGCTGTTTCAGTCTGATCAGGCAACTAAAGAAATTTTTTAATTTTCTGCCTATCACAGCCAGGAAAGCAGTCGCGGTGGCTCTTATCCTCTCCCGGCTGGATTATTGTAACGGCCTCCTTGCAGGCATCAAGAAGTCCTCTTTAAAAAAGCTGCAGAGTGTCCAACATGCGGCAGCTAGGCTGGTTTTGAAACTCCCCCATAGGTCCTCAGCCTCTGCAGCCCTTAACACTCTCCATTGGCTGCCCCTCCATAAGAGAATCTTATTCAAGCTCTTGGTCACTGTATTTAAAGCTAACAGGGGCTTGGGTCCATTCTACCTGACCAAGCGCCTCCAACGTTATACTCCAACCCGCTGTTTGAGGTCATCTGACGCCAATTTTATTTCTGAACCCCGTATAAAACTAAAATCCAAGGGAGGAAAGACCTTCTCTTTTCTGGCGGCTAGGGCATGGAACCGTCTCCCCCCCAGTCTCAGGCACGCTCCCTCAGAAAGCCTATTTAGGAAATCTCTGAAAACTTGGATTTATTCTCAGTCCGACTCCTTAGTCCTCGCAGCTATTTGATCCATGCCCCCCTAGACGACCTTCTGTGTGCCCAGCGCCAAGATGCTCCCTCCGGAGCGAAAGTTAGCGCTTTATAAATGCCAATAAATATCAAATATCAAATAACTCCCAGTCTGCCACTGCAGACTGGCTGAGTGGTTTTAAACTGGTACCTCAACTTTGCCTTTAAAAACAATGGCAAAGCCAAAACCTTCCTATTTAATATGTATTTCACCCCGAAAGGCTGACCTAACAAGTGCTATTGGTAGGTTGCATTGTATTAAGAAGAAGGACGTGTGTTTTGTACATGTCCCAACAGTCAAAAGCCTGCATTGTAGTTTTTACTGTGAAAAAGCTAGAAACACCATTGGTTAATATGGAGTTACAAGCTGACAACTAAGCAGTGCTAACTTCCAATTGGTACTACTTAAAAAGGTACTTGAAGGTGTCAATTAAACCTGAGTTGCATTAAATCCAAGTCGTTTCTCAAGTTACTTTAATACAACTATTTTACAGATGGCAACTTGAGAAAGTTGCCACTTTGTTGCTCAAAGTTGTCTAGCAGTCATTTTCGGTTGCACATAGCTGCTGTCCTTGAGACAGACTGCTGCCCTTCAGGGGGGAAGTGAGAATGACTATCACAAAGAGGAACAGAGGACCTAAGAGGTTTGATCTCCTCTTGGCACAATGACCAGAGAGGGTGTGAGCCCAAAAAGTGAGCTTTAAAGGGTAAGCAGTCTGTGAAGTGCGAAGGGGCTGTTCTTTTGTTTTAGAAGACAGGTTGGCATTTCGAACAAAGAGGGCAATGCCGTTGCCAAACCGTTTATTCAATGGGGAGTGTAGCCCCAGGTAGCCACACCTCTGGGCTGGGCTATGGAGCACCAGACACAGAGAGAAGGGTCTCAACCTGTTGGGCATGGGAAGAATAGTGCACTCTGGGATAGCTTGATGTCACAAGAAGTTGTCTTCAGGAGAGAGAAGCCCTGGTAGCCCATTGACTAATTAGACACTACCACCCCTTTTGCTCGTAGCTGGCATTAAAGGGGCAGCCCTGGCATCCAGACCTCAGATCACATCTGTACCAAAGAGAATACTGAAGAAGGTCTTCCCTGCTACTCACTGGACCCAGCAAATAGAGGCTGCACTAAAGTCTGGACTGCACCTGCCGTAACTGTCAACTAGCAAAGAGAGGACTGTACTTGAGGTGCCAGACTCGTGCACACATTGTCCATGTTTGCCAGACAGAGGCAGTGACTTCAAGAGTCAGTTGGTCGACTTCCTGTTACAGCCACAAGTGACATAAAAGCTGAGAAGCCTGTGCCCCTATGAGCCCAGAGCCAAGAAGCCTGACCGCAGCTGGACACCGAGGTGCAGCCTGGGAGACCAAGTCCTGACCCACACAAGTTGCCCCAGAGTCTGCTGGGCCGGGAAGAGTCATCAGAATGAAGTTTGGTCACCCGACAAGAAAGTTACTATAAGTTAAAGGAAACTACTGTGTTTGTTGTAACTGGAGACAAGTAAACCTATGGCAACTGGTCTGGTGCTGGACTTCCCCCGTACACTGTAGGAGATTGACCTTCAAGACCATAGTTTCCCTCCACCCCCCAAGCTCGAGGACCTTGGAGTGGCCACAGGAAGAACCACTGCACCTGCTCAGCATCCTTGGCATCTTCAGCATTCTGTATCCCTTGCTTCTATGGTGGTTTGACCTAAGGACTTAGAACAGTACTGGAGACTGCTAAAATCGACAGATAACTGTCCCCCTGGAAACAACTGGTCCTTGTGACAGGCTCCTATCACAGTTGGCCCATCGAAGAATTCCTAGATAGCTGTTTTCAAGTGTCTTGTCATGGTAACCCTAAACTGTGATCACAGCAGATTACAAAGTTTTATTGTGATTTATTGTTTATTTAAAAATTCATATATCCGGAACATCACAGTGTATTTTTGCCACTGAAGTGTCTATTTAAAGATAAAATACAACCTATTTTTATGTCATTATTATATGGTGATGTTGCACAACCATACCATATAATAATCCACATTTCTCACAGTGCCAATCCTCCAGCCTAAGAGATTTTCTTCACAAACTATAATCAATACTACAATGGTTGGTCTGGGCTAGCAGGCAGGCAATAGTTTGGTGGAATGGCCTCGCAAGACCGCTGGAACAGGGCGGTCTGGCTACAGCTTACTTCCATTTGGGCAATCTAGCTGAACAGGCACACAATGCAATGTACTAGTTTCAGCAGCCTAAGTACTGTAAAACAATAATAATCAAAACAGATTACTTGAAGAGGGCTATCTCCAAACAGCTCTGGCTAAACCAAAGTAAATCACTATGAAATACACTTGGTCCAGATCAGCCTCGACCCTATTATGATCTTGCTAAAATAGCTGATCCTTCCCAGATATTCTCGACTATCTTCCCACTCGCTGATAATCCAAGAATTTAGTATACATTGGAGATGGGATCCAAGAAGAAACTAGCAAAGGTGTAGTTACAGTTGCAAGGGGATTTTTTCCACATGGTGCAGTTCCCTACTTTACGTTACTTCAAAGGTAAAAGGGGGTTTCCATTATGTCTAAACTACAGTCTTTTACATGCATATGAGGACAATGCTCATCCACTCCAGTTCTACCACAGGAATATGTGCTATTGACCACGATGATACTGAGAAGGACTATAGGACATAAAGTGTGTTTTATACACTCAGAGATTCTTAATGTACAGATTCTAAACAACCCCGTGGCAAGGAAACTCTGAGGGCAGATGTAGGACAAGCATAAACAGACAAGCACTGGGAGTATTGCTATAAGCAGGTGAACTGATATCTTTCAATAGCAGACAAACTACAACATATTAAGTTCCTACTTTGAGTACATCATACATTTCTGAAGCTAGCCAAGGTCAGATCGAGGGGTGATACTTGTAAGAGATGTGCTATTAAGGAGGTAGATGTTTTCATCTACATTAAGAGTGCACAGTGATCCAGGATATTTTCACCCAAGTGTCTGTGAAACTGATGTGTTTGATTTTTAAGAGAAGAATGGAGATGCCTGTTTTCCCAGATTCTCACTGTTAAGGGAGAATCAATCAATCAATCAATCATAGGCATTTATAGAGCGCTCTACTTACCCGGAGGGTCTCAAGGCGCTAGGGAGGGGGGGGTGCAGCTGCTACCCGAACAGCCAGGTCTTGAGCTTCTTCCTGAAGGCGAGGTGGTCTTGGGTCAGGCGCAGGTTGGTCGGGAGGGAGTTCCAGGTCTTGGCGGCCAGGTAGGAGAAGGACCTTCCTCCTGTTGTCTCTCTTCGGATGCGGGGGACGGCGGCGCGGGCGTGACTGGCTGATCGGAGGTGTCGTTTGGGAGCGTAGAAGTTGATGCGGTTGTTGAGGTAGCTCGGGCCTTGGTCGTGGAGAGCTTTGTGTGCGTGGGTAAGGAGACGGAAGGTGATTCTCTTGTTGACCGGGAGCCAGTGCAGGTCTCTTAGGTGTCCGGAAATGTGGCTGTGTCGTGGGATGTCGAGGATGAGTCTGGCTGAGGCGTTCTGGATCCGTTGGAGTCTCTTCTGGAGCTTGGCGGTGGTTCCGGCGTAGAGGGCGTTGCCGTAGTCCAGTCGGCTGGTGACGAGTGCCTGGGTGACAGTCTTCCTGGTCTCGATGGGGATCCACCGGAAGATCTTCCGTAGCATGCGCAGGATGTTGAAGCACGACGAGGAGACGGCGTTGACTTGTCTGGTCATGGAGAGGGAGGAGTCCTGGATGAAGCCCAGGTTGCGTGCGTGGTCTGTCGGTTTGGGTGCGGTGCCCAGGGCGGGGGGCCACCAGGAGTCGTCCCAGGCGGAGGGCGAGGATCCCAGGATGAGGACTTCCGTCTTGTCCGAGTTCAGCTTCAGGCGGCTGGTCGACATCCACTCGGCTACCTCTTTCATTCCTTCGTGAAGGTTGGCTCTGGCGGCGGCGGGGTTGTTGGTCAGGGAGAGGATCAGCTGGGTATCGTCGGCATAGGAGATGATGTTGAGGTTGTGTTGGCGTGCGATGGCCGCGAGGGGGCTCATGTAGACGTTGAAGAGGGTTGGGCTCAGCGAGGATCCTTGAGGGACGCCGCAGATGACTTCGGTGGCCTCTGACTTGTACGGTGGTGATTAAAGACCTCAAATACTGTAATGAGATGTTTGAAATTTACTTTGCTATGCTCCAACCAACACCTCATCCGTACAATTTTTGGGACCCATTAAGAAATGTTTTTCTCTACAGAAGGGAGGCTGTACTCTCGGTGATAACTATGAAAAGGAGTCGTCTGTGGTGTGAAACTGTAGAAATATACGGTGTGGGCTTGTCTGCATATAACCCACTGATCCCTAAAATAGGATAATGTAGAGCAGCACAGTGACATGAGGTGGCTGGCAAGGGCTACTCTAGAATGCTTACTATATTGGTTGTGCAAAGACCAATACACCCTGACGACTGTAATGTACTGTGCTACTGTATATTTCATTAGAATGTGCTGGCATTACAGCATCATGACAACCAGCTGTAGCCAATTATTTTGTGTCTGTGTTTTCTTAAAAAAGATAAGGTCACAAAAACATATGGGAACTGCCACATCCCTAACACTAAGATCCTTAAACTCAAAGTGTTCTTTGATCTTAGCATTAATAAGGGAGCCGAGAAAGCATCTACAGTCAAATTGGGTCTTTGCCATTTAAGAGTGTTTATGGTTCTAAGACCTCTCATCTGGGCTTGTATCTGCTTCACTGTGTTGCCCAACGATTTTACAAACAATTTTCACAGGCTGGTTATTCCCAGGTGTGGCCCAAAGTGTGTATTGCCACCCCTCCAACATTTATTGCTACTGCAAAATGCAAGTGACTATTATTATTGATAGAGCTACAGATGAGGGCTCACGTCCTTCAGTCATTTATTGCTACTGACTATTGAATCTTGCCTTGGCGTGAACGTGTCACTTTTTCTTTCCTTCGTTCCCATGAATATTCAATATAAAGGTATTTTTTGCAGTGTGATTTGAGTGTTTTACATCAGAAAAAGAAAGTTACCTACTTGTAACAATTGAATTTTCATGGGCTGTTCCTCAGACTCATGACCAACTTGTCAATGCATCCCATGGATTTTCAGAATGAGTGTGAGTTGGCATACTCAACATTTGAACTGAAATTGTTCCCTGAGTGCACTCCTTTCTGCAAATCGCATCCCCTGACCTCTGCTTTTCAATGGCACAGGACTCTTTTCTCAAGGAAAGCCATCTGTGTGGGTTTAAAAAAGGTTGCCATTTTCCAAGGTATCATTTAAAGAGTTAGCAATGTCTGGAAGATACTTGTCATGAACAACTGTTGCTAAAGGTAAGTAACTTTATACTCCTATCACTTGTTGCAGAAGGACGCATAGTACGAAGTTCTGTTACTAGCTGTCGCTAACACCTTATCCTGCTAGATAGTTAGTGTCAAATGTCACAGATAACCACTGAGGGCACACTATGTCCAGATGGAGGGATTACATCAGGCAGCAGGGGGGCCTATGTGCTGGTAGTAGGATAGTATGAATATCTATTACTGATTGTAGTGGACTGGTAACAATATTTCAATAGTTGCAATAAAGGGGTATGTCAGCTGAAGATCAGTATTTTGATTAAGGGATGGCATGGTTCTCTGGGACGGTTGTGTTTACACCGCACTACCATTACAACGCTGGTTTTACAACGCAAGTCATTACCACGACTTGCACTGTAGGGTGCTGGACTTAGGAATAGTAAGATTTACTATTCCAACACCAGCCTAAGTACAGTAGGGAAGGTGTTGGAATAGTAAATCTACTATTCCTTAGCCTAGAGAGCCCTCCAGCGCAAGTTGTGGTAACGACTTGCGTTGTTAAACCAGTGTTGTAATGGTTGTGCGGTGTAAACACTGCGTCATAATGGATGTTCCCCTCTGGTACTATCAGTGCTCAAAGACAGTCTTGACAAGAATGAACAATTGAGTCACCAGATGCAGCCTATAGTGGAAATTCCTGGGGATAAGAAGAACATGCTACATTCAATGGTGGCTGTGTTCAATGGCTACAACAGAGATGGATGCATTTGTGGAGACACTGACCTCTGGATCAGGGTTTGACAGCTGAAGTCTGGAACGTCGCTGGACATGGACGATGACTCCTGTGCACACAATCAGAGAGACCAGCAAGATTGTGTTCCACAGCTGCTGCAGGTACTTCTGCAGAGAAAGGATCGAGAAGGGTTAGAACTTCAATACAACAAAGGTCGCTTGTACACTTGTACAGTGAAAAGTACCCCCAAGGTGGATGCAAGGGGAAAAGGCCTCAAAGGAGCAGTGGTGAGAAAAGAACTCAGGAGAGGGGTGGGGGGCACAATGCCAAGAGAGAGGCCACACTGTTATAGAGAAGAAAAGGGAACCTGAAGTAAGCAAGAAACTCCATGTACACAGATAAAGAGAATAAGTTATATTCTAAAATGGAAGAGCAGAGAGAACCAAGAGAAGGATATAAATCACCCAATCAGGAACAGAAAACAAAATGCCATGCAGGCCCAAGCAGTAAGAGAAAAGAGATAAAAAAATGAAGAAAGGAAATGAGAAGCTGAGAATGCACAGAATCAGAAGTGACCAGCTCCAACAAATGACAGCATATTTTTTACAAGATGTTTACCAGTGTTGACTAATATATTTAAAACCCCTATTGACTTGGAGCTCAATCGTTCTTTAGTAATTTCTATCATATAGTGTTCCTTCATTTTAAATGATATGCTATTATCTGGTTTGGCTTTTCAAACAAGCACAATGCTTGCAACTAACAGGACACCCGACTGCCATCTACTCCCCAACATTACAAAATTCCATGGCAACAGCCACAAACCTATGTAGTCTGCATTACTTTTTAATGACACCCAGAGTGCGATCTAGTAACTGCTCCACGCATGGGGTAAATTAGTATTTTATTACATAATATGGTGTGTATGGCCGCCCACATCAGTTTCACTTGTTCTGTGTGATTTAAAGCCACATACATATGATTTCCGACTTTAAGTAGGGAAATATATTCTAGTCATGCAGTGAGACTAGCACCGACTCGTACAACTAGGAGCAGCTTTACAAAAAACGTATAAACACAATGTTTTTGTATTAGCTTACATGTTATGTCTTGGAGGTTCCTTCATCCTTAAAGGCTCTACCACAGGATAAAAATGCCTGAATTCGTGACTGTTTATGGAACAGTTTCGAGCAAGTCTGAAAGATTCTGATGGATGAAAGAGGGAAATTCTTAAGGAAATAAACTCAGATAAAACACAGAGAGTGGGGGCTTTTGACCAAATGGAGGGAGTAGCGACTAAATAGCCTTTAATGGGTGTGGTGCTACTGAGGAAGTGAGAAAGACAGAAGTATTTATATTTCTCTCATTAGAGGAGAGAGGATTGCAGGGGGAGAAACATACACAGATATAGGAGAGGAGAATGCTACAGAACCCAGGGAACGCCAGGAGTCAGGGTGAGAGAGATAAAATGTAACAGAGCAGTGGTATACAACATTAGCCCGCAATGACCAGAGACACTGTAGTTTTTCAGCTTCATAACAGGCTACATAAAGTATTCTGTTGTGTATTAATGACACATGTCATTAGGGTATAGGAATGAACCATGTGAATGGCTAAAGGGCCTGTCACTGAAAAAAAGAGTACCCCCAAAAAATATATTTGCTGGAAAGAAACCCCAGTATGAGGAGAGCAGCTAATGGAGATGAGAAAAAGAGATTTGCTGCCAACGGGCTTTAAGGGGAGAAGAAAGAGGAGAGACTCCCAAGGGCAGAGATACTGACTTTAAGGATAGAGAAATAACATCTTTTTTAAAAGAGGCAGTGACCTTAAGAGAAAATAATTTCGACTGCAAGGAAGAGAAGCATATTCTAACTGGTTATCCATATAAAAGCAAGAGAGGAACAAAGGCTGGAGGGACGTAAGTGGTCCTAAAACAGGAGGCTGGGAGGTGAAGCCAAAATATAGAATTTGTAGAGGAGGAAACCAACTATGAAGGAGCTGTGTATAATGGACCGGAGATAGAATCTCCTGGTTTAAGTTCCAATTCAGGGAGAAGATCCTCAGATCAAAAGACTGTGTGATGTTTTGAGTTCGGGGTTAGGGAAACAACTGAGGAGAATCAGATATTGAGGAAGCAGCAGAAAGGAAAATGGCTTCAAAGGGGGATAGAAAGACTCAAGAGAAGAGAGTAAGTCCATGGAGAGGAGTGAGGGATGTAATAAGAAGAGAACTCCCTGCAAACGCAAAAACTCAAAAAAGAAAACTATAGGGAATCCACACACCGTTGTGCATGGACATAATCTTGTATCTCTTGTAAAGTACACACCTGCACCTGTGAGCTGGTCTCTCCTGTGCATATCACCCCCTGCCATTCTCCGTACAGGCCGCCCCGGGAGCGCCCACATGTGGACCACAGAGTGAGTGTCAACCCCTGCAAGCACATTTCAAATGTCAATATCGATACAAGAAGGAAATACATCTTACATAGCATTACCGTGTTCTTGCAACACCACCCTTTTGTAAAGTGCCTTTGTAACACCAGGAAGTGATATTGTATGTGCAACTACAGCATCAGATAGTATCCAACCGAGCAACATCAGCTTTTCAGGTATTCACACAAAGCAGGCACACAAGGATATCTGTGCAACACCATCTCCTCATACTATCAATGCAACATAAGCACCTCAAAGTATCTGTGCAATAACATCTAAGAGAACCCTTGCAACACCAGAAGCATGCCTGCATGCACATATGCACAAACACCCCTACATTTTGTGGCTACTGAACACTGGTACATGGACACTCAGAATGCCAGTGCCCTTGCTGTTTAGGCCTCACCCATCCAACTCATGGAACACGGCCTGTGTGATAAGTGTGTCCTAGTAACACCAGTCACTCACATCAAGTGGTAATTTTACTGCTATAACAAATGGGGCATACAGAATTGCTATGTCCAATTGTCTTTTAGAATGCACTTATCTTATCTATTTGCTCTCAGCATATTAGTTTGAGACAACTTAGTGTGCAACTCTTCTTAGGCTCCAATTAGGAGGTGCTATTTATTGCACCTGGTAAATCACGATACCCTGGGGTTAGTTATTGGGTGCAATAAATAGCACGTATTAAGAGTTACTGTAATAACATGCGGATTGAGTTGTTAAACACACCAAAATCTGCATGGTATGCTAAATACCATACACATTTCCCCTGGTAAATTGCGGCAGACCTGACCTGTCCAAATTTCACGATTGTTGGGTTATTTAACGCATCCGATAATTATCAGGTATGTAAAATATAACAAAACTCATTATACCGCCCCATGCGTAAAGAGGTTTTCACAAGGGACGGAATTAACCACCCAACTTGTAATAGTGTCTAAGTGTCTGTAACAATTGTTGTTGTAATCACAATTTTCGAACCCTTATCTCCATACTTTTATGAACTCAAAGTTTTCCACATGTACTCTGAGAAAACATGGCGGTGGACCGAATGTGGGCCAGTTTCTCATACATCTACAACTTTAAAGCTCAAATCATGGTACTTTTAAAGTGGCAACTGACCCAACTCTCGAATGTGGCCAACCAAAATAGGCAATAAGCTGGTGCCCAACTGTCAGGTCATACACACATCATGTTCGTTGATAATTTGTCATTTCAGCACAATCTGTAAACTCAGGATAAGAGCAGGGTTTTTGTCTTATTATCAAGATCCTTCCACTACTTTAATCTCAACATCAGATTTATATATTTTGGATAGTCTCTTGACTGCACTACTACAATGCTCTTCTCCCAGAATGTTTTGTTCTGTCAATTTTTCTGTAGACAAACCCGTCATTGACCACTTTGAAAATCTCACAGTGCTTGTAAAGTAATTCAGATATTTATCCATTTTCCATTAAAAAGACATGGAAATATTACTGAAGTGGATATCCTGCATCCACATCGTATACCTTGTATCTTGTTTAATAGGACTACTTTTGGCCATTGTTCTCCAGCTTCAAACTTGCTACCTTTTGTAAGAGAAAAACCTTCAAGATATGATGAGCCATTCAATGAGCTTAATAAGTAAAGAGTAAATTGTACGTACAACACAGTTATCTGACAGAGACTTCTAGCCTCAGATTCCTTGCCTTAGAATATTCCACAGACCTCAGTCTGAGTCCGGAAAATCTTAAAAAGTACACATGGGTGCCAGTATGTGGCATCGAGCAGCTCCACATCATAATCATAGGAGTCATCCTCACCAGATGTGACGTGAACGGTACCTATATCAGGAACTGTCCTGACTGCTGCTCAATGAAATCCAAGAAATATGAAGCTTCTGACGGGCTGACATGGAAAGCCTTCGCATCGCTCCACCTCCCAGTCATGTGGAAGGTCCCGGGCCAGCTCTCCAAGTTGTTCCCATTAGACGTCGTTCGGCTTCAAACCGTATTGGGGTAAGTCCCACACACATAAGAAGTCAAAGAAGTTGAAGCACTCTTAGAGTTCAGTGTCATCAGAAGATGTGCAGGAACGATGCCACAAGTCAAGGCCCTGCTCCCACACTCCACCCACGGAGGCTGAGCCTGGGCCCGCTCTGTGTCTCCCTGAGTCAAAGCAGCCCCCGTCAAACTCAAAAGTTTTATGAAGCTATATACCTCTTTTTTGGGTCTGTGGACACCTCTGGAGTGCCTTTGCCCTGCAGGTTCGCTTTCAGTACCAGTCAGGCCTTCTGAATCTGACCACAACTGGTATGAGGAGCTGCAGGACGCAAGTGGTCAACTGGACAAATCGCCAGATACTGGCTTGGTCTTTCCTCCTAGTGTGGCTATGCAGTAATGGGCCTCTTTTGCTATGGTAGTAAGGAGGGCAGCTGAGGTCCTCTGCCTCCAGCTGCCCTCCAAGGAAGTCAGTCAATCAATCAATCATATCATTTGTAAAGCGCACTACTCACCCGTGAGGGTCTCAAGGCACTGGGGTGGGGAATGCTGCTACTGCTCGAAAAGCTAGGTCTTGAGGAGTTTTCTGAAGGTCAGCAGGTCTTTGGTCTGCTGTAGGTGGATGGGGAGGGTATTCCAGCTCTTGACGGCGAGGTGGGAGAACGATCTGCCGCGGGAGGTCGCTCTTCGGAAGCGGGGGGCTGTGGCGAGGGTGAGGTCTGCGGAGCGGAGCTTGCGGGTGGGGGTGTAGAATCTGAGTCGTCTGTTGAGGTACGTTGGTCAGGTGTTGTGGAGTGCCTTGTGGGTGAGGAGCTTGAAGGTTATCCTCTTGTTGACCGGGAGCCAGTGTGGGTCTCTCAGGTGGGGTGTGATGTGGCTGTGGCGAGGGATGTCAAGGATCAGGCGTGCAGAGGCGTTCTGGATGCGTTGGAGCCGTCTCAGGAGTTTGGCCAAGGCTCCTGCATAGAGGGCGTTACCGTATACCAACCTGCTGCTGACGAGGGCCTGGGTGACCGTTCATCTTGTTTCAGTGGGGATCCACTTGTAGATCCTGTGGAGAATGCGGAGGGTGTTGAAGCAGGAGGAGGAGACGGTGTTGACCTGTTTAGTCATGGAGAGGGTGGGGTCAAGGATGACCCCTAGGTTGCTTGTGTGGTCGGTGGGTGTTGGAGCGGTTCCCAGTGTGGTCGGCCACCAGGAGTCGTCCTAGGCCGAAGGGGTGGATCCGAGGAGGAGGCCCTCCGTCTTGTCTGAGTTCAGCTTCAGTCGGCTGTTCCTCATCCATTCAGCGACGGCCTTCATTCCTTCGTGAAGGTTGGTTTTGGTAGTCTGAGGTCCTTGGTGAGGGAGAGGATCAGCTGGGTGTCATCGGCTTAGGAGATGATGTTGAGGTCGTGCCGACAGGCGACGTGGGCGAGCGGTGCCATGTAGATGTTCAACAGAGTTGGGCTGAAGGATGAGCCCTGGGGTGCGCCGCAGATCTCGGTGGTTTCGGAGCGGAAGGGGGAAGGCAGACGCTCTGTGTTCTGCCGGAGAGGAAGGAGGTGGGCCTTCTCTTGGATCCCGGCGTTGTAGAGGCGTGTTCATACTGTGTGGGGGCAGACAGCGTCGAAGGCGGCTGACAGGTCCAGGAGGATGAGGGCTGCCGTTCCTCCGTTGTGCAGCAGGGACTTGATGTCATCAGTGGCGGCAATGACGGAAGTCTCGGTGCTGTGGTTGCTGCGGAACCCGGACTGGGAAGGGTCCAGGATGTTGTTCTCCTCGAGGTAGCGGGTCAGTTGTTAGTTGACGGGCTTCTCAATTACCTTTGCCGGGAACGGGAGCAGGGAGATGGGCCGGAAGTTCTTGAGGTCCTTGGGGTACGCCTTGGGTTTCTGGAGTAAGGCGTTGATCTCGGCGTGCTTCCATCTCTCCGGGAAGTCTTGAAGAAAAGGAGGCCCTTTTGGCGGATCTGATGAGGTGATGGTGTCTGCGGGTGGCGTTCTTGTAGGCTGCGTGGCTGTCCAGTGTTCGTTCACGGAGCCAGATCTTTTCCAGCTTTCAGCAGGTTTGCTTGGAGTCCCGGAGGTCTTCAGTGAACTAGCTGGCTTTCTTGTTGGTGTGACTGTTGGAGGGTTTCTTGATCAGGGTGAGGGTGTTGGCGCAGTCGTTGATCCACTGTCTGAAGTTGCGGGCGGCGGTGTCGGGGTCGGTGGGGTAGGTGGGTAGGCTCTGGGCGAGGGTGCTGGTTAGCTGGTCTTCGATGACTTTGCTCCAGCAGCGGGGAGGCATCTGTTGGGTGCGGTGGTGCGTGGTGGGTTTCTGGAAGGTGAAGTGGATGCAGCAATGGTCGGTCCCGTGGAGTTCGTTGGTGTGGTTGAAGGAGACGTGGGGGCTTGCGTAGAAGATGGGGTCAAGGGTGTGACCGGCAGAGTGGGTGGGTGTTGTGATGAGTTGTCTGAGTCTGAGGTTGGCTAGGTTGTCGATCAGGGTGGTGGAGTTGGTGTTGTTGTTGTTCTTGAGGTGGAAGTTCAGGTCCCCGAGGAGGATGTTGTCCGCGGAGGTGAGGACGTGTGTGCTGACGAAGTCGGCGATGGAGTCGCTTAACTGTGGTCGGAGTGTCTGTAGATGAGTGTTCCTCTGAGGGTGGTGTTGGGGTCGGTGTGGATCTAGAAGTGCAGGTGTTCGGCGGTGCGGAGGGTGTCGTCGGTGTTGGTCGAGACTCTAAGAGTGTTCCTGCGGACGATGGCAAATCCTCCTCCTGCTCCGTTGGTGCGGTCCCTGCGGGTGATCTTGTAGCCTTCCGGGATGGCTATGGCTACGTCGGGTGCCGAGATGGGGTCCAGCCAGGTCTCCGTCAGGAAGGCGACGTCTGGGGAGGTTGAGTTGAATAGGTCCCAGAATTCAACGGGGTATTAGCGGGTGGAGCGGGTGTTGAGAAGGATGCATTTGAGGTGGTTGGGTTCTTTCCTGGTCGGCAGCATGGTGAGGCGGATGCTTGTGAAGCTGCAGTTCTGGCAGGTGAAAGCTCCGTGGGCGCGCTTCGGGGTGGCCAGGAAGCAGGTGTGTGATCGTCCGGTGTTGAGTGCGTGGAGTGTTCTGGCATAGTAGCGGTGTCGGGCATCGTGGCATTCGCGGAGTCCAGGGGTCCTGGCGCTGGGCGCGGTCCAGGCGCGGACGGGTGCAGACGGGCTTGCATTAGGCACGCCAGCGGCACGCCCACTGCGCGAGTCTGCTGCGCAGCCTTCATATGAGGGTTTGTGAGAGGGAGGAGCAGCTGGGAGGCGGGAGCGGGCGGCGAATGGGATTGCAGGGAGGCGGGGAGATAGCGGCGGGAAAACAGGCAGGCGGCAGGAGAACTGGGCACAGGAAGGAAAAACAAGTTTAGGCAAGAAAACAAGTACAGGCACAAAGGAATAAAAACAAGTCTGGGCAAGAAAGCAAGTTAGGCACAGAGGAATAAAAACGAGTCTGGGCAAGAAAGCAAGTTAGGCACAGGGGAATAAAAATGAGTCTAGGCAAGAAAGCAAGTACAGGCACAGGGGAATAAACACAAGTCTGGGCAAAAAAGCAAGTACAGGCAAAGGGGAAAAAGACAAGTCTGGGCAAGAAAGTAAGTCAGGCACATGGGAAAAATACAAGATTAGGCAAAAACAATGCAGACAGAGCCGTGCAGCAGCATGGGGAGCAACCTGCCTGCGAGCAGGGTCAGAGGTCAAGACCAATGTCTTGTTGGAGGGGCTTCAGCCAGGGGTATCAAACACAGAACTCCTTTTAATGAAGCCCTCTCTGATGTCCTGCTTGAGCCTGGGCCAGGCCCTGCATGGGCATTCTCGAGCAAAAGATGATTGCTCGTTGCCACCGCCCCACTCCTAGGGACACGGCTTTCCCAATCCAGCCCTCCAACCCTGAGAACGTGATGGTGCAGGCCTCAATGTCCATAGTGAATCCTGGCACATTCCCTACCACTTCACCAGACATGGAATCCGGAAGAGGATTTTCTCTTCCACCAACCTTGCGCTGTGGTCTCTTGGACAGATATAGCCACACTGTGTGGGACTCGGTTGCGCAAGTACTGCCTCTGGTTTTGGAGGAGCCCCAATCCATACGGAACCAGGCTATTGCCGATGGCAGGGATGAAGTAAAATTCAACATCGGATTCAGCAGGACACAACAGACTCACTGTGCAAGGCCATTGCTTCATTGGTGGCACACTGATGCCACGCCTGGCTGCAGTCATCTGACTTTTCGGGGGTTATCCAGGCATCCCTTCTGGACATGCCCTTTGATGAAAGTCGCCTTTTGGTGACAAAGCCGACTCAACGCTTGAGCGCTTAATGGACAGTAGGGTCACTGCCCGATCACTGAAGCGTGCTATGGCCCATGCTAGCCTCAATTTTCTTTTTGTTCCAATAGTATATGCTACCAGTCACGTCCTTCCCAGCAGAGCCACCATGTCCAACAGGCTTTACCACCTTTTTGTGGCTACGGAAGCAGCTCCCACAAGTCCTGTGAGAACTAAGGTCAGAGATCCACCCAGTCTGCCAACCTCCCGGCAGCCTCCAAATTCCTCAAGTATGCCCTTGCAACATCACAGGCACTCTGTTGTAGGCAGGATCAGGTATTACTTTCCCCAATGGCAAGTCATAACTTTGTATAAGTGGCTGCTCCAAGCTGGCCGGTGGGATTATGTCCTGGAACCCCCTGCCCCACGCACAGTCCTTAGACCAGCTGATGGAGGATCAGATGACGGAGGATCACCTCTTCTTGTCGCAGCAGGAAGTGCAGGCTCTTTTGGCCAAAGAAGCCATTAAGAAGATGCCCATATCAAAAGTAGGTTGTGGTTGCCATTCTTGATACTTTCTGGTGCCAAAGAAAGACGGCGGCCTCTGGCCTATTATAGATTTGTGTCCTCTCAATGCCTTCCTGAGGAAGGTGAAATTCAAGATGCTAACACTTGCTCAGGTCCCGTCTGTGTTGGACCGCAGAGACTGGATGGTAGCGTTCGATCTTCAACACTGGGGCAGAGAAGATGCAGGGAGATGACTGCCAGTAAAAATAGCAAATGTTGTGGAAATAGTAATGTAAAAAATAACAAAAGGAAAGGATGGTACACTACGGTCATTATTGAGGTTTACAGGATCCACGAATATAACGTTTTAACAGTGGGAGGCCTTTAGAATAAATCAGACTGTTTTTTGGGATTGAGTGATCTTGAAAATGGATCAGTGCAGAGCAATGGATGAGGTATATCTACATTTCTTCAGAATAACACAGAAACATCCAGTGATTATTAGGTAGAGGGGCTCAAAGTTTTTTAAGGAGCCCACTGTATGTATTGCTGAATGCCAGGCTTGCTGAATCATAAGCCTGGCTTGTCATGATTCTACTCTATGCTTCTTTTTTCCTACCACCATACACTTCATGCCTCTGTACCTCACTTTTGCTGGCTCTTTTTTCAATCTCTGTATTCTACCTTGGGCATGGTTTTCCTTCCCTTTCTCTTGCTTGTAATGGGCCAAACTGGATGATGAAAAATAAGTACTGGACCCCCAACAATGAGTGCTGGTGCCCATCACCAGCAACCATGTGCACAGAAATACTGTTGTTATACTGGATATACACAGGTACACTGTACACTGCAAATCTGCAAGTGAGCCAAGGAGTTTCAATCTGAGATGTAAAGCAATCAACTTGGTTATTAACTATAAATCACTGAATATAAAAACACCACAGAATACAATGTCCAAACTGACAAAAACTGCCATGTTAGCCTATTTTATGGTTTACATTTGTTTTATTTTTCAGAACGAAGAAAATACACATATACTTGCCTACAACCTCTGGTCAGCATGGATTAATTGGTCATTTCCCCATATCTACATCCTAATATTTAATCTTCTCCCAAAGGTCTCTAATCACTTGTTTCACTGCCCTATGCGCAAGAAACCACATTTGTCCCCTTTGAGAATGTAGTGAAAATATTTTTTTATTAACTTGGTCATGGATAATAAAATGGGAATCTAGGGATAGTGAGTTATGTACATTTTGCCTACAACTTTAAGCACAGCGGTGCTGTAAGTCTGCATCTTGATGCCGAGCCTCAAGAGGTATATTGGAATGCCCTCACTGTGACATGCCTACCAGCATTTACTTAGCTGCATTTATCCTATTCCCATAATTCCTCCAGAGTGTGGTACCAATATGTGGCTATTTTAACTAGGGTCTCCTTTGCCGCAATAGCTCTTGTTGAATTATATACAGGGCCACCGGAATTATGCAGCAAGGGAGGATCAAGTTATGCACTGGAGTATACTAAATTAGGCAGCAAGAAAAAGCAAATTGTGTAGCAAAATACAGCACATTTTGTGACAGTCTCAGTACATTATTTTGTTGATTTTATCAATCTTACTTCACCTCATTATTACTAGTCTATATGCAATTGAAAAGTGATAAGTCAACCTTCTGCTGCGCCACAAGTGTCGCATTTTTTGTACCTTTTGAGCTAGAAACTAGCATTTTTGGGGTAAAATCTGCCAATTATGCAGTAGATGATGGGGGGTTATGAGGCTCATGCGGCATTTCCAAATTAATGCAAAAAATGCAGCAACTGCAGGATCATATAATTCCAGTGACCATGATGATATGTCCTTGCAAACCCCCCTCCATCTTGAGTTGGATAATGTTCTCCCCAATTTCTCTTCCCATCTTTTCTGGCCTAGACAGGCCTAGAGAGTTTGGCACCTTTGCTT
The DNA here is from genome assembly GCF_964263255.1 of Lissotriton vulgaris. Classification (NCBI taxonomy): domain Eukaryota; kingdom Metazoa; phylum Chordata; class Amphibia; order Caudata; family Salamandridae; genus Lissotriton; species Lissotriton vulgaris. The sequence continues at coordinate 261,807,301 of NC_141699.1, read as the reverse complement.
AGTTTAACAGGACTTTGTCAGTCTCAGAGATTAAGTTCTTGTCATTCTCTTTACAAGTAAGCCCTTTTTTCAATGCTAACCTTTCCCAAACTCACAATGTGGCCCTTGTGACTGGGAAGAAGTACAGTCCCCACACCCTACGCTTTTTCGGAAGCCAAAAACCTATCTGATCTGTGTATTTGCTCTTAGGTTGTCCACAAAGAACAAATGTTTCTCTGTTTCTAGGCGTCCCCACTCTAAATGTATCTGTGTGCTTTGATCATCACTGGTAGCTTTTTTCATCATGTTCTAATCTGTGCATTATCCCTGCCAAAGCAAAGTTATCTGTTTGCCTCTGCAGTATGTGTATTCTTGTAGGGGATACTGGGAGTGGAAGTTTCTCAAACATGTGGTGAATCTTAGGTGTGTTCATTTTTATAGCTGCAGTTCTTCCACGCCAGGTGCCAGGAATTTAAATCTATTAGGGCGGATTGCAGCCTGGAGTTATAAATGACTTGACAAGTTCATTGTAGGGTGGGACCTAACAGGATGCCAAGGTAAATAATCACAAAGGTAGTCCATTGAAAGGCAGTGATGGGCATTGAACTGTTTGTCATTGTCATCATAATATCATGAACATACATTATAATATCATGAACATACATTACCAATTTATGTGACACCCAGCCCATTTAAAAAGAAGTGCCAAAGCTGAAAGTCACCATAGTTCGGACTAAGAAAGGTCAGAGCACATAATTTAGCCCCTTCTTAGCATGCACTGAGACTAGCAGTGTCTCTTTTTTAGTCCTATTGATGTTTCTGATCTGGTGCACATGGTTTTTAGGTCTCGCATAGACAGCGCATGCGCTGCCTCTATGAGGCATCAAGTAATCTGTATGTGTTGGCCAGCGGCCTGTAGTTTCCCTTACCGCTTGCCATTTGGTGAATGTTGGCACAGCTCCTGTTAGCTGGCTTTTTACTGGCTATTGATGGCAAATGGACTTCTGTGTAGTCTGGAAGCAGCGGTCACTAACTACAGTTTGCGTCCGCCAGATCGCACTTTTTTTTTGCTGCGCATCTCGGCCTGATGTAAACATATCAGCGGCGCATGCGCAAGGCTGCAGCAGGAGCCGGCGTGCGCGAGGGACGGGAAGCGCATGCTGCTTGTTTAGGACTTGTGCCCTGTGTGCATACAACTACCACCCCTCCTTGCATGCCTCCCGCTGTCCCTCCTTCCACCCTCCCTCCCTCCACCCTTGAATTGCAAGCCTCATCCTTGCGATGCAGCGATTGCATTTAAAATGCTTGTTTATTACTATGCAGCTTCAGCTTTACTATGCTTCACAAGCTGTCAGGCACATACATTTTAGGTAAAAAGGCGCCGTGCTTTGTTTCACAAGAGCACCTGTTTTCATGTTTATGGGCTTCAATGTCTTTTTTCTCTGGCTGCAGCCTCCAGTCCTTGCACTCTCAGCACCCACGCTGTTGCGCGTTATGCATGGGCACTGCGTTACTTGTTTTTGCACGGCGCTCTCTTTTATGGCTCAATCCTGCTCTCCCTTGGCTGCTTCCAGCAGCAACAACGGCAATGGAGTCTCGGTGTCTGGCTTTTCCAGTGACGCCTTTCAAGGAGCAAACTTGGATTCTGAAGTGCCAATTTGGGGGTTTCAGAACTCCTTTAGGGCATATAACTTTTACTATGCACGGGCGCCACGCTCCATGTTTTAACATGGCGCCCTCTTTTGTGCTTAATTTCTTTTATTAACATGGCTCCATCCTTGTTTCGGCCTGCCGCTGCTCTCCCTTGGCCGCCTCCAGCCCTGCCTGCCTGTCATCCAGGAACACAAGCAGGGACAGCTCCACATACGATGGTTCTGCCCACGGCACTCCAGCCTCCATCTCCTGATCCTCCGGTAACGCCTTTGATGGTGCAAGCTTGGATTCTGCATTGCCAAATTAAGGGACAGCTAGTAGCATTCACAGCGTGCTTTATCCCCACGGCACAACACATCGATTTGCTTGTAAGTACCTTTATTTGTTGTTATTTTTATAAGAATGTGTTGGCATAACGTACACCTCCAAATGGTATGTGGTCCAACACAGTATATGATTTTCTTCGGGCAGTACAGAAAGTTCTCCCCGTCCTGCCTTTTCAGTCCAGGAAGCAATTAATCCAGGGTCTAATTCTATCCAGACTGGATTATAGCAATGCTCTTTTCCTGGCAGCACCAAAAGCCACGATTAATATCCTGCAGCGGGTGCAGAACGCAGCAGCCAAGTTGTTTATGGGGGCGCCAAGAAGAGCCTCGGCCAAACCATTGCTGAGAGCCCTCCACTGGCTTCTAGTCCATGAACGAATCGCTTTCAAATCATCTTGTATCGCTCATAAGACACTGCAAGGCAAAGGCCCTCCAGCCAGGAGAAACCTGATTCGTCCCTATAGACCGGCTCGGGCCCTCCGATCGGATGGGGACAATCTTGCTATTGTCTTGAGAGTAAGGAAGGCCCGTACTGGAGGCCGCCGCTTTTCTATAAATGCGGCAAAAAACTGGAATGCTCTCCCCAGGGATATCCGGAATGAATTTTCTTATCTTAAATTCAGAAAATCACATAAAACTTTTCTTTTTCCTAAAACCTCATAAAAATTCCAGATACTCAGAGTTTTTTGTTATTAGTTAGGTAGCGCTGGGACGCTCTAGGGCAGCCATGCGCTTTACAAATCAAATTTCATTTAATTTCATTTCATTTCTTAAACATCAATCTGAAACGAGTCCTACCTTCTTGGTACGGCTGTATGCAGGGCATACTGTTTGTTAACACTTATTGAAAACACACGTGGATTGGGCTTTTGTCTCGCCATGACATGCATTGTATGCAGAAAGCAATCCCTTTTCTGTTTTTTTCCTAGGGCAGCAGACTTTTAAATGTCTGGAATTTAGTGATTATTACAAATGCACATACAGGTTGCCACAGGCATGCATGCATGTCTAAACCGGCAACGTAAAAAACAAAAAAAACAACATTGGTAATTAGTCTAAGGCCTCTTTGTGAAGAGGGATGGTTGCATGTAGATAACATAGCCAATTAGTTAGACAAACAGGCCTTTACAGTCGAGCCATGCAACTGTCTTGGGAAAAAAGCTAGTCTAATATTTTACCATCACCAGTTTGCAGTGCTAGTTAGAGAGATGTGCTTAAAATTATCCTACCCGGGTAACCAGTTCTACTCTGGGTATAACAGCAGGTTTTATCCTGGTTGTGTCCGAATTATTTTCAGGACACCAAACCAAGGCTTGAGTTTAATTTTACAGGAAATTAACATATCTTCATTAGCACACTGTGATCTTGGACGACTTCATCAGTATCCCTTATGGGGGAGCGATAAGTTATGGAGTGTGTCTAGACTTAAAATCTAGCTGTGTGGTTGACTATGCAACAGACATAGCTATTTCTGATCCTCCATGGCACAAATACATTTGTTTATTTATGTTTGTCAAATTATAGTAACCAATTTGTTTTCTCACAATTATAGTTGAATTATGGCACAGGCGTAACTATTCGACAAAAGCTATATGATGATTAAATAGCACAAACCATCCTACCGTTAGCCAGGATGATGCTTCAAAAATTAGGTTAAGATATGGTTTGAACTAATGCTATGTTTAAGTGAAAAGTTAACTGGAATAAAACCACATTTATCAGAAAATAATATGTCAAGCAATTTGTGATAAAGTCTGCATTAGAACATTAATTCCATATATAATTGGGTTGCTGTAAGCCTTTAGTTTTGTTTACTCCTTGAAAGCTGTTCCCTTCGTATGGGGAATCTGTGCTCTCCTCCAGTAAAAAAGAACGCACATTGTAATGAAGTTATCTTTTGGCTCACTCCGTAAGTACTGCTAATTGGTTTGTGTTCATCATAAAGCAATAGAGGTATATCATGCTGAAGAAGATTCCGGTTAGATTTCTGTGGTGCTCTTCTTACCCGCCCTACAGTATGTGTATGACGCAGTCCCCAGTCAAACGCCATGAGGCCGTTTTTGGCTAACTTATGTGCATATCCCAAACCATACTTTCTGTGTAAAGTACTTGCTGTAGAAACCCAGGTTCTGAGTGGTTGCTCAAATTGCAAAAAATTGGTTCATCTGTTTTACGTAGATATTCATAGTGATGGTAGACCTGCGGATAGTAGTGTGAAAAATAGACAGTCTGCAGGCAGATGTGAACATTGTGTGTTGACAAGGAAGCCCCTATGAGGATTTCTGGTAGAGGAGAAAAGTTGCTAGCTCTAGAGTTACTGAGACAAGTGCTCAACATATTCAGTACAGCTCTCAGTACTATCTAATCTGTATACCACATAATTCCAAAACAAATACCTTCAGCACTGCAAAATTCAACCACACAACTAGCAAGTTCAATAAAAACAAAATAATACATTTATCAACTATACATCTCATGCCCACTACCCCCTAACATCTCTCAATTTCACTACCCCCTCACATCATGAGGGGGTAGTAAATAGTTAAACAAAGTTAAACTCCATTTCTCACCTCCACCACCCTCTAGTTAACACTTACACTACTCCTTCTCTCTCTCACAACACTATCTAGCTCTCTCACACACTAATACATAATTTCTCATATTTCTTCAATTCATGTAATTCAGCACAGTCTCATAACCACTCATTTTATACAAATTAGCACCTCTAACACACATAACCACGCCCTGCTTTTTCTGTCTTTTACCTACACATACATGGCCTCTTTATAAGTCTTCAACATTCTCTACCCTCCTTTCATTCTTTCACATACAGTTCTTCTACTACTCTCTCCAGTGTTCACTCACCACTTCTAACACACACTATCCATATTACTTTCAATATATTCTATACAACGCTCACCAATATATATTCACCATACCACATAATTACAAAACATAAATACACTAAACACCACACAATTCCACCTCACACAATTTAACAACTAACAATTCCAATACAAACAACATATTACCACTACAAACAACATACATCCACTCCACTACAAACAAAAAACACATATGCAAAAAACATTATCGTTTGAAATACTAATAGCTTTAACTTTCATAAATGCAAGACCTACTGCATTGCAAATGCTTGTTGATAATGTAACTGCAATTTCAGCTTGATACAAAGCTGACTGATCTGGGTCTACTAGTCCTGGCAAGGTCCTTTCAAGAAGACCCACAAGAACACCTGGAAACAGTTTAGTGTCAGTATTTACAAGGCTCTGTAAAAAAACTTCATAGCCGTTTGTCTTTACCAAGTTTGGGGATGATCAAAATTATCGACTGGAAAATTGATTTCATAGTCACCATCTACTCTGTAAAAATGTTGAATAAACCGATAAGTAAGGGACCAGGTTGTGATCGAATGATTTTGCAAAAAAAAGGGGAGTGAACTCGTTGGGGTCCAGCAATTTGTTTATTTTTAACCTACTTATGGTTCTGATGATTTTGTCAATCAGTATGGACTTTTCCACCTGCTCGGTCATACGTTTTTGTACATGTGCATTTGAGGAGTAATTGTCCCATCAGTAGGCACAATCTCTGGCCAATCAGTTTTTCATAGTACTTCCGTAAGTCATCAGTTATGTGTAGGTCTCCAGAAAGTAATTAACCCTCCCCGTTCTTAATGGAAGATATCCATATTCATTCTATTTATGCTCTGTTTGTAGGCCGATAATTTACCAGCTTCACAGCCTCCATTATAATATCCTTGCCTAACTCGCAACAGCGCATATTCAGCTTTGTTTGTGTCAAGAACTTTAACTTGAGCTCTGGCCGCAGAAAACTTCTGCCATATTTTTAGGGAGCTAGTGCATTTGTGAATTTCTTCCATCTGTAAGTCCGGTTTCTACGTGTTCTCATTTCTCTCGCCTTTCTTTATTGAGCCTCACTGAGGCAGAGAAAAATTTCTGTTACTACTTTTTACAATGCACTCTAGAGGAAATCGGATTTCACCTCCCCATTATCATTATTTTCCAAATAGTTGTAAATGCATTTCAGTGCCCTGCCCAGCTACTTCTTTTTTACGAAATAGGGAGTCTTTTAGTTCTTAGAATTTCCTACCCGTATGCTTCCCACATTGTATCAGTAAGGTTGATTGATTATCTTTAAGTATGGGCGAAATTTGCGAATTCGCGGTCCTCGAATTCCTGCGAAATGGCAAAAAAAATCTGCGAGTTCTGATTTTTGTGCCATTTGCACAAATATGTGAAACTGTGTGCCGGTAACTTTGCCAGCACGCCAAAAGGCGCCGAGGTCCCTTGAGTGAGCTGGCCATTATAGTGGGGACGGGCGGGAAGACGTTTCATACCGCTAGTGTGTGGTGGACGGGGCCAACGGGCAGGGCTTCTATGCGAGTTCACATGTATCTTGTTTATAAAAGGTCGGAGACCGAGCAGAGCTGCAGATGAGGAGAAAGCAGCCTCCTGGTCATAGGAGCTACACGGGGATGGTGCTCTGGGAAACTCATGAATGCAAAAATAAGTTTGGCACAGGACCCCAGAATCCTTCAGATGTCCAAGATAGCTCTGCTACGCGTGTTGGTACAAAGCCATTCTGATCCTGCTTAGTGGGTTCAGGCGCATGCAGCTGCTGCTGCTGGACAATGTCCCATCTCATACTAAACTGCCCCCTACAGGCATATGCTGGCGCTGGGCAGTAGGGTGCAGTGGCATGCGGGTGCTCCACGCCTGGTACATGCGCATACCGGTGCCAGGGGGAAACGTGTTTATTGGTGCTGTGTAGCAAGTTATGACTTTACATTTTGACTGCACCAGACGGTGGTACCACCTACACAGATCAGGAGCATCCAGGCACCAGGCTCATGGTGCAAGAGCATAATGGTGCTGTGAAGTACAGGTATATATGTACTGGGGGCAGGGGGGCACTTAGCACAATGTGGGCTCACACCCAGAGGGCTCCCAGGCAATCGAGCACGAATGATTTTTACACTGAGAGGGCTCTGGGGCAGTTCAGCAGCACGGGGGCTCACACCCACTGGGCCCCAGGGCAGTTCAGTAGCGCATGGGCTCACAACCCCTGGGCAGCTCAGCAGCGTGGGGTTCACACCCACAGGGCTCCCGGGCAGTTTAGCAGCGCCACCCTCTGGTTCATCACTGCCACCCTCTGGTTCATCGCTGCCACCCTCTGGTTCACCGCTGTCACCCTCTGGTTCATCACTGCCACCTTCTGGTTCATCACTGCCACCCTCTGGTTCATCACTGCCACCCTCTGGTTCATCACTGCCACCCTCTGGTTCACCACTGCCACCCTCTGGTTCACCACTGTCACCCTATGGTTCATCGCTGCCACCCTCTGGTTCATCGCTGCCACCCTCTGGTTCATCGCTGCCACCCTCTGGTTCATCGCTATCAACCTCTGGTTGATCACTGCCATCCACTGGTTCATCACAGCACCCTCTGGTTCACCACTGCCACCCTCTGGTTCATCACTGCCACCCTCTGGTTCATCACTGCCACCCTCTGGTTCATCACAGCTCCCTCTGGTTCACCACTGCCACCCTCTGGTTCATAACTGCCACCCTCTGGTTCATCACAACACCCTCTGGTTCACCACTGCCACCCTCTGGTTCATCACTGCCACCCTCTGGTTCATCACTGCCACCCTCTGGTTCATAACTGCCACCCTCTGGTTCATCACAGCACCCTCTGGTTCACCACTGCCACCCTCCCCTCTGGTTCATCACTGCCACCCTCTGGTTCATCACTGCCACCCTCTGGTTCACCACTGCCACCCTCTGGTTCACCACTGCCACCCTCTGGTTCACCACTGCCACCCTCTGGTTAATCACTGCCACCCTCTGGTTAATCACTGCCACCCTCTGGTTAATCACTGCCACCCTCTGGTTCACAACTGCCACCCTCTGGTTCACCACTGCCACCCTCTGGTTCACCACTGCCACCCTCTGGATCATCATTGCCACCCTCTGGTTCATCACAGCACCCTCTGGTTCACCCCTGGCACCCTCTGGTTCACCACTGCCACCCTCTGGTTCATCACTGCACCCTCTGGTTCACCACTGCCACCCTCTGGCTCACCACTGCCACCCTCTGGCTCACCACTGCCACCCTCTGGCTCACCACTGCCACCCTCTGGCTCACCACTGCCACCCTCTGGCTCACCACTGACACCCTCTGGCTCACCACTGACACCCTCTGGTTCACCACTGTCACCCTCTGGTTCATCACTGCCACCCTCTGGTTCACCACTGCCACCCTCTGGTTCACCACTGTCACCCTATGGTTCATCGCTGCCACCCTCTGGTTCATCGCTGCCACCCTCTGGTTCATCGCTGCCACCCTCTGGTTCATCGCTATCAACCTCTGGTTGATCACTGCCATCCACTGGTTCATCACAGCACCCTCTGGTTCACCACTGCCACCCTCTGGTTCATCACTGCCACCCTCTGGTTCATCACTGCCACCCTCTGGTTCATCACAGCTCCCTCTGGTTCACCACTGCCACCCTCTGGTTCATAACTGCCACCCTCTGGTTCATCACAACACCCTCTGGTTCACCACTGCCACCCTCTGGTTCATCACTGCCACCCTCTGGTTCATCACTGCCACCCTCTGGTTCATAACTGCCACCCTCTGGTTCATCACAGCACCCTCTGGTTCACCACTGCCACCCTCCCCTCTGGTTCATCACTGCCACCCTCTGGTTCATCACTGCCACCCTCTGGTTCACCACTGCCACCCTCTGGTTCACCACTGCCACCCTCTGGTTCACCACTGCCACCCTCTGGTTAATCACTGCCACCCTCTGGTTAATCACTGCCACCCTCTGGTTCACAACTGCCACCCTCTGGTTCACCACTGCCACCCTCTGGTTCACCACTGCCACCCTCTGGATCATCATTGCCACCCTCTGGTTCATCACAGCACCCTCTGGTTCACCCCTGGCACCCTCTGGTTCACCACTGCCACCCTCTGGTTCATCACTGCACCCTCTGGTTCACCACTGCCACCCTCTGGCTCACCACTGCCACCCTCTGGCTCACCACTGCCACCCTCTGGCTCACCACTGCCACCCTCTGGCTCACCACTGACACCCTCTGGCTCACCACTGACACCCTCTGGTTCACCACTGTCACCCTCTGGTTCACTACTGCCACCCTCTGGTTCATCACTGCCACCCTCTGGTTCACCACTGCTACCCTCTGGTTCATCACTGCCAACCTCTGGTTCACCACTGCCACCCTCTGGTTCATCACTGCCACCCTCTGGTTCACCACTGCCACCCTCTGGTTCACCACTGCCACCCTCTGGTTCACCACTGCCACCCTCTGGTTCATCATAGCACCCTCTGGTTCATCACTGCCACCCTCTGGTTCATCACGGCCAACCTCTGGTTCACCACTGCCACCCTCTGGATTACCACTGCCACCCTCTGGTTCATCACTGCCAACCTCTGGTTCATCACTGCCAACCTCTGGTTCATCACTGCCAACCTCTGGTTCACCACTGCCACCCTCTGGTTCACCCCGGCCACCCTCTGCTTCATCACGGCCACCCTCTGCTTCATCACTGCCACCCTCTGGTTCACCACTGCCACCCTCTGATTCACCACTGCCACCCTCTGGTTCACCACTGCCACCCTCTGGTTCACCACTGCCACCCTCTGCTTCATCACGGCCACCCTCTGGTTCACCACTGCCACCCTCTGGTTCACCACTGCCACCCTCTGGTTCACCACTGCCACCCTCTGGTTCATCACAGGACCCTCTGGTTCACCAATGCCACCCTCTGGTTCACCACTGCCACCCTCTGGTTCACCCCTGCCACCCTCTGGTTCATCTCTGCAACCCTCTGGTTCATCTCTGCAACCCTCTGGTTCACCACTGCCACCCTCTGGTTCACCCCTGCCACCCTCTGGTTCATCACTGCCAACCTCTGGTTCATCACTGCCACCCTCTGGTTCACCACTGCCACCCTCTGGTTCATCACTGCCACCCTCTGGTTCATCACTGCCACCCTCTGGTTCACCACTGCCACCCTCTGGTTCACCACTGCCACCCTCTGGTTCACCCCTGCCACCCTCTGGTTCACCACTGCCACCCTCTGGTTCATCACTGCCACCCTCTGGTTCACCACTGCCACTCTCTGGTTCATCACTGCCACCCTCTGGTTCATCACAGCACCCTCTGGTTCACCACTGCCACCCTCTGGTTCATCACTGTCACTCTCTGGTTCATCACTGTCAACCCTCTGGATCATCACTGTCACCCTCTAGTTCATCACTGCAACCCTCTGGTTCACCACTGCCACCCTCTGGTTCATCACTACAAACCTCTGGTTCATCACAGCACCCTCTGGTTCACCCCTGCCACCCTCTGGTTCATCACTGTCACTCTCTGGTTCATCACTGTCCCTCTCTGGTTCATCACTGCCACCCTCTGGTTCATCACTGCCACCCTCTGGATCATCGCTGTCACCCTCTGGTTCATCACTGCAACCCTCTGGTTCACCACTGCCACCCTCTGGTTCATCACGACCACCCTCTGGTTCATCACTACCACCCTCTGGTTCACCCCTGCCACCCTCTGGTTCATCACAGCCATCCTCTGGTTCATCACTGCCACCCTCTGGTTCATCGCTGCCATCCTCTGGTTCACCGCTGTCACCCTCTGGTTCATCACTGCCACCTTCTGGTTCATCACTGCCACCCTCTGGTTCATCACTGCCACCCTCTGGTTCATCACTGCCACCCTCTGGTTCATCACTGCCACCCTCTGGTTCATCACTGCCACCCTCTGGTTCACCACTGCCACCCTCTGGTTCACCGCTGTCACCCTCTGGTTCATCGCTGCCACCCTCTGGTTCATCGCTGCCACCCTCTGGTTCATCGCTGCCACCCTCTTGTTCATCGCTATCAACCTCTGGTTGATCACTGCCATCCACTGGTTCATCACAGCACCCTCTGGTTCACCACTGCCACCCTCTGGTTCATCACTGCCGCCCTCTGGTTCATCACAGCTCCCTCTGGTTCACCACTGCCACCCTCTGGTTCATCACTGCCGCCCTCTCGTTCATCACAGCTCCCTCTGGTTCACCACTGCCACCCTCTGGTTCATAACTGCCACCCTCTGGTTCACCACTGCCACCCTCTGGTTCATCACTGCCACCCTCTGGTTCATCACTGCCACCCTCTGGTTCATAACTGCCACCCTCTGGTTCATCACTGCCACCCTCTGGTTCACCACTGCCACCCTCTGATTCACCACTGCCACCCTCTGATTCACCACTGCCACCCTCTGGTTCACCACTGCCACCCTCTGGTTCATCACTGCCACCCTCTAGTTCATCACTGACACTCTCTGGTTCATCACTGACACCCTCTGGTTCATCACTGCCACCCTCTGGTTCACCACTGCCACCCTCTGGATCATCATTGCCACCCTCTGGTTCATCACAGCACCCTCTGGTTGACCCCTGGCACCCTCTGGTTCACCACTGCCACCCTCTGGTTCATCACTGCACCCTCTGGTTCACCACTGCCACCCTCTGGTTCACCACTGACACCCTCTGGCTCACCACTGACACCCTCTGGTTCACCACTGTCACCCTCTGGTTCATCACTGCCACCCTCTGGTTCATCACTGCCACCCTCTGGTTCACCACTGCCACCTTCTGGTTCATCACTGCCACCCTCTGGTTCATCACTGTCACCCTCTGGTTCACCACTGCTACACTCTGGTTCATCACTGCCAACCTCTGGTTCACCACTGCCACCCTTTGGTTCATCACTGCCACCCTCTGGTTCACCACTGCCACCCTCTGGTTCACCACTGCCACCCTCTGGTTCACCACTGCCACCCTCTGGTTCACCACTGCCACCCTCTGGTTCATCATAGCACCCTCTGGTTCATCACGGCCACCCTCTGGTTCATCACGGCCAACCTCTGGTTCACCACTGCCACCCTCTGGTTCACCACTGCCACCCTCTGGTTCATCATAGCACCCTCTGGTTCATCACGGCCACCCTCTGGTTCATCACGGCCAACCTCTGGTTCACCACTGCCACCCTCTGGATCACCACTGCCACCCTCTGGTTCATCACTGCCAACCTCTGGTTCATCACTGCCAACCTCTGGTTCATCACTGCCAACCTCTGGTTCACCACTGCCAACCTCTGGTTCACCACTGCCACCCTCTGGTTCACCCCGGCCACCCTCTGCTTCATCAAGGCCACCCTCTGGTTCATCACTGCCACCCTCTGGTTCACCACTGCCACCCTCTGATTCACCACTGCCACCCTCTGGTTCACCACTGCCACCCTCTGGTTCACCACTGCCACCCTCTGGTTCACCACTGCCACCCTCTGCTTCATCCCGGCCACCCTCTGGTTCACCACTGCCACCCTCTGGTTCACCACTGCCACCCTCTGGTTCATCACAGGACCCTCTGGTTCACCACTGCCACCCTCTGGTTCACCCCTGCCACCCTCTGGTTCATCTCTGCAACCCTCTGGTTCATCTCTGCAACCCTCTGGTTCATCTCTGCAACCCTCTGGTTCACCACTGCCACCCTCTGGTTCACCACTGCCACCCTCTGGTTCACCCCTGCCACCCTCTGGTTCATCACTGCCAACCTCTGGTTCACCACTGCCACCCTCTGGTTCATCACTGCCAACCTCTGGTTCACCACTGCCACCCTCTGGTTCACCACTGCCACCCTCTGGTTCATCACTGCCACCCTCTGGTTCATCACTGCCACCCTCTGGTTCATCACTGCCACCCTCTGGTTCACCACTGCCACCCTCTGGTTCATCACTGCCACCCTCTGGTTCATCACAGCACCCTCTGGTTCACCACTGCCACCCTCTGGTTCATCACTGTCACTCTCTGGTTCATCACTGTCAACCCTCTGGATCATCACTGTCACCCTCTGGTTCATCACTACAACCCTCTGGTTCACCACTGCCACCCTCTGGTTCATCACTTCCAACCTCTGGTTCATCACAGCACCCTCTGGTTCACCACTGCCACCCTCTGGTTCACCACTGCCACCCTCTGGTTCATCACTGTCACTCTCTGGTTCATCGCTGTCACTCTCTGGTTCATCACTGTCACTCTCTGGTTCATCACTGTCACTCTCTGGTTCATCACTGCCACCCTCTGGATCATCACTGCCACCCTCTGGTTCATCACTGCAACCCTCTGGTTCACCACTGCCATCCTCTGGTTCATCACTACCACCCTCTGGTTCATCACTACCACCCTCTGGTTCACCCCTGCCACCCTCTGGTTCATCACAGCCATCCTCTGGTTCACCACTGCCACCCTCTGATTCACCACTGCCACCCTCTGGTTCACCACTGCCACCCTCTGGTTCACCACTGCCACCCTCTGCTTCATCACGGCCACCCTCTGGTTCACCACTGCCACCCTCTGGTTCACCACTGCCACCATCTGGTTCATCACAGGACCCTCTGGTTCACCACTGCCACCCTCTGGTTCACCCCTGCCACCCTCTGGTTCATCTCTGCAACCCTCTGGTTCATCTCTGCAACCCTCTGGTTCATCTCTGCAACCCTCTGGTTCATCTCTGCAACCCTCTGGTTCACCACTGCCACCCTCTGGTTCACCACTGCCACCCTCTGGTTCACCCCTGCCACCCTCTGGTTCATCACTGCCAACCTCTGGTTCACCACTGCCACCCTCTGGTTCATCACTGCCAACCTCTGGTTCACCACTGCCACCCTCTGGTTCACCACTGCCACCCTCTGGTTCATCACTGCCACCCTCTGGTTCATCACTGCCACCCTCTGGTTCACCACTGCCACCCTCTGGTTCACCACTGCCACCCTCTGGTTCATCACTGCCACCCTCTGGTTCATCACAGCACCCTCTGGTTCACCACTGCCACCCTCTGGTTCATCACTGTCACTCTCTGGTTCATCACTGTCAACCCTCTGGATCATCACTGTCACCCTCTGGTTCATCACTACAACCCTCTGGTTCACCACTGCCACCCTCTGGTTCATCACTTCCAACCTCTGGTTCATCACAGCACCCTCTGGTTCACCACTGCCACCCTCTGGTTCACCACTGTCACCCTCTGGTTCATCACTGTCACTCTCTGGTTCATCACTGTCACTCTCTGGTTCATCACTGTCACTCTCTGGTTCATCACTGCCACCCTCTGGATCATCACTGTCACCCTCTGGTTCATCACTGCAACCCTCTGGTTCACCACTGCCACCCTCTGGTTCATCACTACCACCCTCTGGTTCACCCCTGCCACCCTCTGGTTCATCACAGCCATCCTCTGGTTCACCACTGCCACCCTCTGATTCACCACTGCCACCCTCTGGTTCACCACTGCCACCCTCTGGTTCACCACTGCCACCCTCTGCTTCATCACGGCCACCCTCTGGTTCACCACTGCCACCCTCTGGTTCACCACTGCCACCCTCTGGTTCACCCCTGCCACCATCTGGTTCATCACAGCACCCTCTGGTTCATCTCTGCAACCCTCTGGTTCACCACTGCCACCCTCTGGTTCACCCCTGCCACCCTCTGGTTCACCCCTGCCACCCTCTGGTTCATCACTGCCACCCTCTGGTTCATAACTGCCACCCTCTGGTTCACCACTGCAACCCTCTGGTTCACCACTGCAACCCTCTGGTTCACCACTGCCACCCTCTGGTTCATCACTGCCACCCTCTGGTTCATCACTGCCACCCTCTGGTTCATCACTGCCACCCTCTGGTTCAACACGGCCACCCTCTAGTTCACCACTGCCACCCTCTGGTTCACCACTGCCACCCTCTGGTTCATCACAGGACCCTCTGGTTCACCACTGCCACCCTCTGGTTCTCCACTGCCACCCTCTGGTTCACCCCTGCCACCCTCTGGTTCACCCCTGCCACCCTCTGGTTCACCCCTGCCACCCTCTGGTTCATCACAGCACCCTCTGGTTCATCACTGCAACCCTCTGGTTCATCACTGCAACCCTCTGGTTCACCACTGCCACCCTCTGGTTCACTCCTGCCACCCTCTGGTTCATCACTGCCACCCTCTGGTTCATCACTGCCACCCTCTGGTTCATCACTGCCACCCTCTGGCTCACCCCTGCCACCATCTGGTTCATCACTGCCACCATCTGGTTCATCACTGCTACCCTCTGGTTCATCACTGCCACCCTCTGGTTCACCACTGTAGATTATGGGGAGAAAGCACACCTGCCCAGCCTCAACAGGGGACCTGTTCAATGTGTTACTGAATTTGAGCTTCAAGTCCGGCACCTGCTTCCTTATCTGTAAGAGCTTCCTGTTGTTGTTTAATTTTTATGACAGCCTGGAGCATTGTGCCATACTTGTAACTATTCTCTGACCCTGCTTCGAGGGTCAGAGAATAGTTGCAAGTAGGCAACAACTCTGGAGGCACTGCTCAGGAAGCACTTACAGGGTTACAGCAGGTGCCCAAGTTGAAGTTAATTTCTATTAGCTTCAACTTGGGCAACTGCTGTAACCCTGCAAGTGCTTCATGTACCTCAGTTTTTGAAAATCCGTCCCGCACGCGATTTCGCTGATTTTTCTGCAATTTCGCGAGATTCGCGGACCGCGAAATTGCAGAATATCCGCAAATTCCGCGAACGGAATTTACACCCATGCCTAATTATCTTTATTCGATTATGCAGATATAATCATGAAAGAACAAAAATTATATACAATGCATTAAAAACCAGTAATTACATAAAATATTCACCAGATAAAAAAACAAAACATAAAATCTCACTCTTATAGTTGTATCAGCTTCCAAATGTACAACTAGGCACAGACACAGTAAGAGGAACATAAAGTACACAAGTGCAAAACGTGCACAGAAAGTGTATAAAACCAAGGATGGGATAAAATACTCATCAGGTATACAAGGGTAAGTTTGACGTTTTTCACAAGGCCAGTTATGAAAGTCCTGATGGATAGATTTAAATTTTCAAAAGCCATAATCAAACCAGGTGCCGGGTAGTGAAAAATTAACAAATGATTAGGAATCAGGGCAATATTAACCCTTACAGGATAAATCAGCACGGAGGTAATATTCACCACCTGCCACCAAAGCCGAAGTCATTTATCCTTAGGGGTTAGAATAGATCCCTCTCACATTTATACTTGGTTGGTTGGAAGCTAACTGGCAGGCGCAGTGCTGGTTCATCAGGGTTTTGATCACTAAACCCACTTTCTGTGGTACCACCCACATCTACATACTGAGCCGTACCCTTGGAGATAAATATATAATCAATATGGCTCCTTGTCCCCAGCCAACAAAAGCAGTACTTGTACTAGGGGGATCACCCATGATTTCAGCCAGGTTATAAAGACTAAACGGCAGTAGTTTGCACAATAATATCTGTCCTCTCTTGTCTGCCCTCTCGACAATCAAAGTGATTTCAGTTGCCAACAAAGAATCACACTGGGTTACATTGTGGCCTATCTTTCCATTTAAAGCATCCCCAATGACCAAATAAAATTCATTTACGGTATAGTCAGCCCTGTTCCCTAAACTTTTCTTTGCATAAAACAAAACCTTGATTTGGCAGCCAAATTCTGCTACAGGATTATAAAAATGAATAAGAAAAAGTTAAACCTGTTTTGGAGGACTATCCATGACATTTGAATACCAGGCTGGTTACAGGCAATTAGCATAACCATGAACAACTTGGAAACTTGAACCAGAGTAACCAACCCCCCCCCCCCGCCCCCCCCCCCCCCCCCCCCCACCACCACCTCCTTCCCAAGCAGAACACGAGGCGGACATAACAAAAGTTTTAAACCCGTCCCAAACAATATCCACCAGATGCCAAGTCTCCTGTAACATTACAATATATTATTTGGCGAGTTCCGGAGCTCGCCAAATATGCGAAAGGGCTCTCTGAAATCATGTCATTACCAGGGTGGCACAGAATTAAATGGTTAAGAGACATGAAATCCCTCTTGTGCAACTTGGGCCTAAGTGAAGCCTGGGCAAATAGGTCCTCTCCATCAAAGGCAACACTTAAGAGTCTATACTGGAATTGGATTCTGACTCAGCGGAGTACTAACTGCACACTGGGTAGATTGACGGAGGACTTTTTGAAATTTAAGGACTTACCGATTCGAGAACTCTATCTAGATATCATTGAAAAACCATTTGATAGGACCCTTTATTTCAAATTTAGAACTGGAACTCTTCCCCTGCATGCCTTTACATCACGGTGGAAACCGCCAGCACAGACCACAGAGTTTTGCCCCACGTGTACATCCAGACAAGAGTCAGTGGCACACTTTATGTTTGAGTGCCAGTAGTATGCACGACCAAGAAGAAAATGGCTTAAACAATTGTGCCGCTTGTTGGGGACCAGACACCACGTTGAGGCACTACGTATTTTAATGTCAGACTCTCGCCCACTGTATGTTTGTACCCTCTCTAAATTTCTATCGTGGGCATGGTGTATTAGAAGTAAAAGGCTCAAAAAAATTGTTTAATTCCTTTTTAACTAACCTCCTATGATATGCTTCTTTTATGCGTAAATCAAGATTTTTTTTTTAAACTGAATGTAATCAAATTGTTGTATCTTCTTCTCTTTTTTTAATCAAATGAACTTGTGTACTTTTAAATTGTGAAGCTTTTATGATAATTTTTATCGAAATAAAGCCTTTTTGACTTGACATTACGATATCAATATTTGAGATATAATTAAGACAATTCGGGTTCTACCACTTTGTACTTAAACCAGCTATGTTCCAGCATATCAGATTGGTTAATGAATCCTTAATTAGGGGCAGCTCTAGGGATATCTGCCTGTATGCTATTGCTTCCGGGTTACTGCAAACTGCAATGTGGCTTACTGCTTCAGACGGTGAGAAGCAGTCATTAGGTAGTCAATCTATAGCCTCTAAAATGTGCAGTTAGTCAAGGTGCCGAGGGGTCAGTGCAGACCTAATGGTCTGTTTACAGGAAGGGTGTCTATAAATTTAGCCCAGTGGCAAGTGGTTGATACGTTTATACTGAAGGTTCTAATGGGCGATATGAGCACTATGCGAAATTAACCAATCAGCTTAATTCGGATTCCCAGTTAATAACCACACTCTCCTGATGAGAATAATGCTGTACTACAAAATGCTAACATCAGAGTTTCCGGTTAACGAGTGGCACTCCTTATTTTTGAGATCATCATAAGTTTCCACCCTGGCTGTAGGCAGACATGGACCATTTGTCAGAACTGCTACATAGGGGCAACAGTCAGGAAAAAGCTCAAGATGAAAGCAAAGAGAGGCATCATCTGGCAGGGTCAACCTTCCTGACTTAATTTCAGGGACAGAATTCCTATATTTCGAGACCTTTTGCTGGGGTTCCGCACCCCCAGTAGGGGGAGTTTTTCCAATGGAGTTGATAGGTGAAGAAGCTATTATGTCGAGTGCAGATCCCTGTGCATGTACCCTTGCATTAGCTACTGTTGCGAGGGCAATATGTTCTGCCATTGCCTCCTCTACATTGATGTATGTGAAAGTTGTACATTTTCAATAATCATAATTGGTTAGCTTTGAGGTCCCATGCTCCAGGCTTGTTTTTTCATCACAAGCCGGGAGACACAAGGATCAATCTGGTATTTTATCTTTTCAAATATCAAATCCCAATTAATTTCAGAATTGTTTTCTGCAGTGCCTAGCCACAGATGAATTACAGAGTGATCATGTGCACAGACAACTACATTTTTTATTTTTGTTTAAATTCTTATGGGCCCCTATCTTGACACTAAAAATGACCTTGCTCTGTTGATTCCTCTTAACAGAGGAGCCTCCTTCATTAGTATGCGGGGAGTCAAGCTCGGTTACATACAGTGTAGACGTTACAACCCTCCTAATGAAATCGCCCTCTACTGGGGGCAATGTGAGATTTTTCTAAGTCCGCTCAGATCGCCAGAGTGACATAAGAGGGAGAATGGCTAATAATTTGCCTTGGTCCAGGGACAGCCGCCTTTCCGCCAAATCAGGTTCTTTAGAAATAACCGCAACTGCTCTGACCAAGAAAGTGTTCAATAT
The DNA here is from genome assembly GCF_964263255.1 of Lissotriton vulgaris. Lineage (NCBI taxonomy): Eukaryota > Metazoa > Chordata > Amphibia > Caudata > Salamandridae > Lissotriton > Lissotriton vulgaris. The sequence goes on along the minus strand of NC_141699.1, from coordinate 261,788,231 downwards.
AGATCCTACTGTTGCAGTGGATACTTTAGTTTTTTCTCCACTCAGCATTTTTCATTTCCACATAAAGAATATGTGACAAGTGGGCCTTTCAGATAAAAAGTTATCAAGTTAGCAAACAGTAGGAGCAGAGGCCAATACCTTTATTGCATTTCCATTGGTGACCACCGGCCTTCAAGATGGCTTTGACCTTCAACCAAGAGTGGTGGCACAGCCCAGCCTCCTCCAGGCAATGAGAAGCCTAGACGGACTCGCGCTTGGCCCAATCTTTTTCCAGGCATGCGCCAAGTTCGTCCCACGTTGCAGGATAAACAACCTCTTCAAGTGCGCCCACTCAGCACTCTCCTGGTCTGACCCACCTGTCCACCAGCGGGATTTGGGGACCTGAAGTCTTTGCCCTCGTGCAACAGCAGCTGTAAGAGCATCACGCACTACAGGCTAAACAGCCTCCTTAAGTGAGCCCAACCGGCCCCCTCCTGGTGTGACCTATCTCTACACGAGCGGGATAATGTGGCCTGAGCCCTTGCCCCCATGCTGCACCGGCTGTAACAGCATCCCACACTGCAGGCTAAACAGCTTCCTTAAGTGCGTCCGCTCGGCGCTCTCCTGGTGTGACCTGCCTTAAGTTTAAATAGTACCCGGTCTGAGAGTAAGAAGTGGCCCCACCCATGTGGACATGGCCCTCAGTGACATTGTTCTGAAGTCCTCTATACGTACAGTACCCTGCAGAGCAATATGTAAAATCTAGATCTGTGGGGTGCTGAAGGCATGAGATATCTTCTAACCCTATCTTGTTTAGCCAAGTTGCACCATCTGGTGCCACCTTGCCCATATCTCTGTGCCAATCGATCTTTCACCCGTACAAAACTATGTGCAAGTACTCACCATGACTATGACTATCTCTTCTCTATTCAGTATCTCTGAGGCTGTGCATTTAATATGTTTTTCTTGCCCAGTGTTCAGTGAATACAGGGAAGCTACTGTGAACTTATAGGAAGCTACTGTGAACTTATAGGCCGAGTTTAGGGGGGTCAGAGTCAGGGATCTTCCTCCCTTATCTGTTCACATTGTAAGACTCCTGTATTGCCTTTACTATATGAAAGTATTGTTTAGGGAATCATATGGATTTCAATTGAAACTAATCCTTTTTCGTCAGGTGTTTTTTTTGGAGCAGATATATGTCTCAAGTCTATTTTAGAGCACAAAAAGTGCATTTGGAGCACAGTAGACTGGACTGGTGGCAGAGGCTTTTGATTCACATAAGTCATTCTTGAACGAGCACTTTGAATACCACAGTGACACCACCCACTCAGCGTCCCTATACTATTACCACTCTTATTCAGTGGGCTCAACATTGAATGAGGCATCACACTTGGAATATGGCATCTAACCAAACACTGTTTATCTCTATATTAATAACATCACTACTATAGTTTCACTGTAACAAAGGTCCTTGTTTCCTGTTCACCTCTAACGTATCTCTGTAACACGTACTTACCAGGTTCTCCAACAGAGCTGCCTTGTATGTTATTTTCGTTGTAGCTCGTAGACCTCTGGAAATCCCAAAAAGGGAATTTTATTAGATCTCTCTTTAAAGTAGATATGTGAATAACATCTCTATATATTCATTCCCTTCAATCCCCCACTTATTTTTGCAAGGCTATTCCACTTTCTTGTTCCCATCAAGCACTCATTCTTTCTTTTATCTCGCAGAAGATCTTACTACACTCTTGTTCACATCAAGCTTTCACCCTCCCCCGAGATATGACTCACAGCTAGTTAGTGGTCAACCCACATCTATTAGAGTTTAAAGTGTTTCCTTCCCATGCAGTTCTCCTGCTCCCATCTATATTAACAACCTCCTTACTCTTGCTCCATTGCTCCACTCTTTCTGTAATTACCTAATTATCAATGCCTAACCCTGGAAAGAGGCAAAGGGAAATTTGTATACAAATACAAAATTCTATAACAACAAATCCTTATAATATGCTGGACTGACATTATTATTAGGATAGCCTTGGGGTGTTTAGTCCGGAGTCAGAAAAATAGTTATCCACCTCAACACAAAGATGTCAATGCCCAGGATTTCACCATCCTACATTCTTAATGTTTACCTTGTGGGTTCAGTCACGGCTATGATGCAAGCTGCAAGGATCGCATGGCTCATTGCACCTGCTGGGTGTTATCAGAGTCCACATGGATTTTTGATGGGCCTTATGGTTCTTTTCCTTAACCACAACCACCCACCTCAACACTATAACCTTATTACACTTACCCAGGGATAGGCAACATCCCACGAAAGGAACCAAATAGACAATAGGAATAGTCAAATCATGAATGAAATGGAAGAGCAAGACACACACTGGAAGTTCTGATTATGGGACGTGAACCTGACCTATCTATCCTGGATCATCCATTTACAATTGGTCCAAGCCATAATAGTCAACTTTCACACCCTACCCAGAACTGAGAGGTGAAAGGAAGAGAAGAGCCCAGAGGGGAATTTAGTTAAAGAGAGCGCTACTGAGCCATTCTGGGATTGGTCATGCTGGAAAGCTGACATATTGAGGCAGCATTCCCTTTACTTCCACAAGCAAGTTGAAAAGATTCAGAGAAAAGAATGAAAAGGAAGGTGCGAAAGGAGGACCTGTCATGGATGGAGAAGGCTCAATTCAAACAGTCATTTCTCTTTTAAAAAATAATCTTTACTGAAAGTGAGCCCCTGGGTTTACTTAAGATACATTTATCACAGAGGGGGGAGGGTGGAGAGGCTGTGCTGTAAATGTAAGCAGTGATATTCTCATGAAGAAACAAAATTACCTCAGAAGTGGAATGTTAGGATCCCATATGATGGAAGCTATTTGGAAGATGACAGAATGCCAATCGAGCCCCAAACTGGTTTTAAAAGAACAACAAAATATTTAGCCGGAAGTTAATCAATCAATCAATCAATGAACTTGTAAAGCGCACTACTTACCCGTGAGGGTCTCAAGGTGCTGAGGGGAGGGGGTGCTGCTACTGCTCGAAGAGCCAGGTCTTGAGGAGCTTTCTGAAGGTGAGCAGGTCTTGGTTCTGCCGCAGATAGTTGGGGAGGGTGTTCCAGGTCTTGGCGGCGAGGAAGGAGAAGGATCTGCCGCCGGAGGTTGTTCGTTGGATGCGCGGGACGGCGGCGAGGGCGAGGCTGGCGGAACAGAGCTGGCGGGCGGGGGTGTAGAAGTTGAGTCTGTTGTTCAGGTAGGCTTGTCCGGTGTTGCGGAGTGCTTTGTGTGCGTGGGTGAGGAGTTTGAAGGTGATTCTCTTGATGACGGGGAGCCAGTGCAGGTCTCTTAGGTGGGAGGTGATGTGGCTGCGGCGGGGGACGTTGAAGATCAGTCGGGCGGAGGCGTTTTGGATGCGTTGTAGTTGTCGCAGGTGTTTGGCCGGGATTCCTGCGTAGAGTGCATTGCCGTAGTCCCGCCTGCTGCTGACGAGGGCTTGGGTCACCGTTCTTCTGGTTTCAGTCGGAATCCACTTGTAGATCCTGCGAAGCATGCGGAGGGTGTTGAAGCAGGAGGAGGAGATGGCGTTGACCTGCTTCGACATGGAGAGGGAGGAGTCGAGGATGAATCCTAGGTTGCATGCGTGGTCCGTGGGTGTTGGAGTTGTTCCCAGTGTGGTCGGCCACCAGGAGTCGTCCCAGGCGGAGAGGGTGGGGCTGAGGATGAGGACTTCCGTTTTGTCCGAGTTCAGCTTCAGGCGGCTGCTCCTCATCCACTCTGCGACGGCCTTCATTTCCTCGTGGAGGTTGGTTTTGGCAGTGTGTGGGTTCTTGGTGAGGGAGAGGATGAGCTGGGTGTCATCAGCGTAGGCGATGATGTTCAAGTTGTGCTGGCGGGCTACTTGTGCGAGGGGGGCCATGTAGACGTTGAACTTGGTCGGGCTGAGGGATGAGCCCTGGGGTACGCCGCAGATGATGTCAGTGGCTTTGGATCGGAAGGGTGGGAGGCGGACTCTCTGGGTTCTGCCGGAGAGGAAGGACGTGTTCCAGTCCAGGGCCTTCTTCTGGATTCCGGCTTCTTGGAGGCGTGTTCTTAGTGTGCCGTGGCAGACCGTGTCGAAGGTGGCTGACAGGTCCAGGAGGATGAAGTTTTGCCGTTGGCGCCTGATGTCATCTGTGGCTGCGATGAGGGCTGTCTCGGTGCTGTGGTTTCGTCTGAATCCGGACTGGGATGGGTCTAGGATGTGGTTGTCCTCGATGTGGTGGGTCAGCTGCATGTTGGCAATTTTCTCGATGACCTTCGCCGGGAAGGGGGGCAGGGAGATGGGCCAGAAGTTCGAGGACTTTGGGGTCCACCTTGGGCTTCTTGAGGAGGGCGTTGATTTTGGCGTGCTTCCAGCTTTCCGGGAAAGTTGCTGTGTAGAAGGAGACGTTGATGACCTTCCGTAGTTGGGGTGCGATGGTTGCGGCAGCTTTGTTGAAGACGAGGTGTGGGCAGGGTTTTTTCAAGGATCCTGAGTGGATGGAGTGCATGACCTTGCGGGTTTCGTCGTCGTTGACGTAGGACCAGGAGGCCCGCTTATGGTGCATGTGGTGTTCGTGGTGAGGTCTGTTGCGGTCGGGGTGGACGAGGTGTTGAAGCTGTTGTGGATGTCAGCGATCTTGCGATCGAAAAAGGTGGCCAGTGAGTCGCACAGATCTTGCGAGGGCAGGATGTCGTTGGTGTTGGCGCTGGGGTTGGAGAGTTCCTTCACAATGTTGAAAAGCTCTTTGCTGTTGTGTGCATTGTTGTCCAGGCGGGCTTTGAAGGAAGATCTCTTGGCTGTTCTGATGAGGTGGTGATGTCTGCGGATGGCGTCCTTATGGGTTGCGTGGCTGTCTGGTGTGTGGTCGTAGAGCCATTTCTTCTCCAGCTTCCGGCATGTACGTTTGGAGGTCTGGAGTTCTTCCGTGAACTAGGGGGCTTTCTTGCTGGGGTGGTTGATGGAGGGTTTCTTGAGCGGGGCCAGAGTGTTGGCGCAGTCGTCGATCCACTGTCTGAAATTACGGGCGGTGGCGTCTGTGTCGGTGGGTGGGTTCTGGGCGAGGGTGGAGGTCAGCTGGTCTTCGGTGAATTTGCTCCAGCAGCGGCGAGGCAGCAGTTGGGTGCGGTGGTGCGTGGTTGGTTTCTTGAAGGTTAAGTTGATGCAGCGGTGGTCGGTTCAGTGGAGTTCGGTGGTGTGGTTGAGGGCGATGTGGGTGCTTGTGGAGAAGACGGGGTCGAGTGTGTGGCCGGCGGCGTGGGTGGGTTCGGTGACGAGTTGTCGGAGGCCGAGGTTGGCGAGGTTGTCGTTTAGGGTGGCGGAGTTTGCGTTGTCGTTGTTCTCGAGATGGAAGTTCAGGACCCCGAGGGGGATGTAGTCCATGGAGGCGAGTGCGTGGGTGCTGGCGAGGTCGGCGATGGAGTCGCTGAAGAGGGCCCGGGGTCCGGGAGGTCTGTAGACGAGTGTTCCTCTGAGGGTTGTGTTGGGGTCGGTTTGGATCCGGAAGTGAAGGTGTTCAGCGGAGTTGAGGGAGTCATCTGCGAGGGTGTGGACCTGGAGGGTGGACTTGTGGACGATGGCTATTCCTCCTCCAATTCTGTTGGTGCGGTCTCTGCGGGAGATTTTGTAGCCATCCAGAATGGCTATGGCAATGTCAGGTGCCGAGGAGTCGTTCCACCAGGTCTCGGTCAGGAAGGGCACGTCTGGGTTGGAGGTATCGAGTAGGTCCTACAGCTCGACGGCGTGTTTGCGTGCGGAGCGGGTATTGAGGAGTATGCAGCAGAGGTGGTTGGGACCGGTCCTTGGAGGTTTGGTGGTTCTGTCGCAGGTGAAGTTGCAGGTGTGGCAGGAGAAGGGTCCATGGGTGCGTTGCGGGGCGGCCCGGAAGCAGCGTGGTCTCAGCCGGTGTCGAGAGCGTGGAGGGTGTTGGCGTTGTATCGGAGTCTGGCGTCGTGGCGGGTGCAGGGTTCAGGGGTTCTGGCGCTGGGCGCGGTCCAGGCGTGGACGGGCGCAGACGGGCACAGACGGCCACAGACGGGCGCAGACGGGCACAGACGGGCGCAGACGGGCGCAGACGGGTGCAGACGGGCTTGCCTCTGGTGCGCGGCCACTTCTCAGCCTGCATATGAGGAGGCTTGGGAGGGAGGAGCAGCTGGGAGGCGGGAGCGGGGAGACCAATGGGTGTGCTGGGAGGCAGCGGCAGGAAGGCTGTGACGGGGGCGGGGGGGGGAAAGAAACTGGTGCACAGGGCGAGGGAAGCCTAGGGACCAGGAGGCAGCAGCAGGGGCACAGGATCAGCCAGTGACGAGTGGCGGTGACCTGCCTGCAAGCAGGGTCAAAGGTCGCTCCCGCTGCCGTCACTCGGCTGGTATTTCAGGAGTCCTGGGAGGGAGGAGCAGCTGGGAGGCCAATGGGTGTGCTGGGGGGTGGGTCCGCAGGGAGGCAACAGCAGGAAGGCTGTGACGGGGGCGGGGAGGGAAAAGAAACTGGCGCGCAGGGCGAGGGAAGCCCAGGGACCAGGAGGCGGCAGCAGGGGCACAGGATCAGCCGGTGTCGAGTGGTGGTGTGGGGGCGACCTGTCTGCAAGCAGGGTCAAAGGTCAGAAGAACCCTCATGAAATAACAACTTCAATTTTTCAAACTTTCCCAGGCAGCAGCAACAACCCTGAGATGAGACTCTCACAAGGCAGTGCGACTTGACTCTACAGTGCCTACGCCTATACAATTCTTGCAAAGTAAAAGGTACTTCTAATGGTTTGTTCTTCCCGCAGAATCTTACAGCAGAATTACTCACAGGATTGAGGTTAGTGCTAAACCATTTCACAGATGCTGGAGCTAATTTTGCCGATAAAGATTCAGAGGAATCAACTTTGTGAATGAAACGTTTCATGTAAAAATTTAACTAGATTCCACAGCTAATTATTGAATTATGTTTTTACAGAAGATGGAAGAAGTGATTCTATTGGATTGCACGGATCATGGGGAAAAAGGCTTTCGATCTATGGACCAATTTTCTCAGGTCATTAAAACCCAGTACAACATCTGTGCCGCACCAATTCAAAATTAAAAAGATCTACTGCTATGAAGTCTAAATCATAGGGAGACACACAAAATAAGCTCTGGTAGAAACCAGCTGTCAAACAGTGTTGAACCAAACATTAAACTGTTCCCTCAAGAAAAAGAATAAGAGGGAGTAAAATGTAGGCGCCTGCACGGGGAGACCATTCCCTGTCTGATACAAAAAGCTGAAACAGGATGTGGTTCAGAAGAGCAACAGGATTTAGTAGCCGATTTACCTATGCTTCTGGAACCAATAATCTGATCTACTGAACTTCCTGGGTTTCCCTTGTTATCGAAATAATTCTGGAAGACTGGCGGAAAGAGGACCACAGTGAACACTACAGTAGCAGACAAATGCCTGTTAAAGGGAACAAAGAGTGAAAAAGAGGAAAGGGCATGCAGTTTTTGTAAATATGGAAATAGGGTGCTAGAGGAGGAAGGCATTGACTGGTGTTTAGATCAAGAAGGAGGAAGCTTCAGAAAAATCCAAAAGTCACTACATTTTGCCTCTCAACAGGCACAAGGAGAAAAATAAAAAGGACCCATACACAATAGCCATATTTCCAAAATAAGAAAGGGCTTGTTTACCACATCAATCGGTGGCTTTAGAAAACACAGCAACTCCATGTGCTCGGGTTCCTAGTAATTAACAACAGCAAATTTTATCATCAACTTGCAGTCACGCAGACGGATGTCAGAGATGTATTCGGGGGTGGTTAAAATTCTGTCAATAATGCCCCATCCAACCTATGTCTGTACTACTGGACCAAACAACTACTGGTTGTCAAAGACTAGATATTTGCACCTCAGCAGGAACCTTCTCTTATGGAGGATAGGAGACGAATGGCTCCCCAAAGGATAGTTAAGGAAGACCTATAATAAGTGCAGGCCACCTCGTCACCACTCCAAGACAGAACTCATGATAAAAATATGGAAACTAGCCACTAAGAAAATGGGTTCGTTAAGGACGATTAACAATAGAGACCCCACAATGGGACTCAGCCCTGCTAGGGGCCTTACAAGGGTTGGAGTAGAGGCAACATTGGGATAGCGAAATTCAGAGACATTTAAGGGAGGGAAGGATTGCTCCCCTGCCCTAACTTGCAGACTCCGTGTATACCACCCCATCTCATTCACATGGACGCTGAACAAGAGTGGGGTGAAACTATTTTGAAGCTTATCATGACTGATCAAGATTACAGGCCGAATGTTGACGCAGAGACAAAGAAAATATTCTTACGATAATACATTTTATGGATGATGTACATACTTGTCTCTAGGAGAATTTCTTTTTCATGGATTAGCTTTCCAGGCTCGCGGGAAAGTAGGATAAATATACCATTAACTCATATTTCTGGATACACTACAGACTCATATTCTAACAGAAATACTGGAAGCCTTGAAGAAGTCTCTTGTGATACGAAACACGTGTCGGTTGTATGCTGGTAGGTTTGTAGTTGTGAAGTTTATTGTCTAATCAATATTTTCCACAACTATCAGAAGTGCTGAAAATAAAGGAACTATAAAATGTATGGACTATCTTGCCAATCATTAACACACAGTCTTGGTGAGCTTCAGTGTCTTGTTAGTATTCTATTACAGCTCGAAGGGACATTGCCTAGAAGTGGGGGAGCAAAGAAGTACCCACATTATCACACTGGAAGGCAGGATTAGACTGGTGTACACAGGCTGAACACCCAATATATAAAGACAGGGGCTTTCTATGGACATTTAAAAAGTTAGGGGTCCCTGGAAGGAGTACAAAAACATCAATTTATCTGACAGGTTGTCAAATTGTCAGCTCAATTTCTGTAATGTATGAGACATTGACTTCTGAACCGAGTGCGGTATCGGTAGCAAAGTGTTTTGTTCTTGGCATAGTAAAAAGATTTATAAAAAATAATAATGCCCCATCAATTAGCTCAAGAGCGGAGACTGAGATTGTGATGCAGAATCAGCAAAAACTGCATCCATTTATTTATCGTGGTGAGGAAATATAATTAATTTTTTCTTGCCCAGCAATACTATTCAATAATATGCCTTCTTTTTAAGTGTTTGTGGGACATGCACAGCACCTGTATCAGCACAAAGGGGAACACTCGCTGCCGCACACAATCACAATGGCCCCTGACTAGTTTGTAGATATATAGGTCTCTGTGCCTTCAAACAGACTATGGAGTCTGTCAGGAACCGCTGCACCTTGAGGGAGAGTTTTAAAGGTGATTGAAACGATTCTAATGTTAACATATGCAGAAAGTGCACCTCTCATGAAACATTTTCACTCTGTTATTTAACACCAGTCATCTACTTGCTACATCATCACCTCACATAAAGGGCACAGGTAGAAAAATAAAGATCCAATAAAAAATAACACACACGAGCCAAAAAAAACTCCTTAATAGTCTCTAGATATAAGTAAAGAGTGAAGTGGACCAGAAAGGTAAATTTCAAAACAAACACTACTAGAAACGTAGCAATATTGCTGTAAAATAATCTGGAATGACCTCGGGCAATAAAACATGATCCCTACCAACTGTAAGCACAACCAGTGCTCATATGTTGGGGCTAGAGTCGAGTAGGGCTCCTACACTAGACGTCTCTGATAGGAGGAATAGATTAACCATGATGGGGTATCAACCTTAGTCTGTGACATCTGGAATTTCGTCCATACAAGTGGACGAAAAGATTAGAGATCAATTTCTTCTCAAATACTCCAGTAAGAACTGCATAAACACCTGCGCCTTAAAAATGAACCAGCACGGCGAAGTCTTGTCAGTGGTGAGGAGAGAAGAGCATATGAAGATTTGTGTAGGTAACAGTATGAGAACAACGGATACAAAGGCAAGTGTGCGAAGTAGAAGCTGATGTGAATTTAGTTAATTCAGGAAATTGGACATCTTATTAATAATATTGATAGTCAAAGTGGTCTGCGATAACTGTGCTGTGGAAGGGAAGGACAATAAGAGTGCAAACACTGTTAGGAGAGCAGAGAAATGATCCTACAAATATGTAGTACATCTAAAGGAAATCCCACACAGGAAGAGACAATAGAAGGGAAAGAGCTTGATTCACGCTAAATACAGTACACTATCAAGAAAGGTAGATAATGAAATCTTTAGTGAGAATCTGAAAATAAAGGAATTAGATATATACCCTTGATGGTGTGGGGGAAAACAATAAGAATGAAGGGCCTACTTTAAAGCCATCATAAAATTCATGAATAAAACTGCTGTACTTAAAGTTTAAGTGTCCGAAAATAGTGACTGCATTTTGTGATGGGTTCACCAAAAATTGTTCAAGATTGAATGAGATCCGAATTCAGAACAGTACATTTTAGTATATTAAGCTTTGGAAAAAGACTGGACATCTGAAGAGGATTTCTTTCAGTCCTCAACAGGGAACGTGGCTGTCTCAATAATTATGTACACAAGAGTAAATTAACAACTGATTTTAAGCCTGTAAAGAATCTGCCATTAAGTGTTAGGGACTGAAGTATACAAAAAATGATGGATAAACTGCTTGAAATAATTTCAGCCACTGGTAATTATACGGGCTGCATCCCAGTCCATTGATATTTAACACAACTATGCCGCCTCAGTTTGGGCCCAGCATATGCAAATCAGACTTGATCCTGCTCTAATAGGAACAGTCTAGCCCAACTGCCAGTACAAGTCTTCCGTGAACTAGAACACAAGCAACCAAAGACCAGTTTAGTCCTTATAAGGACTTATCAGTGGGGCATAGCTTGGTTCCAGTGGCAGTCTGCACGCCACCTACGTCTGGGTATACCAGTCTCACTAAGGGCGTCACACTGAAGTATACAAAAAAAAGTGATGGATGGAATGCTTGAATTAATCTCAGTCACTGGTGATTACTTTAGGCCATGTGCCAGTCTATAGTTATTTTGCACACCATGCCACCACAGTTTGGACCCAGCCATATGCCAATCAGTCTTGAACCTCCACCAACAGGTACAGTCCAACCCGAACTGCCAAACCAGGTCCTCATGTCATGGAGTTAGTGCTTGGTAAATGAAAGGAAGTAGCACGTTTTTTTGGCTAGTAAGGGAAGAATTAGCAGTAATAAGAGTTGTTCATAGAGCTACACTGGTTCCACCGGCAAAACTCATACCCAAATGGGTATTAGCTTTGTCTCAAAGAAGGCATCTAGGAGTTGTGGAAACCAAGGGGAATACTGATTGTCAGGTCTTATGGTGATGCAGAAAGGTTAATTAAAGACTATACAACGTTGTTATAGTGCCCACATGGCTTGTAAATCAATTCCATAGGAACCACGGGAAAAATAGCCTTTGATATTATTGGTCTATTACTAGGTAAATAAGAAGCCAAAAACGTGCCTTATTTCACTGCAAAACTAACAGGGTGTTGGAAATATTTATTAAGAGCATAAAAGAAGAAATTAAATTGGCTTGGTTTACCGGTATAGGATGGAAGAATCACAGAAAGAAAAGGCGAATTTGTTTTTTCTCCTCATTCAAACAAATAGAAAAACTCTCAAAACTCCCGCTCCCCTTTAGTTCCTCCCTTCCTATGGTTTGCTCCAACAGTTAGAAAAGTAAGCAAGTTTAAACTGGAAGGGGTCCCCCCCGCCAGAGATTTATTGGTAATGCATACGGACAAGGTTGACACGGCAACACCAAGGGATACACATCACGACGTCCCCGTCAGGTACACCCAGAACGACAGATTACACCTACAAGTGACGCAGGGTCGCTATTGTGCTAAGAGGGGCGGGTTACTTTCCCCCGACAGGTCTTTATTATCATGAGGTATACAACACTGATGCTGCAGGAATATGATGTATGTAAAAATGGACCAAACAGTTCCAGAACGGTCGGACAACACAATTCTCATGTATGAGAATGTATACCTGTTTTTTCTTGTTATTATGTCTTCACAGCATCGCACTAATGTACTGAACTATAACTGTCATAATGAATGCAAAAAACCCAATAAACAAATTTAAACAAAAAAAATTCAACCAAATAGAAAAACTCTCTGAATTATTTTAAGGGACGAGTTCCAATACATGTGCATGTCCGGAATAGATTGGGTGGAACAAGGATAAAGTAGATCTGAATGTGAAAAGTGCCTAGCATGAGGAAAAAGGGTTATGCAGAAGAGGAGGAAAGATAGTTTTGTTAAGAGAAAGGTGTCTCAAAGACAGTGGTGAATGTGGGGGACGTAGTAATTGTGAAAGTTCCAGTGTGGAAGAAGGATTTGTCCATGTTTACAAGACATTAAGATTCATCAAAATGTTTAAGAATGCGATAAAAGACAAAAATGGAAGAATATGAAATTTGAATTAGGTTATGAATAGTAGTAATAAAGAAAGAAAGAATGTGCCAAAACTCTCAATTCCATGAAGAATTTAATGATAAGAAGAAATGTAAGAGAATACCTAAATAATCTGTTATCTTCACAATTAGGTTTTAAAGTGATATTTGCTTATACGTTTGTGGCATAAGCACTGCAAATAGTTTGCTGTTCTTCTCTATTTTTAGAGTAAAGTGTATCAATCAATCAATCAATCAATGAATCAATGACACTTATAGAGCGCGCTACATACCCGTAGGGTCTCAAGGCGCTGGGGGGGGGGGGGGGGGGGGGGTGCCGCTACTGCTCGAACAGCCAGGTCTTCAGCTTCTTCCTGAAGGAGAGGTGGTCTTGGGTCAGGCGCAGGTCGGGAGGGAGGGAGTTCCAGGTCTTGGCGGCCAGGTAGGAGAAGGACCTTCCTCCTGTAGTCGCTCTTCGGATGCGGGAGACGGCGGCGAGGGCGTGGTTGGCTGATCGGAGGTGGCGTTTGGGAGCGTAGAAGTTGATCCGGCTGTTGAGGTAGCTCGGGCCTTGGTCGTGTAGGGCTTTGTGTGCGTGGGTGAGGAGGCGGAAGGTGATTCTTTTGTTGACGGGGAGCCAGTGAAGGTCTCTCAGATGTCCGGAGATGTGGCTGGTTCGTGGGATGTCGAGGATGAGTCTGGCTGAGGCGTTCTGGATCCGCTGGAGTCTCTTCTGGAGCTTGGCGGTGGTACCGGCGTAGAGGGCGTTGCCGTAGTCCAGTCGGCTGGTGACGAGGGCCTGGGTGACGGTCTTCCTGGTCTCGGTGGGGATCCACCAGAAGATCTTCCGTAGCATGCGTAGGATGTTGAAGCACGCCGAGGAGACGTTGTTGACTTGCCTGGTCATGGAGAGGGAGGAGTCCAGGATGAAGCCCAGGTTGCGTGCATGGTCTGTCGGTTTGGGTGCGGTGCCCAGGGCGGGAGGCCACCAGGAGTCGTCCCAGGCGGAGGGTGAAGAGCCCAGGATGAGGACCTCCGTCTTGTCAGAGTTTAGTTTCAGGCGGCTGGTCGTCATCCACTCGGCTACCTCTTTCATCCCTTCGTGCAGGTTGGCTCTGGCGGAGGCGGGGTCGTTGGTCAGGGAGAGGATCAGCTGGGTGTCGTCGGCGTAGGAGATTATGCTGAGGATGTGTTTGCGTGCGATGGCCGCGAGGGGGCTCATGTAGACGTTGAAGAGGGTGGGGCTCAGAGATGATCCTTGAGGGACGCCGCAGATGACTTCGGAGGCCTCTGACTTGTACGGTGGTAGGCGGACTCTCTGTGTTCTTCCGTCGAGGAAGGAGATGATCCATTCCAGCGCCTTGTCCTGGATTCCGATGTTGCTGAGGCGCTGTACTAGGGTGCGGTGGCAGACAGTGTTGAATGCCGCGGAGAGGTCTAGGAGGATGAGGGCCGCTGTTTCTCCGTTGTCCATCAGGGCTCGGATGTCATCGGTGGCGGCGATGAGGGCGGTCTCGGTGCTGTGATTGGCTCGGAAGCCGGACTGTGAGGGGTCGAGGGATCCATTTGTCTCGAGGAAGGCGGCCATCTGCTTGTTGACGGTCTTCTCGAGGACTTTGGCTGGAAACGGGAGGAGCGAGATGGGGCGGTAGTTCTTGAGTTCGGTGGGGTCCGCTGTTGGTTTCTTGAGTAGAGCGCTGAGTTCGGCGTGCTTCCAGCTCTCAGGGAAGGTGGCGGTGTCGAAGGAGGTGTTGATGATGTCTCGCAGGTGGGGTGCGATGACAGCGTCGGCCTTGTATAAAGAATGTGGATGTATGCCATTTGCCCTGAATCTTTGATGATATTTAATCTTGGTGAATGTGAAACTATGTTACGATTTTACAGGATAGAACAATGCACCGGTCAGTTGATATGGACATGTGGCTGAGATACTCACGATTAAAGCTCCTCTTGCATTATTTTTTTACAAGTACGTGGGCCTAATCATGTCCGCATCCTTTTGAGGTGCATTTGCCAGCCTCAAGTTACAGGCATTCCTCCAAAAAATAAGTGATATTATGATAATGAGAGAACTAACTAGTAATATGTAAGGTGAAAACAAAATATGTGTACTGTATTTTCACTTGCTACATCTCACATTCCTTTTATCTCCGACTATTTATATCCTCAGCCCCCATTTAGTCCCTCTTACCACCCTTGTACTCTCTCTCGCTCTCTCTCCATTCTCTACTTTCCTTGACTTTCCTTCCATGCTACCCAAGCGTATTACATGAGATGTTAGTGGAGGGGGCTCAACTGTTGATGTTTAAAATATTCAGGGGTGAAATCCTGATACTTGTGAGTAGATCAACAAGGCCAATGAAGAATAAAGAACAGTACAAACAAGTTAGTGAACAACACGTCAGTGAAATTTGGATTAAAGATGACAGTTCTGAAGGTCGGGACAAGGTTTACAGTAGAATGTGTAATGAAAAGTCTTTCAAGGGAGCAACAGTGGGAAAGGCTTCGCAGATTGTCAATGTCTGTATTAATGATTTACTACCCCATAGTTAGTGAGCAATTAGGCCCCTTTCCCATTAATTAATGATATATAAATTATGAACTCAAACGCCAAATGCTTAAATGTCTTGTTGAGTTGCCAGGATGTTGGAACCCCATACAGCAGTTGATGCTCAAGAGGACCTTCTTAAACCTAAACAAAGCTGCAAAAGTAAACTAACTAAATTTCTCAGCAGGTGAGCAAAGTTTTAATGATACAATGAGGGCACATCACTGAAAAATGTCAGTGAATTTGATGAGACAGTGCTGTCAATGCTCAGAAGGAAAAATCCTGATCTCACATTTCCATCCAAAATATTTTTTACTCTTCTGTCCTACCTCTCTTCTCCTGTTTTATTCTGCTTTCCCACTTTCACATTTACTTTTCATCATCTGTCATTGGGTTCTTCTGCTCACCCTTTCATTTCTTTTTCACTATCTTTTCTCTTCTCTCTCTGTCTGCATGCCTCTCTTTTATTCATCCTCCCCTTACATTTCCCCTCACATCCTTCTTGTCTCCTGCCTTCCTTCTTGTCTTCTTTGATTGCCCAACTTAAAATTTCTTCCCTCTTATTCTTACTATTTGATATTTATCTCATATTTGCCCTGGGATCTGTATCCTGTTGTGCCAGATCCAGAACTTACCTTAAGAGCGCACTCAGGAGCTTTGTTACATTTTCTGAGGCCTGGATAACAATCACTGGCTTTGAGAGAACCTGAGACACGTCCAGCTGTAGAGGAAAGGAGTGGGAAAAAAGCATTTTCAGAGAACTCACTATCATTGTTTCTGTTTCACATGTATAATCAGAGGCTGCCTGGCTCTCAATGAACCATATATACCTACACCATTTCTCACATTACACATGCCAGTTCGTGCTATGAAACTTTCCATCCCTTTAGTTCTGTAGAAAAAGGTAGGGCTAGGACCTTTCTCAAGATTTGCCCGGCGCTAACCGCCCTTGTACCATTCAAATTTATCAAGCAATGAGGCAGGCGCCGGAGACCAGAAGGCAGGAAACAGAAGTTTTATTCCGACGGAGCAGAACACATCAGATCAGACAACAAGGTATCGTCTCGAGGTGCTCTAACAGCCACTCAGAGGCCTGGCCTCTTATACACTGGTTTATGGCATGTGACCTTCCTTTCATACAATCACAACTTTGTAGAGCATGGGAAAAGACATCCCCGTAATCCTCGTGTTAATCCCACCCCCATATACATTCACAATAGAGGTCCTCAACCTGCTGATAAGAGAGAGGGTCATCACGCAGCTGAGTGTTTCGTCGAGTCTTGGGATGTGTGCGCCTGATCATGTCACAGGGGGTGGGGAGGCCTGGATCAATAGAGGGTCCTTTGAAGGAGAGCGACCTCATACAATAAGGGCAGTAAATGGTATTTCTCGGCTTAGGCAATGGCCTCGGACCTGTGTGGACAGTCGGACACGGGGTGAGGGGCCATCAATGGAGAGGTATTCATGCTGCGTGGACAATCCAGTGCAGGAGGGAGGTTGATCAACAGAGGGGCATTCATGGGAGGGGAGGAGGTGCTGGTCGGGCGCTGGCGTGACTCTCATGGACAGGGTCATGCAGAAGGGTCGTGCTCAGAAGGAGGAGGGAGGGGGAGCCAGGGTGCGCGGAGGATGCTTGCTGGGTCAGAGGGGACGTGCTGGCGATCGATTGTGGACAGGGAGACCATGATATCTAAAATGGCTGCCGTGCACGTAGTACATAGGTGACCTAGAATGGCTGCCGTGCACGTAGTGCATAGGTGACAAGTTGGCGCAGATAATGTTCAGATCGTAAACTAAAATTCCACAGTCCTCCCTTTTAACATGTCTCGCCAACTTGTCAGTTTGGATTTATCCCCATAAGGCCACGTATTTCTACTTCATAGAGGGGGCTCATGTGCTCATTTCGGAAGTCCAAAGTCTTTGGGCACATACAGTTAGAAGCAAGGCCGAGCAAAGGTGGCAGACATTGGATACCTAAGCAACACCCACATAATATTACAATAGGTATCAGTACGAAGGAAAACAACTTCCAACCCCAATTTTTCAAAGTGTCCCAAAACCAGCTCCCAAGCGACCATCCTTCCTGCTCTTGGTGAACCTCTGAGGACAGTCTGTGGAGGTGTTCAATGGCTTTGTAGACTGAAGGCGAGTTGTCAGGCACGTAGGTGCAGCAGCTGGATCCGATGATGCGGCATGCTCCTCCTCGGTCGGCTAGGACCACGTCTAAGACAAGACGATTTTGGAGGGTCACGAGGCGGACCGCCTGAAGCTCCGCAGTGTTGTTGGCGAGGATGCCAGCCGTGATGTTGATCGTTGTTTCTACTGCCTGGGTCAGGTGTCGGATAGCACGGCTGTTTGCCATTGGGCCCCACAGAGGAACAAGTCCCTTTGCTGCATCCAGGAACTGTGCTCCAGTGGAGTCGGCTTGCCCAAGGTCGTCTGCACGCCTCTGCCGGTGATGGTTGGCAGGGGCTACATATGTGGGTGGGAGAACGAAGGCAATGTAACAGATACCCTTCCAACCCTTCGGGAGCCAGGTGTAAGCCTTGGTGCCACACACAAAGTACATGTTCGGAGAAGCAACGAAGGAAGGGGGGTCAGCTGAGTCCAATGTTCTGGCGATTCGGCAGGCGCTGTAACCCACCAGTTGCGTTCCCTGGCCTTCTAGGCACACAAGGCCGGTGATGTTGATAACAGACAGGGCCACAGTCAGAGTGGCGGTAGTTTGTTTTTGCAGATGAGTGAAGGTGGTTCTGGCTGGATTGTGGAGCACCTGTACTTCGACTCGTTCTTTGGCAGGAATGTCTTTGATGAAGGTGGTGCCTGCGAGTGCTGGACACAGGGCTGCTGGAGTCTTTCCTGTTTTGTTCAGCCAGAACCCAGAGTAGAAGAGTGACACTGTCCGGCTGGAGGTGGCGTTGTCCCTGTGGCTCTCTTGCATGAGGATCAACCAGGCGAGGCAAGAGCCGTGAACTGAGAAGGGTGAAGGGATGAAGGGGATGGAGTGTCCAGTGGCATGTGGGAGCAACCCACAGATCCAACAGTTCGTAGCATTTGCAGCAAGGTTATGTTGGTGCAATAGTTGCACAAAGGAATTGTTCCAGAATTCCCTACGCCTTTCTCGGAGCTGAGGCGACAGAGAGATTAGGAGATGCTCTTTCAGGGGTGTTGGCTGTGCAGTAGGTAGCAATGTCTCATGAGCCGGTGTGCTTTCCTCTAGAATCCAGAAGGAGGTCATGAGGAGGAGGCAGAAGAGGAAGACAATGAAGAGTGCGATTGTCTTTGATTTGTGCAAGTTGTCAGTCTTTGGATTTCTGTACTGGGTATTTCCCGTTGCTTCCATCATCTTCTTATCTGGCGCTTCCATCATCTTCTTATCTGGCGCTTCCATCACCTTCAAGGGGCTCGGTAGTGGGCAGAACCACAGACTTTGTTTAGCTTCTCTCCCGGCAACCCTTGATTGTGTGTAGGTCACCGTTCTGAGATTTTAACTTAGTCCGTGGCCTACTTAGCCGAGACTCCCTCCTTTCGACGCAGGAAATACCCTTCTCTGGATGGCACGGTGGGATCAGAGAATTTTGCAAGTTCGAGTGCCTCAGTATCGGGATAACAGTCCAATATCGGTCGGTCTTTGCTCAGGAGCTCTTCTTGGGTGCTGACGTTTTCTGTCGTGGCCAGGTTCGCAGAGACCTTCCGGCAATGATGCGCGTGCAGCCAATGCCTCTTCCCCTCCACTCGGAGCGCCGTTCGGGTGGTGATCAGCACTTGCCAGGGGCCCGTCCACCGAGGTTCCAGACTCTTGGTTCGCTGGAAATTTCGTATCAATACGAAATCTCCCGGTTGGATGTCGTGACCGGGACCCCTGGAAGCATCGGGGATGGCCTGCTGCACCTGTTGATGAATGACAGACAACGTTTTAGTCAACTTGCACAAATAATCAGATAGTAGGACGTCTGGGACGTCATGAATGGAGGTCGGTTTGGGAGCAGTCCAGAGGTTCATAGGCCGCCCAAACACGACCTCATAGGGGGTCAAATGGTGCTTGGTGGGAGTGGAGCGCATTGATAAAGCCAGTGGGAGGGCATCCGGCCAGTTAAGTCCAGTGGTGGCCACTATTTTTGCCAGCTTCAGCTTGAGTGTAGCATTGTGGCGTTCCACTAGACCAGCGGATTGGGGGTGGAAGACCGCATGGAATCGTTGCTTCACCCCCAACCCTTTCAGGATTAGCTGGATAACTTCTGCTATGAAGTGGGGGCCATTGTCACTCCATAAAATTCGACAAAGGCCATAGCGAGGGAAGAATTCCTTCAGTAGTACTTTGGCAGTAGTCATGGCAGTGTTGTCACGGGTTGGATAGGCTTCTACCCATTTGCTGAAGGCACATACGATGACTAATACGTACTTCAGGCTTTGGCATCTCTCTAATTGGATGTAGTCCATCTGAAGGACCTCAAAGGGATGATTGGGGATCCCGAACCCTCCCCGGGGTACTACAGTTCCTTTCCCGGGGTTGTGTTGCAGACAAATAAGGCACTGCTGAACCAGGCGTCTGGCTGAGTCGGGGATTTTATCGTTATGCCAGACTTTGGAAATGAGTTCGATCATGGGTGCAGATCCTATGTGTGCGGGGGAGTGAGCCATTGTCAGAATGGGAATCAGATATGAGTCGGGCAGCAGCCATTTGCTTGCATCCTTCGTTCGCCAACAGCCCTCCTCATCCTTCAAACCCACCCTTGCCCACTTATTCAGTTCGTGAGGGGTGCTAGCCAACTGAATGTCTCTGATCATTACCCTTGCATCACTCCATTTCTCTGCTTGTGACCTGGTCACATACATGCGGGTCACTGTCCTATTCTCAGCTGTGGTGCGTGCAGTGATGTCGGCCAATGCATTCCCTTGTCCGACTAAGTCTGTCACCCTTTTGTGTGCCTGACATTTGATCACCGCTAATCGTTTGGGGAGGAGAACTGCTTCAATCAGAGCAGAGACTAGGTCTCCGTGGAGGATTGGGGTGCCGTGGGACGTCAGGAATCCCCTCTCCCTCCACAGGAGCCCGAAATGGTGGACCACTCCGAAGGCATACTGGCTGTCCGTATATACGTTCGCGGTGGTCCCTGCGGCTATGATGCATGCTCGGGTGAGGGCTATCAGCTCTGCAGCCTGGGCAGATCGTTGTGTGATGCAGGCTGTCTCAACTACTGTCCGGGTCGTCGTTACTGCATAGGCAGCTGAAGTGGTGCCATCTGGAAGTTTGATGCATGAGCCGTCTACCCATAGCTCTCCATCGGGGTCAGGAAAAGCAGTGTCTCGGAGGTCAACCCTACTCCTAGTCTGTTCGTCCGTGAGGGTCACACAGTCGTGGATGGGAGGAATGTCGGGGTCATTTTCAGGCAGGGGTAACAATGTGGCAGGATTCAAAGTTGTGCATCTCTTTAGTGTGATGTGGGGTGCAAGCAAAGTCAACTCGTACCCTGTCAGTCGTGCGCTAGTCAGGTGCTGGGTTTTGGTCTGGTTCAAGAGGGTGTCGACTGCATGGGGTACTAGCACTGTGAGGGGATTGGAAAGTACTATTCCCTCGCTCTGACGGATTGAGACAGCAGCAGCAGCTACTGCTCGAAGGCAGGCAGGTAAGGCTCTGGCTACAGGATCAAGAGTGGCGGAGAAGTAGGCACAAGGGCGCTGCTTAAGACCAATCGATTGAGTCAGGACAGACAATGCACATCCCTCCCTTTCATGGGTGAAGAGGGAGAAGGGTTTGGAGTAATCCGGCGTTCCGAGGACGGGTGCTGAGCAGAGTGCATCCCGTAATTCCTTAAAGGAGGCTTGACACTCAGTGGTCCAAGGAAGCGGGGAGGGGACGTCTTTGGTCAGCAGGGCAAGTAATGGTTTCACAATGAGGCTGTAATTAGGTAACCACTGTCTGCAAAAAGAGGTTAGGCCAACCAGAGAGCGGACTTGTTTTTGTGTCTTCGGGATGGGGGTGTCTAAGATGGTTTGGATTCGGTCGGGTGTAAGTTTTCTCCCTTCTTTGGACAGGAGATGGCCCAGGTAAGTCACCTGTGGCTGGCAGAACTGCAACTTCTTTTTGGAGACTTTATGGCCATTTTCTGCAAGGAAGTGTAGGAGTTGAACGGTGGCTGTCGTTGCAAGCGGGGTGGTGTCAGCCGCCAAAAGGATATCATCGACATATTGGATCAACACCACTCCCTCCGGTAGCTGGAAGGCATCCAGCTGTCTTTTGAGGGCCTGGCTGTAAATGCTGGGACTTTCAGTGTACCCCTGGGGAGCTCTACAAAATCGGTACGAACGGGATTTTAAGGTGAAGCCGAACAGATAACGGCTATCTGGATGAATGGGGATAGAGAAAAACGCGTTTTTAAGGTCGACAACAGAGAAGGTGGTGGCAGTGGACGGGATGAGGGTCAAAATGGTGGTGATATCAGAGACCACAGGATATTGGGGTACAACCACTTTGTTAATTTCTCGCAGGTCGATGATGAAGCGGTACGCTTTCTCATCTCCTTCACCTTGCTTCTTAACAATGGGTAGGATTGGGCTGTTGCAGACGTTGCTAACCACCTCTTCAACCACTCCTGCATCTACCAGAGACTGAATGATCGCTACCAGTGCCTTCTCACCCTCTGGTGATATCCGATACTGCGGGAGTTTCGGGAGCATAGCGTCCTGTCGTACAGTTATGTGAATAGGATCAATCATCATTCGCCCCACATCAGAGTCATTTTTGGCCCACAGGTACGGAGGTAGGGTGTCAAGCAGGGATAGGTCAGCGTCAGTTATAGAGCACATGTGTCGTGGGGGACGGGATCTGGGCATGTCTGGGTTGTCGTACAGGATGACTCGTATTCCATCTGGGGAACACCTAATGGTAGCTCGAAAATGCTTCAGTAAGTCAATGCCCATAATGGCGTCAGGGGAGTTGGAGGAGAGGAGAAATGTCGCGTCAGTAGTGTTGTTTTCTAGGTCAAAGGTAATAGGTACGGACAGGGGGTTAGTGGAGGGCGTCCCATCGAAACCTATCGACGTTATGTGTGAGCCAGACAAGGGTGCCCTTGGAATCAGTCGTTTTGATAACACACTACGTGTCGCCCCAGTGTCTACCAAGAATGGGGACTCTGTACCCAGGACCTTAGCGGTGACATAAGGACCTTGCTGGTCAACACAGAGCTCGACTGGATCCCTCCCTTGCCCCTGGCAGTCCTATGCGAAGTCGGGGGCATTTTCACCTTCGGACAGCTGATATTGGTTCTGTCGGGGACGGTCAAATGTGTTCAGTCTCCCTGATCTGTCATTGCAGGTGCCATTGGTGTGCCCTCGTCCTTGTATCCCATTTCTCGGACCACTTGCCACATCCCTGGAGTCCCTATTTTTATTCATCTCTAGCACAACCGGACACTGGTATTTCCAATGGCCAAACCCTTTACAGAAGGCGCATTGGTCATGGCTAATGTCTCTACGTCCAGTGTGGGACGTTGGGGTGTGATCCTTAGGAGGTAGATCTCTGGGGGTGCTTGATTGGTAGTTCCCCCTTTGATGTTCCCGTCCCAGCGCTATACCCTGTATCTGGGCTATCATTACCCTTTCCTTTAAATCTTTCTTCTTTTTCTCGGACGCCCTGTCATTCTCATTCTTTTGGTGCTCGTAATACTGAGCCATCTGAAGGATAGCTGCGGGTTTGGAGGCTCCCCAACTACTCTCGCTCATCTGCAGTTTTTGGGAGACTTCTTGTGTCAGGCCTTTTACGTAATTTTGCACAAACAGGTGCTGTCCGGTTGCAGTGGTCATGTCCTGGCCACTGTAGTCGGAGAACACTGTCTCGAATCGGGAGAAGTATTCTGACACATCTTCCTGGGGTTTCTGTCGACAGGCCGTTACTATCGACCAGTCTACTTTTCGTTCCGGGACCAGTGTTTTTAATTTCTGGACTATTTTATCTGGGAGTTCCAGTATGTCTTTCACTGGTTTGCTCCCCGGCTCTCGCTGTCTATCTAGTTTACCGAGTTGGTCCCAGGTATGTCCGAACAGGTCCGCGTGGTCAGCCTTCCGGATTTGCTTCCACACGTCAGCCGGCAGACATAGCCCAAAGAACAAGTCAATATCTGCTAAAGTCATTATCGTTGAACCCAAGGCTGTGCCTAATTCGGTATAAAATGCTGTCGGGTTCTTCCTTAAGTCGGGAAGGGTTTGCTTAAAGGTGAGGATATCTTGTCGGTCCCATGGTTGGTAAACCCAATTGTACACAACCCTCCCTTTTGCATTTTCGTTATTAATATCATCGCTCGTTCCCTGGCCCCGTGGCGGGATCCAGTAAGGAGCCGCTTCTCTGATAGGCATCATAGTATTGACTACTTCTACTGAGGTCGTTTCAGGGACTGTAACCTTGGTTTCTGGTTTTTGTTCCGTAAGGTGGCGGAAGACCTCAAGCATCTGCATGAAGAGCTCCGTCGCCTCACATTCAGTCCCATCCCCAACGTCAATTTTCCTATACAGCGTTGTCAGCTTGGCGGGACCCTTACTCTGATATCTATCTTCATATGCGTTCAGGGTGTAATAGCTGAATCGCAAGATAAAATGCCGTCTGTGGCTGCCGGCATATGAATTATACATGCTCATTGTGTATTCTTCGCTCTCCCTTCGCTCTACCAATGTCTTTGCTATTTTGTCGATCCCATCTCGCTCATCTTTGCTTAACCTATTAAACCTGGCTGATGATTGTTTGCTAGCCTCGGGGTCGTCTGACGAAGTTGTTAATGTGGCTGGAGCGGAGGCCGTGAGGGCCGGTGCACTAGCCCTAGGGTCACTCTCACTCACACTCGGAGCTTGCAGGTTTTGTTGGCTGGGAGCATATGGAGGGGGCATGTAGATGAGTGGGGGACCTAGCAATAACTCATCGTTTGCCCGTTGTTTGGAGGGTAGTTCAGGGTAGAGTGCAGAGGGGGTCCTAACAGGACATTGGCCTGTTGACCCTGATTCTTGGTTTTGTGTAGCTTCGTTTCTTTCTTTTATTTCCTCTTCTAGTTGCTTTGCGGCTAGGTGGGCTGCCTTTCGTAATTCTTTCCCTACTTTCGCTTCTTCTCTTCTCTTTCGTTGTTCCGTTTCTTTGCGCCACATGCCGATACTATCGAGCATGGTGGGCGTGGTCTTATTCTTCTGGAGCGCTATTTCTAATGTTTTTAGTTTATTTTCATTAAAGGAACCTATCAGTGGCCACTGACTTTCAGGGTTCTTTTTCGTGTATTTATGCCATAGTCTAGTGTAAGCTATAGCGACTAGTCCATACTTAGTGAACATGTCCTTATTAGGGGTGCCCTCCAGTGGAGCTGGATGGTTCATCTCTAATAAGCGGTCCGGGCTAAACAGGCTACCAACCAGTGGGGAGAAGACAGGCATGACGGTCTACACCGGGGACAAAAGTCTGCACTACCTGTCTTATCACGGCGGACAAAGACTAGACAGAATATTTCTATTCTACGTTATTTGGAGGCCGTGAATACCTCAAAAAGAACCAATACCGAATAATCGGCCAATCAAACAATCCAGTGGGGAGAATAAGTGGGCACGAAAAGCTATCGCTACCCACTCTTTCTCTACCTGCAAAGAGAGACCTTGTTCTTCCCTGTTTGCAGACAAAGAATCTCCAGTCAATAATCCACGAACGATAGTTCGGGAAACAGTGGGGGAGGAAGATAGGCACGACGGATTACAACGGGGACAAAAGTCTGCGTTACCTATCCTTCACTGCTTGCAAAGAGAGAGCCTGTTTGTTTTTCCCCGTTTGCAGACAGTGAATCTCCAGAGGGTTTCAACAAAGCGTAATACTAGTATTATCCAAACATAAACAATTCTCCTTAATTCGTCGTGTTTGCACGACCTTACCCGGACCGCATGGACGGTTTCCTGTCCTCTGGATCCAGCGCCCGATCGTCCTCTCTCCTTCGTGATGTTCGCGGCACTCCTGATGGTTCCCAGTCAGGACCGTAGATCACTCGAGAGAGGTCTGTTCAGAACTAGTGAAGGTCGGATGATCGGCTGTCAGACGAGGGTCTATCGGACATGAGCTCTTCCCGATCGTTGCAGTCGTTCACTCTGTCATCGGGACCTCTCCCACTGGATCCACATGTCGCTGATGGGCCCCACGCTTTGGGACGCCAAATTGTAGAAAAAGGTAGGGCTAGGACCTTTCTCAAGATTTGCCCGGCGCTAACCGCCCTTGTACCATTCAAATTTATCAAGCAATGAGGCAGGCGCCGGAGACCAGAAGGCAGGAAACAGAAGTTTTATTCCGACGGAGCAGAACACATCAGATCAGACAACAAGGTATCGTCTCGAGGTGCTCTAACAGCCACTCAGAGGCCTGGCCTCTTATACACTGGTTTATGGCATGTGACCTTCCTTTCATACAATCACAACTTTGTAGAGCATGGGAAAAGACATCCCCGTAATCCTCGTGTTAATCCCACCCCCATATACATTCACAATAGAGGTCCTCAACCTGCTGATAAGAGAGAGGGTCATCACGCAGCTGAGTGTTTCGTCGAGTCTTGGGATGTGTGCGCCTGATCATGTCACAGGGGGTGGGGAGGCCTGGATCAATAGAGGGTCCTTTGAAGGAGAGCGACCTCATACAATAAGGGCAGTAAATGGTATTTCTCGGCTTAGGCAATGGCCTCGGACCTGTGTGGACAGTCGGACACGGGGTGAGGGGCCATCAATGGAGAGGTATTCATGCTGCGTGGACAATCCAGTGCAGGAGGGAGGTTGATCAACAGAGGGGCATTCATGGGAGGGGAGGAGGTGCTGGTCGGGCGCTGGCGTGACTCTCATGGACAGGGTCATGCAGAAGGGTCGTGCTCAGAAGGAGGAGGGAGGGGGAGCCAGGGTGCGCGGAGGATGCTTGCTGGGTCAGAGGGGACGTGCTGGCGATCGATTGTGGACAGGGAGACCATGATATCTAAAATGGCTGCCGTGCACGTAGTACATAGGTGACCTAGAATGGCTGCCGTGCACGTAGTGCATAGGTGACAAGTTGGCGCAGATAATGTTCAGATCGTAAACTAAAATTCCACAGTTCCCTAACCTATGATCAGTTCAGTGCATTTCTGTTTTATTTGCTCAACAAACGCAAAGATGTTAGTAAGACTTTTCAATTCCAGTACATGATTCCAGTGTATCAGGGTAAACATCTCAGAATTAGTTAATCATCATCATCACCTAAAATTCTTCAAGGGCAAACCCCTGGACACATTTTACTTGGATTCAATGTTAAACAAGGCTTGGCTGCCTACATACTTCATCAACTTCACAGCAACATCATACATGTTCTCAATCTTCTGTCTAGACTTATCGCCAGGGTTAATTTACTCATACTGGGCAAGCAAGATACAGGGAAAGGAGTTGAAGCTTACATGCAAGCAGTAGTGACTTGTGGCCTACCTCACGGACTGTGCTCTGGTTCAGCGCGAGGAGCAGCAGGGCTGATGCCCCCAGGACCAAGGCTCTTTTCATCTGTAGGGAGTGAGACAGAGATGTAGACAAAGACAGCATCACCTAGAGTGTCCTAAGCATGATGGAGTCACTCAGTCCATACGACACTGAACGGCAGAGGTATAGTTCTGGCCACAACCCAATCTTCCGCAAACCTTACTGACTGTTTATGTCGTTTTATTAAGGGAATCTATAGACACGTAATATGTTTCCTGCTCTGAAGTGTTCGCTCTTAAGTTGCCTTCTGTTGTTAACTCCAAAACGATGATTATGGAATATTGGCCACAAATTAAAATACATCAATATGTCATTATTCTCAGTAGAGAACAAACATTTCCTTTAATCGTCTATGCACCACACACCTCATCTCAAGAAATTTAGTACCCCATAATGAAGACAAAAACAAAAAGTGATAGAGTACTCTTTTTTGAAGAGGAACATCTCCTTTTCATATTCAGTTATTGTAAAAAACAATTCAGATTAATAGTAATGCCATCAACTAAAAGTAGTGCCACACAAATACCAATTGCTCTCATAAAGAGTGTACTATCTCAGATGCATTGTCCTAGATGGGTCCAGTTATTGACACAGCTGGCATTGTATAACAGGAATGTAATTTGTGGGGATAAATTACCAAATACTGCAATAGTATGGCTTGTAAAGGAACATAAACCTACTATGCTCTGTAAGGTGCAATAGTCAAGTAATAATCTGAATGAAAATTCTTTGCTTGCCGACTGGAAAATCTAGTAAGGAACTAAGCTCTGACCCTAAGGGATGGCAATCACAGTATCTGTGCCCACAGGGTGGTAAACCTCTGGTTCTGTGCCACCAGGTGGTAGACGTAGGGTATTTTACAGAATGAATGGTAGATCCGTAGCTACATAACACAATGAGTGGTAAACACCCACTTATCAAGAGTTAGGGTTTAGTGCCCACTAAACTGAGGGCAGAGGCATCCTTTCCCAGTATGTGGTTCAAACGGGTTATGTGCTTGGAGGTTGAGACACGTGGGATCTATGCTTGCCGGCTGGTAAAGCGATTACTGTTCCCTTTGCAATGCCAGGGGCTCAATTCCTGCTGGGTCCTGTACTCAGTGACTAATATTGACAGGATAGTTATCATTAGTTGGTGAGGTTCTGTGTGGAACTGTTGGTAAATGCTCACTGGCTCGGACGCACACATGTCTGTACTTGTTCTATAGTGACAAATGTCATCGGTGATTGGAGTATAGAATTACTGAAGTACGTTTTATAAGGTCCTCAGCTTGTTGCTTACATACCTTATTCATTACGCTGGCAGTGAAAGATTCCTCCATTTTATTACTTATCTTGATCTCGCCTTGCTCTTCTCCGACAGGCACCACACCAATCCAGCTTTCTTCATCTGCCACTGGCAAATCACTATCTCCCACCTGCATTAAATTAATCCAATGGGAGACGGTTGGGTGAGGAGATGGGATAGGTAAATTCATTTGTGCACAATGATTTATCTTCGATTTTAAGGGGGCATAAAGGAATGTAAGCCTCAACCAATCTCAGCACATTTTTGCCAGAAACCGTCATGGCTCTGTAAAATACCAAAGTCTAATGTCCTCTCTCTCTTCCCCAGTGGAGGAGATAGACCCTTCACACTGGGAAAGTTTAGACAAGTCAGGAAACAAAGAGGATAACACACTTAATTAAAGTAATGTTTTGTGACTTCATATTACAGTACTACAGTTATTGGCATTTTTCTGCAGCCTTGCACTCAAAACACAATTTCGAACCTGGCACCAGTCACAAAAGTGAAACTCAAGTAACAGAAGAACTTAACATTAAGATGGGGATTGGGAACATCTTAGTAAGACCTTGTCTAGTCTGGTAACAGAAGTGGGCCTCTGTGTGGTATAAACTAGAGAAACAACCTAGGTGCATAATAAGTGAGCCAGTAGATACAAAATTAATTTTCACAGTATTTTACACACATACTGCATACGTCGGTCCTGCTTGTAAGGATTGTTGGAGGAAATGACTACTTGAAACTGTGCAACTGTTCGGTGTCAGGTTTGCACTTAACTGATCTATTGAACTTGAAGAGGTCAAAAGGCAATACAATGGTCAGCTTAAGAAATCCCTATACACTATTTTTACAAGACAGATGTGGAGCTGTTGGTCCTCGGACTTTATTACACATTAACAGTGGCAATAAATTATCCCACTCAGTGAGAGTACCCCAATAACTGTGCCAGGCACAGAGCTTGATAATTATGGCAGACAAACTCTACTGCTATGGAAAATCCTAGACTAGATTTTAGCTTTTAATTCAGTGCGCCGGTGAGTTTCCGGCTAGACCCTGAATGGCTTTAACTGGAGACAGAGAAGTAAACTATATCCAAAATTGGTTTCAACTTAATTATAATTAGAATTTAGGAATACAGCCCATTTGCCTGACTCTTCCAGATTCATGTTTGATGGTTCTGACGTATGAGGTATATACTTTACTTGTACGCTAATTATTCAGCTGTGGTACAATTAACCTAATGTGAGGGGTACGACTAAGAAAAAATATTCTTTAACCTTTCACATTGCATCTTTCAAGTGGTGCGGGAGCCTCCTTCAGGTGAAGGGTTGCTAGATTTGTTGTAAAATCCACAAATGTGGGCCCATTGTCAGGAAGGACTAGTGGTACAGTGCCACTTTATCGGTGACAAAATCCTTATCACTGACCCGACACTGAAAGCCTGTATTTTCCAGGCGATGGACTACCGGGGCCTATTTCACAGGCAGGAAAAGTCAGCCACTAAAACTGAGTGCAGGTTGGACCGTGGCTGCTAACACCAGCACCCCCAGCCCTCACCGACCCCTCCTACTGAATGAGGGAAGCATGGAAGGGTGCCATTTGCCTGGCAACAGCCTACCCTGTTGCAGTTCTTACCTAACCCCCTCCCGATCTGCGTTGATTGCACACTTTCATTTCCACCCGGAAAAGGGCTGGTTAGTCAACACAGAATGAAGAGCCGCATGGATTTATCCATACTACTATTATAAAGAGAGAACACACACCTTTGAGCCAGGTAAACTCGAGAACCACAGCGCCAATCCACACACCCGATACATTGTAGAAATTGTCAGGGTGTGCAGATGGACATAGGCGATAAAAAATTTAAAAAAACGTAAATTTAAAAATATAACTTAAAAAAAAAAGTAGTGCCCTGAAAGTAGCGCCGGCCGCGACGCTGTGCTGGCCGCGACGTAGCGCTGGCCGCGAGCCCGCGACGTACGTGATGACGAGCGGCGGACATGGAGCGGCGGTGAAGTGAGGAGCGAGGGAGAAGCGGCGGCTCAGGTGCGTCATGACGAGCGGCGGACATGAAGCTGCGGTGAAGTGAGGAGCGCGGGAAGGCAGCGGCAGCTCAGGTAAGGTAAATGCACATTGGAGTCAGGGCGGGCGGGAGTCGGGGAGGGAGTCGGGACGGGAGGGAGTCGGGGCGGGAGTAAGTCGGGGCGGGAGGGGGTCGGAGCGGGTGTGCACAGAGGGACGGGCGGGAGGAGTCGGGACTTGAGGGAGTCGAGGAGGGAGGGGGTCGGGAGTGCACAGAGGGACGGGCACGCAAGCATCAAATGCTGCCCCCAGCCCCTTTCTGCTAAAGGCAACGCTGGGGCGGGCTGCTAGTATCTGATAAAACCAGGCTTCGGGTCTTACTCCCCATTCTAGGCAAAATAACAGGTCACTGGATGGTGCTGAGGAGGATTTACCAAACAGATTCGGTATTTCTGCCCCCTTGCACGGCCTAACTAGTAATTCAGGCCCTCAGAGGTGTTGTCACGTCCCTTAGATAGACCATAGTCATCAGTGGGCTCTCAAATCCTTCATACACAATATAAGGATGGAGGACTCTGTTATCTGTATTCTGAATGTGGTGTAATGGCTCCCCAGCGGCAACTCAATGTATCCACATTAAAAAAAGGCATCAGCAGTCACATGAAATTTCAAAATGAGGCTTGAAAGGAAGTTCAGAGTCAGTTTAAATGTATCAATTTATCATGCAACACCTTGCAGTTACTGAAGCCCCAGAAATAAATATCTGTACAGTTATGGCATGTGTATTTGGTAACTAGCAAGCTGAGGGGGTCTTAGGCACCAGCCCCGGCTCACTGTTTCAGCAATGCTGAAAAAAACGGAGATTCTCTTTTTCTGGATTAATTTGTCCAGAAACTTGGCACACTTTCTGACCCGAAAATGCCCTCCCCTTCAGGCCCTCAGGGAGGCACTGTCAAGAACTTAGGGGTCAAATTTGAGGATAGCTTGTCTTTTAGGCCACAAATTAAGTCAGTGGTTGGCACTTGCTTTGGTATAACGAGTTCCCTGAAAAGGTTTTTACACTATCTGTCCTTCACAGCAAAACAACAACGATTATCCAGGCCCTGATCACCGTTGGACTAAGGTAATGTCCTCTATTTTGGTTTCCTAGAGTACCTTACCTGCTGGAGAAGTTTTAAGTGGTCCAAAATGCGGCGGCTCGATTTTTTTTTATGTGCCTGTTAAACAGTATATGTACCCTCATCTGCATGCTTTTCACTGGCTTCCTAGCAGGAAAATAACCCTGTTCAAGATACTAGTGCTAGTTCACAGATCACTGTATCAGACCGGTGCAGTCTACCTCAGATCAAGGTTGTTTCTATGTTCCATCAAGAAACCTGTGGTCTGCCAATACACTACTAGCAGAGACTCCCAGAAATTGACATGCTAGAGCTGGAGGAAGATCACTGGCCCATTTTGGACCTACAACTTGGAACAAGCACCCTCTTGAGCTCCGGGCTGTAAGCAACATTACAGTGTTTTAAAAAACGTTGAAAACTTGACTTTTTGGGCCAGATTCCAACGAATTGACCTATTTTCACTTCTGACTGTGCAGAGCGCTGAGATACTCTTTGGAGTAGCTGCTTGCCTTACAAGTCACTTTCATCATCATCCTCTCTGTTTCTGATTTTAAGGTTATGCTTCCCAGTGCAGATGTCCGATTGTATTGTGCTGTGGGTTGCATGATGAGTGTGCTTTTGTGAGTGGAGAGATGTGTCTGTAGGAGTGCTGGATGAGGGGTCTGCCAGGGTGAGCACAAGCTGTGAGATGTGTGCCTGTGTTAGTGCAGTGTTAGCTGTGTTTTGAGTGCAGGATTTTTTTCTGTTTAAGTGTTCTATATAGGGTGTGAAAGGTGAGTGGTATGCCTGTGTGAATGCAGCTTGAATAGTGTGCCTCTCTGAATGCAAGCCAAACCAGATTCTGTGTAATTGCAGGGTGAAGCATCCATGTGAATGCAGGTTGAGCGGTATGGTATGTCTTGTGAGTGTAGAATGCAGCACCTTAAAGCCAGCCCTACAAGGATAGCCAATGTTTGTAAGGATTATGTTCATAATAGTTTTGTTATTTGCTCTTCACCATTTTTCTCGTTATCCCAGAGAGAGCTATGTGTTGAGAGCTGTCCTTTAGTATTCTAACCTCAGGTTTTTCTTTCCCTTTATTGCTGGAACGCTGTCCACGCAGGATGGAATTCACGTTTGGCTGAAGGTTCTATGTAATGGCAGTTGGAGACGCCCTGGGAAAATGTTGTTGGTGGTGTGCAGCTGAAACACTTACAATAAATTGTTTGCTGAAACATGGATCTATGACCTATTATTGGTAGGCCACAACAATGGTGATGAGGATGGAATACAGTAGGAAAAATGTATTTTGCTGGAAGGGGCATAATCTTCTACAGTGGTGCCATCAGAGGGACATGCAAAAACTAGCAACAAGGTCTCAACTGGTTTCAATGAGGAAGGCAAATACACATGTATGTACATTACATTACAAAAAGGAAAGAGGGAGACCCGTAGTAATTTGTTCAAAATTTCTCATGGCATCATATATTTGAAATTGCAATTTATGCTCACACTGCTGATATAACTGTTTTGTATGAACTGCAAAGGCAAACCAAAGGGACTTGGTGCATGTTGTGCTCGTGACACAATAAGTGACAAGTGGAGAAAACAGTGAAAGGCGCGAAGCGACAAAGTGATGAAAGATATGTACAGAAATATATGGTTCAACAAAAATAGCTATTTGACCGATTTATCAGCGCCACTCACGGCACATACTCAGCTATAGTTCATAGAAATGTCTAAAAACCTTGATTAATCACTGTAAATAACTATTTTTGTTGAACCATATATTTCTGTACATATCTTTCATCACTTTGTCACTTTGCATCTTTCGCTGTTTTCTCCACTTGTCACTTGCGCCTTCACTTATTGTGTCACGAGAACAAAGTGCACCAAGTTCCTTTGGGTTGCCTTTGCAATTCATGCTCACACTGCTGATATAACTGTTTTGTATGAACTGCAATTTCAAATATATGATGCCATGAGCACGTTTGAACAAATTACTACGAGTCTCCCTCTTTTCTTTTTGTAATGTCGTGTACATACATGTGTATTAGCCTCCCTCATTGAAACCAGTTGAGATATTGTTGCTAGCTTTTGCTTACTTACCCAGATCTCAGCCCGTCTATGGGTTTTACTCCTGTCGTCATTTACTATCAGAGAGACAAGGGCATAATCCCCTACCCTACAAATCTCTCAGCATGTTAAACTGTGGTCAATCTGGGTGAATATATAGATAATTGGGAATAGTTCCCTGGTGTTTTCAAAGAGAAGACATGAGTCTTATGAAGTAATTTCAACGTAAAACCATTCTAAAAATGGCACCAAACATGCGTTTACAAGATCCACAGAGCTCCTAATTTAATTCTGGAGTCAATTAAAGACAAATTAAATAGGTTACTAGATAAAGGAGCAATAGTGAAAATTGAGTCATCAGAATAATTTACAACTGTGGTCCTGGTGCCCGAAAATGCGGGCAATTGTATAAGGAAGTGTGTGGACCATTGCAATCTGTACGAATGTATATGGGTGGACCGAATATATCAGAGACTTTAAAAATCTACCGTGTTATGAACTCATCATCAGGTTCAATTGCAGGACATTTAACCTCTTTAGAACACCTCTTGGGGGCCTACAGATGTACAAGGGTGCATTTTGGTTTGACCTTTATTGACACTTATTTGCAGAGGATTATGAAGATAACGCTGGAGGGCGCTCACTCGTATTGGTGTTCCAATACGATATTTTAATCTTTGAAAGGACAGAGCGGTTAATTATGATATTCTGAGGTGGGTATTAGGGAGTATTTTGTAATGTGGTTTAACTGTGAACAAGGAAAAGCAATGGTTCAGGGTCACATCCATAACATGTCTTGGACACATAATTTCCAATGAGAGTGTTAGACCCTAGCTAGAACTGACAGTATTCATACATTACAACTCCTGTTCCAGTTGATAAATAACAGGTGAGATATTTTCAGGGACTAGCGCAATACTACCCAAAGTTTGTATCCAACAAACAGATAGTGTAGTACAACCTATAAGGATACTTTCGGGAAAAGGGACAACCTTTCTTTGGACAGGTGATTATGCTATTGCTTTCTGTGCTATTAAGGAAGAGATTCGAAAGATATCCACCTTCGGACATTCTGATGTATGTCAAAAAACCAACTTAACTACTGATGTGAGTCTGAAGGGCGTGGGTGCAGTCTTAACTCAAACTGTTGATGGTGAAGGGAGATCAATTGTCTTCACTTGCTAAACCACTTCACATGTGGTTTAGCAATAAGCCACTTCAAGATTTGCCAGTGGGGGGGGTCTCCATTTCACAGCCAGATCAGATTACAGTCCTTTGATCCAAATGTTCTCATGAAAAGGAGGGGAGTAAGTCACTCATTCAATAAGAAGGTGGAGTGATGAATTGGAAGAATGTATTTTTCAGGTGAAATACCTGCCAGGGGTTAAAAAAAATTTTGTGGATTACTTATCTAACCTACCCATTGGAGGGAATTATCGTTTTAGTCCTGTGGATTCCTTCAGGATGAATTGAGTAAAACAAAATGTTGGAGGCCTGGTCACCCAAATTCATGACATGGTGGGGAAGGATTGAGACAATAAAGATGATGATCACCCCAATGGTTAATTACCTGTCGAGCATGCTCCCTCTTATATTAACTGACGAGTTCCACTGCAAAATTGACAACATGGTAAATAATTTCATATGACGCGACAAAAAAGCGAGGATTAGCCTTAAAAAGCTAAGGCTAAACAAGAAACTGGGGGGGGACTAAATTTGGCGGATTTTAAAACTTTCCAAACTGCCTGCTTGGCGAAACAGGGGGCATACTGGGTCCTGCCCGCCCAGGAGTACACGCCAGTCTGGATCACCTGTGAGAGAGTCATACTGGGCAACCTAAACCCAATAGCTCTCCTTACAGCTAACAAACATACAAAGGCAACAAATCCAATATTCAAAAACACAAGGAATGCCTTGCTTAAAATAGACCAGAAAATGGAGCACAGCGTTAAAAACTCAATGTGGGAATCACTGTGGGCTAACACCAAGATAAAGTACAGGGGGAAACCCCTCTCCATAGAAACATGGAAAAGGAGGGGTATCACATACCCGGCACAGCTGAAGATGGAAGCCCTGCCTCCTTCAACATGCTAAGAGAAAAGCACAAGCTACCGGACATAGAGTTGTACAACTTCCTTAAAATCAAAACTGCCCTGACCAAAGCGAGACTAGCAAAACACAAGCCCTTTATCATACAATATATGGTAAACCTCAACAAAATAGGCCACCGCGTATCTCACCTCTACAAGCTACTGCGCCCCAGCGATACCTAACTCAACAACAAAACAATCACGTACTGGGAGAAGCAACTTGGGTCAACAATAAGCGAGAAACATTTACACCTGCTCTGGGCCTCTCCCACGCAAAACAAAATTTCCCCGGTCCTAGCCCAAACAAAATTCTGGTTACTGCATAAAATATACTGGACCCCAGCTCGACTAGCGACTCTGGGCCTGAGGGAAAACGACAAATGCTGGAAATGCGACAAAGAAAAAGGGGACCTGGCGCACCTTATTTACCACTGCCCCAAGGTCCAAAAATTCTGGAGGAAAATATTCACCTTCATAAATAAAACAATAGGGTGCACACTAAAACCAGACTTCGCCACACTCACCACGACATTTATATTAGCGGAGTTAGACTCACAACAGGATAGAGATCTACTAGATCTCCTACTAACAGCGGCAGTCAAAATAGTACTAACCAAATGGAAGGACACCTCCAAGGCAACCTTTAAGGGATGGCTCAACTGGGTGACATACCTCAGAGGCGCGGATACCAGCGCCCTGCGTAACTCACCATGGAGACAGCCTAATAGGGAGCTATGGACGGCCCTTGACAAACTTCTAGACCTTTTTGAGCCGCCGTGAATCCAATAAGCAAAAAGAAGTGCGTGGCTTGCGGGCTCTCCCTCACCGGTTTCAAGTCAGCAACGAGAATGAAGCTAGCCTCTGTATGCTAACTCTACTCTTCTCCACCTTAACTCCTTTCCTTTCTTTCCCATTTTTCTTTACACCCCTCTCCACCTACAGAGACAGTGGATAGGGGGGGGAAACCTAGCTCGTACATGGCGACATTGTTCTGCCGGCAACACAGCCTGTCTGGGAGGCCACCCTGCAACTATGTGCGATGTTTACTATATGTTATGTGTTGTATGTTGTAAAAACAATAAAAACTATTTTGAAATAAAAAAAAATGCTTTGGAGAAGGGGTTAGGAGGCAGAAAAGGATGAGACATTTTGCATCATCAAAGAGATGATTGTTCATGTTTGGCCGGACTATAAGAAGCTAAGCTAACATGTCAAACTGTTTTGGCATGTGGGAAATGAGTTGTCATTGTGTGAAGAGGAGTTCGTGTGAGCCGAAATACTGATTCAACCTGAAAGTGTCAGGAAAAAGGAAGTTAACTTGAGTTATGAGAGACATCTTAGGAGGAACCTCAATAAGGGAAGAGTGAGGGAGAAGTATTAGTGGTGCAAAGTTTATTGGCAAATGGAGGCTGTTGCAAGAGATTGCGTGCTTTGTGCTGCTAACAATGTCAAGTACCACCCACTCAGCTACTTTAGAGCCTATAGCAATCCCAGTTGTACCTTGGGAAAATGTTGTCTTGATATTAAGGGACTATAGGATTTGCTCTCTCCTGTAGAAAGATATGCCCTGCTCTTTAATAGACTATACTTCCAAGTAGGTCTCAACCAGGTGGGTGAATGCAGTGAACATAAGAATGGATCTGGAGTTTTTGAAGGATGGATTTGCGTGCAAAGAAGTGCCCAAGTATCTCACTACAGATAATGGTGTTCAATTTGAGTCTCGAGAAATGGAGAGGTTCCTGAAGAGTTTGGCAATTGTTCACCAGAGACTGTATGCACTCAAAGCCAATGACCTTGCAGAGCAGATGAATATAGTTGGGAAATCACGTGTTCAGAGAGCAACTAATCTTAATATTCCATTAAATGGGGTCCATCTCACTGCTCCTAAAAATGTGACCATGAGATTATAGTTTGAATGTCTGAGTGTTAGAGTAGCCTGTTCTAAACTCAATTCTGCCTAGCTGAGGACCCACAAGAGTAAAATAGAACCTAATGGGGGAGCAGAGAAACATAGTTGTAATGTATATCAACAGAAACACAAGGATACCTATAACAGGCAGAATTCTGCTC
Organism: Lissotriton vulgaris; assembly: GCF_964263255.1. Lineage (NCBI taxonomy): Eukaryota > Metazoa > Chordata > Amphibia > Caudata > Salamandridae > Lissotriton > Lissotriton vulgaris. The sequence goes on along the minus strand of NC_141699.1, from coordinate 261,751,194 downwards.
CGTGCAAAACATCAAGACTTTGTGAATTGATTTGGGTGAAGAAGAATGGATTGAAAAAAGAAGGGAAGATCCGATTATATGGGTTCTGCCTCTATTGTAGAAGTCAAAAGACGTTGTGGTATTGGCACTGGTGATACAAGTCTAGATTAGTAAGCTGTGAGAATGGATGCCCCAGAGTTTTCTTAATGCTGGGGTGGGAATGCTTCTTCATGATTGGATGACAAGGGTGTCAAGCCCTATTCTTGAGCCCTAACAGACAACCATGAGGATCATATGTCTAGACCTCGAGACTCTACCGATTACAATTCTCAACAGAATTTGTCCTGTGTGACCGTGAGGTTGTAGAAGAAATCTAATTTACTGGTACCTTGAGCTCACACCCTGGGTGCTATTGGTACCGATTAGTATGTCACTTCCTGTTTATTTATTCCTCTGCATCCCCTTTTTAGGTCTTGCTGAGTCAGCGTGCATGCGCTGCTCGGAGAGACATTTAGTAGAGGCTTTGGGATGTGCTCTCAAAGCGGCGACCAGCTTGATAGAACGCGCAACAAGCATGCGCGCTGCTGCGCGTGCATCCCTTGCGTTGTATTCCTGTCATTCTCATTAAGTGGGCTTGACTTGTTCTATTTTCCTGTGCTGCATCTCAAACATATTTTCACAATGACTGTTAGTAAATATACTCTTATAATGTGCTCTGATGCTCCTGGACAATGACCGTGCTATACAAAATCAATTTTTTCTTCCACGCTTTTTCTACCTTACAAGTCTCTCCCCTTCGTGTTACAATGCCTTATTCTGATTAGGCTAGTCACATTTCATAGTGCCCGCGTCTCCCTACTCTCTCTCCCTAGCCTTATATTTGGCCTCACCTTTTTTTTTGTTAAATATATTTTTATTGAGAAGACAGAAAGATAGAAATAACAGAGGAGAGAAGGGATGGAATCACATGAAATGCAATAAAAAAGGAGTGCCCTCGCAGGGGCCAATTCAATAAGGCCAAGCAGCAATAATAGTAATGAAGGGTCGTACAGTGTCATCGCTCAGGGCAGAAAAAAAAAAAAAAAAAAGAGTTCAAAAAATCCGCCCGGGACAATATCAAACCCCCCGAGAAGTCCCGGAGGGGCAAGAGCCCTTACTGGCACCGGGCAAAGCTATCCGAGTCAGAGGCTTATTCGACCAAGTCCATTTGCGCCTCCAAGCGTCCCGGCCATGAGGAAGACAATGCGGCAAGGCCGAACATGAAAAAACAAAAGTCCCCATCCCCCACTAGGAAAGAAAAACAAACCAAAACCCCCCCTCCAGAGGCTCCAACCTCCCCACTACTTCCCTCCCCCTGGTGGTGGCAGCCTAACAACAGACGTTCGTACAAGCAGACTTCACACCTGGAACAGATGTAGGGCCCGTATGGTGGGTGGGCAAACCGCTGACGGCAACCCTCGAGAGAGAAAGCGGACCAGCGGGCCCCATCTGAAAGCAAAGTTCTTAAAGTTATTTCTGAAAATGTCCGCCATACGCTCCACACTCAGCAACTTCCACAACCTTGCGAACCAAAGGGAAAGAGCAGGGGCCTCCCTCTTCTTCCATGCAGCAGCCAGGGTCAACTTGGCCGCACCCAAGCAGAGCCAAAGGATGTGTTTGTCAGCCCTGGTCTGGTGCTCCAAAAGCGAGTCCCGAAGGCCCAGGAGCACGAAGCCAATGGAATCTGGAATCGGGTAGCCCAGGATCTCCCTGATATGAGACAGTATCTCCTCCCAATAGGGGCGTATGATGGGGCAATCCCACCAGATATGGCGAAAATCCCCAAGGAGACCACAGCCCCGCCAACATCTGTCAGATGCAGAAGGAAAAATCCTTTTCAACCGGGTCGGATACAGATACCAATCCAGCATGGTCTTCATATGGGCCTCCCGAAGATCAATAGAATGATTAAATCTGTGCAGATCACGCCAGAGATGAGACCACTCCTCGTCGGAGATATCCCGCCCCAGGTGTTCCTCCCACAAACCCATGTATCTAGGGCGAGGTGAGATAGCAGTGGTCAATAGCAAATCGTGGAGGAATGAAATCACCTCTTTCATAGAGGATGTGCGAGTGATATAAGATTCGAAATCCGTGGGAGGCCTCGTCGCGGCATCCCGTACCTCAGGCGACAATGCCCAATGCAGCAGCTGGGCGTGCCGGTAGCGCTCAGTAGGTGGCACCCCATAGTCACGCATGCAATTCTGGAAGGTGAGCGGCTCATAACCATGGAACAAATGTGTGAGTACGTGGCAGTCCCCCGTCCTCCACCCATCAAAGGGCCCCTCAACAAGAGCCGGCGGAAACGCTGGGTTAAAGTGAATAGGCGTGAAGGGGGAGGGGAAGGAGGTCCATCTTTCATCACCAGATACCGAATCCCAGACCTTCAGAGTAGTACTCGTAGGGGTGCTAATGTAGGCGTTGCGTGGCCGATCCCCCTTCGCCTTCCAAACCAGGTCCCATATAGAACGACCCGCCACACTCCTGTCCATATGTAGCCAGTGCTTCTCCGACTCCATTTGGGTCCATTCAGCCAGCACCCGGAGTTGCGCCGCTTTGTAGTAAAGAAGCATGTCTGGAAGGCCAGCCCCGCCCTTCCTCAATGGCCGGCGAAGCGTAAGAAAGGAGAGTCTCGCCCGACCTCCTTGCCAGATGTAGCGCAGAATCATAGACTTAAGACGCCGAAAAAAAAACCCTTCCAAAGTAATAGGGAGGGCCTGGAACAGATAAAGAAGCTTGGGGAGCATCGTCATCTTGATGGCATGCACGCGTCCCAACCAGGAGATAAACATGGGCTTCCAGCGATTAAGCTCAGCCTGTATCTGGGTCAGCAGAGGAGGGAAGTTAGCCGCATACAGGGTGGCGACGGACGAGGTCAGCGGGACCCCGAGATATTGTATGGAGGAGCTAGACCAGGACAGGGGCGTGAGCGGTCGGATGCGCGCTACCTCAGAGGGTGGCAGCGTGAGGTTGAGAATGTAGGATTTGCCAGGATTGACCCGAAATCCCGCCACCGTTTCGAACTGGGAGAGCACGTCCTGCACACGCGGGAGGGAAGTCCCGGGGTCAGCTAGCGACAATAAGACATCGTCAGCAAAAAGAGATATTTTGTGCTGTTCCCCCGAAAAGGGGAGACCCACAATATCTGGGTCTTCCCGTACCCGAATGGCAAGAGGCTCGATGCTGAGCGCGAAAAGTAAGGGAGATAGGGGGCAGCCCTGCCTCGTACCCCGGGAGTGTGCAAAAAAGGGTGAGACATGACCATTCACCATAACCCTCGAGCGCGGGCCATGATAATTGGCCCGAAGCATATCTATAAACTTGGGAGAAAACCCAAAGGCCTGTAAGGTACTAAAGAGGAAGTCCCAGTCCACCCGATCAAACGCCTTTTCAGCATCAAGGCCTACCAGAACAGCTGGAATTTTAAAGCGATTAGCTTTCTCGATCAGATGAATTAGCCGTCTAGTGTTGTCATGGGTCTGGCGACCCTTTATGAAGCCCGATTGATCGGGATGGATGAGGGCAGGCATGAGGTCCTGGAGCCGGGTAGCTAAGATAGAGGAATACAATTTAGCATCAACGTTTAACAGGGCTATGGGCCGGTACGATTCGCATTTAGAGGGGTCCTTCCCTGCTTTGGGAATGATCGAGATCATAGCTTCTGCCATAGTGCCCGTAGTGTGGCCCGCCTCCCTCATACTGTTGAAAAGAGTCACCAAGTGGTCCCCCAACTCAGATGCGAACGTCTGATAAAAGGAAGCCGTGTAGCCGTCTGGGCCCGGAGCCTTCTGCGGTTTAAGGGACCGAATGGCGGTCAACACCTCCTCCCTAGTAAAGGGGGCCTCCAAGAGTTCGTTCCATTCCTTGGAAACCTGCGGAAGCAACAGGGCTTCCAAGTATTCCCGCTGAGCGGCCGGCGCCAGGCGGTCTGCCGAGTATAAGGCGGCATAGAAGTCGCCGAAAAGCTCTGCCTTAACCGCATCTCTATGTTCCACGACGCCGGAGGGGGTCCGAATGCCACCCACATATTCCCTCTCACGTTTATCACGGAGCTGCCGTGCCAGATGTTTCCCCACTTTGTTGCCCTGAGCATAAGAAAGGCGCCGAAGGCGCAAGAGGGTATATTCAGCCCGATTATTGTAGTGCGCCCTAAGCTTCCCCCGCACCGCAGCAAGAGGGCGAAGGGTCTTTCTAGAAGGATTCTGCTTATGCGCAGTTTCCAGTGTCGCCAGTTCCGCCTCCAGCGCCTCCCTCTCCTCGCGCCTAAGTTTGTTCAGGGCGGAGTTCAATGCAATGCGCGTGCCCCGCGCCGTCGCTTTGAAGGCGTCCCATTGGTGAAGACCGAGGTGTCACCAGCCCTGTTAAGTTCAAAAAACTCACCAATGGCTGCCCTAAGCTTTTTGCAGGATTCCTCATCCCGCGTAAGGGATGCAGGGAAATACCATTTGCGATGAGGGGACGACTCTGGGGCCCAGATCAAACATGTAGCCAAAAGGCTATGATCAGAGACCGAGAGTGGAAATATTTTGCTATCCCGCAAGTCGCCCTGTAGAGATTGATGCAAAAAAATGTGATCAAGACGGGAATATGTGTGGTGGACATGGGAATAGAACGTGTAGTCCCTAGTGCGGGGGTGGAGGGAACGCCAGCTATCAATAAGACCCAAACTCAACAAAGTATCGCGCAGTTCCGGGGAGAAGAGACCCGCCTCCGTCCTCTGCTGATGTGAACAATCAAGACATTTGTCCCAAACCAAATTAAAATCCCCCATCACAATCAACGCTCCCTCCCCGAAATCCCCCACCACCCTCAGAAAGGCCTCAAGGAACCAATGTTGGCCCACGTTTGGCGCATATACAACCACCCACGTGCAAAGCTTACCCATAAGCATCCCCTTCACCATCAGCCACCGCCCCTCCCTGTCCCCCCGCACCCCCACAGGTTGAAATTGAAGTGTAGAGCGGAACAAAAGCGCCACTCCTCGGTGCTTAGTAGCGGCTGAGGATTTGTAAATCAGGGGATATTGCCTGTGCTTAAGTCTAGATTCATCTTTATGGGTCAAATGAGTCTCCTGCAGGCCCACCACATCCAACTGATGATCAAGAATATACTTCCACACTTTCTGGCGCTTTTGAGGAGAATTAAGGCCTTTAACATTCCAGGAGCCTATTGTAACAGGCGACATTGAGTCCAACACCTCCCCCCATCGCTCCAATCAGTGCAGCCCATATCGCCAGAACCAAACCAGACACACTACAGCCAAACCAAGTCCCCAGCCACCACCACCAGGTCCCTTCCCAAACAACCCTACCATAGCCCACAGGAGCCTCAAAAACAAAACACAAAAAGGAAAAAGTCAGAACTAGAAAGAGAACAATGAAAGTCGGACATGACCATAAGGTTCGGGGGTAGAAGACCCTGGTAATGCCCCCCTCGAGTTCAGGGTCGGGGTAACCCTCCAGTGGAGAACTGTCCCACAGAGTACCTGAGATGGTAGAGCCCCCCCGGCTCCCACGGGCCGCTGTCGAGGGAGCTTAGGCCGCCGAGGAGCTGTCCACTCGGCTCGACTCAGTCACCAGGGCCAGTGAGGCCAAAACATCTCCCCTTTCACTCTGGCTCGCCGACGGAGACGGACCCTCTGCTACGCCATGTCGGCCCACTCTCTGCCATGCTGGGGAGCGGGAACGGCGACGTCTTCTTGGGGAGGCGCTGGCGTCCGCCGACGCGGCTGTTTCCTCCATTCCGAGCAGTTCCCTGGCGGCTGCTAAGGATCGCACCTGCACCAGTCTATTTTGCCACCTGAAAATGAGCCGAAAGGGCTGACCCCAGGAGTAGGATACCCCGTGCTCCCTCAGGAAGGCCGTGATCGGGCGGAAGTCCCGTCGTTTTTGCAAGGTGGAAGCCACCAGAACTTGAAAAAGCTGAGGGCTGTGCCCACGAAAAAGCAAGTTATTGGTGTCCCTCGCCTTCCGCAAGATTGTCTCCTTCAATTGGAAATCGTGGACAGAGACCAAGATGTCGGGAGGCGGCGAGCGCGCGCCACGTGGCAGGCCTACCCGATGTACTCTGTCCATCCTGACCTCAGTGCGATCGTCCTCCGCTAGAATTTGCAAAAAGAGAGCCTCCACGTACTCCCGTAGGTTCCCACCATCTCCATCCCAGGGCACCGCTCGTATTCGAATGTTATTACGGCGGGACCGGTTTTCCAAGTCTTCGCAGTGGGTCTGGAGATCCAGATTTTGCTCGCGGAGCTGGAGCAAATCCTGCTGTAGCTGATGGACATCCCCACTGAGGCCCAAGTCGTGGTCCTCTAGGGTCGCTACACGTTCGCCAATGCCGTCCACATCTCGGCGGACCTCACGGAGGTCGGAAGCTAGTTGTGCTTTTAGTTCCGTAATATCGTCCTTGATGGAGGAGAAAAGCTCTATCAGGAAGGCCTTTGTGACCGGGCCATCAGTGTCGTCCTTGGCCGGCGACTTGCTAGGGCCGGGGGGCGATCCAGATGCCCCCTTACCAGGACCATCCTTCCCCGGTTTATTCAAGCGATTCCTTGTCGACATGGTGGGACGCCTCCGCTCAGATCCAGGCTCCTCACGACCTCCCAAAGCGTCCCGGAGAGCCAGCTATGCTCCTCCACCTGCAGCTAATTTCGCTCCGTAGATACCGGGGACCGATGCGATCAGAGGGCAGCACTCGCCCCTGCGCTCCAAGTCCGTTGGGCCGTCCGATGGGCCGCCCCCAGGGCACAGACGGTGAGAGGCAAGATGGCACCACCTCTCCTTCCGTTAGCCTTCTGCGCTGTCCAGCAGCCTCCAGACAGGCCGGCGCCTCTTCGTCACCTCCGCTCGGCGACAACAGCCAGATAGGACGCCGGGGTCACAGGCAGGCTCGCTACAATCCCAGTGGGGGGGACTCGCAAAGCAAGCGCTTCAATCGTTAACTTGCTAGAGTTCAGGGTCCCCTCGTGTGAAGAGCCAATGCCGCCCAGGAGAAGCTCCGTAGGCCGCTCCGGTACTCATGCGTCACCAATCTAACACCTCGGCTAAGTCCGCCGTTCTAGGTCGTAGCTCGACGGGAGAAGGAGCAAACCAATTCAGGACACCTCAGCGACCCTAGGAGAGTCAAAGCCGGGGCTGAAATCGCCCCAGTGCAGCTAAACAAAGCTATGAAAGGCTTGGGGTGCCGGAGGAGCTCGCAGGCACGTCTTACTCCGTCGCCATCTTGGCCACGCCCCCCCCCCTGGCCTCACCTTTTTGGATAGCTCCACACAACAACCCTCTGCTTCTTTCCTTCTGTAGCTCCGCCCACAGCCCTTAAACTACCTCTCTGTAGTACTTCAAGTATTTAACCTCATTTCCTCCTTTCACCTCCTGTTTGCCTTGCTCCTTCCTGGTTCCCCGCCTCCTCTCCCAACCTTACCCCCCTCATCAGCTGCGGCAGCGCACGTTGTCAGATGACAACATGGAGGGCGCCTTTTTTGGCATTGTATGTACGTGGCAAGGACCCTGAGAGTTTGGGAATTGCAACCCAATTGTAAAGGAGAGCATCTGAGTGGACAGGCATGCTGCAGGTTGTGGCTGCAGAAAGCGGCGGAGAGCATTCCAGAGAGGTAAGAAACAGAAAACCAGATCCAAACTTTATTGCAGGGGCGGGGGGGCGGGATGGTGTGCAACTGGGTGGGCTGAGCTCATTTTTCAGCTCTGGGCATTAAAGCGAGTGAGAAAGAGAGAGGTCAGTAAGCATGGGAGTTGTGGAGTACATGTTGACAGTTTTTTTTGTTATCTTTCTCGGTTGACTTCATGAACAGGAATCTCCAGCTACAGACAGTGACCTTTTCCCCATTGTATACCATTTTGCAATGTACTATGCAACTCTTGTCTCTGATTAGGGATATATTTTGAGTGCCTTTAAATTGTCTTTGTTTGCAGTAATTGGTCTTGCTCATCTCTATGTTCGATACACCTACTGGTTGTTTTGGCAGCAGCAACATGATGTAGTAGGTGGGTTTAGCTATAGGTATGGTAAATATCACCACTGGTCTCATCTCGTTCCAGGTTCCACCTACCTCTCAATGTGATGAAACGCAGGTAGAAGGAAGCATTTCAGAAATATTTTACTTGCCCAGTAGCACTATTGACATGTTATTAACTTGCTCTTACTGTAAAGTCAGAAGCATCTCAAACCATTTAATGCCTTACCGCTTGCTACAATCTCAGTGGGTTTCTTATCATTTAATTGTGCACTGTTAAATCAACTCGCTAGAAACGTGTCTTTAACGGTTGCTGCCGTAGGTTTCCCTTGGTTTCATGGTATTTATGAAAATTTTCCTTTTGAGTTTACATTTTCACTTTGTTTTCTTTATTTTAAGGGAATCGTTTCTTTAATGTTAACTGAAGTAAAATAGCAGCTATTGTTTTATACAATGCAGACGCCACCCAAGCAGATTTCCTGTGCTGTGCAAGACATAATATCATGAGTAGAGGAAGCGTATAGAAACAAACATTGGCATAGCCATAGGTCTCGCCTTTGGGACTTTATAAGTGTTTAGTTATCCAAAACAATATCCTTGGTGCAATAACATTAACTGTTGCAGGGCTAAACACTTATAAGGTCCCAAAGGCGAGACCTATTGGCTATGCCAATGCTTGTTAGATCTAGCTTCAAAATGCAGCTATGGTATGAATAAATGTGATCTACCTAAAAACAGCATTCAAGAATACTACAGAGAAAGTGGCTTTGCCCACAAGGTAGTGTGCATGAGTATAGTATTTGATTGGACACAAGTAATGTGCTTCTGTCAAAAAAAGTGCTTGTGTTTCCTTCCTGCTGGCTTCTGAGGGGTGTTCCTTCACTCCTGGACAGAATCCACATACTGATAGACTGACCGATATTTCAAACTGTTTCATTTGCGTGTTCGGTGGAAGGGACGCTCATCCTGCCGTAAAAGTGAAAAAAAGAACATTTAAACCTAACAGTACAGGTAGTTGAATATGGTGCCTGGCACTCCACTAAACGTAAAAACAAGAATTAGCATCAATTACAAAGGAAAATGTGCTCTTTTTTATTTTCTTGTTGAGCATTTGATCTCAATTTCAAATGAACAGTAATTCAAAATAGCTGCTGGGTTGAATGAGGTGACTGATGTTCCGGTTAGTGACAAGTGACAAGCCGAGCCCGGGTGGAGTTCACCGGTGACTCTTCTTTTGAGAAGGAGGAGTTGGTTTATAAATTCCAACGCCCATTCGCAATGGTCGGGAGAGGAGAGAACGCCCAGCGCATATGTATGTACAGCTAAAGCCAAGTGTAATCTTGCTAGGATCGCCACCTTTACAAGAGAAAATTACCTGCCTCTGTTCATGTTTTAAGAGTCTGCAAAGATACTTACATATGCCTTTGAACGAAATTGTCTGTATTCGTTTGTAATATGACTATTCTGCCTTTGTTTACTTTAATTATTAGTCAAGGATCATTAGCAAACATTTTAAAGTGCTTTTTGGAAATCTGGAATGATCGATACTTATTGTCATATAAGGGTATCTTTCTCTTTCCCAGCCCTCATCTAAAAACGTCGGCAAACAGAAAGTAAATTGAGCTGAGGTGTATTCAACATCTGGGCAATGGGTAGTATAGCTGCAAGTAAATGCCATCTGGCCGTCAGCAACCCATGGCGCAGCAGCAGGGACTTAAGGGGGCCCAGGATGTGGCCCTTCCACATTCTGATGCACAGAGTGAGTGACCGCTGTCACTAGGCAAGGGTTGGGGCCCAGTAAAGAAGTAAGGGTTAGCCCAGAACTGAAACAAATCTATCTGTTCTGCACGCACATCTAGAACAGCAGAATGTACAGCAGTTTTTTATCGACGGAGTGTACAGAGTATTTCACCAGTGGCAAAAGTCTTTATCCGATAACTCATGTTCAGTGTCTCTCGTTTTAAAATCCCTTAAAAATCAAACAGAACATTTTAAAGCATGGGTAAAGTGGGCAAACACCCCACTTAACAAGCACCCCCGAGACCATGAATGTTTTCCCTATTTGACTGTCTGTGTATTCTGTACCCTTTCTAGACCTATGTCTGCCTATCTTTACCAATGACTTTGCCACTGAGTTGACCTGCACATATAATAGATACATTTACAAATCCGCTTAACTGACATGTGCAAGACGATTACTTATAGACGTTTCTATTTTATCGGGCTGCCAGCTGGTAAAGGCTACAAATGGAGTTAATTGAAACGGAGTTATTTGCCATTTGGTCTCCTGTGTTTCTGTTGTTTCTTTTGCGGTGTAAATAACACCAGACTGGTAAAGTATCCTCCAGTGTAGGTGAATAGTTAAATTGCTGAAACACAGACAGGACTATACCATTTGTTCTCATGGGCTCTGTTTTTCTTTTGTAATGTAAGTAGCAAAAACTGGTGTCGTTTCTTCAGTATGTGTGTAATTATATTAGAAAGAACCAAATTATTCTCACACAGTCAATGAAGTGCAAAAAGAGTGGTGGGTGGTGGTTAACTACTATAGATGTAGGCAGGGGAGTCCCGAGAATCTGGGTGGTTCTGGTCAGAAGAAACAGAGGGGCTTTTTTGTTATTTGGAGAGATTTGGGTAGCAGGCCAGATGTTACCTGGGAAGTGAATGTAGTCGAGGGCTTGTGGGTGCAGGACGGGACTAGGGGGTGGGTATATAGTGGGCTAAGAGATTTTACGAAGGGTCCCACATGTAATAATAAGCGTATTTCCTTAATGATCCCAAGGTATGCTTTCGCCATAAAAAACGCCAATTATTAGTAGAGCTTCTGCAGGCTATAGATCTCCAGACATGCCAATGTCTGGCCTTGTGCACAGTGCTTCAATGGGCATTGTGGCAAGAAGAAGTGAAACCCATCCGACTTTTCCAGTGCGACTGCGGTTGACTGGTGTGCCACTGTGAGTGCAAGTTCGTTAGTGTGTTTGCCAGTGGAGGGCGAGGAATGCGTCCATCTGATTGCAGGTTGAGAGGTATGTCTTGTGAGTGTACTGTGCAGTGCAGCACATTGAAGACAGTCCTATTGGCATTAACAATGATTGTTAGGGTATTCGTTTTTAGGTCCCGCCTACGCATCGCACATGCGATGCATAGGAGAGAGACCTGTAGCCATCGGCACAGCTTTCTCTGCAAAGACGTGCATGCGTTGCATTGCTTGCAATGGCAACGCGTGCACGTCTGGCGATTTCCTTGCGGGAGCGCGTGGCGCCATATGTTGGCGCCATATGGTCGCACGCTCCCGCAGGCCCCCTCCCCTGCTGCCGCGCGAGGCTCACGCTTGTTTGCTGAAGGTGCCTCGGGGGACAGGCCGCCGGCACCTGTGGGTACCAGGGGCTTTCATTAATTCTTGGTCATCAAAGTACGAATGTACATCGTTTGACGCTTTTGTTTCAATGTAAATGCATCTCTCTTGCACCTGTGTTTGAAGGTCTGTGCACAGCGCAATAATATAGATGGGGGAGGGACGGTACAGAAAAAACGCAGACATAAATAAAAGTCAGCTTTGCGGAACTCAGCATACATTGAAAAGCCTGATGCATTCTGGGGCTTGTAGTCGTTAGTCACTTTGAACCAGATGCATTGATGTGAAACTCCTACATTTGCAATGAATCACCAACTTTTACCAACAGCAGCTGGAACATCGGAGCTTTTAGTTTAGTGATAGACAAAACTCGAGTCCCCCACATGCTTAGTTCTGTTACTGAAAACCCAGGCCCCCTCTTGACATGGGGCAGGGAACAGCTCTGTAGCTGTACTGAAGGGGTCGATCACAGGGGCGTGGGGCCCCCAAGGTTCCCCATCACCCTCTCCATCCGGCCACCCTAGTAAGACTTATTTTAGCTCAGGCGGAGAGGGGCGGGGAGTGAGGTGTCATCCTGAAGAGGGGCACTTGGGCAGTGGACACTCACCTCTCCTCCAAGGCGTCCAGTCTGCGGTGTCCAGCGGTCGGTGGGACCCCTCCCACGCCAAGCCCTCCCCTGCAGGGGCCCCCGGGTGTAGTGAACAGCTCCCAGTGAAAGCCTTGTGGACGGCTGCTGGGTTGTTTCCTCTTTATGACACAGAGCGCACAGCCAGGAGGGTGTTAAACGCCAGCTTTTGTCCCCTGCTGCTGAGTTTGTGCTGATAACGGGCAAGGAGGGGACTGTGGGTGGCACAGTCACCCCTGGGTGGGGGTGGAGCTCCCCGTGCGCCCTGGTGAGCTGCCCTGTCAGCAGGTGCCCCCTCCCCCACCGAGCCTCTCTCTCCTGGCACAACGCTTTTAGGCCCTGTCTTTCCTGGTTTATGTATGTCCTGCCCTCACCCCCTGTATCCCTTTTGGTGTTTGGGCACAAACAGAGGAGGTGCATTCACTGAGGGTTGCCCTTTTAGCTTTAAGTCTTTCAAGCAAAAGTTCATAATAATATTCTAATGTAAAGGTGGTGTCACTTTAAACAAGACACCAGCTCTCAGAGATGGGTGACAATCACTGCAGATTCAGCCTCTTTGTGGCTTGTTGGGAGACAAGAAGCTTTGGGAGCAGTGGCGCGGGGCACGCAGCTGATGCTGAATACAGGACCTTGTACCACACGAGTCTACGTCACTGGAGCGTCACTTGTTCAACCCTGAGCTTCCATTTACCCAATCATTGCATCCTGGGAGATGTAGTTTTGGTTCAGGTCACCTGATAACAAAGAGTGGTAAAAAGAAAGTGTAGGACTGGAAACGTCATGTCCTGGTTACATGAGTCATCTTAGGGTTACCAGATTCCCAAAAGAAACAAGCATTGGCATGGGCAATAGGTCTCGCATTTGGGCCCTTATAAGTATATAGATATGCAGCACAATATCCTTGGTGCAACAACATCAACTGTTGCGTGGCTAAACACTTATAAGGTCCCAAAGGCGAGACCTATTGGCTATGCCAATGCTTGATATTTTTTTATGTTCTCTTCTTCGTTTTCCTCATTATCCCATGAAGTGCTATGTGTTATTGGTTGTCCTTTAGCTATTTAACCTGACGGTCATTTTTCTCCCAGTCTTGACTCTTCTACTTCGCCGTCAGCGAAAAAAAAGTTTCCGTTTGAACTACACTTAAAAAAATATAAAGTTCTGTTTATTAGTTTCCCAACTAAACAGATATTTACAAATAATCTGAACTACACTTTCCCCATAGGTGATTGCGCATTCAGCAGACTAGAGTACTTGGACCATAAAGCACTTTGGTCAACTGTAAAAAAGAAAGGGACTGTTGGAATCCGCTAACAAGGTCACGACATAAGAATTGCGGAATGCCAGGGCACAGACTCTGGGTTTGTTCACAGAGGAGTCTCGCAGGGGCTTTAGTCTCCTGTATCTAGGGTCCAACCTCTTAGGAAGCCAAGTGATAATGAACGAATAAAAACACTGGCACTCACCTCATCACATACATTGATTAAAAACAGTCGCTACCATTAACACTGATTACCGAGTATATCACAAACCGATATTGATGTTACTTACCAATATCAGATTGCCTTGCGCCACCTCCGTGATAGGGGTCTCATCTTTGTGCAGTCGGGTCCTGGACTCTTGTCCCGAGTTGACGTCCCGGCTTCTCAATGTGCCAAGCAGAGTGCCTGGCAGCATGTAGCTACGCTCCCTAGGAGCGAATAGGTGATCAGACGTGCCAGGCTCCTGCATGAAGACGTCTACCCGGACCGTCGTCTCTCCCTCTATGGCCAGACAGTGGAAAATAAGCTGTCCCAAGAAGAGGCAGATGCGCAGCAGGGGCTCTATCCTTCCAGCTAGAATCATGGTGGCTCTCATATCCCAACTGGATTTCTTTGACAACTTCTTCAGCCAGCTTCTACGTTTCAGTAGAAATTCCTGGCCTCTTGCAATGGTCCAGTGACCAGCAATGCAGCAGTCGAACTACTCTATGTCAACCAAGGGAACTCCATACCACCCCGTCCCACCAATGAGGCTGCCTGCTATCCCCTGTGGCCTGTGACCTGCCACCGTCAGCGGTCTATGCAAGCCATTCGAGATGCCTGGCACTTTCTACAGACTGCGCCCCTAAATGGATGTACCTGTCACCGTATGCAGCTTGTACCCACGCTACTCCATACTTTACGCAGTCGTTACCTATTCGAAGAGCTCCCCTGTACTGCTAATAAGCTCATACAGCTTGTATCACCAACAAGCACCCTGGCAACTCCTAGAACTTGTGCACCGAAAGAATACCCTGGCAGGTCATTCACCCCGAGCTCACCAACAGACCACTCTTACAAACACTACAGTACGTGATGCACACAGAGTTTACTGTGTTTCACCCTTTTAGCCGGCGTTCATCAGCCTCGGTGGTAGCCTCGCAGTTTGTGCAGCCTGTGCTAACCAGTGGAGAATTCAAACACCCCCTACAGCCCGTGCTGACCCGTACAGCTCTCTTACACCACTTTATGTCTGTGGTCACCGGCAGAGCATCATTAAAGCCTTTACCTACGACCTAACTCTTCCGACAGCCCGAGGGGCGCCTTAGCCCGCCCACCAGTACAGCTACCAGGAACCTCCCACAGCCGCTCTGCAGTACATCATCCTCACTCCTGGCGAAGCCTCTGCTCAGTCTGCTGCCAACTAAGCATCCTATCACCCCTGCAAACAGGATGCTTCTGTGCGGCTCCGACGCCCCCAGCAACTTGGGCTCACCAGTAGACTCCCTTCTTCTCATGGACACCGTGTCCAGCTGTTGCTGCCCGAGAGCGTCTGAGCTCACTTCCAGCAAGGCAGTCTACTTGACATCTCCTGCAGCCTCCATGAACAGCGGCGGATCAGCCTGACGTGGATCTGCCTGACCAGCCGGCCGGGTTTGTTGTTGACATAGATCAGCTGCTGCCGACAACAAATGAAAAGAAAAGATAAAGAGACGGAGAAAACACAGATCAAGAGAACTGCTCTTGCCAGGAGAACAGGACGTCTGTCTGCAGCGCCATCTAGTGGTCTTAGTGCAGTATGGCACTCCTCCAGGGAATTCTTCTGACACTCTTACCAAGTATTATATTTTTATTTATTTTCTTACTTACTTACCAATTAAAAATTTGCAAACATTCGTGATAAGAATTTTTAAATCTATTAAGGACACGGAGGTGAGGATTATGCTTATTTTTCTTTACTACTTTTAACAGCAGTGGATCCCAATACATTTTTAATAATACCACATTTCCCATGATGCCACATTATCATGTGAATAACCATAGAGCCACTGCCTTATATAATCCCTTCACACCATCTCAGTGTCCTCTTTTTGGGTTCAGAATCCAGTAGAAACAGCTAAGGCAGTTCTAACAATACAATTTTTGTAAATATCCGAAACATAAATCTGTCAAGGTGTCTTTCTTCCGAAAAACAACTTGCGACCCACCCGGGATCAGTCTCAAAACTCCTACGAATGGGATGCAATGAATCCTCCAACGACACTCCGGCCACCCAGAAGGGGAGCCAACTCCTCACCAAACCAAGGTTTCCATAGGCCAGGAATGTCCGCTCCACTGGTGAATATTTGCCATCTGAATCTGAGAAAGCAAAATGGATACTGTAACACTGACCGCACCACATGTATCATAAAACAAGGACATTCAAAAGGGGAGGGAACATTAGGAATCAGATCCCTTCCTGTGCCAAAGCAGGCTCTGGTGCTCAAATACCACTTGGCTTCAGAGGTTTGGGTTTTCAAATTGATATCAAACGGCTGCCTGTCGATAAATAGCTATTTTCTGTCTTTGATGCTTATTACACAGGTTATAGCGATGAAAAGGAAAGGAATGAAATAAAGGAACATGGAAATAAAATAATAACGGTGTTTTTAGGTCTCGCTGGTGTTAGCAGCGCGAAGCGCTGCTTCCAGCCAAAGACCTTATGTTGTGCACTTGCCGGGAATGTTGGACAGGGGAAGGGTACGCGCTTTCCCTCGGCGATTTCACCTCGTGGGCACGCACGCCCAGCCCGGCGCCGAGCACATCTCCTGTTCAACATTTACCGCAAGTCAGCCTCTCGCCTCTCTCAATTGCGCGCGCACACACACAGCCACACTCACGCATGCACACATACGCACACACACACACACACACACCTCCCCCACTTACCTCACCGGGCTCTTGTCGCTACGCTGGTGTCATCTCTGCACTCCAGCTCCTCTGCCAGCACAACGCGGGGCTCTCCCCTTAGGCATGGGAGCCCCGCTGTGCTATCCGCTGGTCTTCACCCGGGCCCCCTCCTGGGAAGCGGGACTTCGGTTCCCGCACTTCGCTTTGGCTCCGGGCTCGCTCCTCATAACGAAAGTTATGAATGGCGCGCATGCGCGGGCAGCCCCCACCCTCCCAGGTCTCCTCGCAGCCCGGATACTGAGCTTGTTTGTCTTTCTATTTTGTACCCATGCTATTTTTTTTCTCATTTGCTCTCTTCCGCTCTCCCTTTTTGCTCTGCCGCACTTGCCATCCCACAGTGTCCTTCCTGACCTCTATACTGTCCGGGGAAATGTCACCCGATATCCAAGTCAGAAAACATTGAGCGGGCCTCTTAAATAAACTGGGGTTCAAAAGGGGGTGGTAATGGACAGAGCATCTGAACCAATCAAACACTCACACCCAGTCAAAAGATCTGGGTTTAATCCATCACCGTTCTTTAGCCCACTCTGCCACCCCAGTTCAGACATGGCTATATGCAAATCAGTCTGACCCTGTGCCTCATGGGAACAGTCCAGCCCGAACTGCCAAGCCATGCCTTCCCTGGACCGGAAACAAGCTTCCGAGGACCGGTTTCTGGCATTCCAGCCCGGCTTGCTTGAATCCAGTGGCAAAGTGAGCAAGGCACTCACGTCTGAGCATACCCTGCCACACTTATTGCAGCCAAAAGCGGTACAAAAGGGGGTGGCAATGGACGGAGCATCTGAACCAATCAAACACTCACACCCAGTCAAAAGATCTGGGTTTAATCCATCACCGTTCTTTAGCCCACTCTGCCACCCCAGTTCAGACATGGCTATATGCAAATCAGTCTGACCCTGTGCCTCATGGGAACAGTCCAGCCCGAACTGCCAAGCCATGCCTTCCCTAGACCGGAAACAAGCTTCCGAGGACCTGTTTCTGGCATTCCAGCCGTCTTCAGCCGGCTTGCTTGAATCCAGTGGCAAAGTGAGCAAGGGACTCACGTCTGAGCATACCCTGCCACACTTATGTCGGCCAAAAGCGGTACAAAAGGGGGTGGTAATGGATGGAGCATCTGAACCAATCAAACACTCACACCCAGTCAAAAGATCTGGGTTTAATCCATCACCGTTCTTTAGCCCACTCTGCCACCCCAGTTCAGACATGGCTATATGCAAATCAGTCTGACTCTGTGCCTCATGGGAACAGTCCAGCCCGAACTGCCAAACCATGCCTTCCCTGGACCGGAAACAAGCTTCCGAGGACTGGTTTCTGGCATTCCAGCCGTCTTAAGCCCGGCTTGTTTGAATCCAGTGGCAAAGTGAGCAAGGGTGATGGATTAAACCCAGATCTGAAAGAGGGCATCAAAGAGCAGAAATTGGATTATAAACTCAAATCTGTTCCGAACAGGGGCCCAAAAATATGTTTGGCCCAGGGCCCCTAAAATCCTTAAGATGTTTTGGCACAGACAAGGAATGAAAGTGAGAGGATACTCTTCTTGCACAAAACATAGGGCCAAGGTGACAATGGCCTATATGCTGAGCAACTAAAAAAACCGCAAGAGCGGGGCGTGGCTAACCACCAGCCAAGATGGCCGCACTCTGAGAGAGCTCTGTGACTGACGAGCCCTCCTCTTGAAATCCGCTCGCCTATCCGTACCTTAAGCGGTTGCTGCACGACGGGATTGTGGCCCCCTTGTCCTCCGGTGCAGGCGGATCCTACCAGCATCCAAATCTGAGGTTCCCCGGAGCAGCTACGTCGTGAGGAGGACTGCGGCCTGTTCTGGCGCCAAGAGCAGGGGTCTGGCGTGAAGACTGAACCCGGGGTGCCCCGCACCCTGCGCCGCCTGCCGCACCCTGCGTGCACACCACACCGCCATCGGCGGACCAGACGCACTCCCGCTCCACCTACGGGACCTGCCAATGTCCCTGTGTGACACCTGACCCCCCGCGCTGGTTCGAGGGCTCGGCCGGGCTGCAGGTGGTGACGGATGCTGACAGGAAGGACTGGGGAGTGAAGGAACCTCACCGAGCCCCACCGCCATAGCGCCACGCAGCGCGAAGGCCCCACTGTCCAGCCGCGGTAAGCTCCTGCTCCGGAGACTCGCTGGGTCTAAAGCGGCTCGCGCCCGACTGCCTGCCAAAGCTCACGCATTTCGCGGCCGCTTGCACCGACTATCTGACTGCCTGCCAAAGATCACGCATTTTCGCGGGCCGCTTGCACAGACTAACCGAGGCAGAACACAACGACAGGAGCAGGGGTAAAAGTGTCCCCCTAATACAACTCGGCTTGCCCACGCCGGCAGGCAGATCCTAGGGTCACCGCTGGCAGTGGCGAGGCAGGGGTCTGGTTTTCAAAACATCCACAGCGGCCCTCGCTAGCCCCGGGTATTCACGACCACCGAAGCGCTGATCTAGTTGGGGGACTGCAACTACAAGCAGGCAGAGGCTGCGAGATGACCGCACAACGAGGCAGACAGCACAACAGCCCGCCGGAACCAATTTTGGATTCACTCCGCGGTGCACCCCAAACACCTTCTTGCACACCCCAAACGACGTCGGCGGCAATGAGTGGCAGGGGTACGAGGGGTCAGCAGACCTCGAAACTGGAAAAGTATGCCTATAATAAGGACCCACCGGACGCTGCAAGGGGAGACTCTGCGCGAACACCACCCCACTCCGGGGTAGAGGGAAACAACACAGAAAAGATCACTCTCCACAACGTCATGGCGGCCCTAAAGACAATGCAATCCTCAATGGGCACCATCTCAACGGACATCTCCCTGATTCGTGCTGACTTCGCTAAAATGTCTGACCGCCTGGAGTCGGTCGAGAAGACAACTACGGACCTTGTGGGAGACACATCAGCGTTAAAGCGCAGAGTCCAACGGCTGGAGGATGACAATTTCATGCTAAAAGCGAAACTGGATGATCATGAACGCCGCTCGAGGCAAAATAATGTACGCCTGATTGGCGTTCCAGAATCAGAACGCGGCCTGGCCCTGGACCTATATGTTGAGGACCTTTATTTATTTATTTATTTATTTATGTTCTTATATAGCGCCGGACTCGACCCCCGTAAGGGTATCACCTTGTTACTAAGCAGCTCCAACCTAAAGGACTTTCGAAGTATTTCTCGGTGGAACGTGCCCATCGAGTCCCTGGAGGTCAGCCGAAGCCCGGGGCCCCGCCTCGACCTATCCTGGCATGCATTTTCAACTTCAGGGACCGAGACGCCATTTTACAGGCAGCGCGCACTCGACCTCCTATCCAAATTGACAACTTGGAGATCCACTTCTACCCGGATTACACAGCGGCAGTGGCTCAACAACGTCGCAGCTTCACAGAGGTAAAGAAAGAACTGCGTGCTCGAGAACTCAAATACCCGATGATTTTCCCAGCGAAGCTACGTGTGGAATCTGAAGGTAAAACGTGGTTCTTTGACACGCCACAAGCGACTCGGGAGTGGTTGGAGGGATGGAGACCAGCGAGAAACCCGAAGAACTGAAATCCGCAGCGCAGCCCCGGAGAGAGGAGCTCTCAACCTAACAACGAAGCAGAATGAGCAGGGGACGTCGCACTACAATCTCCGTCGGGGGTCACCAAAATCTCTCAACCTTTGATTTCCACGACAGACGCAAATCCCCTCACCAATCTGTTGGCAAGTGCCGGACATCCAGTGGGAAGGTGAGGCGGAGGGCCACTTACGGAGGGCCGAATATGGTGGAACTATGATTCAATGGGGCAAAACCCATGCAGGTATGACTGTACGGTTAAGAATAGCACTGCACGAGTATCTACAGAGAGGGGGGTAGGACAACGGACACAGAAGTCTCACCCCCACGAACAATTTCATGTGTTGGGACTGTAAGCACTCTGCTCAGTTGGGGAGGTGGAAGGTTCATTGTCCGCCGGGCAGGGAGGCAGGGAGGGGGGTAGGGGTTATTAATGTTTTTACATTGTTTAGTTTTTGTTTTAATAGTCTCTTTCTAACTTGGTTGGCTACTCACGGACACACACAACACATACACGGTTTCTTCTTCATGCACTTAGGCTTGATGGCCTGGCCGGAGCGACCACCCGGGAGCTTCCGGTCTCGATTACTTCCACATGTCACCCACCCCACAGACACACTGCTAGGCACACGGGAGTATGTTCTACACTACCACGCACCTCGGACCTCGGTCCACATCCTGAATCCGGTGACACTGCGACACCTGCTTACCGATGACCATGGCTGATCACAAGGTCTCTACACTGAGCCCCCAATCACAACCACTAGCTGCCCCCACTCTCACAGTACTATCGTGGAATGTCAATGGCCTAGGCCATAAGATTAAAAGAGGACTGGTCCTCCAATATCTCAAGAGGAAGGCGCCCACATTAGCTCTGCTACAGGAAACACATCTAGTAGGGACTACCTCCAAGGCCCTCAATCGCTGGGGCTTCAAGATGGTCGCACACGCCGAATTCTCGGCGGGTTCCCGTGGGGTGGGAATCCTGGCCCACAAAAACGCCCCACTCCTCATCCAACCCACATGGGCGGATGACCAAGGGCGGTTTGCGGCGATCCATTGTCAATGGGAGGGACGACCCTATAATATACTTTCAGTATACATTCCCCCCACGCTACACCAAGGGGCATTCCAAGACCTGGGTAAGCTCCTGCTTGAACTCCCAGAAGGTGAACTGATCATTGGAGGGGATTTCAATGCAGTATCGAATGCAGCACTTGATCGACAACCTCCTCGTGGATCCACTAGATCTGACCAACAGTTTACCGTCACTACGCTTTCCATTCAGGGGCCCACAACAGTCTCTCTAGAATAGACTACATACTAACCCTTGCGATCCCCCCGGAAAAGATCACGGCCCTAGAGCTCCTCCCCAGAGGGATATCAGACCACTCCCTGCTGCACCTCACCTACACGACACACCCCACTAGACGACGAAGAATATTTCCGATTTACCCCGGTTATCTTAAAAACAGGGCTATTTTGAAAGCTCTAAAAACTTCCACCACGCATTACTTTGAGGAAAACCCAGACTCAGTAGATTCGCCCTCAGTTCTATGGGAAGCATTCAAGGTAGTGCTCAGAGGACAGGCCATTTCTACCATTACCAGGCACAAAAAAGAACAACGGGCGGCTGTGGAAGCACTGGAAACGGCAGTCCAAACAGCAGAATTGGCCCATGCCTCAGTTAACTTGGAAGACACAGCGCACACATTAACATTGTCAGTACGGGAATACAAAGCATACGTAGAGGACATGACCAGAACAAAACTATCTGACACACTGCATAGGGTCTATGAGTTGGGTGACAAGACTGGTAAGATGCTTGCATGGATTGAACGTAAGGAAAGAGCCAATAGATGGATTGCCACACTAGAACGCTCAGATGGCACACGCACGACTGCCCCCCCGGAAATTGTAGAAGAACTGGCCACTTATTATGAGACCGTATACACTACACGGGGTGGGAAGACGGAAGAAGACTGCTTGCGGTACCTGCAGGACATACCCCTGTCCACATTACCGCAAGAGGACGCACAGACACTTGAGGAAGGCTTTACAGGGGAAGAATTGGGGAAGGCAATAGCAGCACTGCACACTGGGAAAGCGATGGGGCCCAACGGCCTACCAGTTGAACTCTACAAAACACTCTCACGACAGTTGATCCCCCACATGCTCCCGATGTATAAAGACTGCCTGTCGAGAGGTGAACTCACGGCCGACCAACGGCTGGCCACAATAGTCGTAGTACACAAACCCGGCAAACCACCTGCCCAGCCATCTTCCTATAGGCCGATCTCTCTAATGAATGTGGATGCTAAAGTGCTGGCAAAAATTCTGGTGCTACGACTACAGCCCACCTCACAGACCTAATACACCCGGACCAATCGGGCTTTATGCCTGGTAGGAATACCTTACTTAATCTGCGGCGCGTCAATGGGGTCCTGCACCGTATTCCCATGCTACGGGAAGACGCGGCCATCCTCTCTCTTGACGCCACCATGGCTTTCGACCTGGTCGAATGGCCATTCCTATTTGCGGTCCTCAGACAAATGGGCTTAGGCCCTAACTTTTGCAATTGGGTAAACTTCTCTACACCAAACCGACGGCGCAGGTAGTAGCCAATGGCCACACTTCCCGCACATTCACACTGGGACGAGGAACGAGGCAGGGATGCCCTCTGTTCCCGCTCCTCTTCGCGCTTATTCTAGAACCCCTGGCGGTGCAGGTGCGAGTAGACTCCGTAATTAGAGGAATCACATGGGGGACTGGATGGGAAGATCGCATCTCCCTCTATGCGGACGATGTCTTGATTTATTTGATGTCCCCCACCCAATCTCTGGCGACTTTGATGGACCTACTCAGGGCCTATGGTGAGGTATCAGGTTACACAATTAATTGGACCAAATCACTTCTTTATGTCTTAAAAGGCAACACACCGACGCTGCCCCCTGACTGCACCCTACAGACGGTCACCGGGGGATTCAAATACCTAGGAATCTATGTCACGCCACTGGAATCATTATTCATGACAGAAAACTTGCTGAAACCCCTACTGAGGCTAAAATCTGACGTCACACACTGGCGCTCGTTACCGCTTACATTGCTGGGAAGGGCCGCATTATTTAAGATGCTATCCCTCCCTAGATTTCTTTACGCATTGCAAAACACACCCTTTCCGGTCCCTCTCACTTATTTTAAGTCAATAGACACGGAAATCTCAGCACTACTGTGGGATGGAAAGCCAGCCCGAATAGCACACTCCAAATTAATAAGGTCCTGGTATGACGGCGGGATCGCCCTGCCGAGTGTTAAATTGTATTACTGGGCGGCACAATTAATAGTGGTTAATCAATGGTTGCACGCCCCACAACTTGACCCAGCCTTCCGCCTTGACCGAACTGTGCTGCCACCTGACCGACTCATGTGGGCGCTATACACGAACAAACGACGCCACACTTTTACAGGCCCGACAGCCCACACGATCAAGATCTGGCATGTAGCACAGAGAGCCCTGGGATGTGAGGGAGTGCTCACGCTCGCCACGCCACTTTGGGACACGCAGCGTCTGGGTACACTGGCAAACACAAAGGGGTTCCGGCAGTGGGACTTAATTGGGATATCCAAAATCGGGGATTTATGGAACAGGGGTGAAGTAATCACTTTCCCAGCCCTTAAAGAAAAATATGGGATGGCAGACACCGAGCACTATCGCTATGCGCAAATCAAGCATGCACTACAAGGGGCAATTCCGACAGGCACACAACTGATTGAATCCTCCCCCCTGGAGGAGAGACTCCTTACTGACTGTCTAGAGAAAAACGCGATCTCCCATACATATTGCAAGCTTATCAATAACATGCCCAACCCCACAGCTGTCCTTCGGAGAAAATGGGAAATAGAACTAGGGGACATAGAAGATGAGGATTGGCTGTACGCGCTGGCATCTGCCAGGGAGGCTTCCATCCCATCGCGACTCAAATTAGTGCAATTGAAAATATTACACAGAATATACTACTCCCGCACACTCCTACACCGGCTGGGCCGCATCCCGGAACCTATCTGCCTGCGAGGATGCGGCCTCCCAGGCACATTCTTCCATACCCTATGGGACTGTCCCAGGATCCAATCATACTGGGGCCATATACTCTCTGAAATATCGGAAGCGAGTGGTGTTGAATTGTTAAGAGAACCCAGATGTTGTTTATTAAATATTTGGTCGCCCACGGACATGAATCGGGGACTGCAGACATGGGCAACTTTGGGTATAGCCTTTGCTAAACGGAACTTTGCCTGGAATTGGGGATCGGGTGTGACACCCACATGCACTCAGTGGGGAAAAGATATGGACATAGCTATGTTGGCAGAAAAGGCAGTGTATGTTCACCGAGGATGCCCCAAAAAATGGACTAGAATATGGGGGAAATGGAATGAATATAGGGGCCAGCTGTGCGACCCCCCACAAGAACTGTCTGATATTGAAAGTAGCCCGTGAAGGGAATGCCTTGATGTGCTAGTGACACAGGGACCCAGGGGGGGGTGTTTGCCAAAGGGAGAGCCATAGACCCTACATAGCTATCAACAGGCATGATGGGGAACGAATAAATATGAAAGACATACAGATATCCCTCTCCCTTTAGGTTGATGTTTGGGAGCACCCGTGGCCCAATGTGTTGAGGTATCTCTAACTGTGCCAAAGGATAACTGCATTCTACCTGATGTATGAGACAGTGAGGTACCCTGCGAAGATTATATGGCATGTGCTCTGTATTTAAACCGAAATGTCAAGTGTTGTATGTAACATGTAAAAGCTAATAAAATATGTTTATAAAATAAAAAATAAAAAATTAAAAGTTAAGGATGTTATTACATAAAAAATCTACAAAATGTTCTACTGTGACGCCATATTAGAAAAATATTTGCCGATTATGCAGTACAAGTAATAACTGTTAACACAAAAACGCCACCGGGCCTCCGGGATGCCGGTAAGAAAGGCTGTGTCACGCCAGTTGCTATCTTTATATTGCTTTGAATATCATGCTGCCAGCCACCGGGTTGTAGGCCAAAAAAAGCGGTGTACTGTATGAACAACGCAATAAAACAGTTTGAACTAAAAAAAAACAGCAAGGCCCCTTTCTGTCACAAAATTATTCAAGCCCTCCAGCGAAGGAGCACCTAATAAACAGGAAGCCCCTGCTATTACTAACCTACTCAGCCCTCCCCAGACCTTCAGCTCAGGAGAAAGGCCCCTGCAATTAGTACATAAAAAATTAATCAGCCCTACCCAGCCCTCTATAGCCCTCAGGGCAATGTCTTGGCAGGGGAGCACAAAACACAGCTGCTGGGTCATCCATGGTAGCCAGGGGGAGGCTGAGGGGAAGATGGTGCAAGTTGCAAAGATCACCTGGCCCCCACAGCAAGACCCATTCTTCCTCGCCCACTATGCCCTGAATGTGAAGGGCTGTGGGCTTGAGGTGTTAAAACTAACACTGTTTATGTGCTGCGTGGGCCCCAGGGGGGCCGAGGTGAAAATGGCTCAAAGGCCTGGTCAACACCTGGCCGCCAGGGAGGCCGATTTTTGCAAACAATCACCCCCTCCACAGCCACCCTCAGCATGATTGCTTTGCAGGGCAGGGGGTGAAGGAGAGGCCACAAATCGCTGTACAGCCGCACAGTGAAGCTGCATTAATTTCTGTCTCTGTCTCTGTGCCCTCTGTGGGCCGTTTTTTTCCCCTCCCCTTTTCTAGTCCACAGAGAGCACGGAGACAGAGACAGAGAAATGAATGCAGCTTCACTGTGTGGCTGGGAAAGGGGAGAAAAAAAACTGGCCCCCAGAGGGCACAGAGACACCGGCCCTTCGGCCCATGCCCGAATGCCCGCATTGCCAATCCGCCCCTGTGTATGGTTCACCGAGAAAACAGCGCGAGTTTCCAAGAACAGCTCGTGTTCATTTCCTCATCAGCAGCATTCTCAAACCGGACATCTAGAACAAAGTGGCGCTGCTCAAGGAACACGTTCTCTCTTTTTTTAATTGCATCCATCTTTAATTTATGTATTACTTAATCACACACTGTGCTTTTTGTGCCTTAAGACTTTGTGAGATCGTGTCTGGCACACAAATAATACAAAATTCACAAAACCTCAGGAACAATGGTCGTAAATGTACACACAGGTCTTATAATTTATGCCTCAAATTAATGTACACCGTGTATGGAATAACGTGTGTAGGCTTACTCCAGGTCTATGCTTGTTGTAGACTTCTTTGAGTACCCCCGGGCATTGTCAAGCCAAGTACGCATCATGGAATATTCAAAAGGTGCAGTTTCCATATGGGAAAATGTGACTTGTTGTATTCGAATTTGTTTTGTTTTGCTTTGCTTCTCTTAGGCAAAATATTTTTCCTTATATAGATACCCCTCCCCTTTACCCCAGCCTAACAATTTTATAGCTTTTCAATATTCCCTACATCAAATAAACTTGATACCTCCGTTTTCAGGGGTACGTTTGTAAATGTGTTCAGAGAGTAAATCTCTACCAAAGTTTGATGGCTTTCCCCTAACTAGATAAGTTATGGTTATTAATTAACTTATTCCAGTGAACCCACCCAGGAACTCCCTCCAACAGACTCTAGGTGTAAAGGTGTCTACATTGATAACCTTTCATACTATGGAATTAATGTTAATGCCTACAAATAGCATTCGGAATACAGCCTGTGGTTTACTCATTATGAATCAATGTTACCCTGGTCATGTCAAACATGGATGAAGCTAGTATGATTGCAGAACACACAGATTAGAAAAATCTATTTTAAGCCTGTACTTTCTATGATGTGCTTTGCTTGCCTCCGTTATTGCCAACTCGTGTAGCTAAATGTGACAAGTTCCAAACGAATTTAATAAGAGTAGAGTTATTCATCACTGCATAGCGGGTGTCTCTTCTCATGCTCCTGGTATATGCTTAAGGATTTTTATTCTGTTTGTAGATTTTTATTAAAAATGCACCTATCATTCACCAATAGGACGAAAGGTGTCTTTCGCATTGTGTTATGGACTGTCAGATTGCGGTCCTTTTCTCTGTGTGATCGAGGAGGCAGCATGAACCCTACAATCCCCCAAAGCCACGTGGCCACCACTACTGCTAGATCATTGACCACCCAATGATACCAAGACAAGGGGATCAGTTACAAACAAAATCTAAGAAGTACAATCAAAATTAACAGGTAACTGGGTATAAGAAAGGCGCTCTACTGAGTAACTAGGTCATAATATCTATCCAATACTTGTTCAAAACAGGTGCTCTCAAGGGAAGAAGAGTTGGGTATGAAACAACTCTACCTCTGTCCGCAAATGCAGAAGTAAAACAAAGAAAAGCCCCCTCCCTGAGCACACAATCCAATCCGTGATGTACCGACTGGATTGCTGTCCCAATTGAAGGAAATACGATTTGGACAGAAGAAGAATACATTTATGGACACTGAAATTTAAACAAGAACTTACTTTTGTGTGCTCAGGGAGGGTTTTTTTGAAAATCTAAGAAGTAACCTAAAATAACAAGCATTTGCAATGCAATAGTTCTCGCCGTTGTTAGAGTTTGAGCTATTGGCATTGTAAATAGCAATGCCTTTTATTTATGTGTTGGTTTTTACAACATAAATAAAAGACATTGTCATTTACAATACCAATAGGTTAAACTCTCGCAAATGCAAGACCTATTGCATTGCAAATGCTTGTTTTGTTTGTTGTGTGTTCCTGAAGGGAGACTACTTAATTATGGAAAAAAACCAGGTGTCTCCTGAAATCTCACTGACACTTCGATGTTCAGTGAATATTAAAACATGGTGCTGAAGGCATCGCACAAATTTTTCCAGGGGGGCTAACCTGGCAAGCAAAGGGGCGTGGCTAATGTTAATCATTAGGGGCGGGGCTAAAATGGTAGACAATCAGGATCTGGTAATGCTCAGGCCAAGCTGAGAAAAAAGTGATGAATTCTGCATTTGAAACTGGACAACAATAAGAGCACACTTATGAACCCTAATATTACCCCCCTGCCCCCTTAAAACTCATACATTCCCTGATCCCTAAAATTAGCCCCCTGGCACCCCAAAACCCATACCCGCCCTGACCCCTAAAATTGTCTCCCTGGTACCCCAAAACCCATACCTGCCCTGAACCCTAAAATGTCCCCACTTGCAACCCAAAACCCATACCCACCCTGAAACCTAAAATTACCCCCTGGGTATCCCAAAACCCATACCCACCCTGAACCCTAAAATTACCCCTGCCCCCCAAAAACTCATACCCGTCCTGTACCCTAACATTACCCCTGGCACCCCAAAACCCATATCCATCCTGAACCCTAACATTTCCCCTGGCACCCCAAAATCCATACCTGCCCTGAACCCTAAAATTACCCCTGGCACCCCAAAACTCATACCCACCTTGAACCCTAAAATTATCACTGCCACCCTAAAACCCATACCCACCCTGAACCCTAAAATTACCCCACTGGCATCCCAAAAGCTGAACGCTACGGGGCAGATTTACAAGCCCCTGGCGCCACTTTTGCGTCACATTTAACACGGGAAAAGTGATGCAAAGTGGGCCAAGGGACTTGTAAATCTGCCCCTACAAGCTTACACTGCATTTGCATATTCGAAGGGGACTGTCCAGCCAGTAGGTAATGCTGATGATGCTGTAGAATGCATTAAAGTTACTGGAACTTACTTAAAAACTGCTGCCTGCTCTTCTGATACTATTCAGTGGAGTCAGGCTGATCAGCAGCACTGTCGTCCTAGCATCCAGCCCCTCCCGAAGGTCTCACTTTCTAGATAGGTGTGGGTCAAATGTCTCCTGGATTCTCCTTGCCTGGCCTCCTCTGCATCTTCATCCATGCACTTGGATGCAAAAAGAGACAGATCCATGTCCCTGTTCACCATTATCTGGTAAGCAGCGCCGGGGATGTTTACTCCATACAAGTGCACAGACAGCAGGGTGAAAGGGATGGCAGTGCAGGTGACACTTTTCCTTTGTAAAGTAATTCCTGCTGGCGTTATAGCCTAGGGTGTGATGTCTGTGCATTAGTATGGAATACACATCTATACAAGTGCACAGACAGCAAACCCTGGGCTATGATGCCAGCAGAAATTCCTATACGAAAGAAAAGCGTCACCTGCACTGGCCATCCCTTTTCCCCGGCTGTGCACATCTTCCCACTCCCACCCCATGACGAGGCAACTAGAAGTGGTGATTTGTCATTCGGAGGGGTGTGAATGTTGTGCCTGTCTGAGACAGCTTCCCGGCACAGCACAAACACACAGCTGCACCCGAGTACTTCACACAGGTCTTTAAAAGACCATTTACTTGGTAATGAGGCTTTGTTGTGTTTTCCCCCCTACTTAGAGCCCCTGCATCTCCACTCTGCACATGGCTTTGGCTGGATGAATTAGTCCCCACTCCCGAAATTTGAGGGAGACGAGTTGACGTGAGGTTTAAAAGAGGGATGAACGAGGGATTGAAGACGCAGAGTGGTGACCGTGATGGGGCAGACATTTAATGCAGTTTCCTTTTCAAATGGGTTTATTGTACAAATCTAATTTGACAGACTCGCAGACAGCAAATGCTGCTGCCTTTCAATGGCGTCTGAAAGTTTTTTCTGGAAGTTGGGTCGACGAGCTGATCGGGTTCTTTTCTTCCTTCATGTGGTGAGGATGAGTAGGTTGCAGGGCGCCTGCACTTGTCGCCTCTGTCATTGGTAGCCCCCTGCTTCTGTCTGAACACCGAGGATCACCGCCTCCCCTTCCCAACCACCGGCACCTGGAGGGGTCACCGTGATGTCTAGGGTGACCAACTGGTATGGGTGCAAATTCAGGACAGTGAGTGTAAAAATTCAGGACAAAGGGTCAAAATTCGGGACAAAAATTCAGGACAGCGGGTCAAAATTCAAGACAAAAGGTCAGAGAAGGTTGCGCAATAGTATATAAGTATGTAAATAGACAACCCCTAAAGTCCAAGTGAAAATAAGTTTATATTAGGTTGAAACAATTGTGCAATTCATGGTTTGTCAGTATACGTTCAGCTTTAAGCAAATGTGCAGGTCTTTTTGTGGTATCAAAACCGCCCCCACCTTTCCAGCTCCCAGAGAAAACACCTGATGCCCGGTCCGGCCAGTCTGGCCTTGATACCACCCTCCACTGGCACCCCTCATCTTCACATAGACCCTCTCTCATGTGTATTTAATTTCTTCTATAGTGCTACTCATCCCAAGTATGTGGGGCAGTGTTGGAGTGTGTTACAACACACACATATTATAAAGAGACAATCACTCATATAAATGAGAAAATCAATGTATAGGAAATGTTTCTGAAAATAATGGGACTTAGAATGTGTAATCATACATTCATCCATAATTCAGACTTTCACCATCCATTCTGTCCTTCCATCTGTGTGCCCAACAATGTCCATATTCACCCATTTACAAACCTATCCATCACGTTTCCTTCCATCCATCTTTTCACTTATCTATCCCTCAATCCACCCTTTTACACATCCATCCACCCTTTCACCCTATCCATCCATACACTCATCCATCCACTCTTCCACCCCTCCATCCATTAACTCCTCCATCTAGCCATTCACCCGTTGAGTCATCCATTTACCCATCCCCCTTCCTCTTTCAATTCCCCTTTCACTTAGCCATCCATCCTTCCATCCACCCACCCATCCAACTACTCATCCACTCATGAATCCATCCATTGAACCTATCATTCATCCATCCTTTCACTCATCCATCCACCTTTTCACTCCTTCTCTCATCGATCCATCCTTTTGTCCATCTACCCGCCCTTTCACTCACTAATCCAGCCTTACATCCACCTTTTCACTCACCCGTCCATCCATTCACTCTTTCAGTTATCAATTCATCAATTCACCCTTTCACTTATCAATTCATCAATCCATCAATCATTTCACTCATCCATCCACCCATTCACTCGCCCATCATCCACCCTTTCACTCATCCATCCATCCATCCATCATTTCACTCATCTATCCAGCCATCCATCCACACATCCTTTCACTTACTTACTCACTCACCTTTTCACATTAATTATGATACCTATCAAGAACTCCACCCTCGCTGTAGTTCCTAAAGCAAGGGGCAATCTGAAAAAGTGGAAGGCATGAGTAATGCATGATGCACAATGCCTTGACGTGGGGCGACTGTGACATGGTGTTGTTTCCAGAGCTTTAAGTGGGATGACAAAACTAGGGGGGGAGGGGTCTCTCCAAAAGAGTGTCTGATGTAATAAAATCCGTGGCTTAAAACACATAAGCTAAAAATCTATGCTTAATATAATATGCTACCCGACTGGTATTTTTGTTGCTTCTGTCATTGCATCCAGATATATATTCCAAGTAACGTTACACTTGGAACAAGTAACGTTACACCTACAACAAGCCAGAACTATTGGCTTTGTCTATGGTTGTTAGTTGCATAAAATAAAAAGCAGCAACCATGGCTGCTACACTATAATTATAATCTTCCTTGCAACTTCTTTCACCGCCTTCCTTTGGCTAACTGGATTCTCACTTAGCAGCAGCATGGGCGTTTTTGCACTTCCGTGTGACAGAATGCCCTGCCCTGGACCGAGGCCGGAGGAGGCCACCACATGCGGTGCCAGCCCAGACTGATCCATTGTCATTCTTTATGTGGCAATCAGCCCCACACAGAATGATAATGGGCGGGTGGGGCTGCTCTTGTGCTCAGAGGAGTGCGAGGTGGCCCCATCAGGGAGCTGAGGGCTCTCACAGGGAACAGCTCTGTTCCCTGCAATGCCTAAAATTAAGGCGGACGGTTGGATGATGTCCTGCCTGAGACCGAACCCCGGAGTCAGGTCTCCCTCCGGGATGCATTTGTGCACATGGGCTTGTGCAGGGGGGGCAAGGAGAGGTGCTTGGGGGGGGGCGAGCGCCCCTCCTTGCCCCTTCCCCCCCTGCGGATGCCCATGACCCTCGTCATGTACAAAATGTCTACGTAGACTGCGGGAGCTCTAACAGCGCACCAGCTACTTTGGAAAGGAATCTGCTCCAGGGACAATGGGCATCACCTGAAGTTACGTGGGTGTGCACCACCTACTGTAATGATTGGGGGAGGCCACCCTCCCGCTGTTCGGAGCACGCGGCGGGCCTTGCTGTGCGCTGCAATGAATACACGCGCACACAGTATAATTATTAGGTGCGGACTGACGGCGCAGCTCCACCCATCTTTATTTGTACTCGCGCTCACGCCAGCAGGAGTGAGAGCAGGGACAGTGATCTTCCAGCGGGGGCCAGCAAATAACACTAGCACGCTGACTGTAAATTGTAAATTGTAAATTGATACTTGTATAGCGCACTACTCACCCGCAAGGGTCTCAAGGCGCTTGTACGAACACCGCTGTGGAACCCATCCTGGCTTTCCCTGTGAGGCGTCCACTCCTGCGCACCCCCAAGGAGGAGGCCAGGCATCCTAAGCGTTGTGGGGGCCGTTGTGGAGATTAAGCAAGCTATTGCCCAGAGTTGCAGAGTGGGACTCCATGATTCACATCCCATCTTAACTCAGTCCTTGACTGGATCTCAAGAGTCCCATAGTTCACTTACTTGACAGGCAAAGTCTCTCAGGTGAGTCTCTCAGGTGAGTGTTTGGTGGAGGATTCTCCCTCAGGACATGAACTCACACAATTTGTGTCTTTGGAAAGGGGGCCCGTTGTCGCTGCAGAGCTTATCCATACATCCGAACATGCCGAATATCTTCTCTAGGGCAGGACTAACATGCAGGAAGGCCATTGAGTTCACGACTTCTACCATTGGATACTTTGAGTAGCTATCGATGAGGGCTAGTGTGACACGCCCATCAGGTAAACTCCCAAAGTCCACACTCACCTTTTCCCCGGGCTTTGGCCGTGTTCTTCTGTGTGGATGGGCACTGGTCTCTCGGGCCCGCTCTTTAATTGGCAGGATGGGTACTTCCGGACGGTTTCTTCTACCCAGGCATCCATCCCTGGGAACCAGACTTTTTCCCTCATGTGGGCCTTCATTTTTTCCACTCCTTGGTGCCCTCCGTGGGCGAGTTGTGTTGCCCATAGCTGCAGGGATGCCGGGATGACGATCCGGGGTCCTCTGAGGAGAATGCCCTCTTGGGCGGGACTTAGTTCGTTCCGGACCCTCCACATATGCATCAGGCTTTCCTTCTCTGGGCTGGACCATGTGTTTGCAGACTGTAGAAATTGATGCCACAGCCCTCCTTGGATAGTGTCTCGAACCTTGATCATGACTGGGTCCTGTCCAGCCATGGTAGCTACTTCTTCGAGCGTCAGCGCTCAAGGGCACATCAGTGCAGCGATCATGTCCAGGTGTGCCTCAGTGTCATCACTGCTGGGTTCTTCACTGCCTTCTCCGGTTGTGTCTGGGTGTTTTGATAGGAAGTCGGCCAGGTTCTTGGAGCCGGGCCGGTAGATCACGTCCATGTCGTAGTGTTGGAGTCTGATAGCCCACCTTTCAATGCGTTGTGGCGGGTGAGGCGCTGTTCCTTTGAATAGCAGCGCCAGCGATTGGTGATTCGTGACTACAGTGAACGGGTGTCCGAATATGTACAAGTGGAAGTGTCTGCAGCCCAAACGGATTGCTAGGGCTTCTCTTTCAATTTGAGAGTATCGTTTCTCTGTCGGGGATAGCACTTTGATGATGTACACTAGGGTGGCCCATCATCAGGGCTCTTGTTCTTGTGTAAGGATGGCCCCTGGGCCCACAGGGCTAGCGTCTACAAGTATTTCTGTCCTCTTCGCCAGGTCAAAGTACACCAGCGTGGTGTGGTCGAGGAGGGCCTTCTCTACGGCCTGAAATGGCATCTCTTCGGCTGGACCCCACTGCCACATGGTATCTACCCGAGTGAGATTTCGGAGGGGCTCTGCAAAGGTGGCTAGGTCCAGAATGAAGCGGTCACAGTACGTGGCAATTCCAAGGAAGCTGCGTACTTCTGCCACAGTTAGTGGGGCAACTGCAGTCTTGATGGCTTGGGATTTCCGTGGATCAACCTGTATGCCCTCTTAGGTGAACATGTAGCCGAATAATTCTATCTTTTGTTGGAACAGCAGGTACTTCTATTTGTGTAGGGTGACCCCGTGGTCCAGGAGTATCTTCAGGGTGGCTCTCACATGCCAGTAATGTTCTTCTGCTGTCTTTGAGTGAATTAGGATATCATCACTCACATTTAGGATTCCAGGTAGTCCAACCAGGATCTTTGACAGCATTCTGGAATATTTATGCGGCAGAGGATATTCCGTAATTCAGCTGTTTATACCTCCTGAGGCCTAGGTGAATGCTGAAAGTTGTTATGTATCGACTGTCTTTGGCACGGACTCGTTTGTTATAGCCTGCATTCAGATCCAGCTTCGAAAACCATCTGGACCCGCTCAGATCGGCCATGATGTCATCCACAGTTGGCGTTATGTGGGGGTCGCGCTGAATGGCTTTGTTAGGGAGGCGCATGTCAATGCAGAGTCTGATCTTCCCTGGTTGGCGGGGTTTTTCTGCGATTACCATGGGTGACACCCACGGCATGGGGCCAGACACTTTCTCAATGACCCCTTGATCTTCGAGCTTCTGTACCTCTTCCTCCACCAGTGGTCGGAGGTGGAAAGGGATCCTCTGGTGTCTTAGGGCCATTGGTGGGTTGGTCGGGTCTTTGTGTAGTCGGATGGGGGCTCTATTTATTCCCCTAGCCCTTTGAACAGGTCCCTAAATTGGCTCAGCAACTCTTCCATCTGGTCTGCTTGTACTCTCCTGGCGAACATCACCAGACCCAGGTCTTCAGCCGCATGGCTGATGAGCAGCGGGTCTACCTCCTGGTCGATGACATGTATATCAATGGTGATCTCGATGCTTTCCGACCGCACTGGCACAGTCATTTTGCCCCGGAGAGGCAGTGGCGAGTCGCTCCCCTACACAAAGATCTGGGCCTTTAACGGTCTGAGTTCCAGTTTGGGCATTCGCTTATTGTATTGCTGGATCCCCATTACTGTCACTGATGCTCCGGTGTCAATTACTGCATTGACATCTGTCCCTGCAATCTGTATTGTGCAGCGAGGTTGGGGTCGCCTCCTACTCTTCAGGGCTCAGGCGAATGAGACTAGATATGTTCCCCCTTCATCTTCTGATGTAGACTTGTCTCCTTGGTAGGTTGTCTGTTCTCTCTTCTTCCGTCTGGGTTGTGATACTAGCGAGACCTGCAATAGCTGTCAGAACATCCCTCTCATATGCTTGGGTCAGTTACCTTCTTTCGCTGTACCTTTTTTCTGCTGACTGACGCGAAGTGGTTTGCAATCCCACAGTTGGTGCATGAACTCACACAATTCGGTACCTTGCGCTGGGCACGCCTGTGAGGGTTGTTCCTCGTACCCACAGTATCCACAGTGGTTCTTTGGGGCCTGCAGCTGGCGATCTCATGGTCTATAGATATTGTCTCTTGTTCTGACTGCGTCAGTCCTTTCCGCTTTCACAACAACGCTCTTTTTTCCGCCCCTCGCACCAGTGCCATATCCATTTCTTCCACCCACGCCGCTGAAAGGTTGTGTGTGCGTACCAGCACGAGAATGTTGTTTATCCGTATGTACGGCTGCCTGAGTATGAGGCCTCACAGGACTTTGCTGCGTATCCCAAGAATCAGCTGGGCTCTGATCTCTTCTGCGGCTCGATCCCCTATGAGGTGAGTGTAGGCTTTTTCCCCGAGTCGTGCGTGAAAAGCATCTACCGACTTTCCCTCTCTTTGCTTGGCTTGTTGCAGCTCGAAATGTTCGAAGTACAGGTTCATTTGGGGCTCAAAGTGAGCGTTCAGGGCAGTGACAGCTGCTGCGCAGTCCTCGGGGGGTCCTGTGTTGGGCAGGTGCTTAAATAATAGGTAAGTCTCTGCCCCCGCATAATGAAGCAATAGCAAGCGTTTCACCACCCCATCCTTCTCCCTCCTGGCGATAAAATAGTTCTCTAGGATGCCAAGCCTGGTCTGCTACCTGCACACAGCTGTGGTGGGGTCTGCAGACTCAATGAACAGAGGAGGACACACGAGGGGGGGGTGGTGCGGAGTTGCTGGCCCAGGGGCCTGGGCAGCATTGTCTTGATCCCCGATGGCATCAGACATGTGCACTGATGTGCAGCCTGGCGGGAACGCTGCACGTTAATGGCAGGCAATGGCGTGTAGGCGGTGGTGCGAGGGCACTGGGTGTCACTTGGGCATGCGCGTCTGCTGGTATGGCACGTGGTCAGGCCAGCTTAAGTCAATGCGTGTCCTTGGGCCTCCCTAGGGGCATGCGAGACTCACCCCTGTAGTGTGGTGCTGAACGCCTGACCGGCAGATGCGGAGGCGGGGAGAGGCTGTTATGTTCTGCTACTTCCTGGCAGCTGCTTGCGCCGGAGATGAGGCGAGGCAGGGTCCACTGAGGTGTCGCCTGGCAGGGGTTCAGCATGTGCATGCTGCCCTCGTGACCTGAGTTGAACGAGGTGCAGCCCAGGGGGGCAGGAGCAGGGGAGCATTGCTCGGGTCCTCGTCGCCAATGTAATGATTGGAGGGGGCACCCTCCCGCTATTCGGAGCGCGCAGTGGGCCTTGCTTCACGCTGCAATGAATACACGCTCACACAGTATGGTTATTAGGTGCTGTTCTGACCGACTTTTTCGGCCCTCCTGTGAGAGAAGATGATTGGAGGTGACTCCAGTCTATTATCATTCTAGTGCAAGGATTAGAACCGTAGTCAGGGCCTATTCACAAGGCGTATTAATACAGTTCCGTACCCTTTTCCTTAGATCAGGGCTTATAAACTTATGTTAGGGGATAGATTCATTAGTATTAGTGATTATCCGTCCTTTTGCAAGAGTGTTAGTATACCTTCTATGGAGTTATACTTATTTCGGGCCTTGTAGGCCTCAAACGGGAGAGACTCCATCTTGCTTTCTGCCCCGGCAGCTTGAGATGCTTTTAGGTCAAATGTAATGTTTTAGTTACGAGGTGTTGTTCACTTGGAGAGAACCGGCTCAGGCTGGCCCTTATCGAAAGACTGTATTTTTCTCCACTCCGAAGACACAACATCAGGCCGGCCGGCTGGGAACGTGTCCTTGGTACGGGGAGGTACAAGAATTTGGTGGGCGGCAGGTTACTGCCCGTAACTTTCCATGAAGGAACAAGCTTCCATATTAGTGAAAGCATGAGGCAGTGAGTCAGTCATTCTGTAGGCGGCAGCTAGCCGTTAGCATCAATGCCATTAATTATTTCCAGGCAGACAGTCGCCATTTTGAAGTCCGAGAAAGACCAGAGCATTCCGAATGAAGCAGTTAGTCAAGAGAACGAATACCAGAGTGGCTGAAACTGAGTTATAAGATCGAAGCCGAGAAGTGTAGATGGTCCGTGATTGAGAGGAGAGAGGAGTAGCGCAGAACAGCCAGAGAGAAAGCAGCTAATGAAAGGAAGGTTCCAGTGACTTGGAGGGAAGCAGAGAAGACAGAGCATAGCGGTGCAGACGTGTACCTGTGACTGCAGAAGTGTGACTTTAAGACGAGCCAAGGCACAGACGAGAAGGGAACCTAGATGACTGCTGAATCCAGACTTCACATTAATCAGGTGACGTCAGTCTTTGTCTCATAGTGTGCACATTCTAACCTTTCACTTTTCTTTGCAGGATATATGTTATAGTATAGTATTGTGTTATTATGATCATTGTAATAAAGTACCCCAGTTCTTAGTGAACCAGCATGTGCCTCGTATTCTTGTTCAATCAGGGTAACCTGTTCTTCTAGTCAGGCATTGTTTTCATGAACGGATGTAATTCCCGGTCAGGTTAGGAGTGACTGAATAATGAGGGAGAGAGGGACCCCTGAAGTGGAGAATAGGTTGTACATCATCTAATTCGGTAAACTGTTGTGTGATCTATAATATTGTAGCATCATATCCCTAGTAGCCAATGAAAGATTCCTTCCAATGGTATTCATAGGAAAGTGATCGTCGTTGGTAAGCGGCGTTAATGAGAACACCAGGCGGGAAACTGGTGCCGATACCCGCAGGATTGCGGCTTGGGATGTAAGTAATGAGAACACCAGGGAGGATACTGGTGTCTAGACCCGCAGGATTCCAGCTTGGGATGTAAGTGAGAGAACACCAGGGAGGACACTGGTGTCTAGACCTGCAGGATTGCGGCTTGTCGGGCGGGCACTGACTGTGATCAGTGTGTAATGGTAACTAATCAGAACTGCCCCAGGGTAGACTAGTCTGGGCCTAAGCTGCCGCGAGACTAATTGGTGTGAGTGTGATATTGTAGAAAACCTATGCATGTATATTGCTATTTTCCCCATCCTTAGGTACAAGGCATAGATACCTATTGTAAATAAGTCCTGAGGAGGGAGGTGATTACGTTCCGGCTGGGTTGGTGGTGCTCTGAGGAGCTGATTCTATGTGGTCTGAGAATCCGGCCGTTACAGGTGCGGACTGATGGCACAGCTCCGTCCATCTTTATTTGTACTCACCTTGGCGTGAGCGCAGGTGGCAGTGATCTTCCAGCGCGCGTCGGCAAAGAACACTAGCAGGCTGACTGTTACACCTACCAAAAGGGGTGAAGGAGTGTGTGCCAGGCAGATGTCTTGTGCAATATTGTGACAATGCTTATAGCGCTTTTCTGCACTGACAAAGCGCTGAAGCTTATTAGCGGATGGGTAGCTCGCTATGCCCATATATAGTGCTTCTTTCCCTAACAAGGCACTGAAACTCATCAGTTTTTTGCACCAAACACTATCAAATGCAGGGACGGCTCGCTAGAATCATGTTCAAAGACCCACCCTGGAACATAGAACAAATCTGGCACCGTGCTGAGTATGTTAACCAAACTACAAGTAATATCGCGCGAAGCGTGTGACAGTTTAATTAAATAAAAATAACATCCTGCAAAGCGTGTGCTCTGAGCATCCCCTACATGTTTTCAAAATAAAAGTTACAGCATGATGTAAGTGAAGTGGACACCATAGTAATTTGAATAAAAAAAAACATCAAAGCGGGCGCCGTACTGAAACATAGAGCGGCGCCTGTGTATATAAAACTTGTGCGCCTCACGGCCTGTAAAGCGCATGGCGCACTGAATGTTGCAGGAAAGCATGCCGTGCCTGCAGTAGGAGAAACGCATTAAAGAAAATAGTGCTTACAGACTAAATAAGATATACCGTGTAACAACTGAAGTAAAAGTGCCAATCCTCATGGAAGGTTACAAATTAAACCAAGGCGGTACTAAGGAGGGACTAACAAGCCTAATAATGAATCAGAAGGCAGCATTTACGAAGGACAATGATACAAGCCGATGACAATAGGCGGAGAGTGGGCGGGGCTTCAAGTACATACTCCAATACAGCATGCCTCGCAGCAGGCTCAACCTAAAAATAGTGACGGTTTGATTGCCCGGTTAAGGCTATTCAGTTTGTCACCATTTTTGGTGCTTTTGTTACTGTGCTGGTGCGTCATGTAATCCAGACAGTCTTGTGATGTTAGTTTACTCGATGGTAGAAAACTCCCAGCATTCCAGGGACCATTGACTTGTAGACACTGTAAATATACTCCCCTTTTGAGTAGGGTTGCAACTGTTCCCAGAGAAAAATACTGGCCATTACGTCACATTCTAAATTCTAATATTCTGCCCAGGCTGGATGCTGATTCTTAAATAGAACTTTATATAAAATCATCTGCATTCATTTTTAATATTGTTTTTCTGTCATTGTTTACTTTAATTATTAGGCAGAGGTCATTAAGACAGCTGTGGAACCCATTTTAAAATGATTTATTTTTATGTTCCCGTTTCGAGTAGGTACTGAAAAGGAAAAAAATACCAGTTCTAGGTGATTTTTGTACCGGCAAGACTTTAAAAACACTGGCCATGCAGGTAAAAAAACTGGCCGGGTGGCAACCCAACCTATGAGGTACATATTCAGTACCCAAATGTTGTGACAACAATTCTATAATGCCCCCCCAAGGTATGGTGGAAACACCTTCATAGTGGACCTGAAGGAAAAACACAGGTTCAAAACCCAATAAATGAGGGCCAAGGGAGATTTAAAGACCAGCCGGTGTTGACTCCCCAATTTTACCACTATATGCACAAAAGAACACCTGGGTCTAAATAAGAAAGCTATACAAGAAACAAGGGTAATCTAACTGGGATAGAGTTTTTCTTTTTAAGGACGCTTTTCCTCACCCAACAAAGGTGGCTACTTCATCATTGGGAACAGTGCTTACGTTGTAAAAGAATAAGCAGCAAGGCTCTTGTCAGGATGCCACTACAGCTTGCACCACACACTGCCCTTGTCAGCTGCCAATAACAGTACAAACACTGCTTCTAACCATCACACTCTTACAAGTGTGACAATTCATAGTATTCCAGGCCCCCGAAACTATAGGAATAGTCAGTGTAAATGTAAATTGAACTAATAAACAGCTGTTATTGTGCACATACCTAAATTAGCCATAAAGCTCTTCCATGTGGCAGACTGTCATCAGCCCCGGTGCAATTAGTTGCCGGTACCAAGCATTGGAAACTACCCTACCAGCTCAAATTAAGCACAGGAACCTCCTTGCACCGTGATACACACGGTGCCGCCTACAACTCTTCAATTAAGAAAGAGGAGCTCAACAGATGTTTTCAGATGTATGGTAGGTACCCTACAATGAGCTAAAGGGTAATGAGGTAAGCAGAGCATGCAAAACATTATGAGATGGTTAAAAAAGGCTCTTAGGTGCGCATACACCTTTATTCGTTTGCCCCTGGGTAAGGATTAAAACAACACACACTGCAGGAGTAGATTAAACCTGCCGAAGTGTGTCACCGGAGGAGGTCAACATGTTTCTGCTGAGGTACCCTCAGAAGAGGTGTAGCGACATTCGTCAGGACCTAAAGTAATGTGCTTCTGCTCCAAAAAATATGCTCAAACGTAATTATATAATATAATACAAAACCAAACAGTGATCCACTGGCAAATACAAGGGGGGTCAATTGTCAGAAACCTGTAGGAAAATACAGACAACCTATGTTACAATTTCAAGAAAAGGAGCACTTTGTTCAGTGGTGACACCTAACACCCAAACACAGTTGGACCTGTTGTTGACATATAGGTAAAACACACTTGAAACAATTGAATGCTAAGTTGAGTACTGCATATATCAAAACAGGTGTACATGCATAAAAAAAAAAAATCGTTGAGTATGAAGCCTCTACTTGGGGACCATGGCGTGGGGCTCAGGGTGCTCTCTATCTCACAGTATTATACAGGAGAGAGTAAGAAAATAAAGGATGAAAGCTCTAGGTACTTCAACAGAAGGGAAAGGGAAAAGAAAAAGGGAATCTGCCTTATTGGCAGCATTCAGGAGAGAGGTCAATTAGATATGCAGGTGTGGACCTCACACACTCTACATATATACTGTACTGGCATGCATGTGAGTCCACCAACCTGGAAGTAATAACAAATGTAAGCACATAACGCTATTGTTAATTACGTCAATTAAACCCAAAAAGCAAAAGGTGCTATCAGGTAAGAGCTGGTGAACAAAAATTACTCAATTAAAATCACAAGAAAGTGTACTGAGCGTTATGGGAGCCGTAAAATTTAAATTAAAATGTAAATGAAGGAGGTGCAATATACAACAGAAACGATCTACTACAAACGGGTTCATGAATGAAGTCTGCTGGCAGCCTACAATATGTTACGATATACGGGTTAACCCAACAGCACTGGGACCTGGGTAATCAATAGTACATAGAAAGGTGTCCCAGTTGGTACAGTGTAAGAGACACAAAACAACAGTTCAAACAATGTAGAACAATGAAGAACTTCCTGAGAAAATACTTTGAGAAATGTTATTTAATACACATCCTCAAAGTCTGCTGGCAGCCTACAATATAGCAAGCCAAAACGTGCGCTGGTCAAGGAGTCAAAAGTTTCTAATGTGGGCTACATGGCAAGTGATGCATGCAATGTTAGGCAAAATGTAGTATGATCAATACAAGAGGGGGAAGACAAATGTCAGCCTACCTTCGACGGTCTAGATATACTGTTGTAGTATATTGTCGTGGTATCTGTCAAGGTGAAAGACCTATCCTGGAGATGGTTTGCGGCTGTCCTTGACAACCTTACTACTCATGTATGGACTACAAAATAGTTGAAGGAATACTAAAATATAACCAAAGGCATAAGGGCAAGTATGCAGATGGGATCAGTTGGAAAACACTCAGCCTATATAGATACTTTGTGTCATGTCACCCTAGGCGTAGAAGGAGTTAATTCAGGTGATCAATGACCATGAGATTCCATCGTTGAGCCCGTTAATGTGGCTACATAGTCTAAAGATCCACTTTTGTTCCTTCATGAAAAGATATCGTGAGATATTGGTAATTGATGGTGATATAATAGGTTTGTCCAATACTGTCTAGTGTAATTTGTCAGGCGTATGTCCTTTCTCCATAAAATGAGCAGGCAAGTTGATGGCTTGTTTCCTGCATCTGATCGTGCTTTTGTGTTCAGTAATGCAAATTGAATTTTTCGGGTCGCCATACCAACATAACGGAGCCCACCAGGGCAAGTTATGAGATAGACGAGTCTCTTGCTATTACAGTTTGTGTATTGCCTTAATTCCCACGGGGTATTACTCCCGATGTCAATGTGATTTGTGTGTTCCGTCAAGGCACAGACCCCACAGGAACCACAGGGGAAATGTCCTTGGAGTGTTGGAAGACCCCAGAATGTGTTTAGTTTGTTTTAAGCTATCGTCCGGGGTGATGAAGCATGCCACCTTTGGGGGTGAGGGAAATCGTCCTTAAAAAGGAATACTCCAACCCAGTTAGGTAACCCTCGTTTCTTGTACAGCTTCCTTATTTAGACCTAGGTGTTCATTTGTGTGGCAAAACAACTTCTGCCATGATGGCAGTTTTTAAATGGGTTGGGCTTTCATCTGGTGGCGTGTGAGAGGTGTTTCTTCCACCAGTAACTACAGTTCAGTATAGTGAGACTGGCCGTAGTGGCTGTTTTTTGACCCTGTGGGGCAGGTTTCTGAAATATCGTCCTCCTGTAACAAAAGCGGCACCAGTGCTTGACACTAGCAC
Source organism: Lissotriton vulgaris (assembly GCF_964263255.1). Lineage (NCBI taxonomy): Eukaryota > Metazoa > Chordata > Amphibia > Caudata > Salamandridae > Lissotriton > Lissotriton vulgaris. The sequence continues at coordinate 261,708,339 of NC_141699.1, read as the reverse complement.
CCTGCCCCCGCCACTCCCAGGTAAAAGAAAAATAATACAAATATAGATAGTGGTTATTTACCCGGCCTCCGGCCAAACAGTGCCGAATCTCTTCTATTTACCCAGTGGCCGGGTAAAAAGCTTCCACCATATAGAAAACACCCTTGAATGCCAACCCCCACACAAAGAAGTAATAACAGAATTTGCAGAGATTTACATTAAAAAAATGTGATTCATGTCTCAAAATGTGTAGAATATTTCAGCTCTTCTTCAGAGACATCTTAAGTTAAATATGCATTTTGCAAACATACAGAATACTTTTTAAAATCTCAGGTCCAGTTGCTTTAGTTTATTTGTAAAGTGTACTCGGCAAACCTTAATTGCTTATTGGTGCTACAGCCTTAGTGGCAGTACTGTGATGTGTAGAGGCCGTGCGTGGGCAGGTTGTTACAGCTCGCTCTGAAAGCATAGAACAATTACATAGAGATTCTGCATTGCAATGTATACATTGATTTTAGAGCACACACATAAGAATAAACTCAAATAGTCTTCAATCGTGGAATTCCAGATGTGGACTGTAGAGCCGCGCCAGTTCACACATTTTGTTGGGGGAAGGGACTTTAAAAAAAAATTGTTAAGGTAAACACAAACGCCATTGGCTCCAAATTTAGAGAATGGAGATGTTGCTTTATAGCACCAGCCATACAGATGTAAGCATTAAACAGCAGATCAGTCTGTCCCAGGTTGCACAGGTTGCATTGCAGGCTCAGAATTCACACAATAACACTATTTCTCCAGTACACATGTGTAAGGCCCGAGGATCAGTCAATCTAGATAGAGTTATTGCAGAGCCAAACCTGTCTCTCCAGTTAAAGAGAATGTACAGGTTCACCCTTCAGACAGCTCAGGTCTATTATTAGAAATGCCTTTCGGGCTTTGGGCACCACATCGATTCCTCATGTTGCAGAGATGGTGCGGACTATGACCCACAGGAAAAACTGACAATCATGCTGCATAGATTTCACAGTAATGCGCTCAGGTTTTGGATAGCAAAGCTTTCTGTAGATTTTACAGGTTTAGATGCTAAACAGCAAAGCAATGCCGCATCTTACACAGCTCTCTGAAGATTATTAGACTAACCCCATTCTGAAGGTTACAAAGATATTACAGGCTTAGGACCACATATAAGTGCTATCCATGAGGTTATATTGACCTTAAGGACTCCGGTTAGAGCAGCAAAGCTAACACCAGGGTTGCAGATGGCTCAGCTGTTGAGGAAGTAATGCTAACGATACAGTTATGTGTAGGGTGAGGCAGCAGGCCTGCCACTGTGGTTGCAAAAATTGTGCAGGCTCGGATTCCAGAGAGCAGATTGATCCCACCTCATACACAGAATGTCTCCCAGGATGCTCTTTTAAACTACTGAAAAAACATATGGAAGAACTACTCACAATGCTTCGAAAATCATGGTACATTCGGGTTACATTTAAACTGCTGGAAGAATTTATGGAAGGACTATCCATGATGTTACGGAAATCAGGGTACATTCAGGTTACATTTAAACTACTGGAAGAACTTATGGAAGAACAAGTCATGTTGTTACGGAAATCAGGGTACATTCAGGTTACATTTAAACTACTGGAAGAACTTATGGAAGAACTATTCATGATGTTACAGAAATCAGGATACATTCAGGTAACAATTAAAATACTGGATGAATTTATGGAAGAACTATTCGTGATGTTATGGAAATCATGGTACATTCAGGGTACATTTAAGCTACTGGAAGTACTTATGGGAGAACTATTCACCATGTTATGGAAATCAGGGTACATTCGGGTTACATTTAAGCTACTGGAAGTACTTATGGAAGAACTAGTCACCATGTTACGGAAATCAGGGTTAAGCAAGGGCGGAAAATCTGTTCCGCTCGCGGATTTTGCGGATTTTCGGTAAATTCGCGATCCGCGAACGCTCGCGAATTTACCGAAAATCCGCAAATTCGCACGCAGCGGATTTTTTTTTCTTGGTGAAACAATTTTGCGGCGTGCGGCGTAAGTTCGCAATTGCGAACATGCAGGTGTGGCGGGCAGCAACAATCTCGCACTCGCGAAATTACAAAATTTGCAATTCTGCACAAGAAATCCACTAGCAAGCAGCATAGACCTTCTGAAAATTATGATTTTTATCAGAATAACTCCTCCGGCTGACATTTGCCTGCACTTTTTTTGATTTTAAGCCTTTTGACTTTCTTTGGATCACTTTTGGATTAGAAATCAAATTTCACAAGTAAGTTTGTTTGGGGCATTACAGTTGCTGTAATGCTGTTCTGCAGAAAAACGAGTTTTGCAAAAGTGAAAGCATTCAGCAGGTGCAAAAGTTCAAACTCATCATTAGTAACCATTCCCTGTAGTGCTTCCTGACTGGGGCCCCTCCAGAGTTCAGTTGCTAGTTGCAACAATTGTATGACCCTGCTCTGACCCTCACAGCAGGCTCATAGAATAGCTACAAGTAGGCCACACAGGTCCTGGAAAAAAAAATTGCACTGCAACAGAAAGCAAATTACAGATAAGGAAGCAGGTGCCAGACTGGAATTTTAAAACAGTGACACATTAATAAATCAACCCCAAATTAATTCATGTCAGTTGAAGCAGGGCAGGTGTGCTTGCTTCCCCCCCCCCCATAATCTACAGTGATGATGAACCAGAGGGTGGCATTGATGTACCAGAGGGTGGCATGGGTGAAACAGAGGGTGGCAGTGGTGAAACAGAGGGTGCTGGGAACCTGTGATGATGAACCAGACGTAGAAACAACATAATCGCGACCGTTGCGAGCCGACATGTAAGTTCGCAATTGCGAACTGGTACAAAACCCTCACAAACTGGCAGAAATCCTTGCAAACACACAAAAAAAATCCGCAAATTCGCGGATTTTGCGGATTGCGAGTTCGCAAATCCGCAAATTCGCGAACGCCAGATTCGCAAAATTCGCCCATGCTTAGGGTACATTCGGGTTACATTTAAACTACTGGAAGAACTTATGGAAGAACTATTCATTATATTACGGAAATCAGGGTATATTCGGGTTACATTTAAACTACTGGAAGAACTTATGGAAGAACTATTCATGATGTTACAGAAATCAGGGTACATTCAGGTTACATTTAAACTACTAAAAGAACTTATGGAAGAACTATTCATGATGTTACGTAAATCAGGGTACATTCAGGTTACATTTAAACTACTACAAGAACTTATTTAAGAACTATCCATGATGTTACGGAAATCAGGGTAGATTCAGATTATATTTAAACTGCTGGAAGAACTTATTGAAAAACTATCCATGATGTTACGAAATCAGGATACATTCAGGTTACATTTAAACTACTGGAAGAACTAATGGAAGACCTATTCATGATGTTACAGAAATCAGGGTACATTCAGGTTACATTTAAACTACTGAATGAACTTATGGAAGAACTATTCATGATGTTACGGAATACAGGGTACATTCAGGTTACATTTAAACTACTGGAAGAACTTATTGAAGAACTATCCGTGATGTTACGGAAATCAGGATACATTAAGGTTACATTTAAAATACTGGATGAATTTATGAAAGAACTATTCATGATGTTACGGAAATCAAGGTACAATCAGGTTACGTTTAAGGTACTGGAAGTACTAATGGGATAACTATTCACCATGTTAAAGAAATCAGGGTACATTCAGGTTACATTTAAACTACTGGAAGTACTTATGGAAGAACTATTCACCATGTTACAGAAATCAGGGTACATTCAGGTTACATTTGAACTACTGGAATAACTTATGGAAGAACTATTCATCATGTTACGGAAATCCGATAGATTTAAGCTCCGTACAGCAGACTAATCCCTTAGTTTACACATATCATACTGACTAATGCCCACATCATTCCAGTTACAGATCTAGGCTCAGGTTCAAGCGATGCCCCTTGGTTACAGAGATTGTACAGGCTGAGACATTAGACAGCTGAGCCAGCCCACATGTACACAGATCTGGCAAGCTTCAGACACAAGTTAGGAAAACAACAGTAATGGGTGGAGTGGTTGAATTAATCAGCAACTGGTAATTACTCTGGGCCGCAATCCAATTCATCAGTTTTTTGCTGATCATGCCACCTCAAATAGCAATCAGCCAAATGCAAATCAGTCTTGGCACTGATCGAATAGGAATAGTCCTACTGTCCAGGTCTCCTCTGAATGGGAACACTAGCAACCCAGACGGATTTCTATGTATATGGGACACATTAGTAAGGGGCAGCTTGAGTCCTACTGCCCTGTGAGCTCCCGGCCCGGTAACATAAATCTCACATGCTCATGTACCTTTGACAATAAAGCTGTCACTCAGCTTACAGAGACCTCAGAAGGTCTGACAACTGACAACAAAGCTATCCTTCATATTTCACAGATCTTACAAGTTTAGGCCTATGACCATAGAATTATCCCACAGGTTATAGAGCCCTCCCTTGCCTTGGCATATGTCAGCAAACACACCCCTTTTGGTACAGCAACGTTAAAGACTCAAGCTGCTGATAGCACAGTCGCCTATCAGATTATGTATAGAGTAGAGGCCCAAACTTCTGTCGCAATGCTAGAACCCACATTACAGAGATCTTCCAGCTCTGACCTAAGAGCTGTCCCTCAAGTTAGAGAAAACGTCCAAGCTAAACTTTTGAGAGAAAAACGAATTACCAGGTTACACAGCACCTAAGGCTTAGGCTTCGGACAGCTAACCTGTTCTTTACTTTACAGAAATCGTACAAGCTAGATCTTATTGACAGGCTATGGTTGACAGGCCAAGATCACAACAGAAGAACTATCCATTGGTTTACAAAGAGTTATTGGGATCAAGCTTTAGACAGCATCCCTTAGGTTATGCATATTTTATAGAATTAAGCATTTGACAGTTAAGGTGTCCTTTGGTTTCACTGACCTTACCATATTAGACCTCAGGCAGCAGAGCTATCTCTAAAGTTAAAGAGTATAGTGGTTCAGACATCTAAGAGCAAAGCTATCTTTAAAGCTGCATTACTCGGGATAGCATTGCGACCCATCGTTATTTTGCCCGCCATGCCACCTCAGATTAAACCCAGCCATTTACAAAATAGTCTTGGTCCTGCTTCATTTACTTCTATTGAAGAATCACCTAATTAGCCTGGCTCCTAATGCCCTCAGTTAATACTAGCCTGACCTGCTGTGTATAATGTCTCTCAATCCTTCCAATTACTGATTCATGCACAAAAAGTTCAAAATTCAATCCATGACCTTTAATTTAAGACCAGGTCACCATGTGCTTCGCGATTGGATCACTTCCCAGGGGCCCCATACGTTCAACTCATAACACATTCTCTAAAACCATAAAGAAGCTTATATGAGCAATTAAAATATTTCTCCAACAAACACATGTAGTGGTATTAACATGCTATCTCATATAACAACAAACATATATGTGATGACATAGGTTGAAGGGTAAATCCATTGTTAGAAAATCCATTCAATATGTGTGTCCCTTCTAGTAGTACCTCACAGGGAGTTCATTATGCAACATAGGTACTAATCATTAGGCTTTCTCATCAATCACTCCAACTGTAATAATAGCACAATTCATCATTAAGCTCATGATTAAAGATGTATTTGTGTAATCATCTTGATATAATTTAACAGCCATGATATAATTGTAAAATCGGTATTAAGTATATAGAAGATAAGCTCATTATTCCCCATTCCTGTTATTGATTGTAACCTCATATTTCGTATAAGAACCAGAACTATAGTTATAACATAAAAGGTATCTAGCCACATTTTCAAGTGTATATGATTCGAGTGCTCAAAGCCTCATACTATATTTATTGCAAAGATAAGATCAAATCATATTTTCTAATCAGTCAAACTATTAACCACAAAAAAAATTCTATTTAAATGATTTCACATTCTTTTTCTTTAAACCTTTTCCTTCTTGGTTTCATTATTATATGTCCATGCTAAGTACCTTATTCAGAGGTAAGATCCTATTAGGTTGTTCTATTAAAATCATATTCATCCTAGCCCTACACACTAACTCATCAAAATATGTTCAGATTTCTTATGCCAGATTCTAATATCACACACAATTTGTTGAACTTGCATAATGCATTTAACTCAACGATTCAGTCCTCGTTAGTTATTTGGCCTACTCAGGTAGGGATCCAATTTCATCATCTTAACCACTCTCCTGTTGCTTCTTATGAGAAGTCTTTCAAATCTTGAAGTGCTTGCATTACGAAATACAAGCCAAATTAACCACAAAGTATGTACAGATTATGCAACTGCTCTTCAATATTCATTCAGAACAGTAGCAATAAACTGTCATATATGCATTTATGAAAAATAATCAATTATTTGGTCAGTCACATTTTTTTCCTGTTTGCGCCTCATTTTATCTATACTACTATTATAAAGGAAGAACTTTGAACCTTTGAGGCGGGTAAACTCAGGAACCACAGCGCCAATCCACACACCCGATACATCGTTATAATCGTCAGGGTGTGCAGATGGACATAGGCTATATAAACGTAATAAATATTCGTTATTTAAAAAATTTACCGGAAAGAAAAAGCAGTCCCTTGGAAGAAGCGCCGGCCGCGACATGCGTGCCCGACTTGAGGAGCGCGGGGAGGAGCGGCGTCCAGGAGCGCGAGGAGGACCGGCGAACATGGCGCGGGGAGGAGCGGTGAGGAGCGGCGGACAGGCGGGGAGGAGCAGTGAGCGGCGGATGAGGTAGGTTATTTATTTATTTATTTAGGAGCGGTGAGCGGCAGAAAAATGAAGCAAAAATGAAAATCGTGAGCAAGAGGAAGCAAACGGAGCATTACAAAAGTGAGCCAAACGGTGCATTACAGGAGGAAAAAGTTACGTGTGCAGGTTCCAAAAGCGTACAAAGTAAACATAGAGGTATAATACTGCAATATATGGAGGAAGGCTCCGGGGGACCCACGGACAACGTCGGGCGGGGTCCTGAAGCCTAATTGCTCCCGGACAACGTAGGGACGGGCTGCTACAAAAGCGTACAAAGTAAACATAGAGGTATAATACTGCAATATATGGAGGAAGGCTCCGGGGGACCCACGGACAACGTCGGGGCGGGCGGGGGCCCTGAAGCCTAATTGCTCCCGGACAACGTCGGGACGGGCTGCTAGTATTCTCATAAGAAATATACTAGCTCTAATGATTGGAGCTAGTATGAGGACTAAAAAGAAAAAAAAGATATATACTAACTCTCTAGTCAAAAAAACAGTAGTTCTAAAGGCCAGTTCCCAAAGATTCCACTCTTTATCTTAGGCTTCCGACAGAGTAACGTCATAGTACCTTCTTACACCAACGTGCATGAATTATGTTATGTTATGTTATGTTATATCAATTTATTGTGCGCACAGCTACTCCAGCCAAGGAGCGTCCCGGCGCAGAGACAAGGAGAAACATAACACAACAGGAAAAGATAAAACCCTAAAAGGAACAGCTAAAACAAGAATGTTTTTATTGCTCTCCGAAAGGACATCAGATCCTCTAGCAGACGGATTTCAATTGGGAGGGTGTTCCAAATTAGAGCAGCTTTCACGCTGAAAGAACGACCCCCCATCCGGCAGAGTCTGAATCTGGGGACCACGGCGAGGGCCTGGCCTTGGGACCGGAGATTGCGGGTGGGGACATAGAAAGAGATACAGTTGGACAGAATTTCAGGGCCAATACCTCTTAAAATCTTGAAGGTCAAACAAAGGACCTTAAAGAGAATACGCTTCCTTACAGGAAGCCAATGCAGAGAGCGGAGAACATTCGCCACCGGACAAAATCTGGGCAGGCCAACAATGGCTCTGGCCGCAGCATTTTGAACCCGCTGCAGGCGAGTTAACTCAGCCTGGTTGGCCCCAGCCAGAAGAGAGCTAGCGTAGTCCAGGCGAGAGATGATGGTTGCCTGAACTACAAGCTGTCTGGTTGGGGCGTCGAAGAATTTAAGTACTGGTCTTAATCCTCTCAGCAGACCAAAACAGCAGGCTGCAGCTTTTTTGGTATGCCCTACAAAGGTAAGGCCGGCGTCCAACCAGACCCCCAGATTTTTCACCTCCGACACCGGGGTCGGAGTGGGTCCCAACTCAGCAGGCCACCATTGATCGCCCCATAACTCTACTCCCTTCCCAACAATCATTACCTCCGTTTTCGTGGCATTAAGCTGGAGACAGTTTCCAGTCAACCAGCTAGCCACCGCCTTCAGTCCTGACTGAAACCTGGGGGCATCATGCTCCGCGTCCCCGCTGAGAGTAACCGCCAGCTGTGTGTCGTCGGTATATGAGACCAAAGTTAGGCCCCACTGCCTAGCGACATCAGCCAGCGGTCTCACGTAAAGGTTGAACAACGTGGGGCTCAGCGAGGACCCCTGCGGAACCCCCATGGCCAGAGGCTGGGAACTGGACTTGAAGGGAGGGATGGCAACACAGAAGGAGCGACTGTCCAGGAAAGAGCGGAACCATTGCAACGCCTGGCCACCGATACCAATCTCCTCGAGCCGATGCAGGAGGATGCTGTGGGATACCGTGTCAAAGGCGGCGCTGAGGTCTAACAATATCAGCGCCGCCGTCTGACCAGCATCCAACCTCGCACGGAGATGTTCCACCATCACAAGAAGAGCGGTCTCCGTGCTGTGGCCATCACGGAAGCCATTCTGTGTGGGATCGAGGGCGTTGGTCCGAGCTAGATGTTCTGACAGGGCCAGATTGACATGGGCCTCTGTTAGCTTTGCCGGCCAGGGTAGCAGAGAGATGGGACGAAAACTTTCAGGTTTAGACGGGTCCAGGGAAGGTTTTTTAAGAATTGGGGACACCACCGCCTGTTTCCATTTAGTTGGAACTACCCCCATCTCCAGGGAGAGGTTGACAAGGGAACTCACAACGGGGCGTCCCATAAAGGTCTGATCTCGAAAGAGAGCAGGTCTCACTGGGTCAGATGGGGATCCAGATTTAACTTGCAAAGCAAGTTTATCAAACCCATCCGAAGTGAGAGGGGGGAATGAGAGCAGGGTGATCTGATGAGGAGTCCCATTGGAACTTCCCAACCCGGCCCCAATGCTAGGGAATGTCCGATAAATAGCTTGGACTTTTCCCAAGAAATAGGAGGCAAGGGATTCGCAGTGGGAGACAGAACTCACGGCCGTAGTGGTAGACCGCTTAGCCATAAGATCTTTAACCGCCTTGAAGATGGTCTTCGACGGGTTGGTGCTGTTCCGGAATTCTGCGGCATAGAAGGCCGCACGAGCACGACATATAGCCCGGTGATAGAGCTTGACGGACGCGGCGTATGCAGCTTTTAAATCAGCCCCATATGTCTTCCGCCAAGCCCTCTCCGCCCGTCTACAGGCTCCCTTCAAGGCACGTAAGGCGCCGTCGTACCAGGGACTTGACTCTCGAGGGTTGATCTTAGCCGATACAATAGGTATCAGAGCGCCAAGAGCCCTAGTAAGCCAGGAACAAAAGAGGTCATACCCCTCTTCTGCGCTGTTCAATGGGCCCAGAGGCTCCACTGAAAGAAGATGATGGAAGTCTTCCAGCCTGAGTTTATTCCAGGGTCTCCTGGGTACCTGTCTAGCTGAAGAGGTAGAGGTAGTAGCTGAAATGGGGCACAGGATGGACACCAGAAAATGGTCAGTCCATTCTACTGGAGTGATTGCAGTGATTTGTGCCTCTGTTAAATTGGTGAATTTGGTGATAATGTATCAAATGGCTTCATTTTAAAGTCTGTCCTTTAAAATGGCTACCACCTCATGGTTTCGCCATTCTACCTATCCATAAACCTAGGTCAGGCCCCATACCGAACTCTTTGGGTCCAATGTTCAACGACCTGACTGCTGTCTCCTGGTATCAGCATGTTACAAGGCTCTAATTTCTCTTGGAAAAGCACTGAATACTCACTTCTATGGTACCTTTTCAACAAACATGTGTACTTACATTTGCACCTTACCTACGATCATTGCATACATTAAATGCCTTTTTAATTGTAATATTACTCTCATTATTAATTACTAACAGCACATAAACCTAGATAACTGTCGATTAGTATGAATAATACAATTTTATTTGAAACACATACCTGTTCTTAAATATTTCAAAATAAAAAAATATTAAATTTCAAGCATCGTATGTCGTGATTCAAGCCCTAGACTAGACCTAGTGTGACCATGATAGCCTCCTGGTTTTAACCTTAAATCTATCAGTTCAATAAACATATTTGCAGCTAACATCATGATTGTCTCTCTCCGGCAGATGGACTATACATAGCAAATACATTTTACACAATGTTAGTAGTTGTATATTTCATAACCCATGTTACTATAAAGTTCCATAATTATATAGGAGTTCAGCTTTCAGTCGGAAAAGTATACAGAAAGTAGATCTTAAATCACCATATGTATTGAATGTATTTCAAATCCATGCAAGCACATCTCAATGTTTCAATTCCCGATAAGTCGTTCCACTGGGCTATGCTGCCTCATAGCATCTAGTCATACTTGCATCAGATAATAAATGATGGGCATGTAAGCTTTAGAATCTAAATACTATTTATTATATTGTTTCTTTTATCTTGCTTGTTAGTCATAACAAAGGGACATTATACTCTTGTATTTAACAAAATGGTTTTAAGACATTCAGTTAGGATTCCTGCCACAGTTCACCTCTCTTGACTATCGCAATATACCTGCATGACTCATATCATGCCTCCCAACACTTATGAATGAACAAACATCTTGTACCCTGACGTTTGACCATATTACATACTATTGGTAATAGCTAGCTGCAGCTGGTGTTTCCTGGTTTGTTTGAAAAGGCTTAATAGCTTTTACTAGTGTTTTACCATGCATCGGCAAGGTCAGGTTTCAGGCACCATGAAAGCATCCAGAAAATCCACCAGAATAGGCATCAAGCAACTGGCATAGATGACCTCAATGTGAACCTTCCGGAAGACAGCCCTCATCCATTTAATCCCCTGCACCTGTTCCTTACTATAAGTAATTAGAATGTGACTTTTGTGAACATTCTAAAACACCTTCTAGAAGACAGCCTCATCAAATTATCCATCTGCACCTGTTTTTTGCTATAAACAATTAGAACAAGACCATTGTAAACATTTTAAAGCACCTTCTAGAAGACAGCCCTCATCAAGTAAATTATCTGTACCTGTTCCTTGTTACAAACAATTAGAATGTGACCTTTATGGACGTCATAAAGCCACTTTATTTAAAGAGTGTCCACGCTCCTCCCCTTTGCTTAGCCTCTTCGCCTTCCACTTAACTGTTTCCCGGCTTCCAGGACTTTGTCTTGCCAGCTCCCTTGATTCTCCAGCTTCTACTTCACAGCAAAGAACGTCCCACATTAGTCTCACGCCTGGATGGAAAAAAGAACAAGAAGAAAAGGAGAGACGCATTAACAGGCTTCATTTTACTATTCGCTGAGCTCAGTCGCAACATCATCCTGCAAACAAAGGTAACCAGTGTTTTGTTCAACTTGTACATACTGTTGGCAGGGCTCTACCAAAGAGGACTTGGGTAAAGCTAAATCCGTCCAAATATGCTTTTGGGTTGATGCTGAAATCATACTCACTACAGTTTGGAACATTTTGATAAAGGAGCCTCTATGGACAATCTAAATGAAAACAAAACTAAAGGTTGGTTGAGATTTGAAAAGCTACCATAGGTGAAACCTTAAGAGATAGAGTTAATACTAGACCAAAGCCTTATTATTTGTTTGTTTATGTTACGTTATGTTGTGTTAGCTGAGTTTATAAAGCGCGCAGCTACCTCAGCAAAGAGGAGCCCCAGCGCTAGCAGTAGGAGGAGATAGAGGCTAAGAAACTGGAAGTAGCGGCAGTAAATATAAAAAAGCAAGATTAGGTTGCAGGAAAAAAGTAAGTCTTAATAGCTTTGCGGAAAGCCAGCAGGCTATCCATACTGCAAATTTGAAAGGGCAGAGAGTTCCAGAACTTGGCTGCCAAACAGTAAAAGAAGCGCCCCCCGATACAGAGATGATTCACTCGGGGAATCACGGCCAAGTGTTGCCCTAAGGAGCATAGCTGGCATACAGGAACATGAGGTGTCAGCAAATTGGCCAAAATCCCGGGTGACGTAAATTTAAGAATTTTAAAAGATAGGCAAAGAGCCTTAAATTCGATACGCTTAGCCATGGGCAGCCAGTGTAATTGTCAGATAGCACCAGCTGTTGAGCATCTATGCGGGAGCCCCAACAGAGCCCTGGCGACTGTGTTTTGGACTCGCTGAAAACGCACCACCTCAGCCTGGTTGGCTCCGAGGAGGAGCGAGCTGGTATAGTCAAGTCTTGATAAAATCGCCGCCTGGACGATCAGCTGGCGAGTAGGTGGATCAAAGAACCCCAGCAGGGGTCTAAGTCCACGAAGAAGGCCGAAATAGGTACCGGCTATCTTCTTGGTGTTATCCTAGAAGCTAAGGGTGGAGTCCATCCAAACCACTACGTTTTTAACCACTGTCTTGGAGAAGGGCACATGGCCAAGAGTGGAAGGCCTCCATTGCTCACTCCACAGGCTCCTGTCTTTCCCCACCAACAACACCTCGGTTTTATTTGCATTAAGCTGGAGGCAGTTGGAGGTCATCCACTCCGCGACTGCCGCCGGACAACTTCTGAACTTGGAAGCGTCCTGCATAGAGTCGTCAGAGAGGGCCACCACAAACTGCGTGTCATCAGCATAGGAGACCATAGTAAGGCCTTTGTCCCTAGCCATTGTAGCAAGGGGTTGAACGTACAGGGTAAAAGTACAGGACTCATAGCCAAACCCTGAGGCACCCCCTGCCCGATGCACTGGACATAGGAGAGAAACGGGGGGCAGTCACTTGGAATGTTCTCCCTGACAGGAAAGATTTAAACCATTCCAAGGCTAAGCCAACAACACCGCGTACTCTAAACGGCGTAAAAGGATCTTATGTGCAACCATGTCGAATGCGTCACTGAGATCGAGCAATATCAGTGCTGCAGTGAGCCCTGTGTCCAGAACGGTCCACAGATGTTCGGACATAGCCAAGAGAACAGTCTCCGTGCTGTGTCCAGGGCGAAAACCATTCTGGGATGGATCCAGGGTGCCATTACTATAGAGGAACCCAGTTAAGATGTTATTCACGTGAGCCTCAGCGATGTTAGCTGCCCACGGTAGAAGAGAAATGGGACGAAAATGTTTCCACTTAGCTGGGTCCAGCGAAGGTTCTTTCAGTAGTGGTACCACCATGGCCTGCTTCCAAGTCTCAGGGACCACGGCGGTAGCAAAAGATGAGTTAGTGACGTGGCATAAAGGAGCCGAGAGCACAGAAAGGGAGTCTCTGAACTGGGCGGGCTTCAAAGGATCAACCGCGGAGCCCGATTTAACTTTACTGCACAGCAGAAAAAACTCTTCCTGAGAGATGGGAGAGATAACCTCCAAAAGATGAGCAGGAGGTAACCCGTGAGGGGTGGCGAGAGAGGGGGGCAACTAAGGGAACGACCTATAGATCGTTTCTACTTTATTCACAAAGATGGTCGCCAGGTCTTCACAATGTTGCTCAGAGCTAATCACAGAGGTAGTAGAGTTTTTTCTGACTCGGAGATCCTTAAGTATTTTAAAGATACACTTAGCCGGATTGTGTCTAAGTTTGATTTCATTAGCAAAATAGGCTGCCCGAACAGAATGTATAGTCCTATGATAACTTTTAATTGCAGCCTGCTTTGGCCCCAGGATTGTTGTTTCTCTAGGTACGCTCCAACTTTTTACAAGATTTGCGAATAGCAGCCAGAGACTCGTTAAACCAAGGATTGGAATCAAAATTACGACCCTTAGACCATTTAGCAGGGATGAGAGAGTCAAGCGCTTGGGAAATCCAATTGGAAAGCGATCTATATGACGAACCAGGATCACTGTGCAATTGAGAAGAGTGAACAGAGAGAAGAGCATGAAAATCCTCAAGCTAAATTTTGCGCCAGGAGCGTTTAAAGGACGGCAATTGAAAAGCTCTCTGTGAAGGCTCCAAAATCGGAAAAGACATCGAGACCAGATAATGGTCCAACCAACATACAGGGCTGGGGGTCTCAGCAGAAGCAAAGGGAATGTTAGAAAAAACTGGGTCCAGTAAGTGACTGGCAGTATGGGTGGCGCCAGAGACCAAGGACCAGATGTAGGTAAATCTAATTTACCGACTCTTAAATACCGAATCATACCGATTCGGTATTTATGAATCGGTAAATTAGAAGGAGGGAGATGTAGATAAATTATTATTTTGATTTACCGATTCTGTAACATTCTGTATTTACCGATTCGGTAAATACGGAATCGGTATTCCCCATTGATTCCTATGGGCTTTGGAGCCCATAGGAATCAAAGGGAAATACTGATTCGGTATTTACCGAATCGGTAAATACCGAATCCAGCAAGGGTGCAGGGGGTGTCACTTTGAAACCCTCTAGCACCCCAAGTGCAGGCTTGTGTGCCATGTGGCACACATACATGCCCTAAGGGCATGTCTGTGCGTCACATGGCACAGGTGTGCATGCACATATGTGCATGCACACCTGGATTCGGTATTTTACCACCCAATAGGATTGGGTGGTAAAATACCGACTCTTATGGGCCTATGGCACTCTGTGTAGTGCCACCTACATCTTGATTTACCGAATTCGGTAAAATTACCGATTCGGTATTTTACAGAATCGGTAAATTTACCGATTCGGTAAATTTACCGATTTTGTAAAATGAAGGGCCCTACGTCTCAAAATCCAATTACCGAATTACAGAATTCAGCCGTTACCGACTGGTAATTGGGGACCTACATCTGGCCCCAATTGCCTTAATTGGCAGGCCGCCAAGTCTGTAAGCAGACTGTTGATATCATTGTCATGATTAAGGTCAAAAAGTAAGTTAAGGTCACCCAGAATACTAAAATTATCTGCGCTCATAGCCAGAGTGCTAGTAAAATCGATAAGGGCTAATTTAAACTTCTTAGCTGGCCCAGGAGGGCGATAGACCGGCAGCCCTGACATAGTAGAATTGGCTCTAAGAGTAATGCTAAAATGGGAGCACTCTCAGCCCTTCACCAGTTCCTTTACAAAAGAGCAGGAGTAGCAGGACTGAAAAATAACCGCAATGCCGCCCCCTCTAGATTCCCTATTCAGGATCAGAATACTGTATCCTGGAGGAAGCGCAAGGTCCGGTTCTGCCACCATATCATCACTGAGCCTAGTTTCAGTGAGAAAAAAGGCATCTGGGGATTTATCCTGAATCAGGTCATAGATGTCCAGATAATGTTTAGCCAAGGAACGGACATTCAGATGAAAGATTTTCATAAACGACTGGGACAAAGGGGGAGAAGGTGGAGCGGGTGAGGATGGGTGTAGTGCGGACGTGAGATTTTCGATCAATTATCGGAGCACCCTAACTCCTCTCTCACTTGCCTCTTTTGGATCGATTGTTGGCTGTCATTGAGTAAAAGGCAAACCCCACATAGGTCAAACCCGCCCAAACTGACACAACTCTAAAGAACCACTTACTACGGATAAGTTTAAAGATTTATTATAAAGCCAAAATTAGTTGCAAGTACAAACATCTCAATATAAGGTTCAAAAGATACACAGGTAATAAGATGAACATGAACTCTCTGAGAGATCTCAATCGACAGAAGAAAACCACCAAAACCAATTCAAAAATCAGTAAGTTAAATATCATCGACACTAGGTGAATCTTAAGCGTCATTTACAGGAAAGAAACAAATCAGGTTAAACTGACCCTTCGCTAGACTAGATGACATCCCTACTTAGCAAGTTCTTTACCTAAAAAGGTGTCAGCCGTTTGACTTCCAAAGAAGTTCGATCTCTCTCTTAGTCTCAGATAGAAAACCTATGCATTGTAGCAGTACCCTTTCTGCCTACCCATCCGCTCTCTAAGGGTCCTCAGGCCATCTGCTCTCTCTTCTCCCCGGGGCGTTGTCCCTAATACAAAATCACAGTATGGGTGGAACGCCCCTCTGAGACGCCCACCACGTACACAATTCACGTGGTCTTGTTTCTGGTTTTTTCCATAGTTTCGCTTCTTTGGACCGTCTGTTAAGTTAACCTTGCTTCCCAGGCTCCGTCTCCAGCGTGCCGGTACCCCCATGACATTCCAGTAGACTCCTCCGGACCCAAGCCTATCTCCTCGAACAGTGCTCTATTCATCAAGCTCTTGATTGGTACCCCCCTCGCACCTGCAAACAGACACTTCGAAGCAGGGCCCCAAATTCCAGGCTCCCCTTATCAGGCTAGGCCATAAAACTTCAACCAACATCGGCAATTTATTTTAACGAGGCTTGACTTTTAACTCACACGTGCAGATCAAAGAAGACTCTTTATCTCTCCAGGCCTACTAAATTAGATGCAGTAGCCTGCTCTCTGTGAACCATTATTTCTAAGCTTAAAATAATATGCTAACACACCACACTCAAGTTATACAAAACACTTCTATAAAATATAGCCTTTAACATATAAGCAAAATCATTGGATAATATTGAATCCATGCTACGTGAAAGATGCAATGGTACATTTCGTTCTTACACAGTGCCATGTGGTCTGCACGTTTCTTCATTTTACATTTACATCCTTCTTCATTTAGCAGCTACATAACATGGAACCTGATTAACACATTTAACATTTCTAAGTATTTCCACACATTTCTATATTAGCGCACACTCTATACGTGTTCTTCTATCTCTAATAAAACAATCGTGAGTAAATGCGGATACATATTCTCATCTCACTAGTTACCTTAGCTAACTTTACGCAACTGGCTTGTAAATATGGCGTATTCATACGTTTCATTCAAATTGCGCTCTCTCAGTTCCCCCCTTTGATGACCTCTAGGGGTCATCACTAGTACACCAATTTGAATGTGTCAAACAGAACTTGTTGCAAGGCTCCCTCTTTTTATCGTTTCTAGAGCTCTCAGACTTCTATACTGGTGATCTTGCATAGCAGCTAATCTCTGCTCCTGTTCTCTCATAGACCTTTGCAATCTGTTTGACCTATACCATTGGTACAGTCTCACTAAACCCCACAGTATTATTACGCAAATCACAATTATGATGATAGGCTTCAGAATATACCAGACAAAGCTCTTCCCGAGATTGGCAAACCAACCTCCAACTTTACCCATTCCATGACCTACTTTTTCCCAGACGTTTACTCTTGTTAGGTCCTCAATCTCTTGGTGTATCTCTGTAATATTCTGTATGCCCTTCTCAAGAGGTTTTGAATTGTCTGGAATGTAAGTGCAGCATTCCTGGACCTTCAAAGCCTTACAGACTCCGCCCTCTTTTGCTAGCAGAACGTCTAAAGCAAGACGGTTCTGAAGAACCATTGCCCTTATCGATTGCATCTCCCCTTCTACCAGCATTAGTGATCTTGCAGTACTTGCAGACAATCTGTCTACAACTGTAGCCAGTCTCCTAATCTTGACATCATTAAGTATCAATCCTAAAAGAGGAAACATAGCACCAAATACATCTCCAACTACTTCAGCATCCCCTACATCTCTTCTTCCCCTTGCTGAAGCTTTTCCCTCTATGATCTCTAAGTCCTTGGCATGATATATTTTAGGGAAGACAATTGCCAAATAACATGAACCGTACCAATTGTCAGGCAGCTTCACGTAGGCATTTCTTCCACATACAAAATATACATTAGGAATCACTTGCATCCCTTTTAAGAAATCTTTTGTATAGTATTCTAATCGGAAAGCATGTTCACAGCTAACTTCACCTACAAACACACTCTCATAGTAAGTTTTGCTTCTTGTTAGGCACAACTTCCCTCTTTGCGTTCGATCTAAAGCTATAGGACCATTACTACCCTTCTTTTTGTGAGCCTTCTCCTCCTCAGTCCAATCTGTTTTCCACTGTCCTGACATTTTCAGAATCTTTTGCCTTCTGTAACGGTCGTCAACTTGTCCTATAAACTTTTTCTCAATCTCTGACACTTTGCAAGTAAGATTATTTCTACGAGCATATGAAGTATCCAGAGGATCCCAAGGAAGAAAGAATTTCGCCAATCTATCTTCCTTCTTGTAATAGTCCCACTTGTTCATCTGCTTATAGTTCGGAACCTCTGGTAATACTGAGTCATAATTCGAGAAATAATACTCAAAACTATCTCGTCCATAAAATATACTAAGCAATAAACTACATGTAATACCATAAGTCAATGGAAGATGATGATACCGAATGCCTTCATCTACAGAAGCCGGCAATTGCATGCAGACATAGCAATCCTTGGCCTCCATGACGTCGATGTATTCATACAACAGTTTAGCATAAGCATTGGTTTTGAAATTGCCCTGCGACTCATCTACATGTAACCTACGGGCCTCTGCTGCCAGCAGCGCTTTCTCCTGAATTGCATTGTCCTCCTTTCGTCTAAATCCTGATCCGTGCAATGCAGCCTATGATTACCCTGTAATGCTTTAGTCCTTGATAAGTCTATCATGTACCTGTTTGCCAATTCAGATAGTCTTTCATGTACTGACCTCGCCTTCCGAGTAACATCTTTTGCTATAAACAGTACCTCATCTTGTTCATACAGGTCGATTCTCTCCATTGGCAATGTGCCGTCTATTATTTCATCTAGGTCCGATTTTAAACTCGTTACATCGAGTCTCTTTGCCTTTACCTCAGCTCTTAGTACCTCATTCCTAGATGGTCCGTTTACATTCCTCCCGTCCCAACTCCGAGTCCTACGCCTAGGTTCGGGTGAGCCATGAGGAGTCCTCCCTTGTTCCCATCTTTCTAAATCCCATGCTCTTCCATCTTCCCTTGGTGTATGGTGGAACAATGCTCTATTTCCCACCATCCCATTCTGTCTCTTCGGTTCAGCCTCTCTAGACACACGGTAGGATCCCCCACCATTCTCTAAGCCTTCGCAATTCCCTTGCTGTCTGGTGTCACTCAATACTCGGTAAGGTCCCTCACAGCTCTCCATGTTCCCGCGATCCCGTCCGTGATCACTGGATGCATGGTGAGATCCCTCGCGACTCTCCACACTCCCGCGACTCCAATGTGGTACATTTTCGCCCGGTGTGTGGTGAGTGCACCTGTAACTGTCCCTGTACTCCTGCGTTCTTCGATCCCCCTCACTGAGAATGGGGCGAGGCACCCCTCCACATCCTGTACTCCTATTCTCATGCTCCTGTCCACTTCCACTCCCGATGTGGCGAGCGTCTCCTTTCCCGTCCTGACTCTTCCCGTCCCACTCTAGACTGCTTTCGCCAGCTCCGCAGTGAGAGAGGATTCCGTTCTCTCGGTTTCCCCATTCTCCTCCCGCTCCTAACCTGTTGTTTTGAGTTTCTACGGCCGCATCCCATTCTTTCAGGTACTCCCTCAACTCCCTAAAGGATTTCGGCCGTGGTCCTCTCAGATCCATCAGCCCTCTCTGACCCCCTTGTTCTATTAAGGGATCCGCTACTGAATCCAATGGTGTACTCCTACCTTTTGGTCCTAGCAACTGCCTTTGTGAATTAATAGTATTATTCCTGCTTTCCATCTCTGCTCTTTCCCTGTCCAATCGTACCTGTTCCTCCTTTTGTGCTCTTCCTGGGTCGTAAATCGATACTACAGGACCTATGGTAACGGGTACTTGAAGTGCGTCCGGGAGATGGTACGACCTTGCACACTCTGTTTCCGGCACCTTTTGTACCACAAACCTTCCGACTACTATCTGTACTGGACTAGGTTGAGGTATTTCCTCGCCTTTGTTGGGTTCCCAATCTGTTATGGGGAGCAGTCTATATTCCCCTTTTCAGGTCCCGTCCCCCTTCTGGAGCTCGGGACATTCGGCCTCTCTATTGTACGGAGGTGGTCTGTCCAACAACAACCTGTTTATCAGGCTGTCATCTGTCTCGCTCTTATCATCCTCCACTGGAGGCTTCTTTTCTCCTGTGACTTCTATCACTGGATATAGTTTATCTGCTTCAATTCTCTGCACTCTCCATTTTTTAGCTTCTTCATCCCATTTGGCATCCTGCACTGCTCTTACCGATCTTTTCACTCTTTCTTGGCGCCTGTTCAAGCTCCGGTCATACGCCGCCCTAAACCATGCATTGAGGGCTTCAAACTGTGTTGGTCTGGGTAGAGGTCTCGTTGCAAGCATTACTGCTTTCAGCTGGTTCAATGCTTCTAACCTAAACGTTCCGTATTTCGGGAACGTCAGCTCCTCATTTCCCTCCGTTATCTTGCTCCACTCAGAGATCCACAGTATAGTATGCAACCCGACATTCACAGCCATATAATGAGCTGGTGTACCCTCCGGCGGGGCTTCTTCCCCGTGATATGAATTCCCTCTATCTCTCTTAAAGATCGCCCTTAGACATTTAAAACACTTCATTTTCAAGAATCTACGATTTCCTTAATTCTCTTCCTTTGTTTACTTCCTGATGACGAACCACCAATCCCTGCGCGGCTCTCGCCAACCAGCCTATCCCAGCGCGGCTCTACACCAACCGGCCTATCACAGCGCGGCCCGCTCTGACGTCACTCGTCCCCTTTGCAGCAGTACCCCTCCTTTCTCAGCTCGTCTCCCGGTCATGCATGCGTCCCATTCATACACCGAAAAAAATGACTACTTCCGACCAAGCGGTCACTTTTCCCCCGACTGTACGTCCACAGTCTAACTGTAATTGTCACCTTAACTGACGAAACGTCTTCCGTATCTTTCAGACGATCGTCTTAACTGATAGGTTACTTACACACAGTAAACGTCCGACGAGCGTCCGTTCTTCATACACTCACTCTTACGCTCCCCCTATCACGGTCCTGCGGGCGATCAATGGTACCTCATGACCCCCTTCACAATGGTAGACAATTACTCTGGATGTCCGATACACCCGAACCACTTAAGCCCTTCCCTGAACTTAAGATTTTCACCGGTTGCGCGCGCTCACAACCGTCTCACAATTACACTACAGGCATTCAACTCCGCTTGACATTACAACACAGGTACAACACAAAACACCGCAATCTGGCAACGCATGACCCTTATACTCACTCTCGACCGACTCTGCTGCTTTTCTCTCTCGCACCGTCAGCACCTTCTTCGGCAGGTAGCTCTTCTTCTGGTCGTCGATCACTAGGGGCCTTGGGGTAATCTTAACCTAATCTAGGTCGCCTTCCTCAAGAAGCCAACCATCTTTCTCTGCTACCAACTGCGGACGTGAGATTTTCGATCAATTATCGGAGCACCCTAACTCCTATCTCACTTGCCTCTTTTGGATCGATTGTTGGCTGTCATTGAGTAAAAGGCAAACCCCACATAGGTCAAACCCGCCCAAACTGACACAACTCTAAAGAACCACTTACTACGGATACGTTTAAAGATTTATTATAAAGCCAAAATTAGTTGCAAGTACAAACATCTCAATATAAGGTTCAAAAGATACACAGGTAATAAGATGAACATGAACTCTCTGAGAGATCTCAATCGACAGAAGAAAACCACCAAAACCAATTCAAAAATCAGTAAGTTAAATATCATCGACACTAGGTGAATCTTAAGCGTCATTTACAGGAAAGAAACAAATCAGGTTAAACTGACCCTACGCTAGACTAGATGACATCCCTACTTAGCAAGTTCTTTACCTAAAAAGGTGTCAGCCGTTTGACTTCCAAAGAAGCTCGATCTCTCTCTTAGTCTCAGATGGAAAACCTATGCATTGTAGCAGTACCCTTTCTGCCTACCCATCCGCTCTCTAAGGGTCCTCAGGCCATCTGCTCTCTCTTCTCCCCGGGGCGCTGTCCCTAATACAAAATCACAGTATGGGTGGAACGCCCCTCTGAGACGCCCACCACGTACACAATTCACGTGGTCTCGTTTCTGGTTTTTTCCATAGTTTCGCTTTGGACCGTCTGTTAAGTTGACCTTGCTTCCCAGGCTCCGTCTCCAGCGTGCCGGTACCCCCATGACATTCCAGTAGACTCCTCCGGACCCAAGCCTATCTCCTCAAACAGTGCTCTATTCATCAAGCTCTTGATTGGTACCCCCCTCGCACCTGCAAACAGACACTTCGAAGCAGGGCCCCAAATTCCAGGCTCCCCTTATCAGGCTAGGCCATAAAACTTCAACCAACATTGGCAATTTATTTTAACGAGGCTTGACTTTTAACTCACACGTGCAGATCAAAGAAGACTCTTTATCTCTCCAGGCCTACTAAATTAGATGCAGTAGCCTGCTCTCTGTGAACCATTATTTCTAAGCTTAAAATAATATGCTAACACACCACACTCAAGTTATACAAAACACTTCTATAAAATATAGCCTTTAACATATAAGCAAAATCATTGGATAATATTGAATCCATGCTACGTGAAAGATGCAATGGTGCATTTCGTTCTTACACAGTGCCATGTGGTCTGCACGTTTCTTCATTTTACATTTACATCCTTCTTCATTTAGCAGCTACATAACATGGAACCTGATTAACACATTTAACATTTCTAAGTATTTCCACACATTTCTATATTAGCCCACACTCTATACGTGTTCTTCTATCTCTAATAAAACAATCGTGAGTAAATGCGGATACATATTCTCATCTCACTAGTTACCTTAGCTAACTTTACGCAACTGGCTTGTAAATATGGCGTATTCATACGTTTCATTCAAATTGCGCTCTCTCATAGTTAATCCCACAACCACAACAACACAAAGGACCGTCCATGGGACCTAATGGCAGTGAACCGCAAGGGTCTACCGGTGCATTAACAGCTAAGAAATCTGTCCTGGAATAAGAGCAAAGTTCTGACAAGCAACTGCCAACTTGTCTGGCGACGTCCAGGAACGGATGAGCGCATACGGGCATGTCTTTGGCATGCCTGCGGCGTGCCAGCGGCGTGCCCTCTGCGTGGCCGGGCAAGCATCTGACCTTTTAACCCGGGGGCAGGAAGTAAGGAGGTTAATAGGAGGAGTCGCCTCCCTCCATGCAACCGGCACTGCCAGCCGTGACGGACCGGGGACAATGAGAAGAAGAAGTTCAAGCACACTTAAGTAAGTACAAAGTTAAAAACAGAGTAATTTTAAAAGGTGCCAAAATGAAAGTTCCAGCCAGCCTAATAACAAGCCTTGCAGCAAGCGTGACTCACTACTGCGCGGCCAGGCAGGCGTCTGACCTTTAAACCCAGGGGGCAGGAAGGGGGAGTGTTGTAACTTTGCACTTGGTTCCTCCCACTCCCACTTGTCCCCCCTCCCGCTTCCTTCCCACTTGGTATGGCCCGTGCTGTCACTTGAAGGCAGCAGTAGAATGTTAAGTCGTTACCGTCCTGTCAAGCTGGGAGCACCTGTGATATATTGAACTGAATAAACGTTCCTGAATTCTACCACGTGTGGACTGTCATTACTACAATTTTGGCGACGGAGGAAACGGAGCTGAGCCAGGGTCAGTGTGGTGTCTCTCCCCTGGAGTGAAATGAGCTTGGACAAGGAAAAAGAGGAAATGCTTTGATGACGTATCTTGGGCGCTCTAAGGAATCTGAGAAATTAAAGAGAGGTAAGACCCGAGTTGTTGAAAACTGGAGAGCCAGAGCCAGTGTGGTGTTCTCCCCTGGAATGATATGAACTGAGGCGAGGAATAAGAAAATATGAGGTAACGAATTGATGATTTACTTTGGGCGTTCGTGTGGAAAAGAAATATTTAAGAGAAGTAAGACCCAGGTTGTGGAACACAGGAAAAGGCGAAAGTTAATGAAGTGACCAGATTGAGCTTAGTGACATGAGCTGAGCGGAGAAAGGAATGAATTTAAAATCTCGGAGACTGGGTTTTGAAGTTGAAAAAATTAGCCTTGGATGTGTTGCATTAGAAGCGTGACAGTCAATGAAGAAAAATAAAATATTTGGACTTGGGTTTATCGTGAGAAAAGCCTTGGTGATGATATGGAAACCTTGTTTATAAAAGAAGGAATTTGCGCAAAACAAAGGTGAAGAGCCTTGGTCTCTGAGTTGTGAAATGAGCAAGACAGTGGTACGAAGTGTTCTCTGGTACCGCAATTGAATGTGAGGTGATTCAGCGCAAACAGCGTTCGTGGTGAAATTCTCCACACAGCAACAGAGTGCAGCGAAAGGAAACGTCGTCATTCACAGGCGTGTGAGGTGATCTTTTTCTCATTTTTTATAGCGCATACCCAATAGCATACAGGATAATGCACTGCCGCCTGGTGGCCATTGTGAGCATAAAGCCGTATGTGAATCTCCAGGAAGAATAGGAAAGCGCATGACTTGAAGGGCGGATTCCCTCGGAGGGGAAAACGGCCGGAAGGAAAGAAGGGAGACTCACCTCAGCGCTAAGTGGAGGAAGCGTCGACTGACAGTATTAGGAAGACCCGGAGTGTATGCACACTGTACTGAGCAAGGCTTATCTGGTGAGTCCTGGTGGCTGGGAGGAGGAAAAGTGTGAGAGGCAGGGAGCGATGTATCTCTGAAACGGCATTTTTTATTATTATAAGAAGCAAGACAGAGTGCGAGGGGGAGCAGCTCTATTGTGAAGTAAAAACAACGTAGACTGAGGTGTGCAGAAAATAAACAAGAACAGAAGCTGCCAGGTGTGTGGGACTACGTAGGATGGTAAAGAGACTTTGAGCATTCACATTTAAAACGTGCAGCGCGAGGTCAATGCGCGAGTATTTAAAATAAAAGAAGTGAATAACGGTCTCAAAACAGCTGTTTTCCTCTGAGAAGTAGTTCTAACAAGAGTGCGACGGAGCACATTTTGGGAAAAAAATAAATAATAAAGGCTTCGAACAAATAGCACGGCGAGGTGAAGCACCATAAAGAGACAGTAAAGTGCTATATTCGTAACTAAAGGAAGGTAAGGGGGAAGGTGACTCTTTGGAGCCGGAATTGAGTTTCCCCAGTATTCAGCAAATAGCCAATGTCATACCGCGTTTGCGTCTGACGGCCATTTTGAGCGAGGAACACACCGCGTAGGGTAGCAAATATAACGCGTGTGTCAGTTTTGAAGGGTAGCTCCTTCCAAAATACACCAGTTTAGCGTATATAGAGTAAAAGGAGATAAATAAATGAGTAAAAGTGAACTGGAGCCACAAGGTGAATAAAGAGTAGGAATTTCTGGAAACTAGTCCACAACTGTCATACTTCAAAATAAAAGTGAATAATACAGGAATTTAAAACGAAGTAAAACTAAGCAACTCAAATGATATCGCGCAGAGCGAAACTTACTGGAGGGGTACAACAAATCGGGAATGAAAGGAAAATAAACATGGAAAAAAACAAAGTGTACAATTTACCACCACTGGTGCCATTTGTTGAGAAGGATGGTACTACAACAGCTACATGGGAAGAGAGGAAGGAATATTTGCGCAATTTTTCAGCAATGAAAGGAAAAAAGAAACAACCATTTCTTCCCAATGACAAGGTGGAGACAATGTTGAATAGTTTAAGTGCAGGAGGGAAAGAAGTCTACATTACTACTGAAAAGAAGGACCAAGAGGGAGCTGGAAAGAATGTCGGTGAAGATGTTATGGAAGATACAGGGGACCATTGTATGCAAGTGAGGTCTCGTGAAGTACAAAGGTACGAAGATGTCAGGGAGGACAAGGATGACAAAGTGGAAATATACATGAGTAAAGTTATCCCTGGGTGTCCTATCAACTTTGGAGGAAGTGAAATTTATAATGTCGCTGATTCTGTGTCACATTATTCTACGGTGAGCACGAGTTTGTGGGAAGGTAAGCTAGCGGAAGCTTTTGGATTTGAACTAAAAAAAAACAACATATCCCTTAAAATGTACTTAGGTGACGACAATAACATAACACGGGGCAAAGAGTTGGAAGAGAGATACAAGAAAAGAAGTACTAGGAAGTCGACTTACATCACGGTAAAGGAACCCTCCGATCTGAGAAGGGAGGAACAAAAGAAATTAAGTTTGATGATATACCTAGAAAGCAATGAACTCAGGGGTGATCGAGTGAGAACCAACAGTACACCTATGGACTGGTTTGAGCGGTCAAAAGAAAGGAGACCACCCTATAAGGGTCAGGGGGCATGGAAAGGTACTGCTCGGAGAGCACAATGGAAAAAAAATGTGGTCTTGGACAAACTCAAAGCAAAACAGGGTACATACAAAGGACTTGAGAGGAGAAAGATTATTAGCAAGGAACCTGTGAAGGGAAATGGTGAAGAAGTCAGAAAAAAAAGATGGATCTGTTAGTAAAGGAAAATGTAGGGTAACTCCCACCAAAGGTGTAAAGGAGGAAAAGTATAATCATGTTCGACTAAATTTTCGGAGAGAGAGAGGCATGAAGGTACATGCAATGAGCCCGTGTCCCGAGGTTCAGGTGCTGAGGATGGAAAGAGATTCGTAGTGGGAGGATGGTCTAGACCAGACAACGAGGTTGAAAAGGTGTATGAGGTCTGTGGGGTTACAAGGCGCAGACGTAGTGCGGTATGGTCCAGAAAACTACCCAAGGAAAAGTTCATAAAGTTATTATCACTCTCCCGGAAGGAGGTGATGATAAGATGGAGAGAAGTCTGGAGCACTATAGAACCCAACTTAGGTACTGACTGGTGGATGTCTGGCATAGCGGAAAAACAGGAGGTCTAGGAATCATTTACCCAGCAGCGTCCGCCTGGGTACTCCGTGTTTCCACTTTGGATTAAGGCCAGGACAATTGGTTGGCCATCACAGAATGTACAACAGGGAGGTTAATGGGAGGAGACACATCCCTCCGTGCAACATGCAGTGCAAGCCGTGACGGACCGGGGACAGCGAGAAGAAGAAGCTCAAGCACACGTAGGTAAGTTCAAAGTTGAAATAAAGTTCAAAGTTAAAAACACAGTAATTTTAAAAGGTGCCAAAATGAAAGTTCCATCCAGCCTAATAACAAGGCTTGCGGCGAGCGTGACTATAGGTACCACATCTGCCGGTACCATTAATCAGACTGGTGTGAATGCCTGCTGCAGTGTTGCTGTTGACTGGACGAGACACAGCATCTTTAACTCTACACACTCTCTCAATCCCAACCCCCTTCCCCCAGGGAATTGCCACAGAAGCAGTTTCTCCTCCTGTAAACTGAAGGCAAGTCTCTAGAGGATTCGGGAAGCGGCATCGCCACCCCATTTGAATTATCTGGGATTCAGGTAGGTGGCTTATGACACATTGAGACCCTGTGATGTCAGCTCTTGGTATTGGATCTTAGCATTCAGGCAGGCTACTCCTTTATCTCCTATAATAAAAAACCTTTTTATGTAGTGTGCAGTTTGGTTATCTAAAATAATGTATGTTCACTCGAGGGATACTGCTAATTTGTCATCAGGATAACACCCTATTGTATAGCACACAATTTATCAATCAAAAATCTTTCATGCTTTCTCAGTATCCTATTCCCACCTCTCTTATGTGGTCGTACAGTTTTTAGCTTAGTAGACTTCAACTTTACTAAATCTGACTGTGTGGGTTCATTCCAGAAATGTGTCAGTAGTGGATATTTAGTGTCTCCATTATGTGTGGCTCTCTAATGTTTCTGCCACCTACTTTTTAGTTTGCTGATGGTAGCTCCTACATATAGTTTATTACCAATACATGTCTAACTATATACATAGAATGTAGAATTACAATTCATGAATTCTCCTATCGTATATTTTCTGTTATCACATGGGTCAGTAAGAAATAAGTGGCTGGTGATAAGACTATGCAGTGCAATTGCACGCCGTATGAGAAATTTGAGGAACTTGCTGGAGCCTTGGTCAATAAATCCCTCATGGATACAGAGACTAAAGAGGTGAGATCCAAATGAATGATGAAATGATTAAACAGACTTGAGGGAATAATGATCAAAGAATCATCTAATTGGTGGGACATCAAAACATTAGAGCAATATTTGAATTTGGGAATTATACCACATGGTTTAAGGATCAATTTATTTCCTTCTGCAGATAATATCACTGAAAGAACTGTTGATAAATGGGAGAAGACTTTCAAGTACCTCTTTTGATTTTAATTTAGGTAGAAAGTTAGCACACTGGATAACATATTGAGAAAATAATGACAGACGCTAATATTAAGAAACATATTGAAGATCTGGAAATGGTGGATATTGACAAAAAGAACTATCATTTACTAGATGGTATTTTGAAAACATTTCAGGAGGAGTGCAGAGTAAATGAGAGAGGATGAAATTATTGAGAGACCACAGGGACGATAAGAAATGGAGGAAGTAAACATATTCTAAAAAATTCTATACCATACAAGTACCTAAACAGGGTCCTAAAACTAAAATCAACTGTAGAGGAAAGTCATCTGACATGAGTTCAGTAAGCAATAGTAACTGCACATATAGCAAGGAACAGAGTAGGTCAAATCTTCTAGTAAGGTGTCATCCATACTAATATTATAAAGAGAGAGCCCAAACCTTTGAGGCGGGTAAGCTCAGGAACTACAGCGCCAATCGGGACACACAATACAGCATTGCAAAATGCAGTATCAGCAGATGGACCTAGGCTGTACAGCAGCCCAACATATACATTAGAAGAGGAAAAGAACGTTTTGTCCAAAGTAGTCTGTTGTGGGCGTGTGCGTTGTGCTGTAAAGCGATGGGCGCGGCATTCAGCAAAAGCATGAGGAATTATACCGCTTGCGAGAAGCGTTCTGTGTGGGACTAGCGTGGGAGTGGGCGTGTCCTTTAGCATTGTTGTGGGCTTTGGACGTTGACGCGATGTTGTGCATCTAAGTGGCGTAGGCTGGAGCGGACAAACACGTTCGAGGATGGAGCGAACACACACATTCGCATATTGCAGTGGCTTCGGATGGAGCAGACAAACACGTTCGCGGCTGGAGCAGACACAGTTCGCATATTGCAGTGGCGTCGGCTACAGCGGACAAACAAGTTCGCGGCTGGAGCGTGTTAAGGTACATATTGCAGTGGTTCCGGCTACAGCGGACAAACACGTTCGCGGCTGGAGCGTGTTAAGGTACATATTGTAGTGGCGTCGGCTACAGCGGACAAACACGTTCGCGGCTGGAGAGTGTTAAGGTTTTAAAATAAATTATTAATACCTACTCGAACCATTCAAGACATTCTGTTTTTATGCCCGGACAACGTCGGGACGGGCTACTAGTTGTTAGATAAGGTGAGAAAAATGAGATGGACAAAAAGGAATTACAATACCAGAGATGTAGTACATGTGGAAAAAGGGAGCTTAAGAGAAGAGAAAGGAGAACTAGATTTGAGAGAAAGAAATGTAAATAAATACAGGTGTGAGAACCCGAGCTGAGATTAGGAAAGAGATGAAAATACACTAAATATGGCATTACATTTGTCCAATAGATCTTTGAGAGATGCTGAAAATAAGCTGTTGAATAATTTATTGACATACTGTCCAGTTACACATTTGAATGTTTTGGAGTTTAAGACCAAAATGTTTATGTTTATTAGAAAGGTTAAGGCAAAAATATGTTGTCCTTCCATCTAAGCCAAAACCTGATCATAAGATCTATACTACTATTATAAAGGAATAACTTTGAACCTTTGAGGCGGGTAAACTCGGGAACAACAGCGCCAATCCACACACTCGATACATCGTTGTAATCGTCAGGGTGTGCAGATGGACATAGGCTATATAAACGTAATAAATATACGTTATTTAAAAAAATTTACCGGAAAGAAAAAGTAGTCCCTTGGAAGAAGCGCCGGCCGCGACATGCGTGCCCGACTTGAGGAGCGCGGGGAGGAGCGGCGTCCAGGAGCGCGAGGAGGACCGGCGAACATGGCGCGGGGAGGAGCGGTGAGGAGCGGCGGACAGGCGGGGAGGAGCAGTGAGCGGCGGATGAGGTAGGTTATTTATTTATTTATTTAGGAGCGGTGAGCGGCAGAAAAATGAAGCAAAAATGAAAATCGTGAGCAAGAGGAAGCAAACGGAGCATTACAAAAGTGAGCCAAACGGTGCATTACAGGAGGAAAATGTTACGTGTGCAGGTTCCAAAAGCGTACAAAGTAAACATAGAGGTATAATACTGCAATATATGGAGGAAGGCTCCGGGGGACCCACAGACAACGTCGGGGCGGGGGTCCTGAAGCCTAATTGCTCCCGGACAACGTAGGGACGGGCTGCTACAAAAGCGTACAAAGTAAACATAGAGGTATAATACTGCAATATATGG
The DNA here is from genome assembly GCF_964263255.1 of Lissotriton vulgaris. Taxonomy (NCBI): domain Eukaryota; kingdom Metazoa; phylum Chordata; class Amphibia; order Caudata; family Salamandridae; genus Lissotriton; species Lissotriton vulgaris. The sequence continues at coordinate 261,678,122 of NC_141699.1, read as the reverse complement.
AGGAAGGCTCCGGGGGACCCACGGACAACGTCGGGGCGGGCGGGGGCCCTGAAGCCTAATTGCTCCCGGACAACGTCGGGACGGGCTGCTAGTATATAATAAAACAGGTAAAACTGTGAGTAAACTAGAGGATATACAGATATACTAGTTAAATAAGATACAGATTTTAATATGGCTCTACATATCCCAGCATCATGAACAAATATTGATATATGCTATGCATCTGACACTGGGTTGAGACTTAAATCTCTTCTTATGCCGAATTTAACTTGCAAAGATAACACAGATTTGTTCCAGCAATGTGTTCTCAAGATATTGTAAAAATCTAATATTTAGCAACAACAGCAATATAACTAAAAGGGGACTAGAGGCTTTTTAAATATTACATCTCGTTATAAGACTGACAACAGTGGTAATGTGATGGTTCTGAATTTTAAAGATTATCATAAAGAAGTCCTCAGACAACTTACTGCTAACATACTTGAAGTAGGTGGTAAACTGCGAGTGTTTTGCGACCGCATTTGTGCTTGCAAAACACAATACATTGCAGTTGAACTTGATTAGGAAGGGACGCCCTTAGCAGACCCCTTCCTAATGGTGAGTCGCAAACCCTATTTTGCGAGTGGGTAATAGGTTACCAACTCGCAAAATAGGGTTTGCACATGGGCAGCCCTATTTTGCAATCGCAAACGGGCCAAATTCCCGTTTGCGACTGCAAAAAACAGTTGTGCATCTGCCCCAAGTGTCTTCTTAAACCACTCCACCAAACCATTGGTTTGTGGGTGGTATACCGTGGGGAAGTAGTACATCACACCAGTTTGCTCCCACATATCTCTCATGTAAGAAGAGATGAGGTTGGTTCCCTGATCATAAATTACTGTCCTTGGAACTCCGACCTTAGAAATGATTCTTAGGAGAGCTCTCACTACCACCTTTGTAGTCATGCTCTTCAGAGGTACAGCTTCAGGGTAACTGATGGCTTGATCCACCACAAACAAGATATAATTGTTGCCTGACTATGAGGGGGGTCAAATGGACCAACTATGTCTATTCCCACCCACTTTTACCTTATTGCTTGGGGAGCACATCTGTACAGTTCAATGTTTACGGATTTTATCATCTGTGGTATTTTATTTAGCTTTTTTACTACTTGTTTTATGTATGGGGCCTGTTTGCTATGCATGGAACTTTCAATTAAGATTAATTAATCTAGAAGGGACGTGGTCAGCAGCCGATTGAGTAGGACCCTTCCTTGTGAGGCACCGCTGGCCGATCCCCATTCAGTACCATCCTGCAAATAGTACTGCCAGTGGGGGGTCCATCTACCCCTTCCTGTGATCCCCATTGCACTGGAAGCCCAAAAAAGATGTTCCCGGCAGAGCAGCAAGCAGTCAAACACGACATCGGAGCCCGCAAAAGACTCCCGTCCCACTCCTAAAATTGCGCGGGCACTGGTGGGATGAACTCAGGAGAATATCCAGCCATTGAACGACAGACATAGGGCAGTCGGATGCTGTGAAAAGCACTGATAGCCCCCACTGTCCTACCAGACAGGACAGCGAGGTGACTGGGGAAACCAGACAGGGGATCGGAGGACGACCCCGTAGAGAAGCAGATGCTGTGGGCCTCAGAGGAGAGAGAGGAGGCTTCAGAGGGCCTAGACGAAAGGCTGAGAACCCTGAGCCCCATTGCCGGGACTGTGGCGCTAGCAACTGACCTAGGCTGCACCTACCAGATGAGAAAGCCTGCAGGCAGGCAGGCTGCGTTGAGAAAATCATCAGCGGCTGCCTGGATGCCTGCACTGCCCCCAGCCTCGATTTGCGGCAGTGAGGCGGATGATCACTGGAGAGGCCCGGAGCCATGGATGACGCAAAGCACAATGAGGTGAGCGGATACTGCGGTTCTCTGGGTGACCGGATCTCCCCCTTGAGGAGGTGCGAGGGGTGAGAAGTACAGGCGGAGAGCCCTAACTGTGATGCTAAGGGGGAAAAAACGAGGGGGAACAACATCTCTTGGACTCTGAGCCTGCTTTTGAGGGGGCAGGGATGAGCACCAGAAGATAAGGGAATTTACCCTGAGAGTGGTGTGAGCTAACTGGGAGGGGCTCACTGGTGGGCTTGCACGGCTGCCTCCTACGTACTCCCTGGGCTACTGAAGGAGAGAGAATTGCCCAGTCCAATATGCCTGAGACACTGGTCCGCTGCACCCTGAGAGGATGGGGAAAACGAGCAGAAGGAGAGAGGCAGATCCCTGACACAAAGCCTGAAGGACTTGGAGGATAGTTCAGCCCTGGATCCCTCCCACGCAACACAAGAAGAGGTGTCAACAGTGCAGAAACTCCAAGATATACTCGAGGCCATAACAGTCTCGTGGTTGGCTGTGGAGAGTAAAATAACCACAGTTTGAGAAGAAATGGGGCTACTGCGAGCCGATCAACGGCGATTGGCTGAGAGAGTGACCGCGACTGAGACAGATATAGAGGACTTGAAACAAGTTGTCAATACGACCATAGACAGGTTGAAAGCGGCTGAGGCGGAAATGAAGATCCTGACAATGAGGGCCAAAGACGCTGAGAATCGGTCTTGCCGCATTAATGTGCATCTAACTGGCCTGCCAGAGAAAACTGAGGGACTAGACATGGTGGCCTTTACACAGAGCTCCTGCGAGGCCTCCGCCCCCTGGAGGGCCACTGCATCCTGTAGAAGCACAATTGTTATTTTAAAAGGACAGAGACCATATACTCTCACAGGCCAGTAAAAAGGAACCACTGGTGGTAGATAACAGTACGTTCAGGCTTTTTCTGGACTTTTCCAGAGAGGTCCAACGTCAAAGATCATTCTACCTGGCGGGCAAGAAGAAGCTGTGCCAGATGGAGGTCCATTTCACTATGTTCTTTCTTGCCCAAATGTGAGTGGTGGTACCTACGGGTACTATATTTTTAAATTCCTCACAGCGGCATAGGATTGGATTGATGCGCAAGCAACTGGGCAAGCCCCTCAGGAGCAGCAGAAAAGATGGGAAACCCAGTCATGGAGAGGATGCACCCGATCCTTAGTTGCCCCTTCCAGAGCTGAGAAGCAGCGAGAACGTGAACAGGTCATGGTGGTGGTGGCATCTCTGAGTGCACCTGGCTCCAGTGGTGCCTCTACTCCTGTAAGGGAAGACGTAAGGGACTCAGACTCGGATGTTAGCACCAGCACAATGGAGGGCGCTGGTCAGGAATTGCTGGTGGTCATCCTGCCACAGCAGACAAAATAGTTTGACTCTCATGAATCCTGCAAGTATTAACAGTGTATGAGGAGTAGAAGGGGCAAATGTTCCTATGGATAAGCACTCATATTTGGGAGAGGGGGAGCGGGGGTGGCCATATCACCCGGTTGGGGACAAATGTACAGACTGACCAATGCACTGGATGGGTGAGAGGGTGGTGGGGCTACACCTTCATCTATATTGGATACTAGGAGGGCCAACTCCACCCCCTATATGATCCATAGTTGGATATGGTTTTTGACAGTTTGGATGAGGAGGGTTTGCTTGCTTACCCTGGGCAGTGTGAGTTGAGGTTGTTGTTAGCGTTGCCTCTGTGGCGCGCGTTCTAGAGCCCGCCTCCACTGTGGTACGATGTGGGAAACTACATTTTCCTGTTGCTAAATGGTGGCTGCAGTGTCCTATAAATGTACATTAAGCACTACAATATGCTTTCTTTGAATTTTCCTTTCATTGTTCATTTTCCTTTATATGTTCTCCTTTTTCCCTGCTGGATGTAACTATAGGGGACAACATATCCCAGAATCTCCACATAGCAGTCACTTTGGATGTGGTTGCCTATGCATGTGGTCATGTCCCAGAATCTCCACACAGCAGTCACTTTGGGTCTGGTTGCCTATGGGTGTGGTCTGCCTATAAAAGGAGTCACACCCATTGGGCGTGGCTCACTATTCTGGATCCTGTGTGGAAGCAGCCTCTCTCTCTTCTGCTGACTCATGAGTTCATTCCAATTTACTTTGAGCCAGCAGGTAAGCCTCTGTTGTTTGAAGGCAACAGGGTAACTTCATTTCCTTGTTGGGATTCGGTGCGCTTTGGAGCTCATTTGGTGCATTCAGTATTTTGGCAGCACACTATCCGCTTTGGGGCTCATTTTGCAAACGACATTTTGGCAAGCATACACCAGTGCGCTCTGGAGTTTATTTTGACTATTGTATGATTACAGTCACACTGTTGATTTTGGAATTCATTAAAACATTGTGTTGTCGAGCATTAGGTCCGGCATTACGATTTAGAACTCTGGCTCATTTTTGCATAATGAGTTGGTGAACATAGGGACTAATGCTCTGGTTCCATTTGGCATAGTGTACGTGGAAATTTTGGATTAGCCCTTTGGTACTTTTGGTATGTTGATTTTTCAAGCGCTTGGGCAAGCTTGCACAAGGGCTCATTTGCGTACTGTGTCATAAATATGAGTATATGCTCTTTATATTATTGAACTTTACTGTTAGGACTGTATGACTTGTATTACGGGCTTGTGATAAAGTAGAGACTCATTAGCAATAAGACTCCCCGTAGCAGAGTCTGGTACCTGAGAATTGTTTATACTGATTGTTATTGTTTGTATGTTTATCTGTTTGTTTTACAGGTCTCCCTCCCAGCTGTTTCCTTCCTCAAACCGTTCCTCCCACTTGGTCACTCTAACTTTCAGTGCTGTAATAGCATCCTGAATTGGAGGTACCGAGAGGCGGGCCCATAGAGCAATGCACAGACTTCGAGGAAGTGGCGCTCTGACAGTTATACATTTATGTTTAAGGGGGTTGCAGATCCCGCAGACCAGATTCCAATAACAGGGGGCCTACACCGCATTCCCTCCAACAGGAATCAGAAGAGGAGAGCCAGCAGGGTCTACTGGCGAAAACACATGATATACACAGATGGCCAAGCTCCAACTGTACGAGATATCTTGGACATTCGAGGGATGAACACTATGTCCAAGAGGTATAAAATTCTGTCCTATTTGAATAAATAGGGAGTTCATATTGCTTTATTGCAAGAGTCCCATCTGGCTACGAAGGAGGAGGAGGCACTCCGACGTCAGAGGTGAGGTCAACTGTACTACACATCATATTCCGCTTTTGCTAGGGGGGTTGTGATCTGGGTTACAGCCGGGGTCCTGTTTCCATGCACTGGGGAGATAGACCCAGAAGGCAAGTATGTAGCAGTAAGGGGTAGGCTGGATGTTCGTGATAAAGTGATTGTGAGTATATATGGCCCTAATACAGATCAGGGGCTGTTTTTGTCCAGGATCACGGGCACTCTTGCGACCTACCTACCAGAGTCTGTTATCATTGGAGGGGACTTCAATTGTATCCCCAGAAGGATCGTTGGCACCCACCCCTGAGGTATGCCCCTATAACTAGAGTAGCCAAGGCATATAAGGGCTGGCAGGACAAATGGGACTTAATTTTTTCCTGAAGGCGCCTGAAATCAGAGGACAGGGATTACTCCCCAATGCATTACCTGCATGTTAGGCTCAAAACCTTTTTGTGCTACACGCCAAGATCTAGACAGTAGAATATTTAACACGCACTTTGTCCGATCACAATCCAACTCCACCAAATCTGAAGTGGGGACAAATGCATCCAAGAATACCAACACGGTGACTAAAGCCCGGGCACTAGAGGTGTTCCATGAGGAGATCAGAGAGTGTTTAGAGAATTATTTTACTACAAAGGCAAACACGACTAACTCCAGACTGACTGAGTGGGACGCTTTAAAGGTGGTGCTTAGGGGCAAATGTATGGTGACCTCTATCGGAGTGAGGCACTCCCTGGAGGCTGACCTCAAGACTTCAGACAGGGCATTGCGTGCACCAGAGAAGCAACGGCTGGGTTACCAAGATCTTAGTACAATCCTCTTAGATGCTAAAGTGGAAGTGTCCCCAAAAACAGAGAGGCTACACAGTTACGATTATAAGCGGTACATGGAGCGCTTGCACGCAGAGAGGGATAGAACTGGACCCTTGCTAGCTTGGATTGCCAATCCAGCAAGGGGAGGATCTCTGATCTTGGCTGTCAAGGACATAGGAGGACACATATTATATAAGCAGGAGGTGATCAATAAGAGATTCCTAGAGTTCTAAACCGCCTTATATAGGTCACGATCTCGGTGGGGAGGTGATGTGATAGGGGAGTACTTGAATGCAATTCCGCTTCCCACTCTAGAGGCTGAGGAGGCAGATGCAGTCACATGCATATATGGAGCTCTAAGTAGAGATATGACACAACCACTGGCAAAACTACACAATAGCTGGACCGAAGACCTGGATACCGCTCTTGGCGATAAATCCTGGGAGAATGCATTGATGGGAATCCTCAGATCCTCGAGAAATGCCTGTTTTTACCTCATTCATTCTTTCATACTACACAGGGCTTACCTCACCCCAGGGCAGATAAATAAGTTCTTTCAGAGGGATGATGCAAAATGCCCAAGATGCGTAGAGGTGGGAGAGGAATTGCTACGTATGATGTGGACATGCCCTGAACTACAGAACGTTTGAACAACAATAATTACCACAATAGGAGGGGTAATTGAGCACCCGATCCCATGCAACCCCGCTCATTGGAGACCCCGCTGCCTAGAATATTTGGGGGTAAATATATATCATGCTCAAGCGGACATTTTTTAGGGCAACCAAGGTAAGGCCCTGAGATCCTTAAAGACCAATATGGAGTTTTGGAGGGGACTTCAATTATCCTTGGCGGGGAGAGTGGCCCTCCTGAAGATAGAGGCATTACCAAGGCTTTTTTATTTCTTTACTACACTTCCAATATTGATATCCCCAAAATGGCATGCAGACTTGCACTCTGTAATGACATCCTTTCTGTGAGGCACGGGTCGTAGGTGGGTCACCTTAGGAACAATGTAGCTCTGTACGGGGGAGGATGACCTGGCAGTAAATGATTTTGAGCAATACTACTTAGCGGCTCCATTGCAGTGGGTGGCGAGGTGGATAGGAGACCTTCAGTCCCAAGTTCGGGAAGTAGACCCACTTACGCCAAGCTTACAAACATTATGGAAGCCGGTTTTGAGTAGGGATAGGGACATACCTGAGCATCCTGATGCAATACTATTGGCCGGACGCAGCTGGAGGCGTTTTCCCCATAAGACATGGACCAGATTTCCATACTCGCCTGACCTACGAATAACCATTCTCAGGGTGCTTCATCGGGGAGCAGCTTGGACGGGCCTTGAGGACTTGGAGATGGCAGGGGGGACAGGACTAGGAGACCTGTATAGTGGTGGGGAACTCATGCCATTTGAGGATTTAAGGCGCTCAAGGACTCATAATGCCAGGCCTTGAGGACTCATAATGCTAAGAGTTGGGTTACCAGTCAGTTTCAGGACATAGCCCTGGTCCTGGCTAAGCGGGAGATCAAGCAACATTGGAAATCCCAGAGGGCTATCTATGGAGACACCTTTTTGACAGCTACCACAAGAAAGTCAGGTTAAAATCACTCCTAGGATCTTTCAAAGTATGGAAAGCTGTGAGAAAACTACTTGGTATAGGACGTATATCTTTCTACTCCCCTCTTCAAAATAACGCTGTTCTACCTGAAATATTTAGCGGGGTATGCATGAACAGATGGAAGGCTGCGGGAATTACCCACATAGGATGTATGATCTCTTCAGGAGGGTTATACTCCTTTGAGGATTTACGAGAAAAATATCACCTGGAATGGAGAGACTTTTTCAAGTATCTCCAAATAAGAGACTTTATATTGCAACATAATAGAGAAAATAATAATCTTGTGAGATTGATATTGCTAATATATTAAGTAACCCCAGGAAAAAAATCAGGATTGGGGGGATGTATGCTCTTTTACTGTCTCACTTTCCGGATGATTTACAGAAAATTACACAAAAATGGCAGAACAAACTTAATATCACATCAGAAGAATTTAAACTTGCATATGATCACTCACAATCTGTTCTAATGTCAACAAAATTACAGACTCAATTTTACAAAATATGCTTTTTTATGTACTATACCCCGGACAAAATAGCCAAATGGGGGAGTGGGAGAGGTACATGTTGTTTTAGATGCAATTTACCAAGTGCTGATTGTTTACATATATTCTCTGCGTGTGACTGCTTAACATCTTTGAAATTAAGTATTGAACGCTTTTTATCATCGGTTTTAAATGCAGCAATCACCCTCCCCGATGAAACAGTTATGTTGGGTATAACGAATCTGACTAATCCAATAATTGGGCACAAATTAATTTTTATAGCAATGGCTGTTTTAAGAATCTGCATAGCCTCTGCCTGGCTTGACCCCATCGCCCCATCATTCCAACAATGGTTTTCAAGACTGCTAGCCATATATAATTTAGAGATGGCTATTTACAAGACAAAAGGCAGGAAGCGACGGATAAAAGGGTTCCAAATTTGGCTTCCTCTAAGGGAATGGTCTCAACGCCAAAATAGCATTTAGCTACACTACAGATTATATATCAGAAAATCGAAGTATCTGTGTATCTAAATCATGTTTAAATAACTTGCTATACTTTAATTGAAGAGCACAATCTCTCAATGTTTTTTTGTTCTCTTTGTTTCTCTTACGAATTACTAGCTTCCATTTCTTTCCTCCTTTTACAAAAATATTGTTTTTCTTATCATCTTCTAAATTCATATCAATATTGCCTGTCCCGGAGGGGGGAGGGGGGAGACAAAATGCATGTTTGTTGTAAAAAACCAAATAAAGATATTTAAAAAAAAAAAAGGAAATCCCAGAGGGGGGCAAAGAGTCTCGTCTGGAAGGCTAAATTAGAGAAATGGGTGGCATGTAAGGGAAGGGTACTTCCCGGAAACGCCAAAAGATGTATTGGTACATTGGAGCGAGCTGGGGGGTATTGTCATGAGGGCTAGAATCAACTAATTGTTTTACTACTCAACTTGTACAGACTGGTTGTTGGAGATCTGCAAGGGGGGGGGGAGTTGGATGTTTAAGATAGGAGGAGTGTGGTAACTCTAGTAATTAGCGGGGATCATAACTGTTGGTCTGATTCAACTAAGGTTGAAGAGATATGATGTATGTGTATTGCTGACAGTGATATGGGACTGTGATTGATATTACAACTCAATGTGAAACCTCAATAAAGTATGTTTAAAAAAAAGATTAATTAATCTGAAGAAGTTACTTGCAGCCATAATAAGAATCTTCATTTTGCATTTTAAGGTGCGGCATTTTATTGCAGAGGTTTTAAGTAACTATGCAACTAATAAATACATCGAATCATCTGCTCAAATGGAACACCTACAACTGGTAGGGGCACTACCAGTGGCTTAGTCCACCCTACTGTCTTGCCACCCATATAGCAAGAGGGACAGGTTCTACAGAATCTCTCTGTCTCTGCATATCCCTGGCGAGTAGAATAGAGGGTTCAACATATCCTGGGTTTCTCTAATCCCTAAGTGTCCTGCTAAGGGCACTTCATGTGCCATTGACAACAAGAAGTTCCTGTGCACCAAGGCCATAGTAACGGGGAGAGGGGTATTTGAGGGCCTGAACAGCCCATAATAATCTTTGGCCACCCCAAATGACAGAGGCAGCTGGCACAGTATAGAAGTGCAGAACTTCAGAAGGAAAATGAGCAACAAAAATGTTTTCAAACTTTGTTTTTATCTTGTTAAATTTTCCTCAGATTTCAAGACCGGTTAAATGTCAGTCTGCTTTCTGTCAAATTGCTGCTTATTCTTTTAAGGTGGAGATATTTACTTTTCTTTCTTTGATTGCAAAGTGAGAGGATTTTGTAAAGTGAATTATGTGGCAATCTCTCTGGAGTACAGACAGGGCCATTCGAATTGTGTGGCCTGTGTGGCCTAAATTATGCTGCAATGTTGACTAAATCATGTTGAAAGAAAACACAGATTATGCAGTTTAATGCAGCACATTTTGTGATAGTAACAACTTAATTAGTTTGTTATTTTTACACGTTAGCAGTGTCTGGGCACATTTTTCACTTCATTAGTACCAGTTCCACATCCAAACACAGATGTGAGTAACTGAAAGGTGACCAGTCAACCTTTGTGGAGGACCTTCCACTGCATAGCAGTGCTTGTTGAAACATTTTTTAGTACTTTTGATCTGATAAAGCTAGAAACAGAAATTCTTTTTTGTTAACATCTGTAGATTATGAAGGAGATGATGGGTCATGTGGCAAATGTAGGAAATGTATAATTATGCTGAAAACACTGCACCCGCAGAATCACATTCTAGTTGCCTTGCATACAGTCAGTGCAAAAAGAAATGCCGGAAGATGTCAATTTGTTTCTAATTCTGCAAAAATGTAAATACCTGTAAATGAACTGTACAAATATTCCAACTTATACCAGCTGTTATGAAAGCACAAAAGAAGCACAATTTGTTTTAGAATTCTGAAGTGTGATGGAAACAAAGACTTTAATATGAGCAAAACAAATGTTGGTGATGCACAAATTATAAATATTGTATTGTATTGCATATTTGTATTGCGCTTGTGACACTAAGGTACTTACCTACATGAAGAGCAAGCTGCGTCATGTAGGGTGGTGTGTTGATGGATGGGTTTTGTCTTTGTTTTGTGATTCTATATGGGAAATGTTTTCCTGTCATGTATGCCAGGTTCAGTTATTGTGTTATAAAATCCAGCGCGTAACAGTATGGCAGAGATGAGGTGTGAGAGACACAGATGCACAGTTTATGTTTTTTCAGTATGCTGGCATCTTTGAACAGCTCTGCTGCTCCCTTTTTGCTATTTTTTATGATTAAAGTCTTCTAAGCTGGTTACTGCACTAGGTTGCACTATCAGAGATTTTGGGACATATTTGCTTACATTTCACGCGACGCAGAATGGCAACTTGCTGCACTGCACTGTGTTGCGTGAAAGGCAGACAGCAGAAATGCACCATATTCACAAAGATATGGCACATTTCTTCTGTCTCCCAGCACAGGTGCTGCCTAGTGCCAATGCAGACATCCTTGCACCACGGTAAAAGGGTGTCTGCGTTATGGGCAGGATTGTTTTTGTGGAAGAAGAGGCCCCTTCCTGCACAAAAACAATTCTTAGGTCCATATTCCTGTTCTTAGGTGTGCTGTAGAATGCAGCACATGCACAACGGGGAGGTAACATGGAGAAATACAAATATTTTTCCTCGTTAGGTCTCACAGGGGAAGGTGTAGCATTTTGCCACTTTCCAGGTTTACTAACTTTAGTAAATCTGGAAATATGCCAAAATCAAATGGATGCATGAGAACGCCCATGTTCCACTCATGGAACGCCTTCCCAAAGCTAGGTAAAGCTAAGCAGCGATATGCGGTAGCTTGCGTTACTTTGTATTTAACCTCTTGCATGCCAAGGACGTAACCAGTTAGCCCTCAGCACAGCAGTCAGCAATCCCTCTGCTGTAGGCAGCAGAGGGATTTCTGTCTTTTTTCCAAGCCTCAGGAGCTGGGAAAGAGCTTCCCCAGCTGCACGAGGCATTTTTTTTTCTTCATTGTAGTGATGAGCCACGCGCATTGCGCACCAACGTCATTACACTGAAAGTAAAAGTAAAAGTTTAACTTTCACTGCCTACATGCGCCTAGGGCTATCTCAGCCCCCAAGCATGTAGGCAAACGAGAGAAATATTATTGGAAAGGAGAGAATCTCCCCTTTCCAATGATGCCCTTCCCTAGTGGATCCCTGCTTGGGTATCGCCGCAGGGGGGTGATCACCAAGCAGGGATCCACTCACTAGACGCCAGGGAGGGAATGCAGCCCCTTGAGCAAGAGCATTTAGTCTTTCTGCCCCCAGGGAGACAGATGAGGGCAGTAGCCCCCATATGCCCCCCTGGGGTGGGTCATAAAGTGAACTGGACACCAGGGATTTTTTAGTGGGAAAAAGTAGGGCTGGGGCGGCACTACATTATTTTTTTTCCAGGAGTTTTATATAGCGCAAACTTGACACAAATCGGGTATCAGAGCGCTTTATATAGCACCAATTGCGTTACATGAGGACACATTAATTTTTATTTTGTTTTAGATACAGCACAGAGACAGCTCTGGTTCAAGTGGCAGAGTCTGTGAGGATGACTGTCTATAGTGGCACATCTGCAATGCTATTACTGTTAGACCTATCAGCAGCATTTGACACGGTCTCACGCTCAATCTTACTGGAAAGATTATAGCAGTCCGGCATTCGGGGGTGGCTCTCGCCTGGATTCAATCGTATCTTTAGGATCGCTCACAACAGGTGTTCTTACGCCCATTTCATTCTATCAAACAACCTTTACTGTGCGGAGTGCCTCATGGCTCTGCCTTGAGTCTGTTGCTTTTTAATATATACTTGGCACAACTGTCAGCTTTCATCGTAGCGGGGGTGAAGATGATTTCCGGAGCTGACCATACCCCGCTGGTGTTCTCTTTTAAAGAACACGCCATTGATGACTTCCTTAATTTCAAGGAATGTCAGGAAAACCTCTCAAGCTGGATGAATAATAACTGCTTATAATTAAATGCAGATAAGACGTAGGTGCTGCTTTTAGGTCAGCTACCTCCTCCGGCAGCGTGCCTCTGGTGGCCCACAGATATGGGTCCTTCGCCGATCCCAACAGAGACAGCCAAAAACCTCCGTATTAAGTGGATACAGACTTATCCTTTACTACACAAGTAAGTCAGATCTCGTCAACATGTTTTGGGAGGTTGCTTTGCATCAGGAAATTTCTCCATCTACATCATAGAGGAGAGCCTCAGGATAATAGTCCATGCACTAGTGACTTCCCAGTTGGACTATGCCAACAGCTTGTATCTGAGTTTACCTGCGTACCTGATACATAGACTACAGATGGTTCCAAACTCAGCAGCTTGGTTGATTCGCTGGGTCCCTTTCCGGCAGCATATATCTCCCTATCTGAGACACATACATTGGCTCCCAGTGTCTAGGAGGATTGAATTCAAGGCTTTGATCTTTGATTTCTGAGCAATGGATGATAGGGGCCCAGACTATCTTAAGCGTCGACTCAGGCCAAATCAATAGAAACAGATGCTTAGATCCAACCACCAGCGTCAGCTCTGCGTCTCGCATTATGCTAAGGCCCGTTTAGGGGGTAGATCCTTCTCTGTAAGGACCGCAAGACTTTCGAACTCTTTACAAGCATGCTTGCATCAACTTGAATCGGAACTCAAATTTACGAAGGCCTTAAAACTACAGCTTTTCAAGCAGGGATAATATCTGTCGGCTGTGAGGTCGCTGATTTAGTCTGTGTAACGCCGGAAAACCTCTGTTTGAGGTCGCTGATGTAGTCTGTGTAGCGCCGGGAAACCTCTGTTTGAGGTAAAAATGCTTTATTATTATTATTAGTATAATGGAGGGGTGGGGCTGCCCACAATGGGCATGCCAATGCCTCCACCCCAACACAAAAGGGACAGTCTTTTTGCCCCCATGAGGCAATTGGGGGTTATTACGCCCAATCTGCCCCCTTTGGGGTGGGCAGAAAGCCCAATAGACACCGGGATTTTTATAAATTATAAAAGAGGGATGGGGGCTGGCCACAATGGGCAAGGCCATGCCCCCATCCACAATTATAATAACAGAAGTCTTTCTGCCTCCCCGGGGGACAGATTAAGGTTTTAGCCCTAGACCAGCCCCTCTGCTGAAACAGAAAATCCACTAGGCACCAGGAATTTTTCATTTTGAATATGTAGGGATGGGGGCTTCCCAAAATAGGCATAATGCCCCCAACCCCCAAACAAAAAAGGGACAGTCTTTCTGTCTGCCTTGAGGGGGAGAAAGCCCACAAGGCACAAAAAGAGAGAGCTGTGTGTTACCCATAATGGGTGATGCCAGTGCCCCATCCCCCCATAAATAGCTCTAGTCTTTCTACCCCCCTGGGCACATATGGAGGCAATAGACTCCGATCTGCCCCCTCAAGGGAGGGCAGAAAGCCCACCAGGCACCAGGGATTATTGTTTTTTTTTCATAATAGAGGGGTGGGAGTCTGCCACATTAGGCATGCCAATGCCCCCACCCCGAACACAAAAGGGGCAGTCTTTCTGCTTCCCGGGAGGCAGATGGGGGTTATTATCCCCAATCGGCCCCACTGGGGGCAGAAAGCCCACTAGACACTGGTGATTTTTTATCAATTATAAAAGAGGGATGGGGGCTGCGCACAATGGGCCAGGCCATGCCCTCTCCCACAATTATAACAACAGAAGTCTTTCTTCCCCCACTGGGGGGCAGGTGAAGGTACTAGCCCTCTATCTGCCCACCATTGGAGAAGGAAGCCCACAAGGGACTAGGGATTTTTTGTTTTGAATATTTAGGGGTGGGAGCTGCCCAAACAAAAAAAGACAGTCTTTCTGCCCATCTTAAGGGGGCAGAATGCCCAGGAGATACCGGAGATTTTTTTAATGGGCTGCCTATAATGGGCGATGTCAATGTCCCTCTCAAAATAGCCCCAGTCGTTCTACCCCCGCTGGGTGCAGATGGGGGCAGTAGCCCCCGATCTGCCCGCCCCCTGGGGGGGGGGGGCAGAAAGACACTAGGCACCAGGGATGATTGTTTTCTTTCATAATAGAGGGGTGGGGGTTGCCCACAATGGGCATGCCAATGCCCCCACCCCAACACAAAAGGGACAGTCTTTCTGCCGCCCCTAGGCACCAGAGATATGCTTATGGGCATGTCAGGGAGCGATCCCTTTGGCAAGGGTTGCTCCTATTTTTTGTGAACACATTTTGGCTGCTTATGCCTCCCCTTGGGGCAGAACAGCAATAATTTTAGGCTCATCTGCCCCAAGGGGGCAGAAAACCACTAGACACTAGCGAAAGTTTCTGTGTGTGTGTGTGATTGCCTGTGTGTACAAGCGTTTGGCTGGCTGGTTGTTAACCTACATTTTGCTGGCGGTGTGAGTGGACTTGCGCTTAACTGGCAGTGTGTGCGGACTAGCGGTTGGCTGGCAGTGTTTGTGAATTGTCCCTTGCCTAGCGTTCTGCGTGGATGGCAGATGTCTGACGGTGTGTGTGGATTGTTGCGTGGCTTGCATTGTGCTTGGGCTGTCGCTTGGCTGGTGGTGTACATGTATGGCGCTTGGCTGGTGGTGTGCACGGATAGCGATTGGTTGGCAGTGTTGCTTGCGTGGATCCTCCAGCGTTTTATTACCCAGAATCCCCTGCTAAAAAGTCACACTTTCGTCACATTTCCGCATGGAAAAGTTGTGGGATTACCACGTCGGCACAAATTTCCTACGACCCAGCATTCCCCTTTTGTCTCCTGATAAAAAGTATACCTCACTTTTGTGGGTGCCCATAACAGAGAACCTAAAAATATCTAAAATGAAGAACCGAGGGGGAACCAAAGTGAGTCCAAAAGGGCAGTTTTGTTTTCATCATTTTTTAGGCTGACTGTGCTTCGGTGATGTATAATTTTTTATTAGAAGCCTGACGGTAACACTGGGTGGCAAAATTGTTCCAGTGCGGTGATCTCACAACCTTGCCACACAGAAATAAAAAAAATGTTGGCTAAATTTGAGGTTTATATATATTTCTTCCTTACACTAGATCAAATGTGTCCATCTGTGCCCTTTGGAGCATATCATATAAATATAACTCACATAAACATATTGTGTTTTTGAAACATTTGTAAACAATTCAAGGACTATGTGGCAGCAATACTTGGAGTCCTCCGACCAGGGCAGCAACTTCCAAGTGTGTTCTTTACGACTTCTTAAAATCACTGGATGATTTGGATTCATCTACCGGTAGATATCTACCTATCTTTCTAAATTTGATTGTTCATACCAGGAAGGTAGCAGATTTACTTGATCTAGATATAATGGGTTGGCAGTACATCATCCTAAGCTGGTTATTTATATGTTTCTTATGTTCTCCCAGGATTTTCTGTAGTAGTGGACAGAGAAAGGTGCCTTATTTTTATGTCCCCCCAGAGAGCAGTCCATATATTTCCTCACCTTGCTTCCTCTAAAACAATTAGTAAGTATGGATTTCCCCTTCATTTAGGCCCATTTGGATTTCTTACCTCTTCCTGATATGAGGTTTATCTATTCTTGGGTATGAGGTTAAGTGCACTTGCTAGGTTTTTTCGGCACTTATTTCCTTGTATTTTTTTTACTTATAAACGCATGTGAGATGACCATCCTTGGTGTATGTATCTCTTCCTTTTTTTCTGAATGTCTGCACACATTGAGGTGTGGTATATGATTATGTAAAACTCTTTCTCCGGTATATCACCTATTATTTAAATATGTCTTTATATTTATACTAGCAGCCCGTCCCGCCATTGTCCAGGGATGAAATCTAATATGTGCAATGTTTGTAATAGTAAATCCCAATTTATTGTAAGATTTCACTGTATACAAATTTTTTTGTTTCATTTGAATGTGGACGGAGAATAAATTGGTTTAGCACATTGCCGGACCTAGAGAGTGGGACATATAACTGTCCATGAGTGAAGCAGTCTTCTCGTAAGTCTACGCCTATTACTTTGTATGTTTGACCTTGAGATTTGTTAATGGTAGAAGCAAAGGCAATGTTAATAGGGAACTGCAAGCGTTTAAATTGAAATGGTAGATCAGTAGGGATCATGGGTATGCAGGGAATGTGAGCTAACTGCCCCGCAGCAGGGCCAGAGAGAATAGTTGCTTTAATGACATATGGCAAAAGACTTGTAACTTGTAGGCGTGTACAATTGCATAGATTGGGCGGATGTAGGTTCCATAATAACATGATAGGAATTCCCACTTTAATTTGTAGTAAATGAGGTGGAAGTCCGGAAGGGTTAAGTGAGTTTAGGAATTCTTGCGGATAATGCACGGCGTCTTCAGTATCTAATACTGTATCAATGGATTTATAGACTTTTGCGTCACCTGAGATTTGTAGTAGTAGGTGTTCATTGATATGGTTGACACTGGAGTTTCTGGGTGCAGCTATAGCTCTTTCGCAAATCCATCTGTAGTCTTTTGTAAGAATATGCTCAATGTCCGGGTATACATGGTGTATGAGTTCATGTAAGTTACAGACTGGGGTACCTAAGTTTTGTATATTAATATTCCCATTACGGTTAGGTACTTCTCCATTACCTACTTGTAGTAGAAGATCTGCAAAGTGAGTATCTTCACCTCCCAAATGTGTCTTCATGTTAGTACGTAAGGTGAGAGTTTGTACAGAGTCCCAGGGGTGTGATGCTTTTAAGCATGCTTTTAGTATATCAGTACACGTTCCTCTTGGAACAACAGGAAGAGTTTGTTGGAAGTCACCAGCAAAGACAAAAGTGACCCCACCCATTATTAGAGTAGAACTTCTAATGTCTTTTGGAGTTCTGCTGACGGCGTCTATATGTGCGCAGTGTGTCATAGTACATTCGTCCCACATGATAAGAGACACCCTTTGAAGCAGCATGCCTAAAGGTCCGTTTTTGCGTACAGAGTATGTAGAATCCTTTTCAAGGAAAACACTTAAAGGTAGTTTAAAAGTTGAATGTGCTGTTTTGCCTCCAGTTAGCAAAGTAGCAGCTATTCCAGAAGAGGCAACAGCAAGAGCCAATAGTCCTAAAGAGTGTATTTTTGCTAATATTAGGTTGATTAAGTATGTTTTGCCAGTTCCTCCAGGTGCGTCTAAGAAGAATACTTTTTCTTGTTTTGTCTCCACACTATGAACAATGCTGTTGTAGGCAACTGTCTGATCAGGAACTAAGTTTGGCAAATATTGTGCAAGGTATTGATGTAGGTTGTGTATAGAATCTCCGTATGGTTGTCCGGTCTATGGATTGTCCTGTCTGTTGCCTGCAGTTTGAAATCCGTAATAGATTTTTCGCTTAGTACATACAGTGAGTCTTCTATTTCTATGAGTCCTTGGTTAAATAGGTCATTAGTGATTTGCATTGAGTTATCATGTGTTTGGTGACGCATAGTGTGTAGTATATCTTCGCATAAATGATGTTTGTATTCCTCCCATAAAGCCACAGGATCTCATGGGTTACAAAACAACAGAATAGTAACAAACAACTGACGTAGCTTTGATGGAGAATCTGAAATTGCAGCATCACCTAATGTATGTTTCCAATGTTCTACGTCTTCAATTAGGCCGAGTTCTTCACACGCTGCCTGATAGGTAGGCATTAATTGGTCATTAACAGTTAAAAGACTGTGAAACCCAGTAGGTCAATGAACATGTTGTAAAAGAATGCGTAAGTGGAAGCACTCTGATTGGTTTGGGTGAATACTGTACATTCTAGCAAGAGCTGAGTCTTTCCTTAACCCAGGTTGTCCTAATACCTCTTGGCCACGTTTCCTACGTGTAAATGTTGAATTAGCCCACGTATAGTATTGCAGAACTTCTTGGTATAGCAATGTTTTAGCAAAACTGTCGGGGTCACACAATTTGAAGAAGGCAGTAAGTGTTGTGGGTGTTGGGTTTTGTTCTACGTGTTTGATGTTTTTTTCATGGAAATATACTCTTTGGCCATTTGGTAGATGTACAGCTAGATGTGTGACAGTGGGATGCCTTTCATGAATGTGAAACTCTAGAATGCTCCGAAGTGCTAATATAACGTCCATTGAGATATGTTTCTATCTCATTGTGTTTGTTTCCGATAGTAGCAGTTGCCTGATCAGATCCTTTGTTAATATATTTGCATATATATTTGATAGCTTTAACTGATTGCCAGTATTCAATATTAATGTGAGCATTAAAACTGCGAGACAGTACTGGGGAATATGGAATCACCCACTGATTATTGACAATAACTTCCTGTCCTCTAACAGTCATTGTGAGTGTATGTCCACCATGTTCCGGGCTCCTCCTACGGTAAATGGGATAACCATTAACCCCAGTTTCCATTTCATTAGAGAGAGGGTGTGGGTATTTCTTAGTACAAATGCCGTTTTTCATACATGGTGAAAAAATGTTGTGTTCACCACATGGACCTTGTAACATGGTTTTTTTGACGATCATAAATAGTTCTTGATCGTTGACAGGATGAGGCAGCTCTGCGGATTTAGTGAGATCAACCTCGTCTGGCTGTATTTTTGGCTTAAGCCACAATAGGATGTGTACGTGAGGCAGTCCTCTCTTTTGCCATTCAATAGTAAATATGTAAGCTTTTGCAGATCCAAAAATAGCTTTTTGTGTTAGACCTTTAAATTGAATACACGTGCGACAATGTCATGTCTATCGCATGATCTCTGTTTTTGAAATAATTGAGCTTTAATTTCTGGCCACTCTGGATTGCATGTGAAAGTGATGTTGATCAGCGTGTAT